>NW_024544708.1:0-675000 GCF_018167655.1 Microtus oregoni
AGCCAGGAGCTCACTGTGGATGGAGCTGAGGCTGGAGCCAGGTCCTGGGAGGATCCCCAATGGGGTTCCCGGAGTGGGGGAGGGTCTCCTTTCCAAAGAGAAGGCTTGTTCTCCCTGGAAACTAAGGTGCTAGGGACTGAATGGCAGCCTCCCCTCTGCAGGTGCCATGTGAAGCCTCGCGCCAAAGATCTGTGGCCCTTGCCCAGGGGAGGTAGCCTGTGCTAGTGCCAGGGTCACGGAACTAAGTCCTCCTGTAGAGGCACACATGCCAGCGGGGGTCCAAGCTGGTGCTAATTCCTCCCCACAGGACCCAGTAAGCCTGGGAACCTGCAGTAGGCTGTTTTTCTGGGGTCAGATACCCTCTTAGAAAGAGCCTGGACCTCTTTATTTGGCAACAGGGCTGGAGATTTATTTTACATCGTTGAGTGACTTGTTGGGCACAAAACCTTACACAAGAGTAGAAATATATGTACAGTATGTTTTTATCAAAAATAACCTTGAATTTGCATAAATATATAAAAATATGTTAAAACAAGATTAGAAACATATACAGTATAACAAAAATATCCTCAAATATGTATTAATATACAAAAACCTATAATAATGTAAAATATTTAATAAAAATGGTTGGTTTTGATTTAAAGCCAATTTAGTAATCTATCATTTATCCTATAATTTCTATATCTTCTTTTTTCTTCTCAGAACAAGATAACTGAATATAATCTTCTTTGTTTTTATTTTTTACCATAACACGTCGTAACTTGTTACCACTGCCACCTCAATGATGACATAAACTGGCCTTTGGGCAAAGAAATGTTCATGTCTCAACCACTGACAAGATAGATGGTATCCGAAAATGAATAAGCAGGACTGTTAATTTCCTACCTCTGAAATTGGTCTGTCAGTTATTCTAGGTCTTAGCCAAAGTTGGTTGCTTCAACATTGCAAATGAGAATATGGATGATTGCCCAGGTAGCCAGTTGTCTCTGTAATTTGTTGCACATTTTGAAAGTTGCTTGATTGCACTTCCTGCTTACTCAAGTAATATTATTTCCCTTCTTGGATCTTCAATGGGGTTGAAGACTAGATAGATGTAGTTAATTTCCACTCATGACTTGGTCAAGTTATTTATTATACAAAACTTAATCTAGTTAGGTGATAGGATAATTATTGAATATATTGTTCTTATTGTATATAATTTTGTATTGGGCTTAGAACTCTTATTTAAACAAAAGGGGGAGGTGCTGTAGAGAGACTTACAGCCAGTGGTTTCCTAGCCCACTGGGGTGTGGCCTCTTATAGTATATATGCAATGTAGAGCATGAGTCTGGTCGCTTTCTGGATGCACAGTTCGGTTTTTGATCTTTGTTCAAGCATAGACTTGTGATTTGTGAGTCTACCCCCAAATAAATAACAATCTATTTTTCATTCTGAGCTAGTGTTTAATTTCTTTTAAGTGTCCTTCAAAGATCTTTAAATGTGAGTCATTGAAATGACTAAATGCAGTTTTTTCATTGTTGACCATGAGCCAATAGTGACTGGAATCAGAATGTACTTGACTGAATGAACAACCTCCCAGAAAATATCATGTATGTGAACAAGTTTTTCTCTTTGGTGGGTTTTCTTTCATCTTTTTGTGAATCTTTAGTAGGAGAAGCCTTTCTAGATGAAATTCCTGATTATATGCTATGAGTCTCAATACTCATGGATTTCCTGACATTCATATCTGCTGTGTTTTGTTTGATATTAATCAACCACCTTCATACTTATACTGAAATACTTTTATCATCATCATAGGCTCAATCTCTAAATCACATAAGATATAGAAGAAACAGTTACTATTCAGTGCTAAGGAGTTTTGTAACCTGCTGTTTTAATTGTTGTGTTTTCTTATCTGAGTCATTGTGTGGCTCTAAATTTCTGAAAGTAAAGGGAGGCATCATTCCTGGCTCTATTTTTTTTGTTATTGGATGATGGCCCTGGAATGTAGGTTTTATTCATATCAAGTATATGCTACTATGCTTAGCTTCATGTCCATTTTGAATTTTAAAATTTGACAGAGGGTATCACTCTGATTCCCAGGATGCCATGTATTCATAACATTAATACTGCTTGAGTATTCTGAGTCATTAAATTGCAGTTGCATGAACTGTTTCCTGCTTGTTATGCTTGCTTTGATTTTTTTAAAATCACTATGAGTATTTTATATGTCTGCCTGAATATGCACCATATGGATACCTGGTCATCAGAGTGATCAAAGGATCTCAAAAATCCTGACCATGGAAAAATGGAACGTTGTGATTCTCATGTAACTACTGGCAAATGTGTCCACTTCCATTCAAGATCAGCAAGAGCGCTGTATTACTCTGCCCTCTCTCCAGCTCTGTGTTGATTATTTATGACCAACATTTATATTTCTACTGTTTTCATCTGTCCACTTGTAACTGTTTTATACAGGAAGTTGTTTTTCTTCAAAATGTTATTTGTATTTCAGTTTATATTAGGGTACTTCAGGGGTCTGGAAGAAGACCACAGAACTGGAGTGAAAACAGTTCTTTGTAAGAACCTTAATAAAAGCCTTTCAGTTTTTCTACCCCATTGTTTGTTACATTGAGGTTTGCAATGGAGACAGAGTCTTAATGTGTACTGCCACCTTTCCTGGACCTGATTGCATAGAGTTGACTAGCATTCAACTCAGAGACAAATATTCCCACCTCTGTTTTCTGAGTGTTGTGATTAAAGGCACATTGCATCAATATACCCAGTTTGTCCATCTTTCTTTTCCCTTCTGTAGTCAGTAACTTTTCATACAATTTTCTCATGCATATGATATACTATTGATTTTTTTCTTGTCTCTCCCTGTTAATAGACATTGCTCTTAAAAGGTGAAATTCCATTTAAAGTGTAGAGAAATGACAGATTTGTCTCTCCTTTAAATGTCCTTCTAAAGTGACTGTCTACGTCTTAGAATAAGAGTAAAGGAGCCCCGCAGTTGCTCAGTCGTCTCCACTGCCAGCGTCCTCGTCCTCGGAATGGCCTCTCAAAACCGCGACCCAGCTGCCGCCAGCATCGCCACCGTTCGCAAGGGAGCCGAGCCCAGCGGGGGTGCCGCCCGGGGCCCGGTGGGCAAGAGGCTACAACAGGAGCTGATGACCCTCATGATGTCTGGTGACAAAGGGATTTCCGCCTTCCCTGAATCAGACAACCTGTTCAAATGGGTAGGGACCATCCATGGAGCAGCTGGCACAGTATATGAAGACCTGAGGTATAAGCTCTCACTCGAGTTCCCCAGTGGCTACCCTTACAACGCACCCACGGTGAAGTTCCTCACACCCTGCTACCACCCCAACGTAGACACCCAGGGGAACACCTGCCTGGACATCTGATGGAGGAAGGTCATTGGCTAATAAAGGCACTGCCCTGGCCCATTTTATTGGTTAGAGGATAGGTGGGAGGAGTAAACAGAACAAAATGCTGGGAGGAAGAGGAAGTGAGCTCAGTCTCGACAGTTTTCCTCTCAGGAGCAGACGCCTGAGAGAGACGCCATGCCCCGCTCCCGGGATGGAGCTCCGACCCAGGACGGACATAGGCTAGAATCTTCCTGGTAAGACCGGTTCTCACAGATTATTAGAGATGGGTTGATCAGGATGTCAGAATTAGCCAGTAAGTGCTAGAGCTAAAGGGCCAAGCAGTGTTTAAAAGAATACAGTGTCCGTGTAATTATTTCAGGCATAAGCTAGCCGAGCAGGCGGCTGGGGTGCTGGGAATGCAGCCCCGCCGCTCCTATTACTTCAGACATCCTCAAGGATAAGTGGTCCGCGCTGTATGATGTCAGGACCATCTTGCTGTCTATCCAGAGCCTGCTAGGAGAACCCAACATCGATAGCCCATTGAACACACACGCTGCTGAGCTCTGGAAAAACCCCACAGCATTTAAGAAGTACCTGCAAGAAACCTATTCAAAGCAGGTCTCCAGTCAAGAGCCCTGACACAAGATGTCCAGCTTCTCCTTGTGTCGTCTTTTTTCTTAGATGGTTTGTCCTTTCCTTGATTTCTACGCTGTGGTGTTATTTTTGTTTTATTTGTCTTTTAACTTAAGTCTGCTTAAGCCTTTACAATGTAAATTAAATAAATACACGTTGATTGTTTTTGTAAAAAAAAAAAAAAGAGTAAGGAACACCAGAATCATACAACTATACTTTCTTTTTTTTATATTTATTTATTTATTATGCATACAATATTATCTTGTGTATATGCCTGATGGCCAGAAGAGGGCACCAGACCTCATTAAAGATAGTTGTGAGCCACCATGTGGTTGCTGGGAATTGAAATCAGGACCTTTGGAAGAGCAGGCAATGCTCTTAACCTCTGAGCCATCTCTCCAGCCCACAACTGTACTTAAAGAAGTATGCATTTCCAATGTTGTCACTGTCATGCTTACATTGTATACATGTGTGGTATATTTTTGAAGGCAGTGACCTATGATGATGTGCATATAAACTTCACTCAGGAAGAGTGGGATTTGCTGGATCCTTCCCAGAAGAATCTCTACAAAGATGTGATGCTGGAGACCTACAGGAACCTCACTGCTATAGGGAAAAATGAATTTCCTTCATGTTTCATCATAGGAGACAACTTTTCCTTGGTTTATTATGTTGTTCTGTAATTTGATTTAGAAAGAAGAAAATGGGGTATATAATGCAGTCATAATTCTTAGGTGCCCTTAAGATAATAAGCTAATTGTTGCACAATGTTAAATAATATCACTTACATATTCTGGTACTGTATTTTAGGATACATTTGGGAAGACTGTAACAATGAAGAACATAGTCAATGTTGTAGAAGAGATGCAAGGTAATTTTCTTGTGCAAATTCATAACAATGTGTCTCTGATGAGTTTATAATGTCCTAGGACACATTATAAACTCATAAACAAAAGCAACAGTGTAAATAAGCACAGCTTTAAAGCATTGATGGTTATTAAATTCTCACAAATCCATATACCTCAATTTCATGTATGTGAATTGCATTTGCAAGGCTTTCATTTAAGAAAAAGTCAAGAAAGCAATATTTATACAGCTATCACCATTTGATTCATAGCACCACGAGAGCTATGTTATAGATCTGCCGGCCCATTGGTTTCTTGCTACTCATGACAAAAAATGTGTACACATTTTAATGATGATGAGTAGAGCTGCAAAACTTTCTACTAAATCAATAACCCATGGTAAGTCTTGTATTACTCATATACTTTTTGTGACTATGCTAATTTTAGTGAAAGCAGCTGTTAGAGTCAAGGGTCAAGGGGCAGATGTTGTGGAGAAACCTTAATATCTATACTGCAAGTCTGTGAAGAACAGAAAGTCAAATTGTGAGAATTCAGTGTGGAAATCTTCCACTATTCTTCCTTTCCTATGTATATCATGTTATTCTTGACACAAGCATATGAGCATAGGGATATGGAAAGATTTATCATATCTCTCCTATAGAACAATTAGAAGATAAACTGTATTTCTCATGTAGAGTATACTTGTTGAGTTTAGTCCAATTATACAAGTAATTGGTTTTCTACCATCATTGTTAATACATAAACCAACTCACATCACAAAAACCCCCATGAGTTCTTGGTCTGTGCAAATACTTCTGTGTGTCTTAGTTCATTGGAAATGTATAATTCACAATATAGTAAAATTTATGAATGCAGAAAAGTTGAGTTGGTAAAGAACTCAGAGTATGCAGTTCTCTTCAAAAATGTGAAAAATAGGGCTGGAGAGATGGCTCAGTGGTTAAGAGCATTGCCTGCTCTTCCAAAGGTCCTGAGTTCAATTCCCAGCAACCACATGGTGGCTCACAACCATCTGTAATGACATCTGATGTCCTCTTCTGGCCTGCAGACATACACACAGACAGAATATTGTAAAACATAATAATAAATAAATATTTAAAAAATGTGAAAAATATCATAGAAAAATATAGGGCTAGATAGAGATGAAATGGTAAACCATGACACAAAGGAATTTATCACAAATATTTTTCCAGATGCAAAATGGCCCCTAAGGAAAGAACAAAACATGATTTCAAACAAAGTTATAAAACCTTAATATTTAATCCCTTTTTACAATTGGAAAGAATATGAAATTAATTTATATAGATATGAGGTTTAACAGTGCATTGAATGTGGTAAAGTTTTTACATGTGCCAATTATCCTTTCAGGATTGAAAGAAATCAAACTGGAGAGAAGTTTTTAGTATATTCTCACTGTGCTAAAGCCTTGTCTTATAACACTCATCCTTTAAGGAATGAAAAAACACATACCGGAGAAAAATGCTGTGAAATTAAGCAATGTGATAAAGCCTTTGCTTATCACAGTCATCTTCAAATGCGTAAAAGAACACATACTGGAGAGAAACCCTATGAATATAGTCAAGATGATAAAGACTTTGTTCTTTATGAAACTCATCAAAGTAAAAAAAGAACACATAGTGGAGAGAATTCATATGATTGTAATCTGCATGGTAAGGCCTTTGCTGATCAGAGTCATCTTCAAAAGAATAAAAGAACACATATTAGAGAGAAACTGGATGAATGTAATCAGTATGATAAAGCCTTTGCTCAACACAGTGTTCTTCAAACACATAAAAGACCACAAACTGAAGAAAAACCCTATGCATGTAATCAGTGTGGTAAGGCCTTTGCACGTCATGGTCATCTTCAATTGCATAAAAGAACACATACTGGAGAGAAACCATATGAATGTAATCAGTGTGGTAAGGCCTTTGCACGTGATGATAATCTTCAGTTGCATAAAAGAATGCATACTGGAGAGAAACCCTATGAATGTAATCAGTGTGGTAAGGCCTTTGCTTATCACAGTGTTCTTCAAAGTCATAAAAGAACACACACTGGAGAGAAACCCTATGAATGTAATCAGTGTGGTAAGGCTTTTGTATGTCACAGTCTTCTTCAATTGCATAAAAGAACACATACTGGAGAGAAACCCTATGAATGTAATCAGTGTGGTAAGGCCTTTGCTTATCACAGTGTTCTTCGAAGTCATAAAAGAACACATACTGGAGAGAAACCCTATGAATGTAGTCAGTGTGGTCAGGCCTTTGCTCAAAACCGTGCTTTTCAAAATCATAAAAGAACACATACTGGTGAAAAACCCTATGAATGTAATCAGTGTGGTAAGGTCTTTGCACGAAAGGATCATCTTCAAATGCATAAAAGAACACATACTGGAGAGAAACCCTATGAATGTAATCAGTGTGGTAAGGCCTTTGCATATCAAAATAACCTTCGCTGTCATAAAAGAATGCATACCGGAGAGAAACCATATGAATGTAATCAGTGTGGTAAGGCCTTTGCTCAAAACTGTAACTTTCAAAATCATAAAAGAACTCATACTGGAAAGAAAACTTATGAATGTAATCAGTGTGGTATGGCATTTGCACGTAAGGATCATCTTCAAATGCATAAAAGAACACATACTGGAGAGAAACCCTATGAATGTAATCATTGTGGTAAGTCCTTTGCATATCAAAAGAATCTTCATGTTCATAAAAGAGCACATACTGGAGAGAAACCCTATGAATGTAATCAGTGTGCTAAGGCCTTTGCAGCTAAGAGTAATCTTCAAAAGCATAATAGAACACATACTGGAGAGAAACCCTATGAATGTAATCAGTGTGGTAAGGCCTTTGCTCAACACAGTCATCTTCAAAAGCATAAAAGAACACATACTGGGGAGAAACCATATGAATTTTGATGGGAGTGTCATATATCAATCTGTTGATTTCATTGGTTAAGAAATAAAGAAACTGCTTGGTCCTCATAGGTTAAAACATAGGTGGGAGGAGTAAACAGAACAGAAGGCTGGGAGAAAGAAGCTGAGTCAGTGAGTCGCCATGATTCTCCCACTCCAGGCAGACGCAGGTTAAGATTATTCCTGGTAAACCAGCTAGTGGGCTACAGCAGATTATTAGAAATGGGCTAGTCCAAGTGCGAGAGCTAGTCTAGAAGAGGCTAGATAGAAATGACCCAAGCGATGTTTAAAAGAATACAGTTTCCGTGTAATTATTTCGGGTAAAGCTAGCCATGGGGGCTTCCGGGTGCTGGGGACGCAGCCCCGCATCTCCAATTACAACAGAATTTAGCCATCCTGTAGAGAAACTCTGAACTTAATGTGTTTATTCTTCAAACACATGAGGAAAACCATACTGTAGTGAAACTCTATAAATGAATTCAGTGTCATAATGTTTTGTGCTTCATATATTAGTAAGACTTTTTGTGTGTAATCAATCTGATAAAGCTTGTGTGTGCATATTACCATAATCTTGTGGACCTGAGGAAAAAACCTGAGGGTTTATTTTAAACTATTCCTTAAAATCTAAAGCCACTTACAGTCAGTTAACTATTGTATTGTATAGAAATAATTTGATAGTGTCAACAATCTGTTCAAGCATCATGATACCTCTTCTTATTTTAGTTTGAACTAGCAATCTAATGGACAAACCCTTTTATGAAGCATTATAGTTTGGAGAAAGGGTATTCAAAGAAACACACATTGGTCCTGAAACCAGAGTCAACAGTAAGCACTTTGTCTCTGAATCTGAACTAGGTAAAGAAACAACATCCTCCTGAAAACAGCCAAAACATTAAAAAGGGCCAGTGAAAGACATACACTTTGGATCTCCAACCAGAATCATAAAAACAAACTCTACCCTTGTCCAATTGAGCACAAAAACAACCAATCCCTTGGCATAAAATCAAGCTTATCTCTGAGTTTTTCAGGTTCAGGGATTGAAATCCAGCAAATTCTCACCTTCAAAATCTTCTTTGATGCTGTCTGGTCCTAAGAAATCCTATGCTCATTCAGTATGCAGCTGCCGCTTTCCACACTGGCTGAGATGTTCATATTCATGTTTTCTTCCCTCTCAAATAAATCTCTGGTTTTCCATGATGCCACAATAAAGGTCCTACCTGCTCCTCATTCTGGCACACTCGTCTTTAGTGATAACAATTTATTTCCTAAAGTCAGGCGATGGTGGCGCACGCCTTTAATCCCAGCCCTTGGGAGGCAGAGGCAGGTGGATCTCTGTGAGTTCAAGATGTCCTGGTCTACAAGAGCTAGATCCAGGACAGGCTCCAAAACCACAGAGAAACCCTGTCTCAAAAAACGAAAAAAAAATTATTTCCTAGATACCTTCCTTCTCATCTCCCCCAAGGAACAGATACCTGCTGTTTGCCTTTCCAGCCACACCTCTCACTGAACGGACACCTAGCTTTCTCCTTTCCCACATCACCCCGTGCCCATAGGAAGTAGCCAGATATGAGTCTATGCCCTTTTTTCCAAAGAGAGCCTAAATGTTTGTCATAATTACCACTCCAATTTTCTGTCACCCCTATATGCAAAGAGTCTAGAATGTTAAGTTGGGAGCTGAATCCCCAGCCCTTTGCATCTGTCCTAAACCCCTAACTCTTAGAGTTAGCACTTTGGACTCCAAATCCCAGCAGGCCAAATCCTGATCCCTCCCTGGAGGGAGGTCAGGACCACACCCAAGAATATTTAAGTGATCTCCCAAAAAGAGGAACACGTGGTCTCCTTTTTTCCCTCCCAGTGGTCTCATTTGTGCAGCTTCCCAGTTTCCCCTCGGGGCCACCCAAGAGACCAAACTCCCATTACACCTGGATACTTCTCAATTTGGCTTGTTTTGATTTGGCTTGATTAGAAATTTGTGTCAGCGGAGAGCTCGCATTAGGAAAATATTCCTAACAATGTGAATACCTTCTTTCACTGGAATAGTTGAGAAATTCCTGGAGTTGAGCCAAGAGACAATTGATACCTCTGTTTGGAAACAGCCCAGAAGAGCACAGAAACAATGGACATATCTTACCTAATATTCCTTTAGGGGAGTGGAGGAGATCAGCACCAGATATTTCTACTGGGAAACTTTCTTAGAAAAATTGATTTCTCTTACTTCAAATCTAACTTTGGTTTTTTTTCACATGAACCAATTCATTGTGCAAGTAAGCTGTCAAATGCCTCTCAGCGCCTCTTTTACAGGAAATGAATGTTTACAGGAGAAAAGTGTTCATGAGTGAAAAATCATTTATCTTAAAAGTTGTTTTAATTGTAATTATGTGATGTATGTGTATGTCTCTGTATTTGAATATGCATTCTGTATCCACAGAAAGTTAATACCTTGGATCTTCTTGCGGAAGGAATTATAGGAACCTGTCAGACATCTGACCTTAGTTCTATGAATGAACATTTTTCACTCACCTAGCCTAACTCTAGTGCCTTAAATATTTAAGTCTATTTATATCACTTTGAAGTTTGGAAATAGGAACAAACTCAAAAAAAAGAAAGTTCTATTGATGAAAACAATTGGTTAATGTCTTTGGACATCACAGTTTTGTTTAGCTATAAGTAAAATTATTTTTTATTATAGCCTTGAAGGAAGTAAATTACATGCCATGTTCACTCAAGACTGATGGAAATCATGGCATTTTGGTTTCTATTTTGAAATATTTGAGGTAGGTATTAAAGTGTGCTATATGTGGCAAATCCATTTGGTGAATTTTATTTTGTAGTCCTTATATTCCTTCATTGGAATTTGTTAGTCTTCTATTGTGCCTTTACCAAATGTATTATTCTGCTGTAATGTATAGAATGGTAAACCCATCATACTTGTGTCCCATTGGTTATTGAAGTGTCAGGCCATGTGGGAACATACTTTTCAAGTAAATGTGGTGGGTTGTTGTTTCCGGTTTCGATTTTTATCTTTTCACCAATTCTGTTGAGATTTTGTTGTTTGTTATTCAATCTAGCTTGGATGTCAGAAAAGAATCAGGGATAAATTTGAATTCATGATGCCCATGTGTCTGCCTCCTGAATACAAGTCCAAGGGTAGATGATGAACTCCAAATGTGTGTGTGTGTTTTTTTTCAACAGAATTTGACAATATTTATGTTAAATGACTGATAAAATAAATTATATGGGGCTGGAGAGATGGCTCACAGGTTAAGAGCACTGACTGCTCTTTCAGAGGTCCTGAGTTCAATTCCCAGCAACCACATGGTGGCTCACAGCCATCTATGGTGAGATCTGGTGCCCTCTTCTGGCAAGCATACATGGAAGGAATGTTGTATACATAATAAATAAATAAATCTTTTAAAAAATAAATAAAGTATATGAAACATTAAATACCTTGTGTGTATACAAAGAAACATTTTAATTTATCCTTTATAGATAAAATAAAGTAGGATAATCAGCAATCAACTGTGTATCTGACACTATAACTTGATGTTATTTTTTTATTTTTTTAATTGATCTTTCTTGAGCCCTACACTTTTCTGAGCTCCCCACCCTGCCTCTCCTCTCCCCTTCAATCCTCCCCCAAGGTCCCTATGCTCCTAATTCACTCAGGAGATCTTGAATGTTTCTACTTGCCATGTATATTAGAACTATGTATGTCTCCTTAGTATCCTCATTGTTGTCTAAGTTCTCTGGGACTATGAGTTGTAGCCTGGTTTTCTTTGTTTTATGATTAAAACCCACTTATGATTGAGTACATGTGATAATTGTCTTTCTGTGTCTTGGTTACGTCACTCAAAAGGATGTTTTCTAACTCCATCTATTTTCCTGCAAAATTCAAGATGCCATCGAGGTTAGGTTTCTAGTCTTGCACAAAACAGTCCTTTCCCACTGAGTCATATCATTGGTGCTCAAATTCAATTAGAAGAAATATTACAACAGTAAATTATTCTTTTCTTTTCAAATTGGAAATGTAATTTCATACAGGAATAGAGGAACATGGGATAATTTGAATAGTCAATCCTCTTGGCATGTGAAAATATTCTTACCAGCACAGATTTTTTTAATTTTTACATTCATAGAACAAGACATGTATTTGTAATACATTCTCAGAACCAAAATTGTATGCCAGAGAATTCCATCATTTAGTAAAATTCATTGCTGCTAAGCCTGATAACCTGGCTTCTATGTCTTGATTACCCTAATACTCTTACAAATTTTTTTCATATTTGTTGACTTCATCAGTTACTTACACACTCCTACATCAGCTCATTCACAAATAATTTTTAAACCCAAAGAAATGTCTTTGAGGTTATTTGCAGCCAAATGACTCCCTAGGTTTAAGGACTAAAACTCACAAAGTGGAAGTACATCATAGACACCTGTTAGTTTTCCTATTTGTGCTACATGCACAACATGGCAGGTGTATTCACAAAAGCACACTTCAAACATTTTTAAATGGATGGAATTGACAATGCAATAAAAATGACTCATGATTATGAACATACAAAACGACTTGGTGATTTAAATTATAGAATTTCAAGAAATATTGTTATTTATCAAAGCAATGATGTTTCCTTTTAAGTCTTTCATTATGCTTTTATGACTCAATGATAAGTCCCTTAAAAACACACATTTCAACTCAACTTAGAGGTACATGGCTATAATCACAGAACATGGGAGTGCGGGTGGGTTCGATCTCAGTGAGTTTGAGGCCATATAGCCTTGAGACTGGCCCCCAAGTGAAATATGTGTATGTGAAGGCCAGAGGTTGATATGAAGAGTCTTTCTCAATCTCCCTCTGCTATTTCTCTACCTACCTATCTATGTACCCATCAATCTATCTTTCTGTTTGTTTTTTTTTTTTTGAGACAGTATCTCAGAGTGGAGCTCTCTTATTCTCCTACTCTAGCTAATCAACAAATCCCAGGAATCTTCATGTCTGCTTCTTCCCCTTACATGGGATCACAGGCATAGGCATCCAGAACTTGACATTTTATGTGGGTTCTGGGAATCCAAAATCAGGTATCTAATTCTTACACACAGGACTTTAACATCCCCCCATGCCCCACTGCCATTTCCTTGAAAGCAGGTTATGAAAACAGTGTGAACAGATGGATAGATGTTATATAAACAGATTGATATATGATGAGACAGAATGGCTATCAATTATGAAGTCTTGGTTTGGTGTTTAGGAGTTCATTGTCATGGTTAGAGTTTGAAAATGAAATGAGCCCATAGTTCATATGTTGTTGACTTGTTTCCCAGATGGTGGCACCATTTGGAGTTAGTGTGATCTTTAGAGTATAGTTGGAGGAAGTAGGTCACTGGAGATGTGTCGTGCAAGTTATATATTTCCCTGGCCTTTCCTGTATTCCTTCTCTCTGTGTTCTAGTTCCCATGTCATAAAGAAACTTCTCAGTAACCTTTCCAGTCATTGTGATTTTCTGCCTAAAAGCACAGGACTAAACAACTGTGAACAGTTCCTAGAAGAGTGCCACACCTATACTGGGCCATCAGCAAGAATAATCAATTGATTATTTTTCTGGGATTGTGGAGAGGTTTGGATGATGTAGGTTCAGAGAATAATTATAGTTTATCTTAGATTATCTTTAACCCCTTTAATAGCCATTTGTCTTAGGGTTCTATTTTCTGTAGAGACACCAGGTCCTTGGTAACTCTCATAAAAGGAAACATTTAATTTCAGAGGTTTAGTCTATTATTGTCATAGAGGGAAGAATGACAGCACCCTGGGAGACATGGTGCATCATAAGAAGTTGGGATTTCTATGTCAAGATCTCTAGACAGCAGGAAAAAAGAAACACTGGCCCTGGCTTGGGGTCTTAAACCATACATCCTCTTTTTGCAACAAATTGGTGCCCACATAGCCAACTAAATCCATGTAAAACCTGAGAGGGCTTGAAAAGGAATTCCAGAAAAAAAAAACAAGCAGAGTTTTAACACAGCTTCTTGCCGTTTGCTGGTGGCATGCCACACCTCCTTTAAGAGAGGTTTTCCTGACTCAGCAGCAGCAGCAGAAAAGAAGCTGCACTGTTTTGAAATGAAAGCTTTCTGGGACGTGCTGCCAGTATGAGCTCTGGCTTTTTCAGGAGACCAGGTATTTGGATGGGTTTTGTGAGTAGCATGGTGCAGCTTGCTTAATGGTGGCATGCACTGGCTGTGTCCCTGAAATTAGGACAGTGCGTGCAGCTTATATGTGGCAAGCAGCTCTGCCATGCTGGACTGGGTGGGGAAAGCAGGCTCTGCTGTATTTTCCTTAGCAATGATGAAGCTTAAGTTTTTAAGAAGTGCTTAGCATTTGAAAAAGCACCCCTGGACAGTAAATAATTATAGGTATGCAATAAAGACAAATGCAGACAAGTCATAGTGTTAAATGATGTGTGTAGGATTGAAAGACAGAAGAAAAAAAATAAAGAGAGTCATAAAATAAAGTTAATGCTTTTTAAAAAGGTAAAGTTTTTAAAGAGAAAGAATAAAAATAGGGGGCTGGAGTGATGGCTCAGTGGTTAAGAGCACTGACTGCTCTTCCAGAGGACCCGGGTTCAATTCCTAGCACCCACATGGCAGCTCACAACTGTGTGAAGATCCAGTTGCAATGGATCTGACACTTCACACCCATGCACATAAAATAAAGTTAAATAAATTATTAAAAAAAGAAAAAAGAAAGAATAAAAATAAATAAGCCACATAAAGATGGAATATACACAGAGTCTGGATCATGTATATTATTGTGTTTTCTTTGAATTTTTTGACTGAGAGAAAGCTAAGAAATCCTGGGCCTCGGGGTAGCTGCCCTCATACAGGCCCCTTGGTACTTTAATGAATTAAAACTAATTACCTTCATTAGAGAAGGAGTAAGTGCTGTTCATATTTTGATGTTATGCCACAAATATAGTGCTTTACAAGGTCAAGAAGATATTAAAATCTAGTTCTATGATTAGAACTAGGTACTAGCAGAAGTGGGGAGATGAAAGACCTGGATAAATCCAGCACCCCCCCCCCCAAGCAGGAAGAAAATAGCCGAAAATCTAAGCAGGAAGAGAAGAATCAGGAATCTAGCATTAGCCAGTTCAATGACTGTGTTTCAGGAACTAGCTGAAGATAAAGTTCGATTGTAATCTTGAGAATAATCTTGAGAAACAGGGAGTTTTCCCCTTGTGATTATCATTAGGTATTTTTGGAATACTGTGTTTCAGGAACTAGCTGATTATGACCTTGAGTGATCTTGAGAGGCAGGGAGTTGTCGTGACACCCTCCCTGCCCCTTTGGGATTACTGGGCTGTGGTTTCTTCCTATAAAAACCCCTTCTCCAGGTCACTCGGGGTCGAACTCTTCCCCTGAGTGGGTTATGAGTCTCGGCCCCGGTGCACTGGTTCCCATCTCATCGATTAAAGCCTCCTGTGATTGCAGCAAGGACGGTCTCTAGTGAGTTACTAGGGGGGTCGTGTTATCCCGAGACTTGAGTGAGAGTCTCCCCAGCACTGGGGGTCTTTCATTGACTTAACAGAATGGGAGGGAGCAAAAGTCCTTGTACCCATGCCAAAGCAGCTTCAAAGAATCTCTTTGTAGTTATATCTTTAAAAGCTTACCCCACAGAGGAGATACAACTCCTCCCTACCTTGCTGTAAGGGGGATGGAGATGAGCTCCAAACATGTTTGTATTATGCTGATTAAACCTTGCTTATTCAAGTCTGGACCTCTCTGGTGGTCTTTCTCTGGGGGTCATAATCTGGGCACAACATTTAGTGCATTGGCCTGGAACCCCAGGGATTCCACCGGAATGATGAAAGTCTGGACGTTTATTAGCATCTACCGGTGAGAGAGCTCTCTTTGTCTTTTGTCTCTTGTCTCTTTGTCTCTGTCATCTTGTCTGTCTGACTATGGTTGCTTTGGTTTAGTACCGGTCAGCTGATTTGGGATTTTGGTATTGACAGGTGTTCTCTGAAGCGGACACGCTTGTACAGAGACCCTGGATCAGCAAGGGATGCCTTGTCTTCCATTTCCAGACAGGGGCCTTTCTGGCCCCAGGTCTTTTTTAGACTGGGAGTTTTGCTCCCAGATGGGAATTCTCCCAGTTCCGGGTCAATAGACAGGGGCCAGCATTCTACCATCCATGGGTCGTTTGCAGCTACCTCAAAGAAAGCTGTTTGGGTTTCTTCCACCGTGGGAGAAAGTGTCACTGTGTCTTGTCCCAGGAATTTGTCAAAATCTCTTTGTGTTATGTTATGGTAATTGTTGCTTTGTTTTTAATTTCTCTCAACTTCTATCCTAGAGGATCCTTCAGCTCCTCTGGAGCCCCAGCCCCCTCCCCTGCAGACCCTAGGGATGGAGAAGAGAGAGGCAAAATCTTATAGAGCACCAGAAAGAAACTGGGTGTGGAGAGGGTAGGGGGTGCATGCCTATGACTTGGAATGTCTTTGGGGCCACTACATCCGGTTAATGATGATCCCCTGGAGTTCCAGAAAACTGTTGTCTCTTTGCTTATTATGTTTAAGACTGGACTGACGAGGACTAAAAAGAAAAAATAAGACAAAACTTAAATGTAAAAATACAGCTGACTTGACAGCAGCCCATCTAGGGTCTGTATCCCTAGCCCTGAGCCAGGACTGATGGCAGAGAATACACTGCCTGGATGCTTAGAGCTAAGCCTTGAGCCTGGAAAATGCTACGTGGCAGAGGATCTTTGGGGCTTGAGGGGCTCCAAGGCCAGGGAGCAGAGTCACCTGGGACAGAGCAGGCTACAAAGTCGTCAAGCACCCTGCTGAGGGCAGAGGAATGCCTCTTCAGAAGACAGGAGGTGGAGCTAGTGCCAGAGAGGCTGGCTGCAGCAGAACAGGGCAGCCCCCTTTCCCTTGTTCTCTCTCTGTATCTTGAGGGCCTTTGCTTTGACAGGAGAGAGGGACATGCAGGCGCGTGACATGGAATTGACTGCTTGCAATTAAAAACCTGGGTAAATGTAAAACAGAGAATCTGAGTTCAAGGTCAGAAAAAGGTTAAAAAAACTCTTTTACAAAAGCTTTGGCAGCCAAGGACACTCTCTGTGCCTCTTTTCTTGTCTGAGCCAAGTTCTTTAGTGTGATAACACTCAAGGTTCTTCTGCTGCCCAGCAGTTTCTCCTCTTAACCCTTTCCTGTCCTGATATTGCTTACAAGAAGTTTTAAATTTTATCAACCTGTAACTTTAAAAAATATTGATTTAAAAATAAATTTCAAAGATACATTATGTCTAAAAATGCTTTTGTTTCCACAGGGGAAAAATGGGTTATAAAAAATTACAAAAGGTATATAAAAAGTCACAAAAGATATAAAAAAAATTATAAAAGGCCAATAGATGTTTGCTGTACTTTCTTGTACCTAAATGTTTAACGTTTAATTCTGTTTATTTTAAATTCTGTTTTTTTTGTTAAAACGTCATGTTTATTTCTTAAGAACATTTGTATGTTTTATTAAAAAATTAGCCTTTGATAATTATAAGTTTTGTACTTGTAATTTTTCTCTGAGCTCTGGTCATTAGATTTGGGTTCACAAAAATTTAAATGTCTTTTTGATATATATAATGTTAGAAACTGTTTTATGCTGTTCTTTATTGATATATAAGATTGTCAGTTACCACCCAGAATAGCTGGGACTAGACTCCCCAAGAAAAGTTACGAGAAAAAACACCAATGCCAAGTGATAGTCACCAAAAACATCAGCTACAATAAATTAGGTTATAAAACATATATGCTTATAAAATGTTTCATATTGTTAATATTTAGATTTTATTCTCATTGTCTTTGCTAAAATCATTAATTTAAAGGTTCAAGCTGACAAAAATATGGTATATAATTCTGCTCTGTTAAAAATACTAGTTAATGCCACAGAGAAACCCTGTCTCGAAAAACCAAAAAAAAAAAAAAATACTAGTTAATAATCAATCATCCTCAAAGTACTAATATAAATGCAGGGATAAGCCTTATTTAGTCCCCTATATATGTTCCAAAGCTTAAAACAAGTAATTTAAAATAAAATCTGTCTAATGAGAGATACCTAAGCAGCCCCAAATACTTCAGAGATCTATAAAAATGGCATTTAAAATAAAATTTAAAAAGGTTGTGTCAGACAGAGACCCTGAGATCCTAACAGTGACCCAAGGTCTCCAAAGAAGACTATGGGACCCCACAATGTCTCCACCTGGATAACAATTATGCTGACCACTGGGAACCATGACCCCCAGTACAGCACTGGCTGTCAGGACCCAGCCCAGACTGTGAACAAACAGTAGAACCTTGGAGAATTGATTGCACCACTTTTGCCTAGACAAAATAAGGTCAGTCTTTTCCACATCACTCTTCCACAGTAACCAATCACCATAGAGGTCTGGTAAAGCCTGCTGTTCTGATACGTCTGCCTCCAGTGCTATGGAGACCTGGGTATGACTTTATATGGGCTGGTCTCTGTCATTTTTCCGTTTGTCTGTATTTAAATATAATTTATTTATCCTTCTAAGATTTCTGTATTAATGGCTAGGCCAGCTATAATATCAATTTAAGAGCAAAAAGGATATCCAGATACTTACACAAAGCTATAGCCAGCTTGTTAGCTCATTATATATAAAATCTGAGGATATAAAAGTTCATAAACAATAAAACAATGACTATATACTAGTTAGGTTACAAGCTCAGGATTTTCTGTCTTTTTGCTGGGACTCAAAGGTATAAGTCTATTTTTACTGTTTTATAGATATCTGTTATTTGCTATTTCTATAATATGAATTTTAATATGGGCCTAAAAGTTTCAAATGTATTAACTTCTGTTCCTAGTTTAAATTTGTTTCAACAGGTTTTGCCTTGGTTGGTGGATAAAAACAAGCATCAATTGCTTACTACAACCTGCTCCAAATGACTGTGGACCATGGACTTGTTAAAAACTGATGTGGACCAGTCTAGTCGATGTAAGTGCTCCCTGCCTCTTCAACAAAGTCCACAAACCAAACGTTCCTAAAATTTTCTCTTTTTGACTAGCATTTCATTCACCTTTGTTAACCCTTATCAACAACGCCCTAAAGCCAGCTAGAAGCAGTTAAAAGAATACATCATCCAATTATCCCTGGTTAAAATGCTAAGTAAAAAAAAAAAAAAAACCATAAAAAACAATTCTGTAATTGTAAAAGACAATTTGGCCAATGTTAGCAAAGCCAGCCCATGATTGAGCTTAGGACCAAAAGGAGTGGGGTATGTGGAACCCTCACCCCTTATTCTCAAAGGGGCAAAAAGAAATTTCCCAGCAGAATGTTTTCCCAGGAAGATAGTGGCATTCCCCTCTCCCACCCGGGAGACTCCAAGCACAAGGTCACTTAGCTCAGCCCACCCAGCCACCTGGTACAGACTGATAAAGATGGCCTAACCCAAGAACAGGGGCCTTGCTCTAAGAACAAGGAGAAAGCTGACTTAACAGAATGGGAGGGAGCAAAAGTCCTTGTACCCATGCCAAAGCAGTGTCAAAGATTCTCTTTGTAGTTATTTCTCTAAAGGCTTACCCCACAGAGGAGCTACAACTCCTCTCTACTTTGCTGTAAGGGGGATGGAGATGAGTTCCAAACATGTTTGTATTATGCTGATTAAACCTTGCTTATTACAGTCTGGACCTATCTGGTGGTCTCTCTCTGGTGGTCATAATCTGGGCACAACAAGAGGCACTGGGATTTTCTGAGTTTGAGACCAGTCTGGCCTACCGAATGAGTTCCACACCTACACAGAAAAATCCTGTCTTAAATCACAAAAGCAAGAAAATCTGAATCAAACAAGATTATGATCTAATTTTAACCTTCTCACCTTCTGGTAGCAGCAATTGCATATAAAGTATATTGAAGTAGAAAAGTCTCTTTTTTATCAACTTGCTCTGGCTACCAAGCTCATTCCTTTACTAGTACTAGAGACTACTTCTTTGAAATTTTGGTGAATACTTATTTTTTTTTTAAATATTTATTTATTTATTATATATACAATATTCTGTGTGTGTGTGTCCGCAGGCCAGAAGAGGGCACTAAATCTCATTACAGATGGTTGTGAGCCACCATGTGGTTGCTGGGAATTGAACTCATGACCTTTGGAAGAGCAGGCAATGCTCTTAACCACTGAGCCATCTCTCCACCCCCTGGTGAATACTTAAAATCAGTTGAGACATCAAGCCTCATGGGCTGAACAACTACTGGATTCTTGACTTGATCTTTGGGAAAAGGCTGAGAAGCAAAATCTACTGGATTCTTCTATTATAAGTAGCTATTTTAAGACAACCTGAAACACAGCTCATGAGACATTCTACTAGTCCCACTTTTTATTTACATGTTGAGATTCATTCTACCTGTCCTGTTCATGTAGAGAATCTTGAATACTGCAGTTGTATATTTTATCCACCTGACCATGGAGGGAGATGTCCTGGCTAACAATAGTGCTCATGAAGACATTTTTCTAGCTCAATTATTCTCTACATATTCACATTTCCATGAACACTACTCTTTTTATTATTATTCATATTCCTGGAGTTTGCTTCGAATTTAAGGAATAAAACCCATAAACAATGGAGTCATCATTCAGCTTTCCGATGGGGGAAAGACCAATCATCTTTTTTTAAAAATATTTACTTATTTATTTGTTATGTATACAATTGTCTGTCTGTATGTATGCAGCCCAGAAGAGGGCACCAGACCTCATTACAGATAGTTGTAAGTCACCATGTGTTTGCCAGGAACTGAACTCAGGACCTTTGGAAGAGCAGGCAATGCTCTTAACCACTGAGCCATCTCTCCAGCACAAGACAAATCATCTTGATTGAGATCTGGCTCCTGCTTTTCTCTTTTCTCTTGTGTGAATCCCTGTGAAAACCATGTAAAAAGTACCTTCAGTTCATCTGACCTCAGCATGAAGCCACAGAACAAACATCTCCTTTTGTGACCTTAAAAACTCTCTTTAGCTGTTAATATTCTGGGCATTCTTTCCCCCGTGGGACAGGAAAGCCCCACACTCACCAAGCACAGCACAGTGCACTGTACAAGCTAACTGGCCACGTCGTATTCTGGAGGCAAAAGGGAAAGTTCCTATGGAGTGCAAGATTATGATGGTGTTGGCTTTTATAGCCAGGAGCAAGGGCTATTGAAGTGCATATCTTGGCCAATCAAGAAAAGATATTTGACTCAGGTGGATGGAATGGCCTGAAATATCTGTGCTGTCTCTTTACGTCCTCTTCAGTCCTGTGGGAGGTGTTCTTGTCACTCAGGTCTCACAAGCCAATCAGGCCCTCCAGGTGACCTGCCAGTCAGATGTTCTGCAGGGCTCTTCCGGGCATCCGCATTTAGTCTCGATTTTGCAGAGGAGTAGGCACGGGTGGTTCCCTGTGTTGAGGTGAAGTTACTGCTGCAGGAAGTTGATAAACTGAGAGATTTGGCAAGCTGAGAAACCACAACATGGTGAGTGAGGGAATGCTGTCTCCAGATGGGAGGAGCAGAGGGTGAGGTGCGGGAGACAGCGTGGTGTGTCCTCCTGGGATCCACGTGGGAACCTACCGCCAGATTCCCTGCTTTGTGAAGTCCCATGCGGTCTTTGTTAATTCCTAGACCTAGGTATGGAACTCTGAATAACTTTGTGCTTTGGGCTTAATCCGCTTAGAGAATTGGGAGCAGGGTGCTGTGTGTACAAACATCTTTCTTGTCAACTTTAAAGTGCTAAAGTCGGAGAAGCCTACTTTCTCAAGTATCTTCTTGATATTGAGCACTTTGCATTCATCCTTACATACAATCTCCATTTATATTTAACTATGTGGACGGTATTAAGGCATCTCACCTGTTGGATAGCGCTGCACTTCTAATCCGCAATGTAGAAGAGGATAATTGCTGATGTAAAGAATTTTCCAATGCCTTGGAAATAGTTCAGTCTCAGAAAGTAGAATTAGCTGAGGGAGGGCTGCCTCTACATCACCCAGAAATAAATGTGTTTTAAACAGGGCTCTTAGACTTTAGGTTGCTAGGGTACACATTGCTCAACTGGATTGTCCAGATATTTGGCTCCAAACCATTACAAACAAAGAAGCCACCACTGATTTAAAACCAGACACCATGCATATCTCCATATCAAAGAACAACCTCTATCAAGCCTTTCAAGGAGGCATTACAGGTTGGCACCCTAAATGTGTGAAGTGATTTGTTAATAAAAAGGCATGTTAATTCTAGAACAGCTGCATTTCCACCCTGTTTGAAAAATAGTTTCTGAGACAAGTTCTCTTATGTTGACTCAGGTGCCCTAGGTCTGCTGCTGTCCAGGGCAATGACCTTGCTGTCCTGTATGATACACTTTCAAAATTCCTTTCAAAAAGGATCGCACCACCTCACAGTTTTAAAATTATGCATGTGAGGCATGTAGTTGACTATGCATTACAATTGCAGGGAAAGGATTTGCATATGGAGCATTCTTTCTGTCCTCAGACCACAATAGGGGGAGGAGTTTAGTGAAGCTGGTGGAGAAGCAGCACAGGAAGGGAAAGGTCAGACTGAGGGTGAGAGCTTTCCTCCTTCATAAGTCGTTGAGATTAGCTCTGTGGAATCAGGTAGTCAATTGTAGATGCTCTATGAATGTCCTGATTGACCATTGTTTGCAGTCCACAGACCAGCGCAAAAAGGAATCTGGGAAAGGGAGTGACCTTATCTTTAAACCTAATTGCTATATTTACAGTAGTTCATCTACAAGAATCAGGGTAAAATGTTGTGGCCCTACTTAACAGGACTTTTCTCTATTAAGACATTGATCTTTTGAGAAAATACATGAAAAAAAATTTAATGTGCTTTAATACAAATCCCTAGTCTCTGGAGTACATGACCATAAAGTCTGTCTCAAGTTTTCAAAATCGTTTTTGAGATGACAACTACATCATATTTACATTCTCCTTGCTGCCTCCAAGCCCTAAGATACCTGGATTGTTTTCTAATTCCCTGTCTGTTCTTCTTTAACAACAGTTACAAAGTAACCACAGTTACACAGTTACATTAGTTATGTTATGAATGTGACCTGTTTGTCTGCAGGATTTTCCATCTCTGAGGCAGTAGGATGGCTGAACTGGAGAGTGGGTATGTAATGGAATGTGCACACAAAGGACCCTGTGCTCTAGATGAGGAAGAGGATGTGCTCTAGTAGAGTGGGAAAATGTGTACTAAATACAAACTGTCTAAACTGGGGCCCTGTCTGCTGGGCTGGGAGGGCAGCACTGGAAGGATTGTGCTGTCTGAGTCATTTGATCTCTGATCCTCCTGTAGAGGAGCTGCTAATATTGAGAGGCCTAGCTGAGTGGCCCTAGCCAGTGAGGGATTCTAGGAAGGGTTAGACATCAAGAGTACTAGTGGCAGACAGTTTGTCAGTTCTTTCCATGATTCTCTTCTGTCTCTGCTGTAGGGGGTGGTAAGGAAGACCATAAGCAATCCTGTAATGAGTGGGGCATGTTCAGAGCAGGTCTGTTGAAATGTCATTTCTGCTGAGACTTGGAAGTACCATGAGCTAGACTGCAGTTATGTTGGTCCATGTGGTTCATATTGGCAGTGGCCCTTGTTCTCTGAGCCTCTTTGTGTATATAAATACTACAGCCCTGGAATGGAAGGAAATGATGCTGGTTGTATCTCTGTCCAGAGTACACACATGGGCACTGCTTTTGCTGTGCAGTGGGAAGAGAGATTAGAAAACTGAAGGTTTAGTTTCTAGAAGTTCTGAATATTGCATTCCAGTTTCAGGTTTGTGTTATAAATATTACAAATTGTTTAGGACCTGGTAGAGCAATAGTAGAGTAGAGTGCTTTTAACATGGTGTTACCACTAGCTGCAATGGTGGGATCCAGTGAAGCTTAGTTCCAGGGGACAAAAGGAGTTTCTGATGTGCAGAGATTTCTCAGGTGTGCAATGTGGTAGACAGGTAGATAGGGCACAATCCACATATTCTGCTCTATGCCATGTAGCAGGAAGCAGATTTTAAACCATTTTTAGGTTGTTTTGGGATTGAAAAAGATTAATTAGATTAACACTTCATCAGGCATCTTAAAATATATGCTCAGTTAGCAGAAAGGAGTAATTAAGGCCATAAAGATAGGTTACAGAATAGATTATTAACTTTTACAGTTTTAAATGCTAGTAAAAAGGAAACAACAGCTGTGGGGAGACCTTAGATAATAAAAAAGCCCTGCTAAATTAACCAACCTGTATGCTTTAAAGATACATTGCATTCAGAATAAAAACCAAGATATGTATTAAATTGGGGAATAAAGTTATAGATACCACTTCAATCCTTAAAGATTAGCTTCAAACAAAAAGATCTCTTGAGACTGCTCTTCGGGCTGATGATGGAGGGGGAGTTGACTGGGGGAGGGGGAGGGAAATGGGAGGTGGTGGCGGGGAGGAGATAGAAATCTTTAATAAATAAGTAAATAAATAAATAAATAAAAAATCTCTTGAATAAAAGAAACAGTAGTTCATCAGAGAGCATTGCCATTCAATCTTAACTAATTCGTAAGATTAACAGATGTCTTCCTTTTGATTAAATATAATTTCCAACAATAAATCTTCATAAAGATAGGGTTATGGCAGAGTTTTGTTTTGTCTTTACAAAAGTATGAAAACATTGATCTAAGGAATCTAAAAACCACTAGACAACTGTGGGCCCATATTTCGATATGGCACAAAAGCCATTAGCCCGGTCCGAGCTGACCATGTAGCTCTGCAGACAAGCTGTCTCTGCCCTTAACAAAGGCCAGGATGCCTGCTCCTAGCTTCTTTTGTTAAAATGTGGATTACCTGAGAAGAGATGTTTGACTGAAGCTGATGACTTAAGAGTTCAGATATTTGGTGCTTCCTTCCTTTTGTAATTTGGAAGGATGTCTTATAGAGATGCTAATTCAGGGCCTACCTGACTGCTAGATGCAGATGTGACTTGAGCCAAGGCACCTGGTTGCCTATGTGATGGCATAATTGGTTTTCCCCCTCCCCACTAAATTTGGTGTGGGTATATAAAATGTTTGGAGAATAAACAGCGATCTGGCCTTTTCCATGATGATGGTGTAAGCTGTGTCGGTTCTTTTCCTTGCGACTCCGTTCCAGCCGGTTGAAGGAATTAGGGAATTTATGTTGGACCCTCACGGGCCATGACAGACAACCGAGGTAACTAAAAAATAACACATCATCCAAATAAAATATCCTCTTCAAAAGAATAAATTGGCCTAACAGTCACTTATTATAATCATGTTAGGTGTGTTTTCAAGGTGAAACAAAAAGACATTTTGTTTCCTTTTTTTTAAAAGACAGATTCCTCTGGCTTTCCTCAATTCACTTTGTAGAACAGGCTTGCCTCTAACTTAGTGAGATATATCTGCCTCTGCGATGAAAGTGCTGGGATTAAAGGCATGCACCACTATAGCCTGACAAAAATTTATTTTACATAGACAGGTGGTGTTGTTTCTTCATTTTTTTTTTAAAGATTTATTTATTTATTATGTATACAACATTCCTTCCATGTATGCTTGCATGCCAGAAGAGGGCACCAGATCTCATTACAGATGGCTGTGAGCCACCATGTGGTTGCTGGGAATTGAACTCAGGACCTCTGGAAGAGCAGTCAGTGCTCTTAACCACTGAGCCATCTCTCCAGCCCTTGTTTCTTCATTTTAAATGTTGTTTGCTTTATACTTCCTGTTTACTCAGGGAATATTATATCCCTCTGAGTTCTCTGATGGAGCTAAAAGCTCAATAATTGTAATTATGCATGTTAACAAATTGAAAAAAATGAATTAAAAAATGTATAATGTATATAAGGCTAAGAGGCAGAAATATTATTTAAGGTTAGTAATACCAGTTAGGATAAAAAGTACTTTAGGTACAACACCTTGGGCTTACTAAGATAGGATAGATGATCAAACATTTTCTCTAAATTTACCAAATGCAAATGGATTGGACATTGTTAGTATAATTCTCCTCTGTATATATTATATATAGTTATTGTATTTAGTGTATATAGCTTTACTGTGTTAGTTAAAACCTTCACCTTTTAATAAGACAAATAGGGAAATGTGTGATATATTGATTATATTCTGATAATAAAGCCTGCTAAGCATTACAGCAGAGCTAATCACTACCTGACCAAAATTTACCATAGAGGTTTGGAGGACTTTGGGCAGATAGGAGTCAGGATTCCTAAGGCAGGCCTAAGAGAATATTAGCACTTTACTAACATGGAGAGACTGAAGAGGTGGTAGTCACAATTTGCTGGTTAACTGCTTCTCTGATCTTTCAGTTTCTTACCCTCTCTCTGACTCCTGATTTCTCATTGTTAAATGTCAATTAGATTAATGCTTCAGCAGGTACAGAACTTTCTAAGCTCTTTGGAAATAAAGCCCATGTACCTGAGATAGAGCCACAAGATTTGTCATTTGCCCTGCTAAATTTTCACCTTTCCTTGACCCAATCTTCCCTCAGTTTTCCTCATTCCTCTCTTTCATTTGTCTTTTATTTATTCTTTCATCTTGACTGCAGTCTTTCCTCCCACCATTGCTCTCTGTCCCAACCTTCCCCCAAATCTCTCTTCTTTGTTTACCTTTAGAAAATAGCAGGTCTCTCATACATATCAACCACACATGGTGTCTTAATTGTGGTTTCTATTGTTGTGATGAAATACGATGACCAAAACCCAGGATTAGGAGAAAAGGGTTAATTTGGCCTATACTGCCATATTGTTGTTCTCTTTTTTTTTTTTTTTTAGCTTTTCGAGACAGGGTTTCTCTGTGGTTTTGTAGCCTGTCCTGGAACTAGCTCTTGTAGACCAGGCTGGTCTTGAACTCACAAAGATCCGCCTGCCTCTGCCTCCCAAGTGCTGGGATTAAAGGTGTGTGCCACCACTGCCTGGCTGTTGTTCACTCTTAAAAGATGTTAGGAGAGGAACTTAAAGAGGACAGGATTTTTTTTTAACATAATTTGGATATTTTAGAGGGCAGGATTCTTAATAGATTTTTGTATGTTGAACCGTACTTGCATCTCTGAGATGAAACTGACTTCATCATGGTAAATGATTTTTTGTTAATGTGTTCTTGGATTTTATTTTCTAGTATTTTATTGAGTATTTTTGCCTCTATGTTCATCAGTAAGATGGGTCTGGAATTCTCCTTGGTTGAACCTTTGTATGGTTTGGTATAAGAGTAACTGTATCATCATAAAAGGGGTTTGGCAATCTTACTTCTATTTCTTTTTCTTTTTTTTTTTTTTTTTTTTTTTTTTTGGTTTTTCGAGACAGGGTTTCTCTGTGGCTTTGGAGCCTGTCCTGGCTAGCTCTTGTAGACCAGGCTGGTCTCGAACTCACAGAGATCCACCTGCCTCTGCCTCCCAAGTGCTGGGATTAAAGGCGTGCGCCACCGTCGCCCGGCCCTTACTTCTATTTCTATTATGCGGATCCTTTGAGTATAGTTATTAGTTCTTAGTTCTGACAGAATTCTGAACTGAAACTGCCTTGCCCTAGGCTTTTTTTTTTTTTTGGCTGGAAGGCTTTTGATAACTTCTTCTCTTTCCTTGCAGGTTATAAGCTGATTTGAATTGTTCATCTGGTGTTGATTTAATTTTGGTATTTTATTGACTTTAGCCCTCAATTTGATTATTTCCTATCCTCTACTCCTGGGTGAGTCTGCTTCTTTTTGTTCTAGAGCTTTCAGGTGTGCTGTTAAGTCACTGGTGTGAGTTTTCTATACTTTATTTAGTGCTATGAACTTTCATCTTAGCACTGCTTTTATAGTTTCCCATAGATTTGGGTATTCTGTGCCATCATTTTTGTTGAATTCCACAAAGTCTTTAATTTCTTTCTTTATTTCTTGCTTGACCTAGGGGTGGTTTAATAGAGCACTGTTCAATTTCCATGAGTTTTTAGGTTTTCTGTGATTAGTGTTGTTACTAAATCCTAAATTTAAAACATGGTGATCTGAAAAGACACAGGGGGTTATTCCATTTTTTTGTGTGTGTGTTGAGGTTTGCTTTGTTACCATGTTTGTGGTCCATTTTAGAGAAGGTTCCCTGAGGTGCTGAGAAGAAGGTATATTTTGTGTTTGGGTGGAATGCTCTGTAGATGTCCATTGATTCCATTTAAGTCAAGACATTTGTTAGTTGTCTTATTTTTCTGTATAACCTGCCCACTGGGGAGAGTGGGGTGTTGAAGTCTCCTACTATTCTTTTTTTTATACAAAAACAATCAACATGTATTTATTTAATATACATTGTAAGAACTTAAGCAGACTTAAGTTAAAAAGACAAATAAAACAAAAATAACACCACAGCGTAGAAATCAAGAAAAGGACAGACCATCTAAGAAAAAAGACGACACAAGGAGAAGCTTGTGACAGGGCTCTTGACTGGAGACCAGCTTTGAATAGGTTTCTTGCAGGTACTTCTTAAATGCTGTGGGGGTTTTCCAGAGCTCAGCAGCGTGTGTGTTCAATGGGCTATCGATATTGGGTTCTCCTAGCAGGCTCTGGATAGACAGCAAGATGGTCCTGACATCATACAGCGCGGACCATTTATCCTTGAGGATGTCCAGGCAGATGTTCCCCTGGGTGTCTACGTTGGGGTGGTAGCAGGGTGTGAGGAACTTCACCGTGGGTGCGTTGTAAGGGTAGCCACTAGGGAACGCGAGTGAGAGTTTATACCTCAGGTCTTCATATGCTGTGCCGGCTGCTCCATGCATGGATGGGCCCTTCCCATTTGAACAGGTTGTCTGATTCAGGGAAGGCAGAAATCCCTTTGTCACCAGACATCATGAGGGTCATCAGCTCCTGTTGTAGCCTCTTGCCCACTGGCCGGGACCACCCCCGCTGGGCTCGGCTCCCTTGCGAACTGCCGGAATGCTGGCGGCAGCTGGGTCGCAGTTTTGCGAGGCCATCCAGAGGACGCAGGCCGCGAAACAGGAGTGTGGAGACGAAAAAGCAACTTCCTCCTACTATTCTTGTATGGGATTTGATGTGCAATTTAAGCTTTAGTAATGTTTCTTTTACATGAGTGGGTGTTCTAATATTTGGGGCATAGATGTTCAGGATTGAGACTTCATCTTGATGAATTGTTTCTGTTATGGGTATGAAGTGTCCTTCTTCATCTATTCTGATCGGCTTTACTTTGAAGTCTATTTGGTTAGCTATTAGGATACCTATACTTGTGTGCTGCTTAGGTCCATTTGATTTGAAAATCTTTTTCCAACACTTTACTCTTTGGCAGTGTTTGTCTTTGAGGTTTAGGTGTGTTTTAATTTTTTTTAATTAATTTATTTTTTATTGAAAATTTCCACCTCCTCCCTTCCTCCTACTTCCCTCCCCTCCCCACAACCCCCTTCCTCTCCTTCTCCAGTCCAAGGAGCAGTCAGGGTTCCCTACCCTATGGGAAGTCCAAGGTCCTCCCTGCTCCCCCCAGGTCCGGGAAGGTGAGCATCTTGGTGTGTTTCTTTTATAAAGCAAAAGGATGGATCCTGCTTTTGTATCCATTTTCTTAGCCTGTACCATTTTATAGGTTAATTGAGTCTATTGATATTAAGAGATGTAAATAACAAGGGACTGCTAGTTCCTGGTATTTTTCAGTAGCGGTGTTTGTGTTTCCCTTCTTTGGGGTTTGTGGGTGTTAGGATATCTGTTGCCGGTGTTTACAGTTAGCTTCTTTGGGTTGGAGTTTTCCCTCTAGTACTTTCTGCTTGACTGGATTGTGGATAGGTATTGTTTAAATCTGGTTTTGCCCTGGAATATCATATTTTTTCCATTTATGGTGATTGAAAGCTTTGGTAGGTCTGGTGTCTGTGGTCTCTTGGTGTCTTCAGCACATCTGTCCAGGGCCTTCTTGGTTTCATGGTTTCCATGGAGAATTTGGGTGTTATTCTGATAGATCTGCCTTTATATTATACTTGGCCATTATCTTTTGCAGCTCTTAATATTCTTTCTTCGTTCTCTATTTTGCATTTTGATCATTATATGTTGGGGGAGACTTTTTTGGTCTAGTCTATTTGGTGTTCTCTAAGCTTCTTGTACCTTCATAGGGATATTCTTCTTTGGGTTGGGAAAGTTTTTTTCTATGATTTTTTTTGTCAAATATAGTTTCTGTTATTTTGAGTTGGTGTTGTTCTCTTTCTTCTATCCCTACTATTCTTAGGTTTTAATTTTTTTCATGGTGTCCCAGATTCCCAGGATGTTTTGTGTAAGGAGTTTGTTGGATTTGTTGTTTTCTTTGACCAATGATTTGATTTCTTCTATAGTATCTTCAGCATCTGAGAGTCTCTCTTCTATCTCTTGTATTCTGCTGGTTACACTTCCTGCTACAGTTCCCATTTGTTTAACCAGATTTTCCATATACAGAATTCCCTGCATTAATGTTTTCTTTATTGCCTCTATTTCAGTCTTCAAGTCTTGAGCTGTTTGTTTCATCTGTTTGATTGTTTTTTCTTGGTTTCTTTGATGTCTTCCAATTTGTTGTCTGTCTTTTCCTTGGTTTCTTTAAGGGAATTTTTATTTCCTTCATCATCCTCCTAGAGTTACATTGGGGACCCCATCATTTTCACAAAGTTACATCGAAAATCATTTCTTTTGTTTCTCCTGGCTTAGGATGACTAAGTCTTTGTGTAGTATGACCACTGGGTTCTGGTGTTACCATGTTGCTTTCTATGTTATTGGATGAATTCTTGCATTGGCACCTATGCATCTCATCCTTCAATTGGTGCCAGCAGTGTCTTTTCCTTTTGTTCCAATCCTTAAAGTGATGGTTTGTGTCTTTGAGACCTGTTCTTGGCAAACTCTGTGTTTCAGAGAGCCATGCCACTGAGGTCTGTCTTTGTACTCTCTCTTCTTGGCCTGCTCTTTTGGTCTGCACTCCTGGGTCACACTCTTGGTCCAGTCTGTGCAGTCACAGCTTGTGCTCCAGGGTCCCTGTCTTAGGCCACCCTGTGAAACTACATCTTGTGTTTTAATGTTCCTCTGAAGTTGCAAGGTGCTGGGAGGTAGCATGGGAAGTTTTGGTGGTGGAGTGAGACTTGTAGCTTTCAGTGTCTGGTGGATGGTGTGGAGGTGTTTGAGCAGCACACCTGGAGGAAACTTGCCATTTGGCTGGCTAGTGAACTGAAGCAGGTAGTGTTTGGGCCCAGAGTTTTGCCCCAGTATGGAGGTCCTAAAGAGGTTGTCCTGCTAGGTGGGTCATCACTCACCTCTTGGTCCTTTCTGTGTAATAGCAGGCTGTGCTGCAGAGTTCCACTTAGGTTGCGGGTGCATGGATAGGAGGGCTTGGGGCACAATGGGACTTGTAGCTTTCAAGGTTCAATGGATGGGATGGGGGTGTTGGAGCAGCCTCCTTTCAGGAAACTCAAAGGCTAGCTGGCTAGGGAAGCTGAGGCCACTGGGGGAGGTCCTGGGGTTTTGCTCTGGTATGGAGGGCCTAGAGAATGGGGTGTCCTGCTGCATGGGTAGTCACTCACCTCTTGGTCCCCTCTGAGGAGTAGCAGGTTGTGTTTCAGTGTTCCATTGAGGTTGTGGCAGGGGTTTGTAGGGGTATAATTGGAGATTTAGGGCAGAATGGAACTTGTAGAATTCAGGGTCCAATGGATCATGAGTATATTTCTTAAACTTCAGTTTTTAATTTTCTTCACTTATTGCTTGTTTTTTTGCTTTTCACTTTCACAAGACTGGGGTTTCTGTATCTTTGAAGTCTTTTTGTTTTTTGTTTTTGGTGGTTTGGTTTTTTTTTTTTGTTTCTTTTTTTATTTTTCCATTCACTTCCTCCCCTCCTCCCATTCCCCTCCCGCTCCCCCACACCCCCTCTTCCCTCCCCATCCCTCCTTAAGAGGGGGCAGGGAATCCTGCCCTGTGGGAAGTCCAAGCACCCCCCCATCCAGTCCTAGGAAGCTTTGCATCCAAATAGACAATTGAACTAGGGTCCCAAAAAGCCAGTACATGCAGTAGAAACAAGTCCCAGTGCCTTTATCAATGCCTTCTCAGTCAGCCCCCATTTTCAGCCACATTCAGAGAGTCCAGTTTGATCGCATGCTCACTCAGTCCTGGTTCTGCTGGATTTGGTGAGCTCCCATTAGAACAGGAACACTGTCTTAGTGAGTGGACCAACCCCTCGCAGTCCAGACTTCCTTGCTCATTTTCTCCCTCCTTCTGCTCTTCAACTGGACCTTGGGGGCTCAGTCCAGTGCTCTGATGAGGGACTTTGTCTCTATCTCCATCTGTTGCTGGACTAAGACTCTCTCCAATGGGTTTTCTGGTACAGGATTTGGTTTGGGTTTTGTTTTTTTGTTGTTTTTTTTTTCAAGACAGGATTTTAGGTTGTTTTAGAGCCTGGCATAGAACTAGCTCTTGTAGACCAGGTTGCCCTCAAACTCACAGAGATACACCTGTCTCTGCCTCCCGAGTGCTTGGATTAAAGGTGTACATCACCCTTCTCTGGCCAACAAGGCTCTAGTGGGTTTTTCAAGACAGGGTTTCTCTGTGTATATCTGGCTCTGCTGGCACACAAACCATACAGCAGGTTGTTCTCAAACTCACAGAGATCTGCCTGTCTCTTCCTCCCAGGTGCAGGAGTTTAAAGCATGCACCACTATTTCCTGGCCAAACTTGCATTTCTTTATATCCCTTTTTGTGTGAAAATATGGTAATATTTTATTGTGTGATTTTATACAATAGAAACTATCTTTACACTTGCATACCACACAGGAGAAATGGGTCCAATGTTGTACTAGCTATTCTAAGTAATTCATTCTGAATTAAAGGAGCATGGTTTTACTGACTGCGTTTCCAGATGTTATTTTGCATGAATTAGAATTAGTGTGTTCTCTTAAACTCTGTATAAAACACAAAGTCTAGGGAGAGTTGATGCACTGGTACTAGATTTGAAGAGAGTTTACAAACTTCCCATTCATTTCGTGTCTTTGCTGTCACTGTCTCATTTTATCACCATGGTGAATTCCTCTCAGCTTCCATATCATTTCCAAAGGAAATTTCAGGGAAAACTCTCTGTCATCTATGGAAAGGGACATATGGACATTCCCAATGGCCCTGACTCCATTCTGATTTTTTGAAATGTGTTTTTTTTAGCATAATAGACAAAAATACTAATAAGAGTTTAAGAACCAAAATTCTGATCTCTTTGTAATCAAGAACTATGAGAAATTTACAAGGTTCCATCAGAGACTATTATTTATACTTCTCTTGCTATATTTTCTCCCAGACTGAAATCAGGTACAAGTATGTGATCATGTAATTTGGGTCCTTTTGAACTGTTCCTCACCTATTTCTTTGATTCTAATTTAGACAAAGTTTGCTGTGGGGCAATGGTCATGGGCTTTTTAAAGATTTGTCAATTGTATTGTTTTAACAAAATGCTCATTGGCCATTAGCCATGCAGGAACTATATGCTGGGTGACCAAGCAGGAAGTATAGGCAGGGCTGATCAGAGCAGGAGAATTCTGAGAAGAGGAAAGGTTCAGCCTGCATTTATCACCCAGAGGTAGAGGACATAAGATGAGATTGCCTTGCTGACAAAAGGTACCAAGCCATGTGGCTGACACAGACAAGAATTGTGGGTGATTGTAGGATGTAAGGGTTAATAGGAAGCATGATCTAATAGGCACACCAGTTTATAATCAATGTAGACCTCTGTTTGGTTTTTTTGGGACTGAATGGCTACTGGACCAGGTGAAACAGAAACCTCTGTTAACAAATGTTGTCAACGTGGATAACTAAATCCAATTTAAACCTGAGAGGGCTTGGAAATTAATTCTAGACATAAAAGAACAGAGTTAAGCATGGTTTCTTGGTATCAGCATTTTCCTAGCTGGGCTCTGTTTGCTAGAGGCAAGCATTTCTCATTTAAGAGAAGCTTCCTGACTCAGCGTTAGCTGTAAAAACCTTGCAGCCCTTTTAAGAAGCACCACACCAAACACTTAAATGGTGTCTTATGTACAGTCACCATCATGCTTCTTGGTGGTGATAAGGACCTTGAAACTCCATAGAATTGTGGCAATAAACATGGCTCCTGCCAGTACCTCAGCCATGAGACTAGAATCTCAGAAATCTAAGGAATTGGGTGGATCCAGCTGCCAAAGCCAAGGCTTTATCCATAGCCATATTGCTTAGCAAATTATAGGTTTAAAGAGAAGATTCAATAATCTACATTTTTCTCCTATTATTTCAATTTTTTTTTTTTTGAATTTTCGAGACAGGGTTTCTCAGTAGCTTTTTGGTTCCTGTCCTGGAACTAGCTCTTGTAGACCAGGCTTGTAACACCCAATTTGGTGTTACACCCTCGGTACACTGTACCCAGCGCGAGTCCAGTAAGGGCCTGGAGACTGAAAAGAAGACACAGAGAGACCAGGGTCATTCGAAAGGAGATCAGCAGAATGCCACTTTATTCAGCATTGGGGGAGTCCTTATCTACCTGACTGTAGCACAAGGATCTCCGCCCAGGCAGGTGGGAAATTACCATATTAACAATGGAGTAAATGCCCTGCAGCTAACCACCAGGTGGGGCAGGCATAGCACAGAAACACACAGGAAGCTTAGTTAGTTGATCATAAACTGTCCCCGCAAATGCACCACAGGAATAAGGGAGACCAGGGCTCTACAGGTCCCCCTTTTGTATAAATTATGACTAGGCCTGTCTTGGGTGGCATTGGACGTCAGGCAAAACCCCTTACCCTTCATGGGAAAGTATCCAGGTCAAAACACATTTCCTGTCTTAGGTTGAGGCAGCCCCCCAAAAGTCTTTCCCGTCTTTGGCTCACTAGTTATCCATCACTGAGTTCATCCAGATTTGTGCTGAAAGATTCTCTGGGGCAATAGCTAAGAGGACTTGCCACGTGGCAATATTGACCTGAGCTTGCCTTTGGCTCTGGCATCATAACCATGAAGATGATGCTCCAGCACAGGTAAGCATCCCTTAAGGAGACTGTGCCTGCTCAATCTTTAATAATTCTGCCCAAATTGGAGCCCTTTAAGTAAGGTCTCAGCGGTGGTGAAAATAACCCTGGTATAGCTAACTAGAATAATTTTAAGAGCCAATTTGTAAATTGTACACCTCAGGATCCGTGAATAACAGCAATAAGCTTATTACTGTATCATCTAGCAGTGGTCTTTAACCACAACCAAGAGCAAAATTAACTGTAATATTCATTTGTAAATTTAGCTCAATTTGAATGCTATGGCATTTGCAACCTGCCCTGAGAAGGTATCCTTTGTGCTAGCAGGAAGCAACTGACTGACTAATGAAAAATCCAGCAGCTTAGCTGCTGTGGCAGCAACAGCTGTGGCTGCCGATACCATGGGATGGGTAGATGGGTAGACGGGTAGAGGAACAATCCTTGGCACTGGGATGGGTAGATGGGTAGACAGGTAGAGGAACAATCCTTGGCACTCGGACCACCGTGCCAGCTCCTCAAGAAACCAGCAACTCTTCAGTTGACAAGCCAGAATCTCTTTGATCTCTCCGCTCTGTCCTGTCTTCAGGCTTCTGGACAGGAAAATCCACAGCACGCACCAGTCGCTCAGGTACCCATATTGGATTGTCAGCATCCTGCGGGAAAACACAAACAGCCCCTCTTCCCCACACCAGTACAGGATCTGGACCATGCCAGGTGTCATCTGATAGATTTTTCCATTTGACATGAGGCATCCCGGAAGAATCTGGCCACCAATGCCTGTCAGCGGTGGTATGAGTTTGAGCATCAACAGTCAAAAAATTTAAAATGTATAAAATAAAAGATAAATGATCTCTGGGGGTGGAACCATATTCCCCCTTTTTAGTTTTATGCAAATAGGCTTTGAGCGTATGATGCACTCCCTCCACTATAGCTTGTCCGTGAGGATTATAAGGTATACCCGTTTTGTGAGAAATAGAAAACTCAGAACAAAATTTAGCAAAGCTAGTAGAGGCTGGTCCATTATCAGTTTTTACAGTTTTAGGAACTCCCATGTAGGCAAAAGCCTGGAGACAATGACTTTTAACATCTCGTAATCTTTCTCCTGTGTGACCTGAGGCAAAAATGAGATGAGAATATGTATCCACGGTTACGTGTACATATTGCATGTGCCCAAAAGAAGGAATATGGGTGACATCCATTTGCCATAAATGATTAGGGGCAAGCCCACGAGGATTAACTCCCAAATGGGGAACAGTTTAAAGTTCTGTACACAGAGAGCACTTTTTTTTTTTAAATATTTATTTATTTATTTGTTATGTATACAATATTCTGTCTGTGTGTATGTCTGTAGGCCAGAAGAGGGCACCAGATCTCATTACAGATGGTTGTGAGCCACCATGTGGTTGCCGGGAATTGAATTCAGGACCTTTGGAAGAGCAGGCAATGCTCTTAACCTCTGAGCCATCTCTCCAGCCCCAGAGCACTTTTTTTTAACAATATTAGTGGATTGCTCTCGAGATATCTTAAAATGAAATCTTAAAGATCCAGCATTGAGATGAAAATGTTTATGAGCTTTTTCTGTAGCTTCATAATATTCCTGACTCACTACATAAATTTGACGAGTAAGCTGATCAGCCAAAGCGTTTCCCTCACTCAAAGGACCAGGGAGGTCAGTATGAGCCCGCAAATGCCCTACGTAAATGGGTACAGATCCTGCCCAAAGCAAAGTTTGAATAACCAATAACTGCATCTGGACTCGAGATACAGAGGCAACATAAGCTGCAGTTTCCAATGGTGCAAGAATTTTGCTTACATACTGACTGTCAGTAAAAAGGTTAAATGGAATATCAGCATATTTCTCTAGGGCCATCTGGACAGCATCCAATTCAGCCACCTGAGCAGAGTTAGTATTAACAGACTGAATATCAAAATCAGGAGGGGAGGCTACTACAGCTCTCCTGGTGGAAGATCCATCAGTAAACACATTTCGTGCCCCTGCCAGAGGCTGCAAAGAAATAATTTTAGGGAAACACACCGGATGATTTTTAAAGAAGGTGACTAACTCATCAGAAGGATAATGATTGTCTAACTTGCAGGGATTAGTGCATAAAAATAAAGTCTAATCTTCAGCAAAATTTTGAAACCAAGTTATTTCTGCCTGGGTATAAGGTGTAATAACCTTATCAGGTAACATTCCAAAAGTTTGCAAACTAAGCTTATATCCTTTCTGAATAACACGTAGCACAGCTGATGGATATGAGATAACAATTTTTACAGGTGACACATGTTCATGCACCCACAGGGATGGGTCCTTGCTGCCAAAAAACTCCAGTAGGACTATGCTTGGAGGGGAAAATTATCAACAGCAGTGGCTGACTATAGTCAATATAATTAATATGAGCAGAGGCAAGCTTTTCTTCAATTAAAGTAATACATTGCCTTGCTTGAGGTGTTAACTCACGAAAGGAGGTTGGGTCTGGATTCCCCTGCAGAATGTCAAAAAGTGGTTTTAAGTCTCCAGGTGTGCCCAGAACCTGTAGACGGGGGCACAGGACCAGTGCTCTTTGCGAAGGCTGTTCCCATGGTCCCCTGCGCCCCTTGGTCTCCTTCCCAGCCTACACAAAGGCCCCAGACCCACATCTCAGGCACGAATCTCCAACCACCTCTTCCCCCACTACTCCTTAAATCATTTTTCTAGGTTGTTTGGGATTGGGCATCAGTGGAGCAGCTTATATCTGAAACCAGAAGAAAGCACAAGGGGCTAGAGAGCCATCACAATAGATCTCCTCTGTTTGCAAAGAGAGCAGCTATATCATGAGGTTTCTGTCTTTGGAAGACATATCAGTAATTGGAGGTCAGAAACAACAGGGTTCTTTTTTGTTTTTTGTTTTTTTGTTTTTTTTTTTTGTTTGTTTTTAGAGACAGGGTTTCTCTGTGGCTTTGGAGCCTGTCCTGGAACTAGCTCTTTAGACCAGGGTGGCCTAAAACTCACAGAGATCCCCCTGTCTCTGCCTCCAGAGTGCTGGGATAAAAGGCATGTGCCACCACCGCCCAGCCAGAAACGACATTTTAAGTGTTACTTTGAGATAAGTTTGTGAGAGTTGTGCAGTTTGTGTTTATTTAATTTCTTTTTTTAAAAAATTATTTATTTATTATGCATACAACATTCTGCCTCCATGTATGCCCACATGCCAGAGGAGGGCACCAGATCTCATTATAGATGGTTGTGAGCCACCATGTGGTTGCTGGGAATTGAACTCATGACCTCAGGAAGAGCAGCCAGTGCTCTTAACCTCTGAGCCATCTCTCCAGCCCAGTGTTTATTTAGTTTCTGTACACATATAATCAATGGTAGCTGGGTAACATTGGTCAAGATCACACTTTTCTTTGCCTAAGTTTTCTTTGGTCTTTTTATTAAAAGTTGACTATATTTCTGCATCTGCTTTTGCCTTTTTTTATCCTTCCCCTTAATTCTTTCACAAAAATTGTGCACATTTTTTATTTATGTATAATTGTGGAAAGTATAGAAGTAATTATACATGATTTTTTATACTACTTTTTCTGTAATCTGACTGTAATCTAATTATATTATTGGTTATCTTTAAAATAATGGACCCTCGGCGCCAGGAGACCCAACATTGGGAACCTTCATCTGGTGATGGATGGAGACAGAGACAGAGACCCACACTGGAGCACTGGACTGAGCTCCCACGGTCCCAATGAGGAGCAGAAGGAGGGAGAACATGAACAAAGAAGTCAGGACCACGAGGGGAGCCCCCACCCACTGAGACAGTGGAGCTGATCTATTGGGAGCTCACCAAGGCCAGCTGGACTGTGACTGAAAAAGCATGGGATAAAACTGGACTCTCTGAGTATGGCGAACAATGAGGGCTGATGAGAACCCAAGGACAATGGCACGGGGTTTTGAACCACATAATGTGCTGGCTTTGTGGGAGCCTAGCCAGTTTGGATGTTCACCTTCCTAGAAATGGACGGAGGGGGAAGGACCTAGGACTTACCACAGGTCAGGGAACCCTGACTGCTCTTTGGACTGGAGAGGGAGTAGGAAAGGAGTGGGGGGAGGGGGAGAAGGGTGAGAGGAGGGGGAGGGAAATGGGAGGCTGGGAGGAGGAGGAAACTTGTTTTTTTTCTCCTTTTCTCAATTAAAAAAAAGTTATATTAAAAAAAATAAAAATAAAATAAAATAAAATAATGGACCTTCATCAATTTTATTCAGAAAATTTCTAATTTCATCAGGTCATTATTGTTTTTTGGAAAGTTTATGTTAAAAGACTGCTTTTATTCATCTTTGATGCCTGCGTCTTTCCATTTCCCGCCATTTCTATGTTTTCCAGTTGTTGCTATCTTCATGTCTGTATCTTTGCTACTTAAGTGTTGGTATAATCAATACATAATCCCTTGAGCTTTCTGAGTGTTTCCACTGTGAATATTGGTTTGTTATCAGTTGTCCAGTTATAAATTGTTTGGCAAAGCTATTTGTATTCATTTAATGGTAAAAACTTATCATACACAAAATCATAATTTTTATAGATCATCTTCATAAGGGTCATCTTTTTCTTTTTTATGTTTTGTTTTTCTTGTTTTTATTAATCTGAGAAAGACTTGACTTACTGGATAAAAGCTTTTTTGTGTCTGGGCAGGTGGCTCAGCACATATTCTTTTTGTGGATGACCTGAATTCAGATACCTACATGCTAGTTGAAAGGTTAATTGTTGAAGCCCGTGTGGGTCCAACACAGATAATTATTTTCCGTAACTGGACTGGAATGGAGTCACAAAGAATGATCAGATGCAATTTACAGGGTCATCCTGGTAGGGCAAGATCTCTCGAAGATCTCTTATTGTTTATTATCCAAACACCTTATTGAGTGGGAAAACACATTAGGCTGTCTCCTAGGCAACCAGGTGAATGGGCTTTTAGTCAGGTCCTCACCTAAGTGTATGCTAGCTGTCTAGCAGGCCATGAATTAGCATCTCTATAAGACTTACTCCAAATTACCAAGAAATAGGCACCAAACATTCTGACCAGTTTCAGCCAATACCTCTCCTCAGGAGATCTACATTTCTACCAAAAGAAGAGAGGCACTATACATACTTGCTATTGTTACGCAGAGACAGCTGTCTGATGAGCTATGTGATCAGCTCATACCAGGCCTATGGATTTTATGCTTGGCTGCTACACCATACAGAAATTTGGGCCTACAGTTAACAAATCTCTAATATTCCCAATTCAGCAACCTTCCTTTCTGTATGTCACCTGTTTGTGTGTGTATGTGTGTGTGTGTCTGTGTGTATGTGATATTCTCTGTGATGCACAAACACACAAAAATATCAGTAACCTTATTTTCAAAAGTGCTTGGAACTTATAGAGCAGTTGGAGTAAAGCAAGTTGCTTTACATGTACACTGATTCTTTAAAAATTTGTTCTCTTGAAATTCCATTTAAAAAGATTTCATTTCCTCACTGTGGTGCAGACTTGGATTCAATCACCAATTTTAGGAAACAACATGGTAGTGATCCTAACAGACATCATTTTCCTTATCAAAAGAGAATGAGATGCTTTCAGTAATCAAAACTATTTTCTGTAAAGTAAAAACATCAGAAGACTTCAAGAGAATATTATAAATTTTGGTGAAATACACAACCCATTTTCTATTATTGGTAAAGGAGAGAAGAGGAGCCGGGCAGTGGTGGCACATGCCTTTAATCCCAGCACTTGGGAGGCATAGGCAGGCAGATCTCTGTTAGTTCGAGACCAGCCTGGTCTACAAGAGTTAGTTCCAGGACATGCTCCAAAACCACAGAGAAACCCTGTCTCGAAAAACCACACAAAAAAATAAGAAACATATATATATATGTGTATATATATTTGTGTTTGTGTCTTGTTTTGTCAATAGTATCATCTATATTGCTGATTTTGTGAACTATAATTTAATCATATCATTCATTGTCTTTGAAAATGATGGACCTTCACCATTTTGTACTCAGAATATTTCTTTTTTTTTTTTTTTTTTTTTTTTTTTTTGATTTTTCGAGACAGGGTTTCTCTGTGGTTTTGGAGCCTGTCCTGGAACTAGCTCTTGTAGACCAGGCTGGTCTCGAACTCACAGAGATCCGCCTGCCTCTGCCTCCCGAGTGCTGGGATTAAAGGCGTGCGCCACCACCGCCCGGCACTCAGAATATTTCTTATACTCTTTGATGATAAACAGTTCTACATTTCTCTTCTTGATCTCAGATGCTTGCTTCTAATTATTTAATTTTATTTTTTCATTTATATTTTAATAATAAAGCTTGCCTGATGATCATAAAGTGAAACAGATGCCATGGCCAGCCTTACACCACAGGCAAGGCTGACACATAGCTTTAATCCCAGTAGTCACACTAGTTTGTGGTAGAGTCAAATGCTGGTGTCTCATATCTTTAATCCTATCACTAAGGATTTGCAGATAGGAAGTGACATGTCTGGACACAGAGAGGAATATAAGGTGGTACGAGAGAGGAGCTGAGGATTGAGTGTTTTGTAGAAACAGCATTCAGTCTGAGGACTTACAGGGACAGGATACCCCATTTAATCAGTCTAGCAAAATTCACCTAGGGCTTCCCTTGGAGGGGATGCTGAGGCTTAGGAAAAGTTAGACTAAGAGAAATGAAGACAGGATCATAGGTTAGACCTAGAGGATGAAAGGTCAATAGAAAACAGCCTGAGTTTATTTCTCAGCCAGCATATATACTAAATATAGCCAAAAGGCAGATCAAAAAGCAGTACAGACAGCTCCCCACCTTCCTGCACTGTTCTTGGAGGCAGTTCAAACCTGTGCATTATCTGATTCAGCTAAGCAGCTTCTAATAACTAACAAGGAGTGCCCCTGTCTGGCCAACACTAGCCAAAATCTTAGTAGAAAAAATGGACTCTTTCAGCTGGGCAAAATGCTTTTTCTGTTGGCTAACCCAGATGTTATTCACAGCCCTCAAGTTTACTGGAAGAAGTACAGCAGGCATGCTTGAACTCAAAGGGCTTCCTTAAGTCTGAAATGAGTCAGGATGATCATTATGATTATTAATATTATGGCCAAAGAGATATTTGTTGTTAATCTCTCCCAAGAAGTTTCTGCAAGCACTTTGCCAGTGTTTACTTGCTGTCCATTATGATTCAATTTTAACATTAGTAAAACAGTTTATAATTTAACCTTGGTCAATTCTTGCTAATAGATGAATGTAGTAATAAGGGGCGCGGGGCTGCGTTCCCAGCACCCCAGCCACCCGCACGGCTAGCTTATGCCCGAAATAACAACATACAAACTGTATTCATTTAATTACTGGTTGGCCCATTTCTATCTAGCCTCTTCTAAGCTAATTCTCACATATTAATTTAGCCCATTTCTAATCATCTGTGTTGCGCCTCAAGGTGCGCTTACCGGGAAGATTCTAGCCTATGTCCATCCTGGGTCGGAGCTTCATAGCGTGCGTCTGCCCAGGAGCCAGGAGCATGGCGTCTCTCTCAGGCGTCTGCTCCCGAGAGGAGAGCTGTCGAGTCTGACCTCACTTCCTCTTCCTCCCAGCGTTCTGTTCTGTTTACTCCACCCACAGGGCCAAGCAGTTTCTTTATTGGCCAATGACCTTCCTCCATCATTTCCCCTTTTTCTGTTTCAACAAAAAAAAAGGAAGGCTTTAAATTTAACATAGCAAAATTACATATAACAAAACAGTTATCAAGTAAAAGTTACAATAATCTTTATCATAACTAAGGAAAACTATAACTATAACTAACTATTCTTAACTCCATCAAAGACTCCAGAAACATATAATATTACCTAAGTAAACAAGAACTAAGAAACTTCAAACTCTAGAAATGACAAAGACATCTCGCTGCCTGGACAGTCACCCAAAGTTCTTTTGTACTGTTGGAGCATCCATCTTCAGCCTTCAGGCCCATGGTATCCAGCAGACATTTCCATAAAGCAGGAAAATTCAAAGTCAGTTCAGTCACTATCTGTTGTGTCCTGCAGAATATCTCGCAGACTCTTTCATGAATCAAGAACCCCGAAAGATCATCTTACCTTTAGGCAAGTTCAGTAGTCCTCTCTCTACGGGTTCTCTGTTTCCAGTTTATGCAATAATCCAGGCAAGAGCAGTTTCTTGCCCAAATGGCTATCAAGCTCCATAAGGATCCTCTTCGATGCCCATCTTCTTGAAGTAGATTGGTGCTGCCAGGAGCAGAGTGTCTCATTGTCATGAAAAGTCCTCAGTTATTAAAACATTAAATGTCCTATTCTGTAATCTTTGAAAGACATGAAGAATGTCTATCTAAAATATATCTACCTATATTTCTTAATTATACAGTACATATTTAAATGAACTACACAATCACAATACCTTAATCAAAATCAGAAACACTTATATATATAATAAAATTGACCTTAAATCTCTGTCAATAAAGCAAAATCTATACTAATGTAAATTATTCATATCTATATCATATCCCCCTTTAAATGTAAAACAATGTTTATAAACCATATTTGGGAACATGGGCGCAGTTTTTTCTCTCCAAACTGCTTCCTGCTGAATGGGGGCGTCGTTAATTAGGTCTTTCATGGTATAACCTGTGTGCTAGTTTCATCTCAGTTGGCGGTTGAGCGAACTTCAATTTTTTGAAGGCGTGCACAGGAACCATTCAGGAGGACATGGTTTATCATACCAAATCGGAATAGAAGAAATGAACAGCGTCTCATCCTCTGTGAAAACAAAATAAGAAACTCCTTTCCAAAGCATCATGTTCTTAGATCCAAATTCAAAATATCTATGTTGGATTAGTTCAGCAGCATTTATAAATAAATATCTTTTAGCAGCTGTTGCTCTTTCCTCATCATTCAAACAATTCAAAGAGAGCACAATAGCATACAGTATCAAAATTCTCTGTCTATTTTCCATCTTTGTACAGTTTGTTTTAACCTCTATTTCGTTTATTTTTACTTTTAACTTTTTGCTTTTTGAGACAGGTTCTCTGTATCTTTGACCTGAAGTAACTCTGTAGACCAGGCTGTCTTTGAACTCTTAGAGATCTGCCTGTCTCTGCCTCCCATGCATTCGGGATTAAAGGTGTACACTACTACACCTTGAACTCACAGAGATCTGTTTGTGTCTGCCTTCTAGGCACTGGGATTAAAGGCGTGTGTTACCACACACAACAACTCTCTTCCTTTTTTTGTTTTTTACTTTAAGAACTTCAACTTTTAGTCTGCATTTATTTTTAACACACTTTAAACCATTTAAAAATTTTCTCTGTCTTTGAATCTCTCTTTACTGTATATCTCTCTTTTTCTGACCACATGAATCTTTAATTTACCAAGCAATCTCAGTAGGACTAAAGGCGTGGCTTTGCCAGCTAGATCCAGCCCATTCCTTAGCTTTCCAGCCTCATGGCGGATATACAGGCTGTAGCCATGTTTACTGCAACAACTGTATGGCATTTCAAGGTCCCTACCAGCAAGTGAGCTACAACAGACAACACTCAAGTCCTCTCTTGGTAGCTGGCCCTCCTGCCTCAAACAGTCAGAGTTTGCCCTGGCAGGATGGCCCAGAAAGCCGGCATTTTAAAACAACACAGGTTTTTTCCTGCTGCTGCTGAAAACCGAAAAGCATGCGTTCAGCTTTTCGTCAACACCATTTAAGTGTTTCGTTGCAGGACCTCTTAATGAGCTGCAGGGTTTTGCAGCTAAAGCTGAGTCAGGAAGCTTCTCTTAGATGGGAGAAGCTTGCTTGCCTCTAGCAAGCAGAGTGCCACAAATGCTTTAAAGCCAGAGTTCACGCTGGCAGCACAGCCCCAAGAAGCTGTGCTTTAAAATGACACAGCATTTTTTTCTGCTGCTGTTGCCGAATCAGGAAATCTCTCTACAGCACGCCACCAACAAACAGCAAAAATCTGTGTTAAACTTTCTCTCCCTTGTTTTTAAGCCTTCTCTGGTTTTTTAAGTGGGTTTAGTCCATCACGTCGGGTGCCAATCTGTAGTAATAAGGGGCACGGGGCTGCGTTCCCAGCACCCCGGCCGCCCACACGGCTAGCTTATGCCCGAAATAACAACATACAAACTGTATTCATTTAATCACTGGTTGGCCCATTTCTATCTAGCCTATTCTAGGCTAATTCTCACATATTAATTTAGCCCATTTCTAATCATCTGTGTTGCGCCCCTAGGTGCGCTTACCAGGAAGATTCTAGGCTATGTCCATCCTGGGTCAGAGCTTCATAGCGTGCGTCTGCCCAGGAGCCAGGAGCATGGCGTCTCTCTCAGGTGTCTGCTCCCGAGAGGAGAGCTGTCGAGTCTGACCTCACTTCCTCTTCCTCCCAGCGTTCTGTTCTGTTTACTCCACCCACAGGGCCAAGCAGTTTCTTTATTGGCCAATGACCTTCCTCCATCAGATGAAGTTTCAATTTTCTTTTTAATATCAACGCAGATTTTTTAACATAACTTTATAGCTTTTTGTCTGTTTATATGGTAAAAAATATTGATTTTAAAATAATATCTTTCTTCTGCAGTAAAATTCCTATAGGGGAATGCATAGAGGTTAAAATGCCTAGAATGAAGACCATGAGGTGGTGGCTCATGCCTTTAATCCCAGCACTTGGATGGCAGAGGCAAGTGGAGTGTGAGGCCAGCCTGGTCTACAAGAGCTACTTCCAGTAGACGTTCCAAGGCTACAGAGAAACCCTGTATCAAGAAAAATGTCTTGAATGTAACCAAACATCACATCCAAACCATCCGTATGTGCATCCTATAATTTTATTTCTACTAAACCAATTTTTTTCTATGCTTTAGATGATCATTCTCTTTGACTATTTAAATCTATGTCACATTTTGTAGTTTGGTTCTAATTACTGTTTTGAATTTTTTACCCAAATAGTGGACTATAGATGGTAAATGCCTTGCAGCAATTTCAGAAAATTATTAAGATTCCACAAATAATCTCTCCTAATTTATAAATTTAGGCCTCAATTTTTTGTAAAAGTATTTTACATGCTGAATAATTAATAGAATTCCTTTTTGTATATTTTCAGCATATTCTGTATATTTTTAATCCCCAAGGAGACAAAGTTTGCTTTACTTCAGCAAACATTTTCTCTAAAGTATGTTCATTTGAATCATCTAATAAAATTCTGTATAATGTTGAAAACATACCTAACTTGAGTATAATTTCAATTAAAATAAGTAACAAACTACTAACCTGCAGTAATTTATATCCTAATTTGTTTATGATAAAACTTTTGAGGACTAGAAATTTTCATTCCTTCTTATAGGAAGCTCAGAAAATCCTTACCAAATAGTCAGACTATTTGGAATTATACCAGACAGTAATCTTGGAACTTAACCATCATTTTACTTTCACAGGATCCTAAAGAAAGAACATCACCCCCATGACAGTTGGAAGTAATTCTTTTTTGGTTTTTCAAGACAGGGTTTCTCTTGGCTTTGGAACCTGTCCTGGAACTCACTCTGTAGACCAGGCTGGTCTCGTACTCACAGAGATCCGCCTGCCTCTGCCTCCCAAGTGCTGGGATTAAAGGCTACGCCACCCTCACCCGGCTGGGAGTAATTCTAAAAGACTTCCTCTCCTCTCCCAACAAAGTTTGTACTCAGGGTTAGGGACATCATTTAGGGGTTGGTTATAATTGGTATAGGATTGTGGGTTGGATGGGAAATTTTATTTTTTATTTATTTTTATTTTTTTTGTTTTTCGAGACAGGGTTTCTCTGTGGTTTTGGAGCCTGTCCTGGAACTAGCTCTTGTAGACCAGGCTGGTCTCAAACACACAGAGATCCGCCTGCCTCTGCCTCCCAAGTGCTGGGATTAAAGGAATGCACCACCACCGCCTGGGTGGAGGGGAAATTTTAAAGGCTCGGGATCTCTTTGAAAAAAAAATGGGAAAATTGGATGAAATAATAGATTAGTGTGAGCTTAGTCTACAGAGTTATTCCAGGACAAAGATATACAGAGAATATGAAATAAATGTCAAAATAAATGAAATAGAGGTTAAAGTAAAAACGTACAAAGATGGAAACTACACAGAGAATCTTGATACTGTATGCTATTGTGCTCTCTTTGAATTGTTTTAATGGTGAGGAAAGAGCAACATCTGCTAAAAGATATTTTTTTATAAATGCTGCTGAACTAATCCAAGATAGATATTTTGAAAATACCTTGACTTCAGAATTTGGATCTAAGGAAATGATACTTTGGAAAAGAGATTCTTCTTTTGTTTTCACAGGTAAGACCCTATGGATTGCTTCAATTCTAATATGGTATGATAGACCACGGCCTCCTGAAAGGTTGCTGTGACCACCTTCAGAAAATTACTTATCTGCTAACTGAGACAAATCTAGCACACAGGTTATACCCTCAAAGACCTGATTAACAGCGCCCCTATACAGCAGGAAGCAGTTTGGAGAGAAATAACTATGTCCATATTCCCAAATATTGTTTATAAATGTTCTTTTACATTTAAAGGGTGATACAATATAGATATAAATAATTTGGATTGAAATGAATCTTGCTTTACTGATACTAATTTAAGGTCAATTTTGTTATGTGTGTATATATTTCTGATATTGATTAAGGTATTGTGATTGTGTAGTTTATTTAAAATGTAATGCATATAGGTTGTTAATAGGTAATCATCTATAATAGTCAAGTTTGTAGTCATGTTATATTTTTTAGATGAGCATAGATATATTTTAGATAGGCATTCTTCCTATTCTTCAAAGACTGCAGAATATGGCATTTAAAATATTTTAATAACTTAGAATTTTGCATGGTAATGTGACACATCTGCTCCTGGCAATACCAGCTGCTTCAAGAGGAAGATGGGCATTGAAGAGGCTCCTTATGGAGTTTGATAGCCATTTGGGCAAGAAACTGCTCTTGCCCGGACTACTACATAAACTGGACACAGAAAACCCTCAGAGAGAGGACTGCTGAACTTGCCTAAAGGTGAGATGATCTTTCGGGGTTCCTGATTCATGAAAGAGTCTGGGAGACATTCTGCAGGACACAGCAGATAGTGACTGAATGCCTTTGAAATTTCCTGCTTCATTGAAATGTCTGCTGGAAACTATGGCACTGTAGGCCGAAGATGGATGCCCCAACTGTACAGAAGAACTTTGGGTGACTGTCCAGGAAGTGAGATGTCTCTGTGATTTCTAGCGTTTTGTAAGTTGCTTACTTCTCATTTACTTAGGTGATATTATATCTTTTTTTTTTTTTTTTTTGCTTTTTCGAGACAGGGTTTCTCTGTGGTTTTGGAGCCTGTCCTGGAACTAGCTCTTGTAGACCAGGCTAGCCTCGAACTCACAGAGATCTGCCTGCCTCTGCCTCCCAAGTGCTGGGATTAAAGGCGTGCGCCACCACCACCTGGCTAATATTATATGTTTTTGGAGTCTTTGATGGAGTTGAAGAATAGGTATAGTTTTCCTTAGTTATGATAAACATAAAATAGATGTAAATATTGTAATTCTTAATTGTAACTGTTTTGTTATATGGAATTTTACCATGTTAAAGTGAAAGCCTTTCCTTCTTGTTTAAACAGAAAAAGGGGAAAAGATGGAGGAAGGTCATTGATTAACAAAGAAACTTCCTTGGCCCCATTTGAGTCCAGCCCTTAGGTGGATTGAGTAGACAGAACAGACTGCTGGGAGGCAGAGGAAAGTGAGGCAGACGTCATTTCCTCTCCTGTCCTGGGCAGATGCAATGCAGCCAGCCACCAGGTCTCACGTACTGAATCTTTCCTGGTAAGCACACCTCGAGGTGCTACACAGATTATTAGCAATGGGCTAAATTACTATGTGAGAATTAGCCTAAAAGAGGCTAGATACAATGGGCCAAGCAGAGTTTTGTTGAATACAATTTGTGTGTTTTTATTTTGGGGCATCAGCTAGCCAGGCAGGTGGAAGCTGGGTGGCACGAAGCGGCCGGCAGCTCCTTCAATCATCTCAATACATAATATGAGCCTACCTGTAGAGAAATTCTGAAGTTATGTCTTTATTCTTCAAAAACATGAAAAAACATCATACTGTAGTGAAACTCTATGAATTAATTCAGTGTCATATTGTTTTGTGCTTCATATGAGAGTAAGACTTTTTGTGTAATCAATCTGATAAAGCTTGTGCATATTATCATAATCTTTTGGACCTGAGGAAAAAAACTAGGGGCTCATTTTAAATTATTCTTTAAGATCTGAAGCCACTTACAGACAGTTAACCAAAAGCAGCTACTGTGTAGAGAAAAATTTGATAGTGTCCACAATCTGTTTAAGCATCATGATACCTCTTTTTATTTTAGTTTGAACCAGGATTGTATTTGATAAAACCTTTAATGAAGTATTATGGGTTACAGCAAGGGTATTCTAACATTGGGCCTGAAACCAAAGCCAAAGAAAAGCACTTTAACTCTGAATCTAGAACTAGGTAAAAAAAAAAATCCCCCTGAAAACAGCCAAAACATTAAAAAAGGGCCTGTGGGGGTCTGGAGAGATGGCTCAGAGGTTAAAAGCATTGCCTGCTCTTCCAAAGGTCTTGAGTTCAATTCCCAGAACCACATGGTCTGGTGCCCTCTTCTGGCCAGTAGGCATAAACACAAACAGAATATTGTATACATAATAAATAAATAAATAAATAAATAAATAAATAAATATAAAATAACTAAAAAATAAAAAAGGGACTGTGAAAGAAACACAATTTGGCTCTCAAACCAGAACCATAAAATCATAAAATTCAATGATGTTTTTAAGCCCACAGGATATACCATTAACTGAAATACGAGAGGCTTGAAGAGTCAAATCTCTCATACATTTCCTTGTATGTTTTGTTTAAAAATTCCCTTAGAAGGTGGGGTATAATTATGGTTATCAGAAAATTGGGAATGGTCATCAGGAAGGTAGATAGACGGTGGTTACAAGGAATATTTTTTGAAAAAAATGGCTAGAATTAATATATTATGACAACGTCACCATTAACCATAGCCACAAATAATATAAAATATTATGGAATAACTTACTAAAGAAGTGAAAGTACTGTAGGAAATGAACATTAAATCTTTGAAGAAAACAACTGAAGAAGACACCACAGAATGGGAAGATGTCCCTTACCCTTGTTAGGTAGAAATCAAGATAGTAAAAATGATAACCTTTCCAAAAGCATTCTACAGGTTCAATACCATTCCCATGTAAACATCGGAAAAATTCTTCACAGGCCTCAAAATAAAAATACTCAACTTCATATAGAAAACCAAAAAAAAATCCGGGAGATGGTGGCGCACGCCTTTAATCCCAGCACTCAGGAGGCAGAGGCAGGCAGATCTCTGTGAGTTCAAGGAGTTCAAGACCAGCCTCGTCTACCGAGCTAGCTCCAGGACAAGCTCCAAAGCCACAGAGAAACCCTGTCTTGAAAAACCAAAAAAAAAAAAAAAAGCAAAAATTAATGCAGGATATCCAAAACAACTGTATACAAAAAATAATTTCTGTAGTCATCACATTACCTGACTTAAGTCTACTACAGAGCTACAGTACTGAAAAGAGCCTGGTATTGGCACAAAAAGAGACAGGAGGACCAATGGAACTAATTCTAAGAATCGGGTATCAATCCACTCACCCCAGCGCAATGGATCTTGTATTCAATAAATCTAGCAGCCAGACTCAAGAACGGAATTGAAGAAAGTGACCACACAGTTTATAGATCAATTTATAATGTAGGAGAACATGCCCAAGTGGAGTGGTGTCTTACAGGCTATTGACTGAAGAAGCTCTCCCAGTACCTAACCCTTTTGCTTAAATAAGAAATTCCAAACTTGGCTGGGTGGTGGTGGCGCATGCCTTTAATCCCAGCACTCAGGAGGCAGAGGCAGGCGGATCTCTGTGAGTTTGAGACCAGCCTGGTTTAGAAGAGCTAGTTCCAGGACAGGCTCCAAAACCACAGAGAAACCATGTCTCGAAAAACCAAAAAAAAAAAAAAAAAAAAAAAAAAGGAATTCCAAACTCAATACAAAACTATGTATACAAGAAACAGATGTCAAATATAAAGTTAGAATTACAAGCATAATCAATATTAAGGAAGGAATATATATACTAATGTTTTGATAAGCATTCTATCCTAAGGAATCCATGTCTTGTAGTAGAAATGGCTTGGCTAGATCATAAGAGGATGGTAAGTATGATTATCTCATCTTCAACCCCATCAAAGGCCTGAGAAGAGCATTAATATTACTTGAGTAGGCAGGTAGTGAAGTCCAGCAGCCCACAAAAAGTGTAGTAGATGACAGAGACAACTGACTGCATGAGCAACCAACTAAAGTCTCATTACAATTTTGAAGATTAAGACTTCCTATCAGAATATAAAAAAATCTTTAATCAGCTATGCAGTAAAGCAGGAAAATGATCTCAAAATATAAACCATGTATCAGTATCTTGATCAGAGGTAGAATTATATAATGCAATATGACAAATATCTCATAAAATTGTGTCAATAAACATGACACATGTTTATTGTAGAATCATGCATAGATAAAATCTGACAAAATAACTTTGCATAGGTGTTACAAACATTCTAAAAAAATAGAAATATTCTATATGATAAGTATAATTCGAATTTGTATCAATAAAAAACTCTATACCAATGTAAATTATCCATAAATAATAGTTCACAAGTATTCCTTCTATTACAAACTATTATTATTAGTGTGAGTAGGTAATCTACCTATTATCCCATTCAATTTTCCCTCTTTTTTTGAGATCTCTGGGTATACATAATTTCACCCAACCCTATATGAGTAATAATCAACTCTTAAATGTTTTCCCTTTGTTGGGACAAACTTTGTTGGGAGAGAGGATGGCATCTTCTAGAATTGCTTCCAGATGTCATGGGGGCAATGTTCTTTCTATGGGATATTATAAAAGTAAGACGATTTCTAAGTATTTGATAGGGTTGTTCTGAAGTTCTTATTTGGAATTGTGGCCAGAACGTTGTAAGAAGGTGCACCATATCTGCAGCTTGTACCCATAAGTCGGTCTTACAGTGCTATTAGCATCATGCTTTCATATCAATCAGGTAGAGACATTGTGGGGCTCCAATGTCTTCTTCTTGGAAGATGTTCATTGTTGAAAATGTAAACATTATTCATGTAGACATATTTTCAGTGAAATATAAGATATAGACAAAATGGGCATGAAGGAAAGTAAAATGTTCCTTTAAAATCTATCTTCTTTCTGTCCCATAGCAGAAGGCTATTGATATGAGACAGAAGTTTTGAGTTTTTCTTTTAACATTGTGCTTGGATTTAGAGAAGGATAATCATAGTCTAACTCTAAAACCATTTCTGATTCTGAAGTAGAGATGTAAATACAAAGGAGGCATCTTCTAAAGCTGTAGCCCATACAAAGCACCTAACAGATTATCTCTCTGGGGGTGGGCTCACTCACAGGCTTATAGGTCAGTAGCTGCCCCCTTCCTGAGACAAAAAGCATGCGGTGTGTGGCAAACAGAACCAGAAGAGACAGATCAGCTACAAGTGTAGGAAAAATGAAAATATTGCAGATAGTGAGAACAGTGCAAGCCATGACTTAGAGGCTGCAGCAAAGTCAGCAGAACCTTTAGAGCCATTCATCCCTGTGCCAGTAGAGCAGTAACAACACACATCTGCCCTAAGCCAGAAACTCTGGAAGGAAAACACACTGTGTTTTGACAGTCTTCCAAATAATTCCAGTATGTAAGTAAGTTTGAGGACCTCTGATCCAGGCTACCAGCTCTCAAATGCTGTTTGCAGGGCTCTTCTTGGGCATAGGACCAGAGGTGAAGTGGATGTAAATTCAGATAAGTTTGTAAGTGCATAATCTACATTGTTTTTGGAGAGTCACCAATAAACATTAGCCATTTAGAGGTTTCAAGAAGTCCTACAGTAAAGACCTTTATTTTTCATTCACCTTTGGATCTCTGTGATTCATACTTCCATAAATACCCTCTTAGGGATATTATCCTCACTATTCACATGGATGCGATGTAACCTACAGAAAATTAGAAGACTGTCCCAAAGTCACAGAACCTGTATCCAGGTTGGAAAAGACCTTAACAATTTTTCTGTTCTCAATACCCTGCATCCTCTGTCCTTCCACTCTACTGTGTACATAACTCTGTGTTATGTAGTGCCGATATCTCAGTGGAGACCTCCAAATGCCGTGCCCCATGTCCCTGTGTCTGTGCTCTGTGCGCTGGCACGCTGTTCACTAGCTTTGGGCAAGGGGGATGGAGGTTAAAATACACAGACACACCAGACAGAGAGACAGTGACACAGGTCATCCTTGAATTCCCCAAGAATGCCCCCTTTATTGTGTTCAGGGGCAGATTATATGGAGATAGCCATGCCCCAGCCGAACCAACCAAAAACTATCCTCTTGCCATCAGGAACTCCTCAAGGTCTCATGCTCAGAGCAGCTGTAGGCACTCAGATCAGGGGATTACAAGAAATTCAGGATCTGGGCTCTCACCGAGCTGGAAGGTGGAGGCGCAGTGGGGCAGAGCAGTGGGCTCCTACTCCATCGGGATGGGGTAGATTTCATCCAGGCCAGTTGGCCCGGGCTGGGACAGAGGTCCAGGCCAACAGGCCTTTTGGCAGTTGTGATGAGCTTCTGCACCCTGAGGCCCGTGCTGGAAGTGGGCCTAGTGTTCTTGCCTCATCTGTCCTCGAGGCTGGTCCCAGGGTTTGCATGTGTCGCAGACCCTCAGTGGCCACTGCTTGGAGCCGCCCCAGCTCACAGTCCAGTGCAACATTTCAGGAGATCTCGGTGATTCAAACCACATGAATATCAAATATCTGTGGAGACAAAAACAGAACCTCTTTTCCAAAACATCACATTCTTAAGCCCATATTTTAAAGTCAAGATACTTTTCTTAGCAGTTCCTAGAATCAAATGTCTTTCTCCAGTCCAGAACACAAAAGACAACAAAATCAACATATCATACATCTGTACACATTTATCTTTTTAAGCTATATACATTATCTATTCCCAATACATATGTCCCCTCCGGCTGGGGAAAACCCTGTTTGCTTACCTCTCTTTCTTGGTTGGTTCCACTTGCTGCCAAACTGAGCGAAGGATGTCAAGATTAACACATATACCCCAATCCACCCTCACCTTCTGAGGGTGACCTCTCAGCATTCCCTAGTTCCCGATATCTCGGCTAGGACCTCCAATTGATGAAATCTCGGTGGAAGACCTCCAATTGCCGCGCACCCAGTAACTGAGCTAGTTCCGGGACAGGCACCAAAGCTACAGAGAAACCCTGTCTCGGAAGAAAAAAAAGACTTCAGTCTTGGTTAGGTTCATTCATTCACAACTATAATACCAGCATTTGTGAAGTTAAGGCAGATTGATGGTTAAATTAATGTCATCTTGGGCTACATCGTATGACCAGTACTAAGAAAATAAATAGATACTAGACTTTAGTATTGCCCTTCTTAATGTGTCCTCAGTGGGGCACCATTTTAAGTACTATTTAAGAGTGCATCATTTCCTGATGGACAGCCACATATGGCTCCTCGCTGCTGTCAAGATGAAAAAGATGCTCATCAGCAGGACCTCACAGCTGCCTGCATGCCTGCCTAGATCCCAGTCTTCTCCTACACTTTCACAGTCACACACAATTGACAAATGTGTGTTTCGATCTTCCCTAAACTCCCTACCTCACAAACACTTGTGTTCTCCTTGTGAGGCAGTTATTTACAGCACTCATTCAAGAGCAGTTGAACCCTCTTTTCCTTTAGGCTCAAAGCCATTTTCTCCTCTCATTATCTCCGTCCTGTGTCCTTGGTTTCTAATATTTTGTTTTGCTCATTCCTTCTTTATTTCCTTCTTTTTTTATTTTTCCATTCAAATATTTACACTTCCTTCCCTCCTCCCAATCCCCTCCCACTCCCCAACCTACCTCCCCCCTCCCTCTCCCTGCTTGAGAGAGGGCAGGGAACCCTGTCACGTGAGAAGTCCAAGGCCCTCCCCCCCTACATCCAGGTCTAGGGAGCTGTGCATCCAAATAGACTAGGGTCCCAAAAAGCCAGAACATGCCATAAAACAAGTCCCAGTGACTTTAACAATGGCTTCTCAGTCAGCCCCCATTGTCAGCCACATTCAGATAGTCCGGTTTGATCACGTGCTCATTCATACCCGGTCCACCTGGATTTGGTGAGCTCCCATTAGAACAGGCACACTGTCTCAGTGGGTGGACCAAACCCTCACGGTCCTGACTTCTTTGCTCATGTTCTCCCTCCTTCTGCCCTTCATCTGGACCTTGGGAGCACAGTCCGTTGTTCTGATGAGGGTCTCTGTCTCTATCTCCATACATCGCGGCCGATGGAAGATTCTATGGTGATATTCGAGATCAGTGTGATAGTCTGATCTCACATCAGTGTGATAGTGGGTCAAGGACAGTTCAGGCACCTTTTGCCTCTGCTGTCCAAGGAGCTAGCTGGGAACATCCCCTTGAACACCAGGGATCTCCTCTAGAGGCAAGTCTCTTGCCAACCCTAAAATGCATTCCTTATTGTAGTTATCTTCTTCCCTGCTCCTAAATCGGCCCTTCCTCCATCTCCAACCTCCCCCTCCCCCAAGCTCTTGCCAGTCCTTCCCTTCTCCCTTCTCTCTTCCCCTTTCCCCTTCCCTCAACTTCACCCCCACCCCTACCCCCATTCCCATGCTCACAACTATAGCCCGGAAATCTTTTTTGCTTCCAATTTCCAGGAGGACTTATATATGCTTTTCTTTGGGTTCACCTTGTTATTTGGTTTCTCTAGGCTTGTGAACTATAGGCTTAGTATCCTTTGTTTATGGCTAGAGTTCACAAATGAGTGAGTACATACCAAATTCATTTTTTTGGTCTGGGTTATCTCACCCAGGATAGTGTTTTCTATTTCCATCCATTTGCATGCAAAATTCAAGATGTCATTTTTTTTACCACTAGGTACTACTCATATATATATATATATATTCCACACTTTATCCATTCTTCCATTGAGGGGCATCTAGGTTATTTCCAGGTTCTAGTTATTACAAACAGTGCTGGTATAAACATAGTCGAACAAATGCTTTTGTAGTATGATTGGGCATCTCTTGGATATATTCCCAAGATTGGTATTGCTGGATCCTGAGGTAGGTTGATTCTGAATTTCCTGAGAAACCACCACACTGATTTCCAAAATGGTTGCACAAGTTTGCATTCCCAGCAGCAGTGGATGAGTGAGCGTTCCCCTTACTCCACATCCTTTCAAGCAAAGGCTATCATTGGTGTTTTTGATTTTAGCCATTCTGACAGGTGTAAGATGGTATCTCAAAGTTTTTTTGATTTGCATTTCCATGATCACTAAGGAAGTTGAACATGACCTTAAGTGTCTTTTGGCCATTTGAACTTCTTCTGTTGAGAATTCTCTGTTCAATTCGGCTCCCCATTTTTAAATTGGGTTAATTAGAATTTTAGTGTCTAGGTTTTTTGTTTTTTGTTTTTGTTTTTGTTTGTTTGTTTTTTTGGTTTTTCGAGACAGGATTTCTCTGTGGCTTTGGAGCCTGTCCTGGAACTTGCTCTGTAGACCAGGCTGGTCTTGAACTCACAGAGATCCGCCTGCCTCTGCCTCCTGAGTGCTGGGATTAAAGGCATGCACCACCATCGCCCAGCTAGTGTCTAGTTTCTTGAGTTCATTATATATTTTGACGATCTGTTCTTTGTCTGATATGGGGTTGGTGAAGATCTTCTCTCATTCAGTAGGATGCTTTTTTGTCTTAATGAGTGTATCATTTGCTTTACAGAAGCTTCTCAGTTTCTGGAGGTCCCATTTATTCATTGTTGCTCCCATTGTCTGTGCTACTGGGGTTTCTAATATTTTTATGACCAGATGATATTTTTAGGAATGTATTTTTTTATTGATTTTTTTGAGTTCTACATTGCTCTTTACACCCCTTCCTGTCTTTTCCCTACCCCCTTTAACACTCCTGCATTGTCCCTATGCTGCCAATTTAGTCAGGAGATCCTGTCTTTCTTTTCTTCCCATGTACATTATATCAATGTAAGTCCCTCCTAATGTCCTCATTGTTGTCTAAGTTCTCTAGGATTGTGGTTTGTAGGCTAGCTTTCTTTGCTTTACGTTTAAAAACCACCTATGAGTGAGGATATGTGTTAATTTTCTTTCTGTGTCTTGGTTAGCTCACTCAAAATAATGTTTTCTAGCTGTATCCATTTTCCTGCAATATTCAACCTGTCATTATTATTATTTTTTGCTGTGTAGTACTCCATGGTGTAAATGAACCACATTTTCCTTATCCATTCTTCGGTCAAAGAACATTTAGGTTGTTTCCAGGTTCTGGCTATGACAAACAAAGCTGCTATGAACATAGTTGAGCACATGTCCTTGTGCATTTTTGAGCATCCTTTGGTTATATACCCAAAAGTGGTATTATTGGGTCTTGAGGAAGGTTGTTTCCTAATTTTCTGTGAAATCGCAACACTGATATCCAAAGAGGTTGTACCCCTTGAATTCCCACCAGCAACGCAGAAGTGTTCCATTTTCCCCACAATCTCTCCAGCATAAGTTGTGATCAGTGTTTTTGATCTTGGCCATTCTTACAGGTGTAAGACAGAATCTCAGAGTTGTTTTGCAATTCTCTGATGACTAAAGATGTTGAACATTTCCTTAAGTGTCTTTCAGCCCTTTTAGATTCCTCTGTTGAGAGTTCTCTGTTTAGGTCTGTGCTCCATTTTTTAAAATTAGATTATTTGTTCTTTTGATGACCAATTTCTTGAGTTCTTTCTCTACTTTGGAGATCAGACCTCTGATGTGGGGTTAGTGATGATCTTTTCCCATTCTGTAGGCTGTTGTTTTGTTCTGTTGACCATCTCCTTTGTTTTGCAGAAGATTTTCAGTTTCAGGAGGTCTAATTTATTAATTGTTTCTTTCAGTGTCTGTGATGCTGGGATTATATTTAGGAAGTGGTCTCCTGTGCCCTTATGTTCATGTGTACTTCCCACTTTCTCTTCTATAAATTTCAGTGAGGCTGGCTCCATGTTGAGGTCTTTGATCCATTTGGAGTTGAGTTTTGTGCATGGTGATAGATATGGGTCTATTTTTATTCTTCTACATGTTGATATCCAGTCATTCCAGCATCATTTGTTAAATATGCTTTCTTTTTTCCATTTGATATTTTTTGCTTTGTCAGAAATCAGGTGTTCAAAGATGTATGAATTATTATCTGGTTCTTTGATTTGGTTCATTCATCTTCTCTCTGTTCCTTTGTCAATACCAGGCTGTTTTCAGTATTGTAGAACTGTAGTAAAGTTTGAAGTCAGGAATTGTGATGCCTCCCCAAGTTCTTTTATTGTACAGGGTTGTTTTCACTATCCTGGGATATTTTCTTTTCCATGTGAAGTTGAGTACCTTTCTTTCAAGGTCTGTGAAGAATTTTTCTGGGATTTTGATGGGCAGTGCATTGAATCTGTAGAGTGCTTTTGTAGTAAGATTGCCAATTTTACTATGTTTATTTTGCCTAGCAAAAAATATGGGAGATCTTTCCACTTTATTTTCTTCTTAATTTCTTTCTTCAAAGAATCAAAGTTCTTGTTATACAAGTCTTCCACTTGTTTGGTTAGAGTTACTTCGAAATATTTTATTCTACTTTTGGTTATTGTGAAGGGTGTTGTTTCTCTGATTTCTTTTCCATCCCTTTTATTATCTTTTTATAGGAGGGATATTGTTTTTTTTTTTTTCTGATCCGGGATCGTGCTACATTACTGAAAATGTTTATGAGTTGTAGAAGTTCCTTGGTAGAATTTTGGGATCGCTTAGGAAAACTATCATGCCATCAACAAACAGTGAGCATTTGGCTTTTTCTTTTCTGATTTGTAGTCCCTTGATCTCCTTTTGGTGTCTTATTGCCCTACCTAAAACCTCAAGAACTATATTCAATAGATATGAAGAGAGTGGACAATCTTGTCTTGTTCTTGATTTCAGTGGAATAGCTGGGTGTTTCTCTACATTTAGTTTGATGTTGGCTGTTGGCTTGCTGAGTATTGCATTTATTATGTTTAGGTATATTCCTTTTATCATGAAGGGATGTTGTATTTTATCTAATGGTTTTTCGTTATCTAATGAGATGATCACGTGGTTTTTATTTTTCACTTTGTTTATATGGTGGATTATGTTGACAGATTTTTGTATGTTGAACCATTCTTGCATCTGTTGGATGTAGCCAACTTGATCATGGTGGATGAATGATCTGATGTGTTCTTGGACTTGATTTGCCAGTAATTTTTTTTTTTTTTGTATTTTTGGATCAATGTTCACGAGTGAGATTGGTCTGTAATTTTCTTTATAATGTCTTTCTATGGTTTGAGTGTCAGGGTAATTGTAGCCTCAAAAAAGGGGTTTGGCATTGTTCCTTCTTTTTCTATCATGTGAAATAACTCAAGGAGTATTGGTATTAGTTCTTCTTTGAAAGTCTTGTATAATTCTGAGCTGAAACCATCTGGTCCTGGGCTTTTTTTGGTTGGGAGTCTTTTGATGGCTGTTTCTATTTATTCAGCAGTTATAGGTGTGTTTAATTTGTTTATCTGGTCTTGATTTAATTTTGGTAAGTGATATTTATCCAGAAAGTTGTCCATTTCCTTTAAGTTTTCCAATTTTGTGGAGTTTTCAAAATATGACCTGATGATTCTCTGTATTTCCTCCATGTCTGTTGTTATGCCCCCCTTTTCATTTCTGATTTTGTTCATTTGCATATTTTCTCTCTGCCTTTTGGTTAATTTGGATAACGTTTTGTCTATTTTGCTGATTTTCTATAAGAACCTACTCTTTGTTTCAGTGATTCTTTGTATTGTTTTTTCCATTTCTATTTTATTGATTTCAGCTCTTAGTTTGATTTTTCCTGCTGTCTTGATTTCTTAGGTGAGTTTACTACTTTTTGTTAAAAAGTTTTCAAAGGTTTTGTTAATTCACTAATGTGGGATTTTTCTGTCTTCTATATGTAGGGATTTTGTGCAATAACTTTTCTCTTAACACTACTTTCATTGTGTCCCATAAATTTGGATATGTTGTGTGGTCATTTTCATTGAATTTTAGAAATTCTTTAATTTCTTCTTTTTTTTTCTTCCTTGACCCATTGATGATTCTGGTTAGCATTGTTTAATTTCCATGTTTGTGCATTTGATGAAATTAGTATTGCTGTTGACTTCTAGTTTTTAACCATGATGATCTGATAAAGTACATAGGGGTATTCTGATTTTTTTTATTTGTTGAGGTTTGTTTTGTTACTGAGTATGTGGTTGATTTTTGAGTAAGTTCCATCAGGTATGGAGAAGAAAATATATTCTTTTCTGTTTGAAAGGAATATTCTATAAAAGTCTGTTACGTACATTTGAGTCATAACATCTGTTAGATACGTTATTTCTCTGTTAATTTTTTGTCTAATGACCTGTCCAGTGGTGAGAGGGGAACATTGAAGTTTCCACTATTAGTACGTGGGGTTTTATGTATGTTTTAAGCTTTAGAAGTGTTTCTTTTACATATGAGCGTGGCCTTATATTTGGGACATTGATGTTCGGTAATGAGATTTCTCTTGATAGATTTTTCTCATGACTAATATGAAATGACCTTCTTGTCTCTTCTGAACAATTTTAGCTTGAAGTCTATCTTGTTAGATATTAGGACATCTACAGCCACTTGTTTCTTAGGTCAATTTGATTGAATACTTTTTCCAACCCTTTACTTTGGTACGATGTCTGTCTTTGAGGTTGAGATGTGTTTCTTTTATGCAGGAGGGGAATGGATTCTGTATTTGTATCCAATCTGTTTGCCTGTGTCTTTATATAGGTGAGTTGATCCCATTTATATTAAGAGATAATACTGACCAGTGATTGCTATCTCCTATTAATTTAGTATTCATTGTTGGTGATGTTAATTCATGCCTTTTCCCTTTTTTAGGATTTACTCCTATGAGACCATCAATTGTCTGTGTTTTTGTTGGTTAACCTAACTTTCTCCAGTTTTCCTTTTAGTATTTTGTGTATGGCTGAGTTTGTGGCTAGGTACTGGTTAAATCTAGTTTTGTCCTGGAATATCTTGCTTTGTCCTTCTGTGGTGATTGAAAGTTTTACTGGGTATAGTAGTCTGGGCTGGCATCACTGGTCTCTTAATGTCAGCACAATGCTTGACAATGACCTTCTGGCTTTTATTGTCTTCAGTGAGAAGTCAGGTATAATTCTGATAGGTCTGCCTTAAATGGTACTTGGCCTTTTTTCTTTACAGCTCTTTTTTTTTAAAAAAAAAAAACTATTTATTTATTTATTATGTATACAATATTCTGTCTGTATGCCTGAAGGCCAGAAGAGGGTGCCAGACCTCTTTACAGATTGTTGTGAGCCACCATGTAGTTGCTGGGAATTGAACTCAGGACCTTTGGAAGAGCAGGCAATGCTCTTAACCACTGAGCCATCTCTCCAGCCCCCTCCTTTACAGCTCTTAATATTCTTTCTTTACTCTTTATGTTTAGTGTTTTGATTATTATGTGGTGAGAGGACCCAAAAAGATGAATATGGTATGTACTACCTCATTAGTGGATTCTAGTCATGAACAAAGGTCATTGAGTCTATAGTTCATGATCCTAGAGAAGCTAAATAACAAGGTGAACCCAAAGAAAAACATATAGATCCTCCTGGAAACTGGAAGCAGACAAAATCACCAGGCAAAAGTTGGGAGCATGGGGAAGGGGTTGGTGTTGAGGGAAGGGGAGAGGGGAAGAAAGAAGGGAGAAGGGGAGTATGGAGAGATTTTGGGGGACTGGGAGGGTTTAGATGGAGGAAGGGTGGATATGGGAATCAGGGAATAAGATATCTTAATTAAGGGAGCCATTTTAGGGTTGGCAAGAGACTTGGCTCTAGAGGGCTTCCCAGGTGTCCAAGGGAATGTCCCTAGTTAGGTCCTTGATCAGTGGAGGAAAGGGTGCCTGAACTGGCCTTGTCCTATAGCCACACTGATCAATATCTTAAATATCATCACAGAACCTTCATCGGGTGATGGATGGAGATAGAGACAGAGACCCACATTGGAGCACTGGACTGAGCCGCCAAAGCACAGATGAAGAGCAGAAGGAGGGAGAATATAAGAAAGGAAGGCAGGACCACGAGGATTGCTTCCACCCATGGAGACTCTGGAACTGATCTATTGGGAGCTCATCAAGGCCAGCTGGACTGGGTCTGGACAAGCATGTTATCAAACCAGACTCTCTGGATGTGGCTGACAATGAGGGTAGACTGAGAAGAAAATGATGACAGTGGATTTTGATTCTACTGCATGTACTGGCTTTTTGGGAGCCTAGTCTGTTTGGATCCACACCTTCCTAGAATGGAGACGGGGGCTTGGACTTCCCACAAGAAAGGGCATCCTGAGTTTTCTTAGGACTGGAGAGTGAGGGGGAGAGGGAGTGGGAGGAAAATGAGAGGATGGGAGGAGGTGGAAATTTTAAATCAAACAATTAATAAATTATTGATTGATTGATTGATTGATTTTCAGACAGGGTTTCTCCGTAGCTTTTGGTTCCTGTCCTGGAACTAGCTCTTGTAGACCAGGCTGGCCTCAAACTCACAGAGATCTGCCTGCCTTTGCCTCCCGAGTGCTGGGATTAAAGGCGTGCGCCACCACCGCCCGGCTTCAATAAATTTAAAAAAAAAAAATATAATGCTCTATCAATCTTAACAAAAACAAATCACAACAAAATTTAGTTAATTACTTAAGAACAGCATATCCCCATACAGGTTTGTTTTGGGCAGACTATCAAGGAACATAGAGCTTGCAGATGGCTGTGAGCCATGAGGTTACAGAACAAAGCTTGGTTCAGGCATTTGCTGATCTAAAATGCAAGCTGGAGCTGCCCCTCCTCCCAGAGTCAGATCTCAGCCTAATCAGAGTAGGGTTGGCAGAAGCCAGAGGAGCTGGAAGCTGCAGAGCCAAAAGCCAAAAGCCACAAGCAGCAGTAAGTCAGCCACTTAGTAGGAGGGACTAAGCCACTTGGGCATAGGAGGAAGGAAATTGTAAAGTTGTCTTCCAGGAGGCCAACACAATGGTGTGCAGCTGTGTGCCAGAGGGGAGGTGGTTAAGTTGCAGAGAGGTAGTTCAGCTGTGTGTGGTGGGAGAAGGCTGCAGGAGAGACCCAGCAATAGTGAGTATTCTGGCCATATGGTCACCAATTTGTTGTTGTACAAAGAGTTCCTAAATAGTTCAGAATAGAGATAACAAAGGTTTACTCATCTGGAAATAAACTAACAGAAAGAATACTAGTCCAGAGCCTTCTGAGAGCAATGGGAATGGGAACCAAATCCAACAGCCAAGAGGCTTTGTCTGTATTTACCGTACATGAGATGATGCCCAAGGTGGCAGGTATCTTAAAGGCTGTTGACTGCAGGAGTTCCCCAGCACAGGCTACCTGTGTTGCACATATTTTTTGCACCACAGTAGACGGCAGTAGCATCTCTACCCATCCAAGAAATCTCATGAAGCCCACAGTCTTCCCTCTTCCTCACCCTTTTCTAGGATGGCAAATAGTATAGGTAAATCACATATTCTATCCCACATATGTCCTTCTCCCAACTATTTTATTCATCCCTGTCAATATTTCATACTTTTATTTTTGACCCTCTCTGTCTATCTTTCCACATGGCTGAGCTTGCATCACCATCTCCATCACTTACACCCTCATGGAGCCCATCTGTTTGGAACAAGGTGTCCCCTGCCTTCTTAAAAAGAATGCCAGCATTTCTATGGTCCAAGGTCATATTTATTTAGAAATACCTAACATAACTAAAAAGGTGAAAAGAAGAGTAGTTATCTGTAACCACATTGCCCAGAAAGGAAGCAACTATTAGTATCTCACCACAATTTTCCAGAATTTTCTAGAACTAAACATATATCCATAGGACAATAATTAAAAAAAAATAAGATTAGGACAGAAGCTAATGCAATGTTTTATGGTCTGCATATTTCCCCTCCCATTGATTACATCATGATAATTTCCTATAATCCAATATTTCTTTAAAAATGTTTTCTATCTCTTGCATTTCACCATTGTACTCCACAGAAATTTGTTTAAACATTTCTGTTCTACTTGAGCATCAAGTTTGCAATTTTTTTTTGTAACTTGGATTAATGTATTTTGTGCTATAAGTAAAATTTGTACATATTAATCATTAATTGTACCATATTTTTCTTTTTTTCTTTTTTTTGGTTTTTCGGGACAGGGTTTCTCTGAGGCTTTGGAGTCTGTCCTGGAACTAGCTCTTGTAGACCACGCTGGTCTCGAACTCACAGAGATCCACCTGCCTCTGCCTCCCGAGTGCTGCATATTTTTCTTTTATCCTTGTGTGTGTGTATGTGCGCCTGTGGGTGTATGTGCATGTGGATGTGTCTCGTGTTTCCCAGGCTGATCTTAATCTTGCTTTGTGTTTGAGGAGTGCCTTTAACTTCTGATCTCCTTGTTTCTGTCTCCTAAGTGCTAGGATTATAGGTAGGCACCACCATGATATAGCTGTGCCCTTCATTTTTTCTTAAACTAGATTCCCCGTGCTGGCAGTGAAGGATTAACAGAACTGATGTTTAAGGACCCTGTTTTCCAATTACTATATAAGAGGTTCATATTGATTTATTACCCCTCCAACTCCTTATTTAACAATATGCACAAGATCAAGAAAAGCTGATACACTAAGTGTGTAAGGGAAGATGATATCCTGTCAGAGATTGAATTAAAAGTAGCATAGCCAGACTGATGCCAGCCCTGACTCATGCATGCTCAGAAGATGTCTCTGAGCCCTGGTAATTTCCCTTTCACCTCTGTATCAACTTCAGTGGTAGATCCAGTCCAGAATTGCTACAAATGCCTTGGGAAGAGCCGTCTTAAGGAACCACCACTTGGGTAATATTGAATCCTTGGCTACACCACAGAAAAATATTTCCACAAAAGTCAGAGAGACATTGAGGGGGAACATGTGTACACAGAAGATTAGGTACTAAATAGAGAGAGACACTGTGCTTAGGTGTCCTTACAAAAGATACAGAAACATTTGTCACCCATCTTTTTTTGTTGTTGTTGTTGGTTTTTTTTTTTTTGAGACAGGGTTTCTCTGTGGCTTTGGAGCCTGTCCTGGAACTAGCTCTGTAGACCAGGCTGGTCTCGAACTCACAGAGATCTGCCTGCCTCTGCCTCCCAAGTGCTGGGATTAAAGTCATGCGCCACCACCACCGAGCTTGTCACATATCTTAAGGGATGTAATTCATAGCTGAGCATAATTGCATAAGCCTTTAATACGAGCGCTTGGTGGTGTCTTTCTCCTGTGGTGGCTACCTGGCTTCTCTTCTGATTATGCCTACTTTCTCTACATAGCTTTTTCTGTCTGGCTACATTCTGTTAAGTCATTGGCTGAAAGCAGCTTCTTATTCATTAACCATCATAACCAACACATATACAAAGGGACTGTACCTCAAGCAACTGCTGTCTCAACCCATGATTGCAACTCCACATTTACCAGCAGCAGTTTGGCCCTTGGTCTCCAGCCTCACAGTCATAGAGACATGAGATAGGGGATGCTATGAAAGCGAGTAAGGAACTACATATCTAAGTCTCTATCCTTCTATAGAACACAGGACTTAAAAGTTGAGGTGAAGGGCTGGAGAGATGGCTCAGCGGTTAAGAGCACTGCCTGCTCTTCCAAAGGTCCTGAGTTCGATTCCCAGCAACCACATGGTGGCTCACAACCATCTGTAATGATATCTGGCGCCCTCTTCTGGCTGCAGGCATACATGCAGACAGAATACTGAGAATACTGTACACATAATAATAATAAATAAATAAATCTTTAAAAAAAAAAGTTGAGGTGAAGTATTCAAAGACATTGAATAGCAACCTAATATGTTCTCATTGCGTACTCCTTCCAAAATGTGCTGTCCTTCTACTCAGCCCCCACTTAAGAACACTTGCTACTCTTAGCTTCTCCCTACAACGTCTTGTCTGTTGATTGCTGATACAGCCTCTTGACCCCAGGTTAATCCTATTTAATCAAAAACTGTATCATGTTTGCATCATTTTACGAAGTAGTAGAAAAATGTAGCACACCTTTACACAGTGAAAATAATATTCCACAACAGCAGACCACTGTTAGAGCTCAGGCCTAGCTCACTATGGTGTGGACGATGTGTAAACGGAGACCGCACTTGTGTTTCCTGACCACCCAAACCTAAATAATCACACAGAATGTTGTTAATTACAACACTATTTTGCCAACAGCTCAGGTTTATTCCAATCTAGTACTTGCATCTTAAATTAACCCATTTCCATTATTTTATATTTTACCCCGAGGCTCATCGTTTGATACTTTACATCCTGAATATCGGGAAGATTTAAAGACACATTTGGTTATTTATTGCATTGACTATGAAAGAGTGGGGAGAAACTGGGAGCTAGGGAGTCAGGCAGACAGCAGTGAGGCCCTGCTGATGAGCATCTTCATCATCTTGAGAGCAATGCGGAGCCATTTATGGATGTCAGGCAGCAGATTGATGCAATCTTAATTGGTAACTAAAATGGCACTCCTGATGCTGGACTGAGGAGATACTAAAGAGGGCAATACTAATGAGTAGTATCTATTTATTTTCTTGGTACTGGTTCATACAGTGTAGCACAGGCTGACATCAAGTTTGTCAACATCTTGCCTCAGCCTCATAAACACTGGTATTATAGGTGTGTTTGAAGGCACCTAGCCAAGGCTACATGGAATTGTTTCAAAAAACTAAATGAAAACCAAAGAGAAAGGACAAAAAACCTGAAGTTGTGTGGGTCTGAGAAGACAGGTGAGCCTGCCTTGTAAGCTTAAGGAAATCAATTTGAGGCCCAGAATCTATACTGAAGAGAAAGAGAAAAAAAAAACTATGGTCACAAGAAGTTTTAATACTGTACTGGGACACAGAGAATATTGGCTACATAGGGCTTGTTGGCCAGCTAGCCTAGTCTACTTGGAAAGTCACAGAGTAATCAGAGACTCTATCTCAAAAGAAATAACAAATAAGTTTGGGAAAATCAGAGGAATAACACCAGAGTTTCTCTTGTATTCCACACATATAAACATGCATGTTGTGAATTAGCTCAATATGGGAAATAACCAGGCCAGCTTAAGGATAACAATTATATTTTTAATGGTTACAATGGGAAACTCACACCACAAGAATGGGGAGTCCAACATCCTCTGTGTCGGTGAGAATTACGCAGAGAGTGAGCACCTGGTAAGTCCCAGTTTTCTTCCTGGGTTCCAGTTAGCCATGTCTTTACTAGGCATGATTGGTTAATAGAGCTTCCCCATCATACACACATACAGAATCATACACATACATACATCTCCACACAGATATAAACTTGTACCTACAAATATACATACAAATCAATACTAACTTTGTGTAGCTTTCTAAATGTTTACGTATGCTTATTTATATTTGTAACATGAACATTCCCAGCCATTGAGTAGGTTTTACATAAAAATGAAGTCACAGTTCCATGAGTACTAAGGTTTTTGGTAAACGAAATCCCATTTCTAAGTAACATCTATGTTGGAGTAATTCTCTTGTATACTCCAATGATTTGTCACTCAAATGGGTTTAATAAAACACTGACTGGCTAGAAGCTGGGCATGAGGCAGAGGGAGGAAGACATGAATGTGCCATGCTGATAAATGTTCTACCAGTGGAAGACACTAAATGGGGAATATGGGTTAATTTAAAATGTAAGAGCAGGCTAGTAATAACTATGATCTTGGGTAAACATTTTCAATTCTTAAAATCTTAAAAGCCTCTGTTTGGTAATCTTGAGGTGGCAGTTAGGAAAAATAAGTCTGTTCACAAATGCCATTCCAATGTGTAGCCAAAACTTTCACAAAAAATCTGAAATAACTTGGAAAAAAATCTGAACACCCAAAAACATAGTCAAATGCAATGTCTTTGTAACTGCCTTTTCTTTGGTGGGCTATGCTTGCTAGCAGTGACCAGAGGCTTGCCTCCTTCAACCAAGGGCTTCATGACTCAGCATTAGCAACAAATCAAGCAGCTCCCTTAACAGATTCTAAGTTTACTGTTTGTGTGTCTTCTTTCTCTATCCGACCTGAGGGCTCAGGTCATGCACCTGCTGGCCACTTTCCCTGTATTTCTGTAAATCAAAATATGTGTGGAGCCCTGATTTAATTCTCTAGGACAGACACCCACAGGTATCAAGGTCATGCATTTGTTTGTGGCTCCAGCCCATGTCTGGTCTGTTATTCAACATGACGGCATCTTGAATAATTTCTGGGCAGCATTACTGGGAATTACCTCCAACTCCTTCCCGGAAATGTCCTTTCTTACTCAGTACCACTGATCTACTTGATTACCACACACTAGACCCTATAAAAATTTACCACAAAGTTCTGGAGTCAAAGATATGGTTGCTGACTTCTACTGTAGAATGCTCTATATCTCCTGTTTTTAATTGTATCTGATTTATTGATAGTTCAGAAAGATGAATTAGTTAAATGCATGATGGTTAATTGTGTTCTATAAACAAAAGTTGGGATAAGTGAAATTTGTAATGTGTAAGCATACAAAAGTGACTTTATTTTTACTGTCACCAATAGTTGGTGCCACCAATAAATGAAAACAAGGTGGTTGTACTTCCTGGCCAACCAAGAACCACTCATATTTTATGAACATAAGATCCATAATTTAAGTTTTTTTTATTTCTAAGACAGGTTACCTCCACATAGCCATGGATGCCAGGAATTTATTTTGGGGAATATGCTGGCCTTACTGAGATCAGCCCAGCCCACACTCCTGTGTGTTGTAATTATAGCCATACAATTCTATGTCCAGGTGAAATATGTGTTTTTAAATGCACTGAATTTTAATTTTAATTGAATTGAATCAGAGAAATAAATAATAAAATAAGATATAAAATGGAGCATCATTGTTTTGATGAATAGCAATGTTTCTTGCAATTCTATAATTTAAATGGCCAAATTATTTCATATGGTCTCAGTAATTTGTTACTTTCTTTGCATTGTTAATTCCATCTGTTTAAAATTGTTTGGAGTGTTTGTGTGAATACACCTGTGCCATGATGTGTATGTAGCACTGACAGGAAAGCTAGCAGGGGTCAATAATCTACTTCCGCTTTGTGAGTTCTAGTGATTAAACCTATGGAGATATTTGCCTACAAATGACCTCAATGGCACTTCTTTGGGTTTGAAAATTATTCATGAATGAATGAGCTGTTGGAGGAGTGTCTATGGGTAACTGCTAATGTAAAGAAATATGAGAAAACTTGTAAAGGTATTGTGCATAACCCAGAGATAGATCCCAGGTCATCAGACTTAGCAGCAATGATCTTTACTAAATGAGGCAATTTCCTGGTGTATAATTTTGGTTTTGAAAAAGTGTTATAAATAAATGTCTACTCCTCAAAATGAACATATTTTACTAGTGTAATATTTATTCAAATTGAATTTGAGCACCACTGAAATGGTTCAGTGGGAAAGCACTGTTCGGAGCAAGACTAGAAATCTTACCTCAATTCCTGTAGAACCTCAAGCTATGGAATTACATACACAGATGTTTGTTGATTCTCATAAATTATTACATCCATATCAGATAAATAAAAATACTTCTTTGAATACACACATGGGGTATTTAATGTTTCTTATAATTTTTATCAGTCATTTTAAAATTAACATTGTTAAATTCTCTTGAAAAAACAGCACATTGGTAGTTCATCATCTACCCTTGGACTTGTACTCATGAGTTCAAATGTATCCCTGAATCATTACTGATATCCAAGATAAGATGGATATCAAACAACAAAATTTCAATGAAATACTTGTGAAAAGAAAAAATCAAAACCAGAAAGATAAATCACCACTGTTTTATGAAAGTATGCTTAAACATGGCCTGATATTTCAATAACCATTGAGAAAAATTATATGATAAGGGCTCCATTACATACATTACAGCAGAAATACCTATCACAAGGTACAGGCACAACAGAAGATGAAAAAGTCGTAGAAGGAATATAAAGTCTACAAATTAAACTTCACTAAATGGATTTGCCACACGTACAGCACACTCTAGTGACTACCTCAAATGCGTAAAAATAGAAACCACAATGCAATTATCTCCTCTATCAGTTTTGAATGAACATGGTATGTAATTTATTTCTTGCAAGGCTATGATAAAAAATTATTTTTCTTGAAGCTAAAGAAATCTGTGATGTTTAAAGCCATTAACATTTTTTTCATGAATATGAACTTTTTCATTCTGAGTTTGTTCCTAGCTCAGAGTTAAAAGTGAGCTAAATAGAATTTAAAACATTTACAACACTAGTTAGTTCCAGGACAGGCTCAAAGCTACAAAGAAACCCTGTCTTGAAAAACAAAACAAAAGACCAAAGTACCCATCCATAAATCCTTATACCTTAATTACTTTGGTCTTGCAATTGAAGAAGTATAAAATCTAAAAGAGTTACATTATCATTCAACTTCACAACTCAAGAGTTACAGTTCTGAAGGGAAAGATACCCTTACTGCCTGAAGTCAGGAAACACCTACAGTTGTGAAGAGAAGGGTGCCACACTAGATGAGGCAATGATGTTCCTCTCTGAGAGAGAGGATCCGCTCAATTCTTCTAAGAGAGTTTCCCAGCAGAAATGTCTGTTACTGATCTGCTCTACTCCCCTAATGAAGTGCCTCAAAAGAGGTGTCCATTGCTGCTGTGCTCCTCTGGGTTAAATGACTTTCCAAGTAGAAGTATCAATTATGTCTCAATTCAACTCCACTAGGGAGTTTCTGATCCATTCCAGTGAAAGAAGTTCTTCACAGAAACCTCAGTCAGGAGATTTATATGGGAGGGAAGAGAGTGACTGCCTCTGCCAAGGTGGAAAGAAACAGCTGCTAACTGAATGAGCAATATGAATTATATAGGGCTTCTTAAAACCAGATCTAAGGAGATTTTGAAGGTGGAAATTTGTCAGATTTCAGTCCCTGAGTTTGAACAAGCTGAGACATGGGCAGAATTCTGTGCTCAGAGATTGGTTGCTTTGGTGCTCAGTTGAACAAGGGAAGAGTGTTTCTTTGGCTCTGGATTGAGAGCAAAAGTGTGTTTTCTTCACTGGCCCTTTTTATTTTTTTGGTTCTGTTTTCAGGGTGATATTGTTTCGATAACCAGTTCTAGATTTAGAGATAAAGTGTTTTACTTTAGATTTCATTTCAGGATCAGGATGTGTTTCTTTGACTAGCCTTTTCTCCTACCCATATGATTTCATAAATTCAAGAATTAGCTTTTGTTCATTAGTTTGCTGTTGCAAACAAAATAAAGAGGTATCATATTGAACAGATCATTGACATGATTAAATTTTTTTCTACAGAACGAATGTTGTTAGTTAGCTGACTGTAAGGATCTTAAAACATAATTTAGAATAAGCCCTTAGGTTCTTCTTTAGGTAACCAAAGGATATTGTAATTTGCACAAGCTTTATCAGATGTATACACAAAAAGATTTACTCCTGTATAAAGTACAAAACATTACCATAATGGATATATTCAGAGAGTTTCACTGCAGTATGATTTTTAAAAAATCTTTTTGAAGAGTATACTCATTAAATTCATAGTTTCTTTCCAGGATGGATTGTTTAATGTATTTGGAGATTATTGTGACAAAGGATTAACCACATAGATTCCATTTACGGTTTCTATCCTGTAGGTGTACATATATGCATTTGAAGATGAATAAGACATGAAAAGGCTTTATCATGCTGATTTCATTCAGTTTCTTGTTCTTTTAAGCCTTTGAAGATTACTGTGCTTTACCACATGAAATACATCCATTGGGTTTCTCTCTTTTGTGTGTTCTTTTATGCCTTTGAAGATGACTGTGCTGTGCAACGCTCTTACCACACTGATTAAGTTCATAGAGTTTCTATCTAGAGTGAGATATTTTATGCCTTTTAAGAGTACTGCGAGCTGCAAATGCCTTCCCACACTGATTACATTCATAGGGTTTCTCTCCAGTATGTGTTCTTTTATGGTTTTGAAGATTACTGTGAGATGCAAAGGCCTTGCCACACTGATTACATACGTATGGTTTCTCTCCAGTGTGTGTTCTTTTATGGCATTGAAGAACAATGCACTGTGAAAAAGCCTTACCACATTCATTACATTCATAGGGTTTCTCTCCAGTATGTATTCTTTTATGTACTTGAAGAGTACGATAAGCTGCAAAGGCCTTACCACACTCATTACATTTATAGGGTTTCTCTCCAGTATGTGTTCTTTTATGGTTCTGAAGATTATTGTGAGATGCAAAGGCCTTCCCACACTCTTTACATTCATAGGGTTTTTCTCCAGTATGTGTTCTTTTATGGCTTTGAAGATTACTGTGAACAGCAAAGGCATTGCCACACTGATTACATTCATACAGTTTCTCTCCTGTATGTGTTCTTTTATGGTTTTGAAGAGTACCGTGAGTTGCAAAGGCCTTTCCACACTCATTGCATTCATAGGGTTTCTCTCCAGTATGTATTCTTTTATGGCATTTCAGATTACTGTGAAATGCAAAGGCCTTCCCACACTCTTTACATTCATAGGGTTTCTCTCCAGTATGTGTTCTTTTATGCTTTTGAAGATTACTGTATTGTGCAAAGGCCTTACCACACTCATTACATTCATAGGGTTTCTCTCCACTATGTGTTCTTTTATGGTTTTGAAGATTACTGTGTCGTGCAAAGGCCTTACCACACTGATTACATTCATAGGGTTTCTCTCCAGTATGTGTTCTTTTATGGTTCTGAAGATTATTGTGAGATGCAAAGGCTTTCCCACACTCATTACATTCATAGGGTTTTTCTCTAGTATGTGTTCTTTTATGGTTTTGAAGATTACTGTGAACTGCAAAGGCCTTGCCACACTGATTACATTCAAATAGTTTCTCTCCTGTATGTGTCGTTTTATGGTTTTGAAGAGTACCGTGAGCTGCAAAGGCCTTACCACATTCATTACATTCATAGGGTTTCTCTCCAGTATGTATTCTTTTATGTACTTGAAGAGTACTTTGAGCTGCAAAGGCTTTACCACACTGGTTACATTCATAGGGTTTTTCTCCAGTATGTGTTCTTCCATGGTATTGAAGAGCATTATGCCGTGCAAAGGCCTTACCACATTGATTACATTCATAGGGTTTCTCTCCAGTATGTGTTCTTTCATGGCTTTGAAGAGTACTGCGGTAAGCATAGGCCTTACCACACTGATTACATTCATAGGGTTTCTCTCTAGTATGTGTTCTTTCATTCCATTTAAGGTGCTTGTCATATGTCAAGGATTTATCACATTGAAAATTTACTGAAGGTTTCTCTCCAGTTTGAATTCTCTCACTCCTGTAAGAATAATTGGCACATGTAAAAGCTTTACTACATTGAATACACTGTTGTGCCTACACATTTCTATGAATTTTATAATATGTTCCAATTCTAAAGAGGAATCAGATACTATGTTTTTGTAAGTCTGTCTAAACTCATGTTTTGCTCTTTGATTAGGCACTGCTTTGCAACTTGAAAGATACCTCCAATGGCAAATCCCTTTCTTTTATGGCTTACCTTTTTATAGTCAAAGAATCTTTTTTTCTATGATAATTTACACAAAGGCGAAGAGAACTGGATAAACTCAGCTTTAACATTCATGAATTCTCCTATACCATGAACCATATTACATATGTTATGTGAACTAGGACACCCAACAGTATTTGCACAGTTCTAGAACTCATAGGGCTTCTTGCAGTGAGAGTTTGTTCATATATTAACAGTGATGGTGGAAAACCAATTAATTGTATAATTTAATCCAATTCAACAAGTATACTCAACATGGGGACTATTGGTTATCTAATTATTCTTAGAGAGTGGGATGCTACATCTCTCTATATCCCTATGCTCATATTCTTGTATCAAGAGTAACCTATGGTATACATAGTAAAGAAGAATTTCAATTAAAATATTTTCACGTTGAGTTCTAAGGGAACTTGCTGTTCCTCACAGACTTATGGTATAGATAAAGGTTTCTGCAGAACAACTGCCAATGATTCAACTCTAACTGCTTCTCTCACTAAACTTAGCACAGTCACAAGAAGTGTACAAGGAATACAAGATTTACTATGGGCTATTGGTTTAGTAAATAATTTTGCAGATATACTTATCATTGCTTCAATGTGTGTACTTTTATATTATGAGTAGCAAAAAGAAATTTATTTGCAGATCTACAACAAAGCTCTCATGGTGCTATGCCTTAAAAAGTATCATCTGTTATCAGCTTGCCCATGAAAATTACCTTTCATGTCTTCTAGAAAATTGACAATGTTCTTCACTATTATGGTCTTCCCAAATGCATTCTAAAATATAATACCAGAAAATATATGTTAAGTTATTGAAAATTATGCAATATTTAAACTGTTATCTCAAGGGAGCCTTAGAACTATGACTGCTTTATTCAACTCATTCTTATTCTTTCTAAATCAAATTACAGAAGAACATCATTAAACAAGAAAAAATTATCCCCTTATTTTGAAACATGAAGAAAATTCATTTTTACCTATAGTAGTGAGGTTCCTGTAGGTCTCCAGCATCACATCTTTGTAGAGATTCTTCTGGGAAGGATCCAGCAAATTCCACTCTTCCCGAGTAAAGCTGATATGCACATCATCATAGGTCACTGCCCTCTAAAATATTTCAGTCACATGTATAATAGAAAGCATGATGGTGACAACATCGTAAATGTATACTTCTTTGACTGTATAGTCATAAAATTCTGGTATTATTCCAAGACACAGACAATCACTTTAGAAGGAAATTGAATAGGAGATTCACCTCTGTCATTTCTGTACCCTTTGAATGGGATATCACCTCACAAAAGAACTATTAATAGAGAGACAAAGGAAACAGATCAACAGGACATAGTGCACATGAGAAAATTGTATGAAGAAATACTAATCACAAAAAAAATACAGTAGACAAACTGGGTGTATTGACTCAGGCCTTTAAACTCAGAATTTCTGAAGCACAGGTGGATATATTTTCCTGGTTTGAATGTCAGCCAAGTCTATGGAATCATGTCCAGGACAGGTGGAAGTATACATTAAGACACTGTATCCATTGAATAAAATCAATGAAAGAACAAATGAAAGAATTCAGAGATGTTTACTGAAGTTCCTACAAAGAATGATGCACGGCCTTTTTCTCTGTGAGGTCCTTGGAGCCCAGCAAGAGGCCCTGCTTCCATACTGAGGATAAAGGTCTTGGAGAGAATAGGGATACAATGATCATATCTGGATATAATATAAGCAATATACAGCAAGCTGACAGCTAACATCAAATTAAATGGAGAGAAACTCAAAGCCATTCCACTAAAATCAGGATCAAGACAAGGCTGTCCACTCTCACCATATCTCTTCAATGTGGTGCTTGAAGTTCTAGCAATAGCAATAAGACAACATAAGGAGATCAAGGGGATTCAAATTGGAAAGGAAGAAGTTAAATTTTCGTTATTTGCAGATGATATGATAGTGTACATTAGTGATCCCCAAAACTCTACCAGAGAGTGTCTACAGCTAATAAATACCTTAAGTTATGTGGCAGGATACAAGATCAACTCAAAGAAATCAGTAGCCCTCCTATACACAAAAGATAAAGAAGTGGAGAGGGAAATCAGAGAAATATCACCTTTAATGATAGCCACAAATAGCATAAAATATCTTGGGGTAACTCTAACCAAGGAAGTGAAAGATCTCTTTGACAAAAACTTTAAGTCTTCCAAAAAAGAAATTGAAGAGGAGACCAGAAAATGGAAGGATCTGCCATGCTCTTGGATTGGTAGGATCAACATAGTAAAATGGCATTTCTACCAAAGGCAATCTATAGATTCAGTGCAATCCCTATCAAAATCCCAACAAAATTCTTCACAGATCTTGAGAGAACAATAATCAACATTATATGGAAAAAACAAAAAACCCAGGATAGCCAATACAATCCTATACAATAAAGGAACTTCCAGAGGCATGACCCTCCTAATATCAAACTCTACAGCAATGAAAAAAAACTTGGTATTGGCTGGATGCTGATGGCATATGCCTTTAATCCCAGCACTCAGGAGGCAGGGCAGGTGGATCTCTGTGAGTTCAAGATGAGCCTAGTCCACAAGAGTTAGTTCCAGGACAGGCCCCAAAGCTACAGAGAAACCCTATTTTGAAAAAAAAAAAAAAACAAAAGCAAAAAAAAAAATAAGCTTGGTATTGGCATAAAAACAGAGACGTTGCCGGGCAGTGGTGGCGCATGCCTTTAATCCCAGCACTTGGGAGGCAGAGGCAGGTGCATCTCTGAGTTCGAGACCAGCCTGGTCTACAAGAGCTAGTTCAAGGACAGGCTCCAAAACCACAGAAAAACCCTGTCTCGAAAAACCAAAAAAAAAAAAAAAAGACGTTGACCAATGGAATTGAATTGAAGACACAGCTATTAACCCACAAACCTAAGAACACCTGATTTTTGACAAAAAGCTAAAATTATACAACGGAAGAAAGAAAGTATCTTTAACAAATGGGGTTGGCATAACTGGATGACAACCTGTAAAAGAATAAAAATAGATCCATGTTCGTCACCATTAACAAAACTCAAGTCCCAATGGATTAAAGATCTCAATATCAATCTGAACACAATGAACCTGATAGAAGAGAAAGTGGGAAGAAGCCTGTAATACATGGGCACAGTAGACCACTTCCTTCGTAAAACCACAGTAGCACAGATAATAAATGGCACATCCTGAAGCTGAGAAGCTTCTGTCTCTTGACAGTAACATCTTGTAAAACATGAAAACTAGTTACATATTGCCAATATAGAATGGCACATAATCCCATTAACATTCCAGGAGAGAAAGATGGAGACACAGTGAGGGAAGACTGGACCAAGGCAAGACTGAAGTAGAGCAGGACAAACATCAAATCCTGTAGCTCCCTTGTCAGATGCATGGCTTCAGTTTCAAATAGCTTAAACGGCCCTGTCCTTGCGACTTCTCATGCATTTCTCTCTTTGGTAACTTCCACTCCCTATGAGCAGCTAGGTCTCCATGGAAGTTGTGTCATAACTTAGGTATCTTAACATCTTTGGGCTCAAAATGAAAATCCAGTGTGTTGTGAAATAACATCTCTAATTGTGTTTACTTGTTTATGCTGTAGAACTTTTGATTTAATGATGCAAAGAAGTGCTGCCATTTTTTATGCTGCATTGGTTTAGCTCTGTGAAGTTGTGATACTTTGCCTATCTAAAATACCTGGTTTATATGGAAAAGAACTGAAGGACCAAGAGAACGACAAGAAAGCATAGAGAGGGCTGGCAGCCAAAGAGAATAAAAGAAAGGAGAACTCTGGGATGAAAAAGTGAAGACAAGGCAAGAAAAGGAGAGAACAACAGGAGACATTCACCTAGCTACACAGCAAATGATGGAGTCAGAAATAAAGAAGGGAATACAGAATAGAGAAAGATGAAGGCCAGAGTGAAAAGATAGAAAGAAAAAATTAAGTTTAAAATAACCATCCTTGAAAGAAGCCAAAGCAAAGCAAGGTCAGACATTTATAAGAAAACATAAGCCAGCCGGCCGGTGGTGGCGCACGCCTTTAATCCCAGCACTCGGGAGGCAGAGGCAGGAGGATCTCTGTGAGTTCAAGACCAGCCTGGTCTACAAGAGCTAGTTTCAGGACAGGCTCCAAAACAACAGAGAAACCCTGTCTCGAAAAACCAAAAAAAAAAAAAAGGAAAGAAAACATAAGCCTCCATGTGTGAGATTTATTTGATAAATGGGTAGCAGATTCTCAATAGAGAAAGAAGTAAAAGAAAACAACCAACAATGCCAGGCTTCAATCCTCAGAGCTCCATGCAATGAACTCTCACTGTCTCCTCTCTGGGCTTCTAACTCTGCATAACATAGATGCCTGCAACAATGATAAACTGTAACCATAAACTAAAAATTCATGATCTTAAATTTTGATTCTTTCTTGTTTCCAAGAGCAACACATAGGGGTGATGCTGAAAAGTGTGATTTCTTATTTGTGAAGGACACTAACAAGCTTGGACCACAGGTGCAGAAAGTTTTGAAACAAGTAGCTTCCTGCCAGGTGGTGGTGGCGCATGCCTTTAATCCCAGCACTCGGGGGGCAGAGGCAGGTGGATCTCTGTGAGTTTGATACCAGCCTGGTTTACAAGAGCTAGTTCCAGGACAGGCTCCATAACCACAGAGAAACCCTGTCTCCAAAAACAAAAACAAACAAAAAAAAAAGAAGTAGCTTCCTGAGACTATGAATCACTTTGCTCACACCTTCCCTAAATTGAAGTTTTCTGTGGCCAGAGTCTTATGCTTGTGGCACCTTGATAAGCTTCCATTCCATAGCATGGGCCTTCTCTATAATGGTGATAAACACCTTGAAAATCCCTGCCTATCTCAACACATGACTGCTGTCTGAAACTACCTTCTCATTTTTATTAATTTTTGCTCACTTGTTTTTTCCACTGTGCACCTGAATAAGCCATCAGTGATAACCTTTGAACATATTCAATGTTCCATTTAAGAAATTAGCTCATTATTTTTTAATTCTGTCTTACTCAATTTATAGAGCACAGGCAGAGGAAGAAAGATTTGAGCCAAAATATCACACAAACGACCTCAGGATTAATTTTTTTTCTGGAGTTTATTTCCAACTGAAATCCTATGACCACAATACTCAATTTCTGCCATTATTCCTAACATTTATTTCCATTTTCCTGGTCCTAGACTAACAGCTAATTATGTTCAGGATTCTATACTTCTGTACCCTTTGAATAAGATATCACCTTACAAGAGAAATGTCTATTAACAGAGAGAGGCAAGGAAGCAGATCAATGTACACAGTACACATAAGAAAACTGAAACTGAATGAAGAATTACTAACTACTAAAAGGAAAAATAAGATGAAAAATTGGGTGTATTGACTCATTGTATAGTATGAGAGAAGAATAAATTTTAAAAAAAGGAATATGAGTACAGTTAGGGTATTTGACCAAGGTAAGACTAAAACTTATCAGGGCAAACAATGAATCATGTAGGTCTGTCTCAGGCTGTTAGGACTTCATTCTCAAAGGGCTTACATAGTTCTATTCCTGTATATGTCTCTCTTTTGCTGCTTCCACTCCCTGTATGAAGCTCTTTATGGCATATGTCTCATAGCTTGGTATCTCAACATCCTATCATCGCATCATACAACTGTGGCTCCATTTTTACAAATTCATTCAGTAAACTCTCACAGAATCTTAACTGAGTTTCCAACTCTGCAAAACAGATTGGTGCAACAGTGCTGAAGCGAACTTCAGAAGAAGATTCTATCACTTATAGATTGTGCATCTTTCTTGTTTCCAGTACAAGTATAACATGTGTTATCGCCCAAATTTGGCTTCTGACTTGTGGTAGACAACAGAGGTGGGATTAGGTGTTCAAGCAATTCTCAATTACTTAGCATGAGGCAAGCTTAAGCCACAGAAGACATTGCTCTACAAAGAAATCAACAATCAACATCACTTAAAAAATGGAATGAAACTATTAATGACCTAGAAACATTGGAGAAGAGAAAAAATAGAGATAGTTGTTTCTATTCTGATCTCAAGAGAGAGACCACTCTCCACATGCAAATATTTTTCCTGCAGTGGATATTCAGTTTCCTGACTCAAATGTGTAACTTTGAAACTGAGGTGCTACAATCATTTAATTTAAGATTTTGAAGGTGTCATACAGGACAACAAGGTCATTGCCCTGGAGAGGAAAAGTCTGGGACCAAAGCCACTTATGTCAGGGTAAGATAGCTAGTCTCGGAAAGGAATTTCTGAAAGCCTGAAACTACGGTTGTTTAGAACTGATAGGACTTCCCCAGAGAGAATTCACTCTACACATTTGAGAGATCGATAAATAAGTCTCTATGATTATATGGTACACCCATCTCTAGATGCAGCTCGAAGAGAAGCCAGGCTAGAAGAGATTCTGCATTCCACATGTTGCCATCTTTGCATCTTTTAGGTTCAGGCTCCACACTCTGAACACTTTAAATAGGAACAGAAGACTGCAAGCCTATACCAATCCCTCTTCATTTCTAAGTTCCCAAATAAAAGCCAGAAAGATTAGCAGACACTTATTAACTGCTATTTTTCTTTCTCATTGATAAGTCAAGGCCAAACCTGGAAGGAGTTACAGGACTGTCTTCCCAGCATTGGGCTGCAGAGGCAGGATTAGGTGTTGAAAATAATTCTCAATTACACAACATGAAGCAAGCCTAAGCTACAGGAGACAGTGCTCTACAAAGAAATGAACATAACTTGAAAGAAATGAAATAAAACTACTAATGACTTAGAAACATTAGAGAACAGAAACAAATAGAGAAAAGAGCAGCAATACACTTAAAGAAAGTATTTGAAACTGATACCAAAAAGTGATTTTTGAAGTGATGATAATAATGTACTTTTAAGATTAAATAAAATTTTCTATAATAACTTTGAAAAAAGAGAAGGCCCTTCCCTAGGGGAGGGGATGTCATTAATAAGAGGTAGATTGATGGTGCCCATATACATATGTTGGCTGCTGAGATCTGTAACTTGACACATAGAGTTAGTCAATGGCCTGTTTTTCAAATCACTGAGCCGAAATAACTGTGTCAAGCAAGATCAATCATATCTGCAGAGGATAGTTGCCTATTTGCTAATTCAATATTTCTTGACTCAAGACAACCTTCCCAATATGTATAGCACACAATCTAGTCTGTGTTCATTCACATGACATTAATTTAAATATGCTAGCAAATTACAAATCACTCCTGCTACCACAATCAGGCCCTTTTTCATAGTGGTGGCTCCAACAGCTGATTGCCTATGCTGTGCCCCCTGCAGTGCACACAATAATCTATTCTTTCTACTGTGGTCTGAAGACAGAAATAATACTGCATATGCAAATCCTTTCCCTGCAAATGCATTTGACTGTAACTACATGACTCAAATGCATAATTTTATTCATTTTGTTTTTGTTTTTTGAGACAGGGTTTTTCTGTAGTCTTGGTGTCTGTCCTGGAACTAGTTCTTGTAGACCAGGCTATCCTTGAATTTACAGAGACCTGCCTGCCTCTGCCTCCTGAGTGCTGGGATTAAAGGCATGCACCACCACTGCCCAGCAAATACATAATTTTAAAATTGTGTGTTGGTTTAGTCATTTAAGTATTTTGAAGGTGTAATATAGAGGACACTCAAGGTCACTGCTGTGTAAGGCAGCAGACAGGGACCAAGGCCACCTGAGTCAACATAACACAACTTGTCTCAGAAACAATATTTCTATCAGGATGGAAATGAAACTCTTCTAGAATTAATATGCCTTTTCACTGAGATATCACATCACACACTTAGGAGATTAATGAAAAAAAGTCTCTTTAATGACAGTATGCATAAATCCCTGTCCAATGCTCAAGTGGAACCAGGTTAGACAGATTTTGCATTCAATATATGCTGTTATCTTTTAAGTATCTCTTAGGCACTTCGTCCAGATTATACTTTGTTTTTTTTTAAGGATTTATTTATTATGTATACAACAATCTACCTCCATGTATGTCCACAAGCCAGAGGGTACCAGATCTCATTACAGATGGTTGTGAGCCACCATATGGTTGCTGGGAATCGAACTCAGAACCTCTGGAAGAGCAGCAAGTGCTCTCAACCACTGGGCCATCTCTCCAGCCCTTTTTTTTTTTTTTTTTGGTTTTTCGTGACAGGGTTTCTCTGTGGTTTTTGGAGCCTGTCCTGGAACCAGGTCTTGTAGACCAGACTGTTCTTGAACTCACAGAGATCCGCCTGCCTCTGCCTCCCGAGTGCTGGGATTAAAGGCATGCGCCACCACTGTGTCCAGATTATACTTTGAACAATTGAGGTAGCAACAGGCAACATGCTGGTCTAGATATTTAGACAAGAAATATTCCCAGAATATTTTCTTAAGTACGCCAGTGACCTGTTACAGCAGGTCATTCTTCACTGACAGGGTTGTAAGGTGAAGGTCACAAGGGATGAGAAATACTGGACAAGTAAAAAATAAAAAAAGACCGGGGGGGGGTGTTGCAGAAGATATGTCCCATGCTAATAAGCTTCTTATGAAAAATAGCCAGGTGGTGGTAGCATATGCCTTTAATCCCAAGACACAGGGAGAAGAGCCCTGTGTTTCTCTGTGAGTTCAAGGCCAGAGAAACACTGTATCAAGAAAAAGAATACAGGGAGAGAGAAGATGATGTCTAGCATTTTGTATACTAATTCCTGAGGAGAAATGAAAGAATTATATGAAGTCAGCAGAAACTATCATGCAATGAGACAAATTTAGGAAGAAGCTAGTCCAACAATTCTACACAAAGGATATACAGGGTATTTTGAAATCTTGGCTAAGTGCAGAGCTCCATCTAGTGGGAAGGGTTGGGTTGTCAAGATCTGAAGCAACCCCTCCACAAAGGCCTGGGCACCAGACCATTACCAGCTCCAATGCATATTCCTGGTTTTAGAGAAGGAGCTCTGTTTTATTATCAATACATCAGGTTCTTAGGGAAACTCACAAGGCTTATGTCCCAGGCTGTTACTAGGTCTCCCAAGAATGTCCCTCTTATCTGCCTGAGGTTCTAAATGAAAGCCTTGATTGTTCAGGCCAGTCCTTCACACAACAGTGATTTACATTTCAAATATAGGTCACCTGGTGTCATATAGCCCTTCTGGTAGAACTATGCTTTTCTCAAAAGGAAAACAGGAACTTGAAATCAGACCAGGCCTTATGGTTGGCTGTGACTCTGTAATGCCTCTTTGAGCAGCTTCATAAGAGGTCTGTTTTTTGATATTTGGATGAGCCTAGTGATGTTTATTTATTTACTTTTGACTTTTCGAGACAGGATTTCTCTGTAGCTTTGGAGCCTGTCCTAGAACTTGCTCTTGTAGACTCACAGAGATCCACCTGCCTCTTCCTCAGGATTACAGGGATTAAAGGTGTGCACCATCGTTGCCCACCGGCAATTTTTTAAAAAAAATATCAGTGCTGGCTTCTTTGAAATGGTTTGGAGTCAAATATCTGGACAATCCTGATGAACAATGTATACCTGGGCATTCTAATCTCTACCAGCCCTCATTAGCATATACTTAGCTTTTGGGTGTTTTAGACACAGTCCTCCCTCTGCTAAATTCTACTTTGTGAGACTTAATTATTTCAAACGCATTGGTAAATCCTTTGTATTTCCAATTCTACTATTCTACATTATCGTATAGTAGTGGAGACCTACCCAACATGTGAGATGTATTTGATAACCTCCACAGATTTAAATATAAATGGAGATTACATTTAAAGGTTAAATGCAAAGTGCTCAATATTGAAACTATGTTGAAGAAACGAGGCCTCTCTGAGCTTGGCAACTTGTTTCCGTGAATGCATCGACCCTGCTGAAGTTGACTACAAAAGTGTTTTTAAACACAGCTTCCTGCTCCCAATACTTTAAGCAGATTGAGTCAGAGCAAAATTATACACAGGCCTGCCCCTAGACTCATGAGTTTAGCAGGGACCATGAGGGACTTCACAGTACAGGGACTATGGCGGCAGGTTTCCATGCAGATGACGGAAGGACACACCATAGTGTTTTCCGCACCTCGCCCTCTGCTCCTCCCCATCAGAAGACCACGTTCCCTCACTCACCAAGTTGTGCTTCTCCATTTTGCCAAAGTTCTCAGCTCATCATCTCCCTGCAACAGCAACTGCACCCGAGAACAGGAATCTACTGGCACCAGCTCCTCTTCAAAGCCAAGACTGAAGGTGGCTGCCCGGAAGAGACCTGCACTGCTTCTGACTGACAGGTCACCTGGAGTGCATGATTGGCTAGTGAGTCCTGAGTGGCGAAAGCACCACCCATAGGGGTACAGTGTGCTAAAAGAGACAGAATACTGGCTCCTGTCCATTCCATTCACCCCAACAGAGAACTTCTCCAGATTTGAGAATACATGCATTTAATAGCACTGGCCCCTGGCTACTAAAGTGATCAATGTCATCTTCTAGCTCTCCAGAGGAACTTTCTTTTTTTCCTGTTGGATGCAATGGTGACTCACTAGCTTGTATGGAGCACTGTACTAGGTGGATTGAGCAATTTCCTGTCCCGCAAGGGTAAGGATGCCCAGAACACTAACAACTAAAGAGAGTTTCTTTTTTCTTGTGATGTTGTGAAATCAAAGCACTACTTTATCGAATGAGTTATTTTACACAATATGAACATCAATATAATTACAATTGTAAAAAAAACTTTATAAGAATGGACTGATTTTTCAGATTTCCAAATCAGAGTTGACTATACACTTACACAGAATTGTCTTTGCATGAAGCCCAAAGGGAACAGCATAAAAATGAGTGTTTCTGTAGCCCCTTTATTTTTGCTGATCAACAGTTTGTTTACAAAAAGCAGCTGCAGCCTGGCGGTGCTGGCGCACGCTCGGAAGTCAGAAACAGGCGGATCTCTGGGAGTTCGAGGCCAGCCTGGTCTACAAGAGCTAGTTCCGGGACAGGAAACCCCCCCCCCCAAAAAAAAAAAGCTACAGAGAAACCCTGTCTCGAAAAATAAAACAAAAAGAAAGAAAGAAAGAAAGAAAAAAAAAGTAGCTGCAGGATTGTTACCTAGGTCTGAGACAGTAGAAGAGTCAGGTCTGGCATTTGTGTCCTACAGACTGTGCAGGTGTATATTAAGGCAGTTTTCGCAGCAACCTTTTGGTTATGTCCTTGTTTCTTCTTTTGTCCAGTCTGCTTTTTGGCATTTTTCTGCTGAGACTGAATCTTCTGCTGTCCACGACCCATATCCGGGCCGGTGTGGCGTCCGAGAGACCGCTCAGTGCGAGAGGAGCCTGGCAGGACGAGCAGGGAAGGAAGGGACGCGCCCCGCAGCGCAGCGCTCGGGGCCTCCGCCAGCCACCGAGGAGGGACCGAGCAGAACCGGGAGCACAACAGACCGCGTCCCGCACACCCGCCGCAGCGCGCGCCCGCTGCTCCTGAGCACGAAGCAGGCCCGTCGCTCGTGCCCGCGCACGCTGCCGCCGCCGCCGCGCTCCCAGCAGGTCCCGCCCCTCGCCTTCCTGCGCGGCTCCACCCCGCCCCTCAAGAAGAGAGTTTTTAAGTTACAAAATGAGCTGGGCAGTGGTGGTGCACGCCTTTAATCCCAGCACTCGGCAGGGGAATCTCTGGGAGTTTGAGACCAGGCTGGTCTACAAGAGCCATTTCCAGGACAGGCTCCAAAACCACAGAGAAACCAAGTCTCGAAAAATAAATAAATAAATAAATAAATAAAAAATAAAGTTACAAAATGAAATATTTGTTCTGTGGCTTCACTCTGAGGTCAGATGAACTGAAGGTACTTTTTACATGGTTTTCACAGGGATTTTACACAACAGGAAGGAGAAAAGCAGGAACCAGGTCTCAAGATGATTGGTCTTTCCCCCATCGGAAAGCTGGATGATGACTCCATTGTTTATGGGTTTTATTCCTTAAATTCGAAGCAAACTCCAGGCGAATGAATAATTATAAAAAGGGTAGTGTTCATGGAAATTTGAATATGTAGAGAATAATGGAGCTAGAAAGAATGACTTCATGAGCACTATTGTCAGCTGGCATATCTTCCTCTATAGTTAGGTGAATAAAATATACAGCTGCAGTATTCAAGATTCTCTACATGAACAGAACAGGTAGAATGATTCTCACCATGGATGTAAAAAGTGAGCTTATTAGAATGTCTTACAAGCTGTGGTCCAGGTAACTTAAGAACAGCTGCTTACCAATGGCAATTGAAGAATCCAATAGATTGCTTCTCAGCCTTTTCTCTAAGATCAAGTGAAGAATCCAGCAGTTGTTCAGCCCACAAACCTTGACTTCTCAGCTCATTTTAAGTATTCACCAAAATTACAATGACGTAGGCACTAATGCTAGTACAGGAATGAGCTTGGTAGCCAGAGCCAAAGCACAGAGGCAAAAAGAGACTTTTCTTCTTCAAAATACTTTATATGTGACTGCTGCTGCTAGAATGTAAGATGCTGATTGAAGTTGGGTCATAGTTATTGTTTGATTCAGTTTTTTTTTTTTTGGTGATTTCAAGACTGGATTTTTCTGTGTAATTGTGGAACTGATTCTGTATGCCAGACTCGTCTCAAACTCAGAAAATCCCACTACCTAGTCATCTCTTCCTCATTCAACCAATCATAGGGAATAGACTATAGGTGTATGCTTGACAGCAGAAGGCATTGTAACAGGAGTAGAAACCATTGGAAGTTGGCCATTTCTTCATGTATCTTCCTTGTGTCTTCAGGACCTACGTGGTCCTGATCTCTAATATACCACTCCCATTTGATAACAGGTTGTAGCTGTAAATGTCCTACTTTATAACTTGATAGATCCAGTAATATTCAGCTCATGATGGGCATTTCAAATCACTTGGTAAGGTGGTGACTGCAATGGATTAAGCCACATATGGTTGGTACTTCTAGGTTCTAGGGGTCATGCAGGGGCACACAAGCCCTCAGTCACCTGGGGATGTTAAAGGTTCCCTCCTGCATGATCCACGTATGACTCAGCTAAACCCTTGCCCGCTTCCTTGAGCCCGATCATCTGCATATGATGGAGCCATGTCAACCCCTGTGTGCATGCACCAGGCAGCTTTTAAAATCTAGATGAGCCATCGTCCTCCCTGTCTCTGAACACTAACTTCCCAGGCCTCTACATGCCCCCTCTAATAATCTCCTAAGAGTGTTTCTTGTGTGTTTTGTGCTTCCTTCTTGGTAAGAAAAAATCCTAAGATTGCGCAGCTCTGCTAGCACATAGAAGTTCAATTAGGTGAAATGAAAACAAATCAAAATATCCATCATTTTATTAAGTACAGCACCCTCTAGTGGTTGATCCCATGTTGGGAATCAGGGAATCAGGACGGGGGAGCCCATGCAAACTGGGAGCCATGTGTTTCGCCTCTAGGATCCCACCTAAATATGCTGTGGGAGAGGTCCTGACCACAGAACAAATATTTCATTTTGTAACTTTAAAACTCTCTTTAGTTGTTAGTATTCTAGGCATCCTTACATCTGTGAGACAGGAAATTGCTCCACCCACCTAGCACAGTGCACCGTATAAGTCACACAGAATGCTGGAAGAAAAAGGGAAAGTTGCTAGGAGTGCAAGAAGATGACATTGATTGCTTTAGTAGCCAGGGGCCAGTGCTATTAAAATGCATGTATTCTCAGATCTGGAAAGTTCTCTCTTGGGGTGAATGGAATGGACAGGAGCTAGTATTCTGTCTCTTTAAGCACACTGTACCCTATATGGGCGGGGCTCTAGCCACTCAGGACTCACTAGCCAATCAGCACTCCAGATGACCTGCCAGTCAGAAGCAGTGCAGGTCTCTTCCTGGCAGCCGCCTTCAGTCTTGGCTTTGAAGAGGAGCTGGCGCCAGTGGATTCCTGTTCTCGGGTGCAGTTGCTGTTGCAGGGAGATGATGAGCTGAGAACTTTGGGAAAATGGAGAAGCACAACATGGTGAGTGAGGGAATGATGTCTCCTGATGGGGAGGAGCAGAGGGTGAGGTGCGGAAAACACTATGGTGTGAACTCCATGGGCCTGGGTGGGAACCTGCCGCCATATTGCCTGTATTGTGAAGTCCCTCATGGGCCCTGCTAACTCCTGGACCTAGGGGCAGGCCTCTGAATAACTTTGCTCTGTGGCTTCATCTCATTTGAGTCTTGGGAGTGGAAAGCTGCGTGTAAAAACACCTTCCTAGTCAACTTCAACACGTTTCCTGCATTCATGGAAACAAGTTGCCAAACTCAGGGAAGCCTCGTTTCTCCAGTATCTTCTCGATATCGAGCACTTTGCATTTAAGCTTTAACTATAATTTGAATTTATATTTAAATTTGTGGATGTTATCAAAGGCATCTTACATGTCGTGTAGCTCTCCACTACTGTGTCATAATGGAGAAGAGTAGAATTGGTGATACAATAGATTTACCAATGCTTAAAAATTATTTAACTCTCACACAGTAGAATTTATCAGAGGGAGAAATGCGTCTAAAACACCCAAACTGTGAGTCTATGCTAATGAGGGCTGGTAGAGATTAGAATACCTGGGTATACATTGTTTATCGGGATTGTCCAGATATTTGACTCCAAACCATTTCAAAGAAGCCATCACTGAGTTAAAAATAAAAAGTCACTGCTGGGTGGTGGTGGTGCACACCTTTAATTCCAATACGCTTGAGGCAGAGGCCGGTGGATTTCTATGAGTTCAAGGGCAGCCTGATCTACAAGAGTGAGTTCCAGGACAGGCTCCAAAGATACAGAGAAACTCTGTCTTGAAAAATAAAAAAAAATTACTAGACCCACCCAAATATCAAAGAATAGACCTGTTAACAAGCTGCTCAAGGAGACATTACAGGTCACAACCAACCTTAAGACCTGGCATGCCATAAAGTTCCAGTTTTCTTTTTGAGAGAGGCATAGTTCTGTCAGAAGAGCAATATTACACCACTGACACATATTTGAAATGTAAAACACTGTTGTGTGAAGGACTAGCCTGAGAAATCAAGGCTTTCCTTTAGGACCTCAGGCAGGGAGGAGGGACATTCTTGCTGACCTAGCAACAGCCTGGTACATAAGCCTGTGAGTTTCCCTAAGGATCTGATGTATTGATACTAAAACAGAGCTCTTTCTCTAAAACCAGGACTGTAGTAATAAGGGCGGCGGGGCTGCGTTCCCAGCACCCCAGCCGCCTGCTCAGCTAGCTTATGCCCGAAATAACAACACACAAACTGTATTCATTTAAACACTGCTTGGCCCATTCTCTTCTAGGCTAATTCTCACATATTAATTTAGCCCATTTCTAATCATCTGTGTATGGCACCCCAAGGTGCACTTACCAGGAAGATACTAGCCTATGTCCATCCTGGGTCGGAGCTTCATCCCGGGAGCAGGGCATTGCGTCTCTCAGGCATCTGCTCCCGAGAGGAGAGCTGTCTAGACTGACCTCACTTCCTCTTCCTCCCAGCGTCCTGTTCTGCCTACTCCTCCCACCTATCTTTCAACCAATAAAATGGGCCAAGGCAGTTCCTTTATTAGCCAATGATCTTCCTCCATCACAGGACTGTGTATTGGAGAGCCCATAATGGTTTGGTGCCCAGGCCTTTGTGGAGGGGTTGCTTCAGATCTTGACAACTCAACCTTTCCCACCATATGGAGCTATGGTTCTCAGTACCAAGGCCATTCTGGACGTAGCAAAGATTTCGAAATAACCTGTATACTCTTTGTGTAGAATTGTTGGACTAGCCTCTCCCTAAATTTGTCTCATTGTATCATAGTTTCTGCTGACTTCATGTAATTCCTTCATTTCCCCCTAGGAAGTAATAGTCCAGGCTGGCTTTGAACTCACAGAGAGGCACAGGGTTCTTCTTCCTGTGTTGGGATTAAAAGTATAGGCCACCACCACCTGACAAGTTGCTATTTTTCTTTTTTCATTTTTTTTTTTTTGGTTTTTCAAGTTTCTCTGTAGCTTTGGAGCCCATCCTGGAACAAGCTTTTATAGACTAGGCTGGCCTTGAACTCACAGAGATCTGCTGGCAGGAATTAAAGACATGCCCCACCACTGCTCAGCTAAGATGCTATTTTTCTTAAGAAGCTTACTTGGCTGGGACGTATCTTCTGCAACACCTCCCCACCCTATCTTTTTTATCTTTTACTTGTCCAGTCCAGTCTTTCTCCTCCCTTGTGATCTTCACCTTAGAACCCTGTCAGTGAAGAATGAGCTGCTGTAACAGGCCATGGGCATACTTGAGAAAATAGTCTGAGAATATTTTTGCCTAAATATTTAGACTGGCAAGTTGCCTGTTTCTATTTCAATTGTTCAGAGTATAATCTGGACCATTATCCTATGGGATACTTATGACTAACAGCATATATTGAATGCACAATCTATCTAACTTCTGTCCCTTGAGCATTGGACAGAGATCAAGGCATAACATCATTAAAGATACTTTCTTTATTAATCTCCTAAGTGTGTGATGTGATTTCTCAGAGGGAAGGCATATTAATTCTAGAAGAGCTGCATTTCTTTTTTTTTTTAAATATTTATTTATTTATTATGTATACAATATTCTGTCTGTGTGTATGTCTGCAGGCCAGAAGAGGGCACCAGACCTCATTACAGATGGTTGTGAGCCACCATGTGGTTGCCGGGAATTGAACTCAGGACCTTTGGAAGAGCAGGCAATGCTCTTAACCACTGAGCCATCTCTCCAACCCCGAAGAGCTGCATTTCTGTCCCGATAGAAATATTGCTTCTGAGACAACTTCTGTTATGTTGACTCAGGTGGCTTTGGTCCCTCTTTGTTGCTTTCCTGGGCAACCTTGAGTGTCCTCTATATTACTCCTTCAAAGTTCTTAAATGACTGTACCAATTCACAGTATTAAAATTATGTATTTGCTGGGCAGTGGTGATGCATGCCTTTAATCCAAGCACTTGGGAGGCAGATGCATGCAGATCTCTGTGAGTTTGAAGCCTGGCTGGTCTATAAGAGCTAGTTCCAGGACAGTCACCAAAGCTACAGAGATACCTTGTATCAAAATAAAAAAAACCCAGTGAAGTAAAATAATGCATTCAAGGCGTGTAGTTGACTGCCTAATGCAGTCGCAGGAAAAGGATTTGCATATGGAGCATTTCTTCTGTCCTCAGATCACAATAGGAAGAATAGATTATTGTGTGCACTGCAGGGGGCACAGCATAGGCAATCAGCTGTTGGAGCCACCACTATGTAAAAGGGCCTGACTGTGGTAGCAGGAGTGGTTTGTAATTGCCCAGCATGTGTAAATTAATGTCATGTGAATGAACACAGACCAGATTGTGTGGGTGTCCAGATTAGGAAGGTAATCTTGAGTGAAGGAACATTGAATTTGCAATTAGACAACTATCTCTGCAGATATGATTGACCTTTTTTTTATTGATATTTATTGAGCTCTACAATTTTCTTTGCTTCACTCCCTTCCCTCCACTCCCCTATTCAACCTTCTCCCAAGGTCCGCATGCACCCAGTTTACTCAGGAGATCTTGTCTTTTTATACTTTATACTTCCCATGTAGGTTAGAGCTCTGTAAGTCTCTCTTAGCATCCTCATTTTTGTCTAAGATCTGGGACTTGTGGTCTGTAGGATGGCTTTCTTTGCTCTGTGCTTTAAAACCACTTATGAGCGAGTACATGTGATAATTGTCTTTTTGGGTCTGGGTTACCTCATGCAAAATAATGTTTGCAAGTTCTATCCATTTCCCTGCAAAATTCAAGATGTCATTATTTTTTCTGCTGTGTAGCACTCCATGGTGTAAATGTACCACATTTTTCTTATCCATTCTTCAGCTGAGCAGCATTTAGGTTGTTTCCAGGTTCTGCTAGGACAAACAAAGCTGCTGTGACCATAGTTGAGCACATGTCCTTGTGGCACGATTGAGCATCCTTTGGATATATTCCCCAAAGTGATGTTACTGGGTCTTAGAAAGGTAGTTTCCTAATTTTCTGAGAAATTGCCACACTGACATCTAAAGGGCTGTACCAGCTTGCATTCATACCAGCAATGCAGAAATGTTCCCTTTTCCCCACAACCTCTCCAGCATAAGTTGTCATCAGTATTTTTGATCTTAGCCATATATTCAGGTGTCAGTTATAATCTCAGAGTTGTTTTGATTTGCATTTCTCTGATGACTAAGGATATTGAATATTTCCTTAAGTGTCTTTCAGCCATTTTAGATTCCTCTGTTGAGTTCTCTGTTTAGGTCTTTACTCCATTTTTTATAGAATTATGCGCCACCACTGCCCTGCTCAAACACTTTCTTTAAGTGTATTGCTGCTCTTATCTCTATTTGTTTCTGTTATCCATTGTTTCTAAGTCATTAATAGTTTCATTTCATTTCTTTCCAGTTATGTAGGTTTCTATGTAGATCAATGTCTCCTATATTTTAGGCTTGCCTCATGCTGTGTAATTGAGAATTATTTTGCTGGGCGGTGGTGGCGCACACCTTTAATCCCAGCCCTCAGGAGGCAGAGGCAGGCAGATCTCTGGGACTTCGAGGCCAGCCTGGTCTACAAGAGCTAGTTCCAAGACAGTCACCAAATCTACAGAGAAACCCTGTCTCGAAAAAAAAAAATTGAGAATTATTTTGAACACCTAATTCTGCCTCTGCTGCCCAGTTCTGGGACGACAGTCCTGCAACTCCTTCCAGGTTTGTCCTTCACTAGTCAGATAGAAAGAAAAATAGAGCAGTTAATGAGTGTCTGTTGATCTTTCTGACTTTTACTGGGAACATAGAAATATAGAGGGATTGTTATAAGAATTGAACTCATTGACCAACTTTGAAGCTGGTGGAGACACAGTACAGGAAGTGAGAGGTTAGCCTGAGGGTGAGAGCTTTCCTCTTTCGACTGAGATTACTTATGTGGAATCAGGTAGTCAATTGTGATGCTGTATTATTATCCTGATTGACCATTGTTTGCAGTCCACAGACAATGGCAATCTGGATATGGACTGACCTTATCTTGAAACCTAATGTGTGATATTTACAGTAGTTATCCAAAATAGATGATCTGGGTAAAATGTTGTGTCCCTGCTTAACAGGACCATTACTTTTCTGGAATACGATCTTCATATTTAGGGAAAATACATGAGAAATATTTATTGTGCTCTAATACAAATCCTTCGTCTCTGGAGCACATGACCATACAGTGTGTTTCAAGTTTTCAAAATAATTTTTGAGATTAAAACTTCATCATGTCCACATTGTCTTTGCTCACTCCAAGCCGTAACATATCCTGATTGTTTTTTAATTCATGGTCTGTTTTTGTTTAACAACAGTTACAAAGTAACCACAGTTACACAGGAACAGTGATTCCTTTATAACTGTGACCTGTGTTTGTCTTCAGGATTTCCCATCTCTGAGGGAATGGAATGGCTGCACTGGAAAGTGAGTGTGCAAGGCAATGTGCACACAAAGGACCCTGTGCTTTGGATGAAGAATAGGATGTGCTATAGGGGAGTGGAATAATGTGTACTAAAGACAAATGTTCTAATCTAGGCCCCTGGCTGGGCGGTGGTGGCACACGCCTTTAATCCCAGCAATTGGGAGGCAGAGGCAGGCAGATCTCTGTGCGTTCGAGGCCAGCCTGGTCTACAAGAGCTAGTTCCAGGACAGGCTCCATAACCACAGAGAAACCCTGTCTTGAAAAACCAAAAAAAAAAAAATCTAGGCCCCTGTCTTCTGGGCTGGGTGGGCAGAACTGGAGTCTTTTGATATCTGAATCTTCTATAGAGAGGCGGCTAATATTTTGAGGCTCAGCCACGTGGCCCTAACCAGTAAGGAATTCTGGGAAGGGTTAGAAATAGGGAATACTAGTAGCAGACAGTGTGTGGGTTCTTTCCATGATTCTATTCTGCCTCTGCAGTTGGAGTTGGAAGGAAGATCACAAGCTATACCATCGTGAGTGTTAGGTTTTCAGGTCTGTTGAACTGTCATTTCTGCTGTGACTTGGCCTGATCATGAGCCAGCATGTAGTTATGTTGGTCCATGTGGTTCATGTTGGCAGTGGCCCGTGTTCTCTGAGCCTCCCTGTATATGAATTTATTGGGGCAGAGGAGTCTCTGGAAATTCAGCATATGATCGTGATTGTCCAGAGTACACACGTGGACACTGCTCTTGGTGTGCAGTGGGAAGAGAGATTAGAAAACTGAACGTCTAGATTCCAGAATTTCTCAATATTGCATTCCAATTTCAGGTTTGTGTTATAAGGATTACAAATAGTTTAGGAACTGGTAGGAAATGATGATATTGACCTTCTAGCAATGCATGATCAGAATGCTTTTATTGTGATCCTGCCACTTGCTGCAATGGTGTGATCCAGTGAAGCTTACTTCCAGGGGAATAAGGATTTTCTGATCTGCAGAGATTTCTCAGGTGTGCATTGTATTGGACAGGTAGATAGAGCTTAATCCACATCTTGGACCATAATCCATGTAGCAGAAAATAAATTTAAACCATTTTTTTTGTTTTCCATAAACAACATTCTCCATGACACATTATTTTAAAAAACCCATCCCTTTTAAATGAGTTTAAGAAAATAAACAAAATCCAGCTCCCACCTCCTTATTCCCACTTCTTCCCATTCCTTTTAAATAAAAGGGGAAAATGTAAAGATAAAATAAAACCAGAACACCCGATGAATAAATTAAAAAAAAACACTGCAAAACTTCACAAAACAAAGTACTGTATTCCTCTAAGGTAAGTAGAATTCACACTGAATCCACTGGGAGTGAGTTCTTTCTGGTACAAAAACCTGCAAAGAAAGACACTCAAGACAGAAAAATAAACAAAAAAGCAAACAAAATAGTTCACCAAAAAAAACTGGAGAGGCTGGAGCCCTAGGCGTGTGCCTAGACCTGGTAAATCAGAAGCAGGCAGGGACTGCAAAAGACAGAGAGAAGATGAGGGAAGAAAATAAGCTGAACAGATTGGTGCCCTTCCAGAACTCTGTGTAAAAGAAGTTCTTCTACCACCCATACCCACCTACCCTTGAGCAGTCCTAAAGAGAGTGAAGTGGAGCAGAGAAACAGGAAACAGTTTGCACATTTGAGAAGTGTCCATGTTGAATCTCCATAGGAAATATGTCACACCTGCCCCATTCCCTGGGCCTCTCCTACTGCCCAGAGCAGGTCCCTACAGTTAATTTTGGGATTCTCCCCCTTCCACAGTATAACTTTTTTTAAAGATTCATTTATTTATTTATTTATTTATTTATTTAGCCCTGCAGGCCAGCAGAGGGCACCAGATGTCATTATAATTGGTTGTGAGCCACCATGTGGTTGCTGGGAATTGAACTCAGGATCGCTGGAAGAACAGTCATTACTCTTAACCTCTGAGCCATCTCTCAGCCCCCCAGTATACCTTTTTTAAAAAGATTTTTTCCCATCGAGGTCATCGTTTGTTTTCTATCTTTTTACATTCTTTTTTCCCTTCTTTCCTCTTTTTTCCCCCTCTCTTTTTCCAATACTTTTTTTAGTAAGGGGAATACCATGATATCACTCTAGCCTGGCCCCTGTAGACTTGATCCCAGGGCCTGCTGTTAATACCACTGTAGAATCAAGACAGGGAGATGTTGTAATTAGTAGTCTGGGCATGGTATTGGATTTGTGGGAAACCCCTGTCTGTTGTAGTGATGAGAATCATCTTGATTTGTCTCACTCTAAACAGGGACTCACCTAAAGCCAGGGAGTCCTCACTGACTCTTTGTCTATGAATTCTACATCTTCAAACCCTTTGCCAAGGCCACTGAATTTGTCACAGACTGACAAATTAGTAACATGGTTGACTGAACCACAGCCACGAAAGTGAGCTTCCAACTCTTCTGCTGTTGCACCATAGTCCACATTGCCAACATAGATGGAACTGGCATCAGCCTCCATCTTCTCCTCAAGAGATGAGATCACTGAGCCAGCATTGCCTGGGGTTGTACTCTTATTTTGGGGTTGTATTCTTATTCATCTGCTTCTCTACCTCATTTTGTAGCTCCTTTAATTTCTCATCCTCTTCCTCTATCTCCCTGACTCCCTGAAGCTTTGATCACCTTCTAGCTCTGGGTCCTCAATGATGCTGTCCTTGAAGTGTTCCTTCTGGCTTCTGGGGACTCCCCAACTCATCCCAGAACCTGTAGCTGAAGGATCCTCATTCCCAGTCTCCCCAAAAGCCCACTTCTCAGGCAGGGATCCCCAACCACCTGCTTCCCCCACTTTTCTTCAAATCATTTATTTCTCTAGGTTGTTTGGGATTGGGTAATAGTGGAGCAGCATTTATCTAAACCAGAAGAAAGCACTAGGGCCGGGAGAGCCATCACAAGAGATCTCTTTTGTTTGCTAAGAGAATATCCATATCATGAGACTTCTGTCGTTGGAAGATAGATCAGTAATTAGAGGTCAGAAACAACAGTTTAAGGGTCACTTTGAGATAACTGCTTTTTCTGTTGGCTAACACAGATGTTATTCACCACCATCAAGGTTCCTGGAAGAAGAACAGCAGGCATAATAAAATTCTGTATAATGTTAAAACATACCTAATATGATTATACTTTCAACTGTAATAAGTAACAAACTACTAATATGCAGTACTTTAATAATAATAACTTTCAAGGACTAAATTTTTTTTTTTTTTTTTTTTTTTTTTTTTTTGCTTTTTCGAGACAGGGTTTCTCTCTGATTTTGGAGCCTGTCCTGAAACTAGCTCTTGTAGACCAGGCTGGTCTCGAACTCACAGAGATCTGCCTGCCTCTGCCTCCAGAGTGCTGGGATTAAAGGCGTGCGCCACCACTGCCTGGCAACCATTTTCACTACATGTTTAAGTTAGTTGTTTTAGGTAAAATATCTTGAGTATATATATATAACATCATAGACAGTATGTTTTAACAAAAATAATATCAAATTACTATCAAAAGGAAGCATACATATCTATATCATTGTAAAATATTTAAATAAGTAGTTACTTTTTAAATTAATTTTAATGATCTACCCTTTTATCTCATCATACATATATATGCCTCTTGATTTTTTTAAGAGTAGATTCAATAATCTACACTTTTTTTCTATCATTACCTTGGGTGCCTTTTGTAGGTGGATAAATGTTTATGAATATATAGAGTTGGCTTTGGAGTTGGACACTGGCTCTGTCCCTCTATAAATCCAAACACGTTAAAAGAAAAATTCAGAGTTTCTGTCTCATGTCAGGAGCATGGGACAGAAATAAAAAAGAATTTAGAAAAAAAATTTACTTTTCTTTATATCTATTTTTGTCTCTATTGTCCATGTCACTGAATATATTTGTCTGTATATGTCTATATAATTAATGTTGAAGGTTTGCACAATGAACAATAAATTTTCCTGCAGTGAATTTTGAAATTTCCAGGAAGAAGATGGGGCCCCAGAACATCAACTCAACCTGGTTGATATGACGTCATGATGATGATAGCGCTACTACAAGATCTGTTTTGAGAACCAGCTACTCAAGGTGGTTCCAACTTGGTTAGCTGAAATGGTGCACTTTTTACAATGTTCTGGACAGACCTCCTAATAGGAAGCTCAGAAAAACCTTACCAAATATGCAGAGACTATTTGCAATTATACCAGACAGTAATCTTGGAACTTAACCATCATTTTACTTTCACAGGATCCCATAGAAAGAAAATTCCCCCCCATGACAGCTGGAAGTAATTCTAAAAGACAAGGTCTCCTCTCCCAACAAAGTTTGTTCTCAGAATTAGGGATATCATTTAGGGGTTGATTATAATTGGTATAGGGTTGCAAGATGGAGAGAAAATTTTAGAGGCTGAGGGATCACTTTGAAAAAAAATGGGAAAATTGGATGGGATAATAGATTAGTGTGAGCTTACTCACACTAATAATAATAGTGAGTAAATAGAGTGAATATTGTGAGTTATTATTTATAGGCAATTGCATTGGTATAGATTATTGTATATTAATATAATGTGATATTATATTGAATATTGTATGCATTCATGCTTCTACCTCTGCTTAAAAACATTTTTATGGATTAATATATATTTATCATATTGCAACATACATTTCTACCTCTGATCAAGATACTTATACATTGTTTACATTTTGAAGTCATTGTCCTCATTTGTTTCAGTTGTTTATTGTATAATATTCTAATATTTATTTATTTATTATGTATACAATATTCTGTCTGTGTGTATGCCTGCAGGCCAGAAGAGGGCACCAGACCTCTTTACAGATGGTTGTGAACCACCATGTGGTTGCTGGGAATTGAACCCAGGACCTTTGGAAGAACAGGCAATGCTCTTAACCACTGAGCCATCTCTCCAGTCCCCTTGTATAATATTCTAATATGAGCCCTAGTTTTTAAGTTTATAGGTATTAAGAATTATAGATCAATAGTCATTTATGGTTTTTATAGTTGGAATAATCAGGTTCTTTAGATACGTAGAGATTATATTCATATATAGGTAATCTTCAACCACTTCAAAGAGCTGTAGATTATGGCATTTAAATAACTTTGAATTATGTTTAAGTGAGACAAAATTGCTCCTAGTAGCATCATTCTATTTCCAAGAGAATGTTGAACACCGGTCACTTCACTTGGAGCTTGTTTTCTTCTTACCAAAACTGGCCTTTAGGCAAAGACATGTTCATGTCTCAACTACTGACAAGATACATGATATCCAAAATGGATAAGCAGGATTGTTAAATCTTGCCAAGATAGGATAAGATGGTTTTTAAAATTTTCCTACCTCCTTAAGTTGTCGGTCAGTTATTCTAGGTCTTTGCCAAAGTTGGTTGCTTCAACATTGCAAATGAGACTTTGGATGATTGCCCAGGGAGCCAGTTGTCTCTGTAATTTGTTACACATTTTGAAAGTTGCTTGATTGCACTTCCTGCTTACTCAAGTAATATTATTTCCCTTCTTGGATCTTCGATGGGGTTGAAGACTAGATAGTTGAAGTTACTTTCCTCTCATGACTTGGCTAAGTTTTTATACAAGACATAAACTAGTTAGGATAGGATAATTAATGAATATATTGTTCTTATTCATAGTATAGAATTGTGTATTGGGCTTAGAACTCTCTTATTTAAACAAAAGGAGAAGGCGCTATAGGAAATCTTACAGCCAGTGGTTTCCTGACCACTAAGGCATGGCCTCTTATATAGGCCAGTATAGAGCATGAGTCCAGCCTCTTTCTGGCTGCATGATTCGGTTTCTGATCTCAGTTTGAGCATAGGATTCTGATTTGTGAGTCTATCCCTAATAAATAAACATCTATTTCTCAATTCTGAGCTAGTATTGCATTTCTTCTAAGAGTCCTTCTTTAAGGATCATTAAATGTGAATCTTCTAAGTGATGAAATGATTTCTTTCATTTGTTGACCATGGACCAATAGTGACTGGGTTCAGAATGTACTTGATTAAATAAACAACCCACCAGAAAATATCATGTATTTGAAGAACTTTCTCTCCTTATTGGTTTTATTTCAATTTTCTGTGGATCCTTACCAGGAGAAGCCTTTCTAGATAAAATTCCTCATTGTATGCTATGAGTTTCAATACCCTAAAGTAATTTCCTGACATTTATATCTACTGTGTTGTGCTTGACATTAATCAGCCAAATTCCTATTTATACTGAAATGTGTTTACCATCATTATGGGCTCAATCTCTAAATCACATAAGATATAGCAGAAAGAGTTCTTATTCAGTGCTCAAGTGTTTGGTAACCTGCTGTTCTATCTGAGTCATTGTGTGGCTCTAAATTCCTGAAAGTAAAGGGAGGCATCATTCCTCGCTCTATTTGTTGTGATGTTATTGGATGATGGCCCTGGAATGCAGGTATTTTTTATGTCAAGTATATGCTGCTGTGCTGAGCTTCATGCTTATCTTGAATTTTAAAATTTGACAGAGGGTATCTCTCTGATTCCCAGGATACCATCCCATGGATTGATAGCATTAATACTGCCTGAGTATTTTGAGTCATTAAATTGCAGCTGTATGAACATCTTCTTGCTTGTTATGCTTGCTTTGATTTTTTTAAATCAATATGACTGTTTTATATGCCTGCATGGATATGTACCATGAAAGTGATCAAAGAATATCAGAAATCCTTACCCTGGAAAATGGATAGTTATAATCCCCATGTAAGTACAGGCAAATTTGTCCATCTCCATTCCAGATCAGCAAGAGTGCTGAATTAATCTGCCCCCTCTCCAGGTCTGTGTTGATTATTTATGACCAACATATATATTTCTACTGTTTTCATCTGTCCACTTTTAACTGTTTTATACAGGAAGTTCTTTTTCTACAAAATGTTATTGGTATTGAAGTTTATATTAGGGTACTTCAGGGTCTGGAAGAAGACTACAGAACTGGAGTGAAAACAACTCTTTGTAGAAACTTCAATAAAAGCCTGTTAGTTTTTCTATCCCATTGTTTGTTTTATTGAGGTTTGCAATGGAGACAGAGTCTTAATGTGTACTGCCACTTTTCCTGGACCTGATTGCATTGACTTGACTGGCATTCAACTCAGAGACAAATATACCCACCTCTGTTTTCTCAGTGTTGTGGTTAAAGGCACAATAAACCAATACACCCATTTGTGTATCTTTTTTTCTTTCTATAATGAGGAATTTTTCATACAATTTTCTCATGCATACAATTTACTGTTGATCTTTTTTCTTGTCTCACCCTGTTAATAGATATTGTTCTTATAAGGTGAAATCCCATTCAGATTGTATAGAAATGACAGAATTGACTCTAATTTTCAATTTACTTCTAAAGTAACTGACTATATCACAGAATAAGAATGGGGAGCACCAGAATCATACAACTGTACTTTCAAAGAAGTATGCATTTCCAATGATGTCACGGTCATGCTTACATGTACACACGTATGGTATATTTTTGAAGGCAGTGACCTATGATGATCTACATATCAACTTCACTCAGGAAGAGTGGGATTTGCTGAGTCCTTCCCAGAAAAATCTCTACAAAGATGTGATGCTGGAGACCTTCAGGAACCTCACTACTACAGGTAAAAATGAATTTCCTTCATGTTTCAAAATATGGAGACAACCTTTCCTTGCCTTATAATGTTGTTCTGTAATTTGATTTAGAAAGAAGAAAATGAGATGAGTAACACAATCATAGTTCTTAGGTGCACTTAAGATAATGAGCTAGCTGGGCAGTGGTGGCACACGCCTTTAATTCCAGCACTCTGGAGGCAGAGGCAGGTGGATCTCTGTGAGTTCGAGACCAGCCTGGTCTACAAGAGCTAGTTCCAGGACAGACTTCAAAACCACAGAGAAACCCTGTCTCGAAAAACAAAAAAAAATAATAATAATTAAAAAAAGAGAATGACCTAATTGTTGTACAATATTAAATAATATAACATACATATTCTGGTACTGTATTTCAGGGTACATTTTGGAGGTCTGTAACACTGAAGAACATAGTCAATGCTCTAGAAGACCTACAAGGTAATTTTCCTGTGCAAGTTTATAACAATGTGCCTCTGATGAGTTTCTAATATGTCCTGGAACAATGAATCAAAAGCAGCATTGTAAATAAGCACAGCTTTAAATGCATTGATGGTTATTAAATTCTCACAAATCCATATTCCTCAATTTCTCATAGGTGAATTGCATGTGCAAGGCATTCATTTAAGAAAACGTCAACAGCACTCGGGAGGCAGAGGCAGGCGGATCTCTGGGAGTTTGAGACCAGCCTGGTCTACAGAGCTAGTTCCAGGATGGGCTCCAAAACCACAGAGAAACCGTGTTTCGAAAAAAACTAAAAAAAAAGAAAAAGAAAAAGTCAAGGAAGCAATGACTAAACAGATAATCACCATTTGAATCATAGCAACGTGAGGGCTATGTAGTAGATCTGCCAGTCCATTTCTTTCTTGCTACTTATGACAATAACTTTATACACATTTCAGTGATGAGTGTAGCTGCAAACTTTCTCCTCAATCAATAGCTCATGGTAAGACTTGGATTACTCATAGACTTTTTGTGACTTGTTAAGTTTAGTGAAAGTGGCAGTTAGAGTCAAGGGTCAATGGGCAGTTGTTGTGGAGAAACCTTAATATCTATACCACAAGTCTATGAGGAACAGCAAGTGAAACCATGAGGATTCAATGTGGAAATCTTTTATTTACTATTCTTCCTTACTATGTATATCATATGTGAACTCTTGATACAAGCATATGAGAATATGGATATGGAAAGATGTAGCATACGACTCATTAAGAACAATTAGAAGATAAACTGTAGTTCCCATGGAGAGTATACTTGTTCAATTAAGTGCAAGTATACAGTAATTGGTATTTTACCATCATTGTTAATACATAAACAACTTCACATTAAAAAAAAAGCCCCATGAGTTCTAAGTCTGCCAATACTTCTTAGTGTCTTAGTTCACTTAGTCAATGTATAAGGATTCACAGTAAAATTTATGAATGCAGTAAAGATCGTAAGGCACTCAGTGTATGCATTTCTTTTAAAAAATGTGAAAAAATCATAGAAAAATATAGAGATAGGTATAGATGAAATGGTAAACCATGACACAAAGGAATTATCATCACAAATATTTTTCCTAATGAAAGAAGAAAACATGATTTTAAATGAAGTTATAAGACATTAATATTTGATTCATTTTTACAACTGGAACAAATTATGAAATTAATTCATACAGATCTGAGGTTCAACAGTATATTGAATGTGGTAAAGCTTTTACATGTGTAAATTATCCTTGCAGGATTGAAAGAAATCAAATTGGAGAGAAATTTTCAGTATGTTCTCACTATGCTAAAACCTTGTCTTATGACACTCACCTTCTAAGGAATGAAAAAACACATACCAGAGAAAAATGCTGTGAAATTAAGCAATGTGGTAAAGCCTTTGATTATCACAGTCATCATCAAATGCATGAAAGAACACCCACTGGAGAGAAACCCTATGAATATAGTCAAGATGGTAAAGACTGTGTTCATTATGAAAGTCATAAAAGAACACATAATGAAGAAAAATCATATAAATTTAATGCGCTTGGTAAGGCCTTTGCTGATCACAGTCATCTTCAAAAGAATAAAAGAACACATACTAGAGAGAAACCCTATGAATGTTTTCAATGTGGTAAATGCTTTGCATGTCAGGATAATCTTCAAACACATAAAAGAACACGTACTGGAGAGAAACCCTATGAATGTAATCAGTGTGGTAAGGCCTTTGCTCAGAAAAGTAATCTTCAAATGCATAAAAGAGCACATAATGGAGAGAAGCCTTATGAATTTAGTCAGTGTGGTAAATACTTTGCACATCTGGATTACCTTCAATTGCATGAAAGAACACATTCTGGAGAGAAACCCTATGAATGTAATCAGTGTGGTAAGGCCTTTGCTCGACCTAGTACTCTTCAAAGTCATAAAAGAACACATACTGGAGAGAAACCCTGTGAATGTCATCAGTGTGGTAAGGCCTTTGCTCGACCTAGTACTCTTCAAATGCATAAAAGAACACATACTGGAGAGAAACCCTATGAATGTAATCAGTGTGGTAAGGCCTTTGCTCAACATGGTAGTCTTCAAATGCATAAAAGAACACATACTGGAGAGAAACCCTATAAATGTAGTCAGTGTGGTAAGGCCTTTGCACATCATCGTCACCTTCAATACCATAAAAGAACACATACTGGAGAGAAACCCTATGAATGTAATCAGTGTGGTAAGGCCTTTGCATATCTTAGTAATCTTCAAGAGCATAAAAGAACACATTCTGGAGAGAAACCCTATGAATGTAATCAGTGTGGTAAGGCCTTTGCTCAACACAGTCATCTTCAAACGCATAAAAGAACACACACTGGAGAGAAACCCTATGAATGTAATCAGTGTGGTAAGGCCTTTGCTCGACCTAGTACTCTTCAAAGTCATAAAAGAACACATACTGGAGAGAAACCCTATGAATGTCATCAGTGTGGTAAGGCCTTTGCTCACCGTGGTACTCTTCAAATGCATAAAAGAACACATACTGGGGAGAAACCCTATGAATGTAATCAGTGTGGTAAGGCCTTTGCTCGACCTAGTACTCTTCAAAGTCATAAAAGAACACATACTGGAGAGAAACCCTATGAATGTCATCAGTGTGGTAAGGCCTTTGCTCACCGTGGTACTCTTCAATACCATGAAAAAACACATACTGGTGAGAAACCCTATGAATGTAATCAGTGTGGTAAGGCCTTTGCATATCTTAGTCATCTTCAAAAACATAAAAGAACACATACTGGAGAAAAACCCTATGAATGTAATCAGTGTGGTAAGGCCTTTGCTCAACACAGTCATCTTCAAAGGCATAAAAGAACACATACTGGAGTGAAATCCTTTAAATGTAATCAATGAAGTAAGGTCTTTGCTCACAACTGTGCTCTTCAAAATCATAAAAGAACCCATACTGGAGAGAAACCCTATAAATGCCATCAATGTGGTAAGGACTTGCATGTCACAATCATCTTCAATTGCATAAAAGAACACATACTGGAGAGATACATGTGAATGAAATCTGTCCTGAATCCTTTTTCCCAATCATCTCCAAATATGTAAAATAAGACATCTTATAGAGAAACCCTGAGTTTAATATGTGTGTTCTTTAAAAACATGAGAAAAATCATACTGTAGTGATACTCTATGAAAATCAGTGTCAGAATGATTTGTGCTTCATATAGGAGTAAGACTTTTTGTGTGTAATCAATCTGATTAAGTTTGTGGTGCATATTACCATAATCTTAGGACCTGAGGAAAAAACTGAGGGCTTATTGTAAATTATTCTTTAAACAAAAACAGTTATTGTATAGAAAAGAATTTTATAGTGTCAACAATTTGTTCAAGCATCATGATACCTCTTATTATTTTAGTTTGAAGTAGCAAACTAATGGACAAACATTTTATGAAGCATTATTGGTTGGAGAAAGGGTATTTAAAGAAACATACATTGGTCCTGAAACCAGAGCCAAAAGAAAGTACCTTGTCTCTGAATCTAGAAGTAGTTAAAGAAACAACATCTCTCTGAAAACAGCCAACGTTAAAAGGGGCCAGTAAAGAAACACAATTTGGCTCTCAAATCAGATCCATAAAAACAAACTCTACCCTTGTCCACTGCGCACAAAAGCAATGAATCCCTCGGCATAAAATCAAGCCCATCCCGGAGCTTTTTCAGGATCAGGTATTGAAATCCAGCAAATTCCCACCATCAAAATCTCCTTTGCTCTCGGTTATTAAGAAGTCCTATTTGAGCCTTATGCTCATTAAGCATGCAGCTGTCCCTTTCCACACTTTGCAGAGGTATTCATACTCATGTTTTCTTCCTTCTCAAATAAATCTGATTCAAGATTTATGTGAATACCTCTTTTACTGGAATGTTTCAGAAACTCCTGGAGTTGAGCCAAGATACAATTGATGCCTCTGTTTGGGAACTTAGTTCAGAAGATGACAGAGTAATTGGACATATATTATGAAATATTCCCTTGAGAGTAGAGGAGATCAGAACCAGATATTTCTACTGGGAAACTTTCTTCTTTTTTTGTTTTTGTTTTTTTTTTCTTCTGTTTTTTGAGACTGGGTTTCTCTGTAGCTTTGGGGCCTGTCCTAGAAAAGCCTCTGCCTCCCAAGTGCTGGGATTAATGTTGTGCACCACCACTGCCCGGCCTGGAAAGCTTTCTTAGAAGAATTAATTTCTTTTACTTCAAGTCTAAGTTTGCTTTTTCTTTACATGAACCAATTCATTGTGTAAGTAAGCTGTACGATGACTCTCAGCTCCTCTTTTACAGAAATGAATGAATGTTTACAGGAGAAATGTTTTCATGAGTGAAAAACTGTCTTAAAAGTTTTGTTCATTGTAGTTATGTGATGTATGTGTGTGTATTTGTGTGTATTTGAATGTGCATTCTGTATCCACATAAAGATAATACCTTGGATATTATTGCAGAAGAAATTACAGGAAGCTGTCAAACATCTGACATTAGTTCTCACCTAGGCATGACTCTAGTGCCTCATATATTTTTAGTCTATTTATATCTTTTTGAAGTCTGGAAATAGGAACACACTCTTAGAAAAAAGAAAGTTCAATTCATGACAACAATTGGTTAATTTCTTTAGAAATCACAGTTTTCTCTAGCTTTAAGTAAAAATTTTTATCATAACCTTGAGGGAAGTAAATTACATACCATGTTTAATCAAGACTGGTGGAGATCATTGCATTATGGTTTCTACATTGAAATATTTGAAGTATGTACTAAAGTGAGCTATATGTGTGGCAAATCCATTTAGTGAATTCTATTTTGTAGTCTTTATATTACTTCTATGGATTTTGTTCATCTTTTTTTGTGCCTTTACCAAGTGATGGGTATTTTTTTGCTATAATGTATAGAATGGTAAACCCATCATACTTGTTTCCCATTGGTTATTGAAGTGTCAGGCCATGTGGGAACATACTTTTTGAGTAAATGTTTTGGGTTGTTTCTGGTTTAGATTTTTATCTTTTCAGAAATTCCCTTCAGCTTTTGTTTGTTATTAATCCTAGCTTGGATGTCAGGAAAAATTCAGGGATTATTTTGAATTCATGATGCTCATATGTCTGCCCCCTGTATACAAGTCCAAGGGTCGATGATGAACTCCAAATGTATGTGGTTTTTCAACAGAATTTGACAGTATTCACATTAAAATGACTGATAAAATAAATAATAAGAAATGTTAAATACCTTATGTGTATTTAAAGAAGTATTTTCATTCATGTTTTATAGATGTAATAACGTAGTCTAATCAGCAATCATCTGTTTATCTGACACCATAACTTAATGTTCTTTTCTTGTAAATTTTTTTGATCTTTATTGAGCTCTACATTTTTTTGCTGCTCCCCTCCTGCCTCTTCCCTTCCCTTCAGTACTCTCACAAGGTCCCATCCTCCCAATTTACTCGGGAGATCTTGTCTTTTTCTAATTCACATGTATATTAGAACTTTGTATGTCTCTTTAGTGTCCTCATGTTGTCTAAGTTCTCTGGGACTGTGATTTGTAGGCTGGGTTTCTTTGCTTTATGACTAAAATCCACTTAATGACTGACTACATGTGATAATTGTCTTCTGTGTCTGGGTTAGCTCTCTCAAAATGATGTTTTCTCGCTCCATCCATTTTCCTGAAAAATTCAACATGTAATCGAGGTTGGGATTCTAGTCTTGCCCATAAGAGTCCTTTCCCACTGAGTCATCTCATTGGTGCTCAAATTCAATTAGAAGAAATATTACAACAGTAGAGTCTTATTTTCTTTTCAAATTGTAAATGCAATTTCATACAACAAGAGAGGACCATGGGACAATTTGAATAGTCAATCTGCTATGCATGTGAAAATATTCTTACCAGCACAGATTTTTTAAATTTCTTCATTCTGAGAACAAGACATGTATTTATACTTTCTCAAAACCAAAATTACATGCCAGAAAATTGCATCATTTATTAAAGTTCATTGCCTCTAAGTCTGATAACCTGGCTTCTATATCTTGTTTACCCTAATACTCTTACGAATTTTTTCATATTTGTTGACTTCATCAGTTACTTATACACACTCCTACATCATCTCATTCACAAATAATTTTTAAACCAAAAGAAGTTTCTTTCAGTGTATTTGCAGTCAAATGACTCCCAAGGTTTAAGGACTAAAACTCACAACGTGGACGTAGATCATAGACCCCTGTTAGTTTTCCTATCTGTGCTACATGCACATCATGTCGCAGGTGTAGTCACAAAAGCACACTTCAAACATTTTTAAATGGATGGAATTGACAATGCAATAACAATGACTCATTATTTTGAACATATGAAATTATTTGGCCATTTAAATAATACAATTTGAAGAAATATTGTTATTTATCAAAACAATGATGTTCCCTTTTAAGTCTTTCATTATGTTTTTTTTTTTTTTTACTCAATAAGTCCTTTACAAACATTTCAGCTCAACATAGAGGTGCATGGCTCTAATCACAGAACACAGGAGTGTGGGTGGGTCCAATCTCAGTGAGTTTGATGCCAGCTTGTTCCACATAATGCATACCTGGCATCAATGGCTATGTGGACATATCCTATCTCAAAAACATCACAAAAGACAAAGACTCCCAAATTATGGAAGTTTTCCTAATAAAATCTGCCTGGAGTCAGACTGATTTCAACCAACATTTTAAATATTCCCTCACATAAAGAGAAGTCTCTTAACAATGAAAATAAGAAGCAATATACAAATTCCATTCACATTCCTTCCATTGAATCTTTGACAACCATCTATAGTGGACTTTATCCTTCAAGTGATAAGAGACAGAAGGAACAATGTGACTCCTCTACCTTAAGAATTATAATGACACATGTGGGACCTGGAGAGTTGTCTCAGGAGTACTGCTCCTCTTGGGTACCCAGGTTTGACTCATAGCACCATATCTGATTGGATAGAACTCCCTGTAATTGGAGGTCCTGGAGATCGGGTGCATTCTTCTGGCCTCTTAGGGTACAAAATGGGCAAATACTGAAAAGACAGATGTGTATTTGATTCTATATTTTAAATAGGTTTTCTTTATGTGCCTGTTACCTTAAAAAGGAATGAAATTCAACTTAGATGTAGGAGTTTGACCAGTGAGTGTAGCAAGTGTATCTCAGGTACTAGTGATGACCAGAAGACAGTGTCTACTCTCCTGTGACTGGAGGAACAGACAGTTGTGAGCTGTCTTATGGGTGCTGGGTATCAAAGATTCTCTGGATGAGTCACCAATGTTCTAAGAGCTGAGCCTTCTTTTCAGCCTCATGAACATGTCATTTATAACAGTAAGGTATAAAAGGCTGATCGAAGTTCATCTTAACTCATCCTTTGCCCAAAAGAAATAAAGGACTGATAGTATTGGAAACTAATTTAGTCTTTGTTCTTTTTTTTTGGTTTTTTTTGAGACAGGGTTTCCCTGTGGTGTTGGAGCCTGTCCTGGAACTAGCTCTTGTAGACCAGGCTGGTCTCGAACTCACCTCTGCCTCCCGAGTGCTGGGATGAAAGGCGTGCGCCACCATCGCCTGGCAGTCTTTCTTCTTAAAGAATTTCTGAGCCCAAATATTCCTCAACTGAGGGAAAAGTACAAAACAAAACAAATAATCAGGAAACAAGCTGAAAATGTAAGTCTTTAAAAGATAGTTGGCGGCCGGACGATGGTGGTGCATGCCCTAATCCCAGCACTCGGGAGGCAGAGGCAGGCGGATCTCTGTGAGTTCGAGACCAGCTTGGTCTACAGAGCTAGTTCCAGGACAGGCTTCAAAGCCAAAGAGAAACACTGTCTCGAAAAACAAACAAACAAACAAACAAATAAATAAATATAAATAAAAGATAGTTGGCTATTTAACCAAAGCAATTGGCCATAATTGGAACATAAATACTTACTATTCAGGTGTACCCATGCTTAAGTTCATTCTACGAGGTTGTAGATCATTCTTGGCTGGCCAGAAAGAGCAATCATGTTGTTATCATTTATTGGTGGCACCTATTAATGACAGTAAACACATCACTTTTATATTCAAAGTTTAAAATTTTCTCTTATCCTGACTTTTGTTTATAGACCATAATCAATCATCATGCATTTAAATAACTCAAAATTCTGAACTATCAAGAAATTGGACACAGAATTAAAAATGGGGAAAATACCATTCTGCAGTAGAAGTCAGCAATCATATCTTTGAACACAGAACTGTATGGTAAATTTCTGTATGATATAGTGCACAGTAGCAAAGAAGATCAGTGCAGTGACTAAGAAAGGACATTTCTGTGAAGGTGTTGAAGGTAATTCCCAATAATGCTATCTAGAAACTATTCAAGATGCAGTCATGTTGAATAAAAGACTAAAGGTGGGCTTCAGCCACAAACACATGACCTTAACTCCTGAGCATGTCTGTCCTGGAGAATCAAGTCAGGGATCCACACATTCTTTGATTTGCAGAAATACAGGGGTGTGGCCAGCAGGTTCATAACCTAGGCTCTCAGGTCAGAAAGAGAAAGAAGACACCATATGAGTAAACTTGATGTCTCTTTAAAGAACTGCCTATTTTCTGCAAATGCTGATTTAGAAAGCCATCTGTAATAGGAGGCGAGCCTCTGATCACAGATCTCCAGCATAGCCCACCAAATAAAGGCAGTTACCGAGAAGCTGCATTTGTCTATGTAGTTTTGTGTTTAGATTCCTTTTCCAAGGTATTTCAGATTTTATCTGAAATTTTTGGCCACACATTGGAATGCCATTTTTATTTTTTTTACTTTAAAAATTATACCTTTAATTATAGAATATTGTTAGGATAATACAGCCATAGACAAGACACTAGGATAACTGACCAATACCAACGGGATCCGCTCTCCACAACCACAGAACACAGGCACAGAGTGTCTGGGTATGTGCAGGAACAGCCAGGGGCCTGCAAACAGCAGGCATGCAAACAGCATTGGTGAAGTGTGACAAAGGCATGACTTCCACAGAGCTCAGCACTGGGAGTGGGCCGCGGATGACTGCAGGAGGGAGAGCACTCAGCTGGTGCAGACAGGTATGGGGAGATGGGAAGGCAATCAGAGACCCTCCCTGAGCCTTTCATCTACAAGGCAAAAGCAGCAAATGGCACACTAGCAAAACCTTTAGGCTGGAGGTGGTGTTGCAGGGCTGGGGGGATGGGGACCGGGTAGAGAAAGGGGTAAAATGAAGTTGGATCAGAGGTGCTGTCTTCTAAAAGCTACTCCCAAGCAGACACTTACAATGACTCAACCAAGTCATTGGCTACATACAGATGCCATATCTGAGTTTAGTTACCAAGAATACATAAGTCACCTAACGGTTAAAATGTGAATACCCACAGCAGGCTAGATGTCGTACAGAATAGAAACCACGTGCCTGCCCCAAGTTCATGCTCAAATGGGAGGGGCCACTCGGAGTGCTTTTCATTTGGTTGCTTTTGAGGCTGTCACTAGTGAATGACACGGTAGGTGTCACCCAGCTTCACTCACAATGACTCTGTAGTGAAAGCACTAAATGCCAAATCCCAAAGAACTTCAACAAAAATTTTTTTTGTTTTTTCCAAGACAAGGACTCTCTGTGTAGCCCTGGCTGTCCTGGAACTCTATCCTGTAAACCAGGCTGGCCTTGAACTCACAGAGATCTGCCAGCCTCTGCCTTCCAAGTGCTGGGATTAAAGGCATGTGCCACCCCCAATCCCCACCCCTGCAAAAAAAAAGGTTTCTTGAAAAAAAAAACCATGTTAACATTTGCAAGTCTGCACTAAGCACCATAAAATGCACTGGGCCCCATCCCCTTCCATCCCCAGGGGACGGAGTAAGCACCAATATCCGGGCTACTCATAATTCCTGCCTGGGCTGAGATAAAGAGAACTGAGGTACTGGGCGACACTGGGCAACTCTCACTGTAACTCTTTGTACCTGGAGGCGGGAAACACACTCCTCTTTAGGCTTATTCATTTCTTCTGATGAGGCCAAAGAGGTTTCATCACAGGAGAAGATAACTCAGTCTGAGAAAGGGCAAAGGACCTAACTGTCCAGTCATTGTCTCACAACTGATGGACACATACGAGCAAGAGTTTAGTTCTGTACAAAACCAAGCCTTACAGGAGAGTGCACGCCTGCGCACCAGTGTTCAAATTCTTTCCCATAACACAAGAAAAGTAAAGGAATTCTCTCACATGGAGTATGCCTACAGTTCTATCTTATGGTCTACATCACGTAAGAACATGCTGATTCTTAGGAATTCGGTCTCTGCTATTAGAATACACACTTCACTATACATACACATTCCTTTAAGCGAGCTATGATAAAGACTGGGGCGTGGCCCTATCAAACCCTAGAGTTAGCAGTACAAGGGCGAGTGACCTAACTGTTAAAGGTAGATGGCAAAGGACACAGAAAGGACTGTCGCTCCCTGGGAAGGGCTCGGTGCTCCCTTCCCTGAAGGAGTCAACCCACTTCTACTCCTTCCATCATCACCTGCGGTCCTGTCCTTTCCTAAAGGCAGTTTCCACACTGCGATCTCTAAAGTGATTTCTGAAGACAATTCATAAACCTGATTAATGACAGCATCAATGGGTATCTCTTGCTAAGGTCACCACCATCCAAGGGCCCTTGGTCCTCAACCTTGTACCCTTCTCCTTTCACACTGTGTCTTCGGGTAGCTTTCAAAAGCGTGCAAGCTATATACAAGTGAGAAACAAGGGAAGTGATTCAGTCACTGCTTTCAGCGTGCAGAATCCTGTGCACAAGAAGGCAAGGTACCAATATGAGCTACTCAAGGAAAAAGCCCTTTGGAAGGGAAGTGCATGAGCCCGGCCACTGCGGTGTGTGAACAGTGGCTACCCAGGACAAGTCCGCATGCCTTCTTCCAGAGCAGCTGCGGCCACCCTGGTCCAGTTCTACATTCCCACTACAGTCTTTTGGGGCCAAAGATACGAGAGGAAAAAACAACTTTTTAAAAACCTACTCCATTTCCAGGACTAAGCATCCACCAGCATCTTGTCCTATGGTCTTCAGCTTTCAAGTTACTAGGAACGGGGGCTGCTTCTGATGAAGCGATTCTTGTAATAAAACCAGTGAAGAAAACTAACTATTTTGGAGAAGGGGAAAACTTCCCCAACGCTGTGGGTCGGAATTTCAAAGGGGTCGTATTCTACCATGTTTGAAAACGTGGCCAACAATAAGGAAAGTCAATCTAAAGGAAGCTCACTGATATCAAATCAAATATAACTACCTCCACGAGTCATTTCTTACTCAGGAATATAGGACTTAGTCGGTATGGACTCTGTTGTGTTTAATAAGAGCTGAGCTCCGGCTGAAACTCTTGTCACACTTGGTACATTCGTAAGGCTTCACTCCCCTGTGAATTCTTTGATGGGTGATGAGGTTGGAGCTTTGTGTAAACCCCTTTCCACACTGCACACACTCGTAGGGCTTTTCTCCCGCGTGAGTCCTCTGGTGCTTAATCAGATCTGACCTCTCCCCGAAGCTTCTCCAGCACTCGTTACACTCATAGGGCTTCTCCCCGGTGTGAATTTTCTGGTGTGTGATCAGATGGGAGCTGTGGCTGAAGCTTTTCCCACAGGCCATGCACTCGTAGGGCTTCTCTCCCCTGTGCCTCTGCTGGTGCTGGACCAAGTGCGAGATGCGGCTGAAGTTCTCCCCGCACTCGTTGCAGTGGTACGGCTTTTCCCCGGTGTGGATTGTCTGGTGCTGAATGAGGTGAGAGCTCCTTCCAAAGCTCTTCCCCCACTCGTTGCCGTCATAGGGTCGCTCGCCCGTGTGTGTTCTCTGATGCTGGATAAGGTGGGAGCTGCGGCTGAAGCCCTTGCCGCATTTGTAACACTTGTAGGGTCTGTGTCCCGTGTGCGCTTTTGGTGTCGATTGAGGTCTGAAATCTGACTGAAGGCCTCCCCACACTGAGAACTGTAGTAAAAAGAGCAGCGGGGCTGCGTTCCCAGCACCCCGGCAGCCTGATTGGTTAGCTTATGCCCCGAAATAATTACAAGGACACTGTATTCTTTTAATCACTGCTTGGCCCATTTCTATCTAGCCTCTTCTAGGCTAACTCTCGCACCTGGACTAGCCCATTTCTAATATTCTATGTAGCACAGCTAGGTGCGCTTACCGGGAAGATTCTAGCCTACGTCCATCCTGGGTCTGAGCTTCATCACATCCATCTTCCCGGGAGCTGGGAGCATGGCGTCTCTCTGAGGCGTCTGCTCTGGAGAGGAGAGCTGTGGAGTCTGAGCTCACTTCCTCTTACTCCCTGCGTTCTGTTATGTTTACTCCTCTCACCTATCTTCTAACCAATGAGAGCCAAGCAGTTTCTTTTTATTTAACCAATGACCTTCCTCCATCAGAGAACATATGTGATAGCGGATGCCTGTGTGAACTTCTTTGTGGGCCAGCAGGTCAGTGACCTGCTGGAGAGGGTAGCTGACCCACTCCTCTGCGGTCAGCTCTCCCCACTGTCTTTCGGACCTGTCCCCACTTTCAAAGACTTCTTCGCTTTCCAGGTTCTTCTCAGCATCCCCAATAGGCTCTTCGGACATGGTCACAAACTCCACATCTTCACTAAGCTCTTCTTTCGGGTTGTTTCGTTCTCGTTCCTGATCTGACAGTCCAGTGAGACAACATTTCCTTAATTCTCCTGCATCACGTCCCTGTAAAGGTCTCTTTGTGTAGGATCCAGAGGTCTCCATTCTTCCTGAGTGAAGTACATGGCCATATCTTCAAATGTCACAGGGGCCTGAAATCACACAATGCTTCCTCACTACTTAGCATCTAGGAGTTTAGTCCCAGCCTTTCTTCTTGAAATTAGAGACATGGTTAGAAATGTCGAGAAGGCATTGGCATTAAGTCTGATCTGGGACCCAGCCATGAGCAGGGTGGCTGCCATCTCAGGCTCAAACGTTCGTCTCCTGGGACAGAGAGCAGGAAAAGTAGCTAGTAGACAACGCTGAAGGAGAGGAAAAGCAGGGAGCGAGGCGTGGCTAGAGGTCCTGCCCACTCCCCAGGGCTGGAGTTCAGGTCGCCACCAGGTATGCAGGAAGGGCCCAGGACTGGTCACTCTCCTCCTTCTCTGACCCCCGAGCGAGACCCGCTCTCCGCGTCTAGGTTAATACCAAGTACATGCAAGGCTAGAGTAAGGGAGGACAGCCCCTGGCTAGGTGCCCCCCAACTGGGGGTCAGGCGGATGCTATTAGACAGAGGCTTTCAACCCAGCCCTACAGAACGCCTCTGCTCTTCCCGAATGCCATTTTTAAACAGTCTTGTTGCGGGAGGTCCTCCCACTCCTCCAGCCTATCACCGCTGAGGTACCAGCCCACTGGGGCGTGGTTTCTCTCCCTTTAAAAAAGCGGCCACTTCCCTCTCCTCTCTCTCTTCACTTCCTGCTCCGCCTGTGACTAGACTCCTTTCCTGGTTGCGTAGAGGGCTGTTGCCTGGGACAGTGATCTGTAAGTTTTTTCCCCTTTAAATAAATACCACCCTAATAATCATAACCCCGAATTGGTGTGGCATTGTTTGTGACTTACGCCTTCACAGTCTTTTCTTTCCTACATACCAGTTCAAAGTAACTACATTAAGGCTTTTAATAATTGAAAATTCTTGACCAATATATCAGGCTTATTACTAACTACCTGTCACATTTTTAAGTTAACACATATTCTCCACATAGTAAAACATTTATTAGCGTGACACAATCTAGACATGCTCCCTCTGTCTCATGCCTATCTGCTGGCCAGTCATTGCTTTATTTAAGCAAATTGAGTGACAATTCTTCAGAGTATACAACAGAATAATCACCCCACCACAGATGTTCCTTGTACATGAGATTTGCTTTGCAAAATATTCAAAACCTGTCATGAAGCTGATATCTTTTTTACATCAGACCTACTCAAAGCTGAACATGTGTGTTACAAATATAAACCAGCATAAATAACCATAGAAAGACACAGTCAGAGCTAGCAATGAATTGTATGTACTATTGTATGAATTTGTATGTGCTATTGTACAACTGTGTGTGTATGTTTGGGCATTCTGTGTGTATATACTTGTGGAAATATAAGTATGTGATTGTATATATGTGTGTGTATATATTTGGAAGACAGAAGTGAATCTCTGGTTTCAGGCCTTTGATTTGATCAAACTTTTATTTTCTATTTCTTTTCAGATAGGGTCTCTGATTGCTTTGTAACTTTCCAAGTAGACTAGGCTAGCTGACCAACAAGCCCCAGGTACTCATTTGTCTCCATGTCCCTTTCCCATTACTAGTGTTAAAAGTCCTTGTGACTTTTTTCGTTTTCTCTTCAGCATGGATTCTTGGGCTCAAACTGAGTTCCTTCTTCTTACAAGAAAATCTCACCTGTCTTCTCAGGCCTCTCAACTACAGATATTCTGTCAGCATTGTTTAGTTTTGGTTTAGTTTGTCAGATAGTTCCATGTAGCCGTGAGATTGGACTCCAAGTGCTTTATCTCCCTACCTATCTATGTACCTATCAATCTGTCTTTCTAATTTTTTTGAGACAGTATCTCAAAGTGGAGCGCTCAAATTCTCCTACTCTAATTAATCAATAAATTCCAGGAATCTTCTTGTCTGCTTCTTCCCCTGACCTGGAATTACAGGCATAGGCATCCAGAACCTGACATTTTATTTGGGTGCTGGGAACCCAAAATCAGGTATCTAATTCTTGCACTACGGACTTTAACATCCCCCCATGCCCCACTGCGATCTCCTAGAAAGCAGATTATGAAAACAATGTGAACAGATGGATAGATGTTAGATAAACTGATGACACAGAATGGCTAGCAATTGTGAAGTCTAGCTTTAGTGCTTAGGAGTTCATTGCCATGGTTAGAGTTTGAAATTGAATTGAGCCCATAGTTCACATGCTTATTGACTTGTTTTTCCCAGATGGTGGTACCATTTGGGGTTAGTGTGATCTTTAGAGTATAGTTGGAGGAAGTAGGTCACTGGAGATGTGCCGTGCAAGTTATATATTTCCCTGGCCTTTCGTGTATTCCTTCTCTCTGCTTTCTAGTCCCCATGACATAAAGAAACTTCTCGGTAACCTTTCCAGTCATTGTGAATTTCTGCCTAATGGCACAGGACTAAACAACTGTGAACAGTTGTTCCCAGAAGAATGCCACACCTACACTGGGCCTTCTGCAAGAATAATCAATTGATTAGAACTTTTGTGATTCTGGAGAGGTTTGGATGATGTAGGTTTAGAGCATAATTATAGTTTATCTTAGATTATCTTTAGTCCCTTTAATAGTTATTTGTCTTAGCGTTCTATTTTCTGTACTAAGGGATTTTAAAGGACTTCTCAACAAAGTTATTGATTTGCAATATGCAGAAAAAGTAACTTTGGATATTGAAACCACATAATTAATACCAGATGATGTAGAATTGACTCCATTGTTTTTTCAGGTTCAAGATATAATCAGGAATAGGCTTTGTCTTATATATATATAGCACACATTAGATCCCATATGGGTCTGTCAGGTCCTCTAGCATAAGGAAATGTAGAAACTAAATAATTATTGTTTGGAAATGTGATGATGACATCAGAATTCATAAAAATATCATGTCAATAGCAGGATTGAAAAAGTTCTTTTCCAGGAGCTGGAGAGATGGCTCAGAGGTTAAGAGCATTGCCTGCTCTTCCAAAGGTCGTGATTTCAATTCCCAGCAACCACATGGTGGCTCACAACCATCTGGAATGAGGTCTGGTGCCCTCTTCTGGCCTGCCGGCATACACACAGACAGAACATTGTATACATAATAAATAAATAAATATTAAAAAAAGAAAAAGTTCTTTTCTATTGCGTGGGAACAAGCTGTATAACAAACACCACTGTGTTTGAGAACTAACAGATGTCATGACTTTGTCTTTTTCTACTTCCCCTGTATATTAGATTCATGTATGCCTCTTTAGGGTCCTCATGTTGTCTAGGTTCTCTGGAATTGTGAATTTTAGGCTGGTGTTTCTTCGCTTTATGTCTAAATGTTACTTATGAGTGAATACATACAATATTTCTTTCTGGGTCTGGGTTACCTCAATCAATATAGTGTGTTCTAGATCCATCCATTTGCCTGCAAATTTCAAGATGTCATTATTTTACTGTGAAGTACTCAGTTATGTAAATGTAGCCCCCTTTCCTTGTTCATTCTTGGGTCAAGGGACATATAAGTATTTTTCACTACCTGCTGCCTGGTGATTTGGATGTAGCGCTCTCAGCTCTTTCTTTAGTACCAAGTCTGCGTGCACACCACCATGCTACCTATTGAAGTGAGAAACCACAAAAGTGTATTTAACTATTCAGGGTTCAAAGGAAAAATAAACTCAGAAATAGAGAACTAGGTAGATGCCACTGTTCTAGACGCTCCTGTCCTGTAATTCTCCCAAGAGCTATGATGACCAACAGCCAGGATTGCACCAGTTCTGACTAACAAAGAGAGAACATAAACTTCTACTCCCTTTTTTTGGTCATATTTACAGAGAAAAACATACCCATGGTAAGTCATGCCCAATTGTCATAGACTATCTAAAATATATCTCAGCTTGACCTTGAAAATATACCTAATATAACTACAAGATGGATTATAATTGATGACTACTAATTTATATTTCATGATATTCTAATTAGTTGATATAATAACTTTAAAGGCCTACACATTTGCATTGAATTGTTATATAAGGTATATAGGTACAATACTTTGATTGAGATTAAAAACAAATATATGTATATATATATAATTTTCTAACAAAACAACTGTAAATTTGTATCAATTTACAAAAATCTATATCAATATAAACTGAGATTACCCAAGCACCACCCAAAAATAGACCATCCAAAGGAAATGCTTAACATTCCAACCATTTTAGATAGGATCACCTGCCAGCACACACTCACCAGGACACCCCTAGGCAAATGTCAACCAATCAGGGGTCCTGAACCTTAGAAACTCCTCACCCCCACCTTGACTACTATAAAAACCAAACTCTAACTCAGTTCAGAGCTCTCCAGTTATTCCAATACACAGGACATGCAGAGAGACCGAGTTTGCAAACTTGCATAAAATAAAGGCTCTTTGCTTTTATGTATAGGACGTGATCTCCTTGTTGGCTTTTTGGAGACTTTGCAGATTTGGGTATAACATATTTATGTATTTCAGCATACATATTTACCCACACTTAACAAGGATGAAGTTGGAAGGGAATTGTGGCAGGGATGGAATAAGGAAATAAAAAAATGATGTATTTTCTTTTGATTAACAAATTGTAAAGATTAATTTTAAATTAAAAAGAGGGGCTAGATAGATGGCTCATCACTGGGTGTTTTCACAGAGGACCCTGATTCCATTCCTGGACCCTGCATGCTAGCACACCATTTGTTCTGATTCAAGTCCCAGGTATCTCATCCCTTCTTCTGCCCTCTGTAGGTACTGTGCAGAGGCACATGCAAGCAAAACACTGTATAACTAAAGATTTTTTTAAGGTTAGAGAAAAGAAAAAAATGAAATTCTCTACAGTGATGTCCTGACCCCGAGACAGACAGCAAGCCAGGTCTAGTTAAAATGGACTCCTTCTTACCTTGCATGGAAGCAGCTGTGGCCTTCTGTCTTGCCACCCTGCTCAGAGCAAAACCAGCTTTGCTCTGAGAGTAACAGAGATCATCATAACCATTCATCCAGGAGCACTGTATAGAGGGCTTTTAGGTGACTTTTCCTTGAAGTTTTCTGGTTTTGTGTTCTCTATCTTTTGTGTCTGTGAGATATACGGTGTTGGTACAGTTATCTTTTAGATTGATCATCAAGATTGACAATCTACTTTTCACAATGTCATCTACTTGATTTTCAACTAAGACCTTATGGTAAAATATAAACATGCCAGAGACAGTTCTTTCCATCATTTGTCTAATTTACGTATGTTCCTACAAGACTTCGTGGTAAGATTTCCTAAATATCTGTTTTTACATTGGAATCATGTTCACTAGTGGATTTGTTAATTTAGCATGCTTAAGAAAAGGGAGAACATATCATGAGTGTGTTCAGACATCCTAAGGAAAATCCCCATTCTTCCTTTGTTGAGGAAAAACACTGTTTTGAAAATAACTCCCTTGCACTTTGTGCCTCCAGCAAGAATAATTTTGTTTTCATTTCTTTTGTCTTGGCTGTAGAAATGGCTATTTTTGGTGGTCAAACTGACTACCTCTGGAATTAATCAATACACAAAGAATTAATTATACCTGAGGGAGATTTTACTTAAAGATTTTGGAATGGGAAAATCCTCCACTAATCTGGATAGCTTGAAATAATAGGACCCACCTTTAGCTGCTTGGTGGGCATGCACACCTTTAACACCTTGACACAGGAGCAAGAGGTGTGGGACCCTCACCCCTTCTTATCAAAGGGAAGAGAAGAAATTTCCTAGCAGAATGTTTTCTCAGGAAGATAGTGGAATTCCCCTCTCCCACCTGCAAGATTCCAAGCAGAAGGTCACCTAGGTCAGCCCAGCCAGCCACCTGGTACAGGCTGTTAAAGATGGCCTAACTCAAGGACAGTGGCCTTGCTCTAAGAACAAGGAGTAAGCTGACTTTACAGAATGGGAGGGAGCAAAAGTCCTTGTACCCTTGCCAAGGCAACATCAAAGATTCTCTTTGTAGTTAAGGCTTTAAAAGCTTACCCCACAGAGGAGATACAACTCCTCTCTACCTTGCTGTAATGGGGGTGGAGATGAGTTCCAAACATGTTTGCATTATGCTGATTAAACCTTGCTTATTACAGTCTGGACCTATCTGGTGGTCTCTCTCTGGTGGTCATAATCTGGGTACAACAAGAGGCACTGGGATTTTCTGAGTTTGAGACCAGTCTGGCCTACCGAATGAGTTCCACACCTACACAGAAAAATCCTGTCTTGAAATCACAAAAGCAAGAAAATCTGAATCAAACAAGATTATGATCTAATTTTAACCTTCTCACCTTCTGGTAGCAGCAATGCATATAAAGTACATTGAAGTAGAAAAGTCTCTTTTTTATCAACTTGCTCTGGCTACCAAGCTCATTCCTTTACTAGTACTAGAGACTACTTCTTTGAAATTTCGGTGAATACTTAAAATCAGTTGAGACATCAAGCCTCATGGGCTGAACAACTACTGGATTCTTCACTTGATCTTTGGGAAAAGGCTGAGAAGCAATCTACGGAATTCTTTAATTGTCATTTTTAAGTAGCTATTTTTAGACAACCTGAAACACAGCTTGTGAAACATTATACTAAGCCCACTTTTTACATACATGTTGAGATTCATTCTACCAATCCTGTTCATGTAGAGAATCTTGAATACTGCAGTTCCTTCTAGCGCCATTATTCTCTACATATTCCCATTTCCATGAACACTACTCTTTTTATTATTATTCATTTTCCTGAAGTTTGCTTCAAATTCCAGTAATAAAACCCATAAAGCAATGGAGCCATCATCCAGCCTTCTGATGGGGGAAAGATCAGTCATCTTGTTTGAGATCTGGTTCCTCCTTTTCTCTTTTCCGTTGTGTGAATCCCTGTGAAAACCATGTAAAAAGTATCTTCAGTTCATCTGACCTCAGCATGAAGCCACAGAACTAACATCTCCTTTTGTGACCTTAAAACTCTCTTTAGCTGTTAATGTTCTGGGCATCTTTCCCCTGTGGGACAGGGAATCCCTACACCCACCTAGCACAGCACAGTGCACTGTACAAGCTAACTGGCCAGGTCGTATTCTGGAGGTAAAAGGGAAAGTTCCTGTGGAGTGCAAGATTATGATGGTGTCGGCTTTTATAGCCAGGGCAAGTGCTATTGAAATGCATATCTCGGCCAATCAAGAAAAGATCTTTGACTCAGGTGGCTGGAGAGGCCCAAAGTCTCTGTGCTGTCTTGTGAAGCGCACTTCAGTCCTGTGGGAGGTGTTCTTGTCACTCAGGCCTCCCTCACTAGCCAATCAGGCCCTCCAGGTGACCTGTCAGTCAGATGTTGTGCAGGGCTCTTCCGGGCACCGCATTCAGTCTCGATTTTGCAGAGGAGCTGGCGCCATTTGTTTTCTGTGTTCCGGTGAAGTTTCTGTGTTCCGGTGAAGTTACTGCTGCAGGAAGTTGATAAACTGAGAGCTTTGGCGAGCTGAGAAACCACAACATGGTGAGCAGGGGAATGCTGTCTCCAGATGGGGAGGAGCAGAGGGTGAGGTGCGGGAGACAGCATGGTGCATCCTCCCAGGATACGCGTGGGAACCTGCCGCCAGATTCTCTGCATTGTGAAGTCCCACGTGGTCCTGTTAATTCCTAGACCTAGGGACAGACCTCTGAATAACTTTACGCTTTGGGTTTAATCCGCTTAAAGAATTGGGAGCAGGGTGCTGTGTGTACAAACATCTTGTCAACTTCAATATGCCAAAGTCAGTGAAGCCTAGGTTCTTCAGAATCTTCTCGATATTGCGCACTTTGCATTTAACTTTACATACAATCTCCATTTAAGTTTAACTATGTGGATGGTATCAAGGCATCTCACCAGTTGGGTAGCGCAGCACTTTTAGCTGCAACGTAGAAGAGGAGAATTGGTGATATAAAGGATTTGCCAATGCCTTGGAAATAGTTCAGTCTCACAAAGTAGAATTAGCTGAGGGAGGACTGCCTCTTAATAACCCAAAAGATAAATGTGTTTTATTCAGGGCTGTTAGAGTTTAGGATGCTAGGGTACACTTTGCTCAACTGGGTTGTCCAGATATTTGGCTCCAAACTATTACAAAGAATCCACTGTTGATTCCAGATATCAAAGAACAACCTTTATCAAGCCTTTCAAGGAGGCATTACAGTTTGCCACTGTCAGTGTGTGAAGTGATTTCTCAATGAAAGTTATATTAATTCTAGAACAGCTGCATTTCCACCCTGTTAGAAAAATAGTTTCTGAAACAAGTTCTCTTATGTTGATGCAGGTGGCCTTGGTCTGCTGCTGTCCAGGGCAATGACCTTGCTGTCCTGTACACTAGACTTTCAAAACTCCTTTAAAAATGATTGCACCACCTCACAGTTTTAAAATTATAAATGAGAGTCATTTATAATTGTAGTTGACTATGCATTGCAGTTGCAGGGAAAGGATTTGCATGTGGAGCATTCCTTCTGTCCTCAGACTACAGTAGGAGGAAGAGTTTATTGAAGCTGGTGGAGACACAGTGCAGAAAAGGAGAGGCTGGACTGAGGGTGAAAACTTTCCTCCTTCATAAGTAGTTGAGGTTAGCTATGTGAAATCAGGTAGTCAACTGTAGATGCTCTATGAATGTCCTGATTGACCATTGTTTGCAGTCCACAGACCAGTGCCAAAAGGAAACTGGGAAAGGGAGTGACCTTATCTTTAAACCTAATTGCTATACTTACAGTAGTTCATCTACAATAGAAGATCTGGGCAAAATGTTGTGGCCCTACTTAACAGGACTTTTCTCTATTAAGACATTGATCTTTAGAGAAAATACATGAAAAATTTTTACTGTGCTCTAATACAAATCCCTAGTCTCTGCAGTATATGACCATAAAGTCTGTCCCAAGATTTCAAAATAGTTTTTGAGATGACAACTACATCATATTTACATTCTCCTTGCTGCCTCCAAGCCCTAAGATCCCTGGATTGTTTTTTAATTCCTGGTCTGTTCTATTTTAACAACAGTTATAGAGTAACCACAGTTACACTCTAACAGTAGTTACGTTATGAATGTGACCTGTTTGTCTGTAGGATTTTCCATCTCTGAGCCAATGGGATGCTGAACTGGAAAGTGGATATGTAATGGAATGTGCACACAAAGGACCCTGTGCTTTAGATGAGGAAGAGGATGTGCTCTAGTAGAGTGGGAAAATGTGTACTAAATACAAACTGTCTAAACTGGGGCCCTGTCTGCTGGGCTGGGAGGGCAGAACTGGATGGAAGGATTGTGCTGTCTGAGTCATTTGATCTCTGATCCTCCTGTAGAGGAGCTGCTAATAGTGAGAGGCTAGGCTAGGTGGCCCTATCCAGTGAGGAATTCTGAGCAGGGTTAGACATCAAGAGTACTAGTGGGCAGACAGTTTGTCAGTTCTTTCCATGATTCTCTTCTGTCTCTGCTGTAGGGAGTGGTAAGGAAGACCATAAGCAATCCTGTAATGAGTGGGGCATGTTCAGAGCAGTTCTGTTGAAATGTCATTTCTGCTGAGACTGGGAAGTACCATGAGATAGACTGCAGTTATGTTGGTCCATGTGGTTCATGTAGGCAGTGGTGCTTGTTCTCTGAGCCTCTTTGTGTATAGAAATACTGCAGCCCTGGAATGGAAGGAAATGATGCTGGTTGTATCTCTGTCCAGAGTACACACATGGGCACTGCTTTTGCTGTGCAGTGGGAAGAGAGATTAGAAAACTGAAGGTTTAGTTTCTAGAAGTTCTGAATATTGCATTCCAGTTTCAGGTTTGTGTTATAAAGATTACAAATTGTTTAGGACCTGGTAGAGCAATAGTAGAGTAGAGTGCTTTTAACATGGTGTTACCACTAGCTGCAATGGTGGGATCCAGTGAAGCTTAGTTCCAGGGGACAAGAGGAGTTTCTGATGTGCAGAGATTTCTCAGGTGTGCAGTGTGGTAGACAGGTAGATAGGGCACAATCCACATATTCTGCTCTATGCCATGTAGCAGAAAGCAGATTTTAAACAATTTTTAGGTTGTTTTGGGATTGAAAAGATTAATTAGATTAACACTTCATCAGGCATCTTAAAATATATGCTCAGTTAGCAGAAAGGAGGAATTAAGGCCATAAAGATAGGTTACAGAACAGATTATTAATTTTTACAGTTTTAAATGCTAGTAAAAAGGAAACAACAGCTGTGGGGAGACATTAGATAATAAAAAAGCCCTGCTAAATTAAACCAACCTGTATGGTTTAAAGATACATTGCATTCAGAATAAAAACCAAGATATGAATTAAATTGGGGAATAAAGTTATAGATACCACTTCAATCCTTAAAGATTAACTTCAAACAAAAAGATCTCTTGAGACTGCTCTTCGGGCTGATGATGGAGGGGGAGTTGACTGGGGGGGGGAGGGAAATGGGAGGTGGTGGCAGGGAGGAGACAGAAATCTTTAATAATTAAGTAAATAAATAAATAAATAAATAAATAAAAAATCCCTTGAGTAAAAGAAACAGTAGTTCATCAGAGAGCATTACCATTCAATCTTAACTAATTCGTAAGATTAACAGATGTCTTCCTTTTGATTAAATATAATTTCCAACAATAAATCTTCATAAAGGTAGGGTTCCGGCAGAGTTTTGTTTTGTCTTTACAAAAGTATGAAAACATTGAACTAAGGAATCTAAAAACCACTAGACAACCGAGGTATCTAAAAAATAACACATCATCCAAATAAAATATCCTCTTCAAAAGAATAAATTGGCCTAACAGTCACTTATTATAATCATGTTAGGTGTGTTTTCAAGGTGAAACAAAAAGACATTTTGTTTCCTTTTTTTTTTTTTAAAGACACATTCCTCTGGCTTTCCTGGAATTCACTTTGTAGAACAGGCTGGCCTCTAACTTAGTGAGATATATCTGCCTCTGCTGTGAAAGTGCTGGAATTAAAGGCATGCACCACTATAGCCTGACAAAAATTTATTTTACATACACAGGTGGTGTTGTTTCTTCATTTTAAATGTTGTTTGCTTTATACTTCCTGTTTACTCAGGGAATATTATATCCCTCTGAGTTCTCTGATGGAGCTAAAAGCTCAATAATTGTAATTATGCATGTTAACAAATTGAAAAAAAAGAATTAAAAAATGTATAATGCATATAAGGCTAAGAGGCAGAAACATTATTTAAGGTTAGTAATACCAGTTAGGATAAAAAGTACTTTAGGTACAACACCTTGGGCTTACTAAGATAGGATAGATGATCAAACATTTTCTCTAAATTTACCAAATGCAAATGGATTGGACATTGTTAGTATAATTCTCCCCTTTATATATTATATATAGTTAATGTATTTAGTGTATATAGCTTTACTGTGTTAGTTAAAACCTTCATTTTTAATTAGACAAATAGGGAAATGCGTGATATTTTGATTATATTCTGATAATAAAGCTTGCTTAGCATTACAGCAGAGCTAATCACTACCTGACCAAAATTTACCATAGAGGTTTGGAGGACTCTGGACAGATAGGAGTCAGGATTCCTAAGGCAGGCCTAAGAGAATATTAGCACTTTACTAACATGGAGAGACTGAAGAGGTGGTAGTCACAAGTTGCTGGTTAACTGCTTCTCTGATCTTTCAGTTTCTTACCCTGCTCTCTGACTCCTGATTTCTTATTGTTAAATGTCAATTAGACTAATGCTTCAGCAGGTACAGAACTTTCTAAACCCTTTGGAAATAAAGCCCATATACCTGAGATAGAGCCACAAGATTTGTCATTTGCCCTGCTAAGTTTTCATCTTTCCTTGACCCAATCTTCCCTCAGTTTTCCTCATTCCTCTCTTTCATTTGTCTTTTATTTATTCTTCTTTCATCTTGATTGCAGTGTTTCCTCCCACCATTGCTCTCTGTCCCAACCTTCCCCCAAATCTCTCTTCTTTGTTTAACTTTAGAGAAGAGCAGGTCTCTCATACATATCAACCGAATGTGGTGTCTTAATTAGGGTTTCTGTTGTGATGAAACACGATGACCAAAATGCAAGATTGGGAGAAAAGAGATAATTTGGCTTATACTGCCATATTGTTGTTCACTATTAAAGGATGTCATGGTAGGAACTTAAAGAGGGCAGGACCCTGAATAGATTTTTGTATGTTGAACCATCCTTGCATCTGTGAGATGAAGGATGACTTCATCATGGTAGACGATTTTTTTGATGTGTCCTTGGATTTGATTTGCTAGTATTTTATTGAGTAGTTTTGCATGTATGTTCATCAGTGAGATGGGTCTGGAATTCTCCTTGTTTGAATCTTTGTGTGGTTTGGTATAAGGGTAACTGTAGCTTCATAAAAAGGGTTTGGCAATCTTATTTCTGTTTCTATTATGTGGAACCCTTTGAGGAGTATAGTTATTACTTCTTGGTTCTGCCAGAATTCTGAACTGAAACTGTCTTTCCATGGGCTCTTTTTGGTTGGAAGGCTTTTGATGACTTCTTCTCTTTCCTTGCAGGTTATAAGCTACCTTGAATTGTTCATCTGGTCTTGATTTAATTTTGGTATTTTATTGACTTCAGCCCTCAATTTGATTATTTCCTATCTCCTACTCCTCCTGGGTGAGTCTGCTTCTTTTTGTTCTAGAGCTTTCAGGTGTGCTGGTAAGTAACTGGTGTGAGTTTTCTCCACCTTCTTTATGTAGGCACTTAGCGCTATGATATTTCATCTTAGCACTGCTTTCATAGTGTCCCATAGATTTGGGTATTCTGTCCCATCATTTTTGTTGAATTCTACAAAGTATTTAATTTCTTTATTTCTTCCTTGACCTAGGGGTGGTTTAATAGAGCACTGTTCAATTTCCATGAGTTTTTAGGCTTTCTGTGATTAGTGTTGTTAAATCCTAACTTTAAAACATGGTAATCTGATAAGACTCAGGGGGTTATTCCATTTTTTTTGTGTGTCGAGGTTTGCTTTGTTAACATGTTTGTGGTCCATGTTAGAAAGGTTCTGTGAGGTACTGAGAAGAAGGTATATTCTTTTGTGTTTGGGTGGAATGTTCTGTAGATGTCTGTTGAGTCCATTTATGTCAAGACATCTGTTAGTTGTCTCATTTCTCTGTTAAGTTTCTGTTTGGATGACCTGACCACTGCGGAGAGTGGAGTGTTGAAGTCTCCTACTATTCTTGTAAAGCAATTTAAGCTTTAGTGATGCTTCTTATACATGCGTGGGTGTTCTTCTATTTGGGGCATAGATGTTCAGGATTGAGTCTTCATCTTGATGGATTTTTCCTGTTACGAGTATCAAGTGTCCTTCTTCATCCATTCTGATTGTCTTTACTTTGAAGTCTATTTTGTTCACTATTAGGATACCTATACATGTGTGCTGTTTAGGTCCATTTGATAGGAAAATCTTTTTCCAACACTTTACTCTTTGGCAATGTTTGTCTTTGAGGTTTAAGTGTGTTTCTTTTATAAAGCAAAAGGATGGATCCTGCTTTTGTATCCATTTTCTTAGTCTGTTCCATTTTATAGGTTAATCGAGTCTATTGATATTAAAAGATGTAAATAATGAGTGATTGCTAGTTCCTGTTATTTTTTATTGGTAGACAGTTATTTTTAAGATGACCTGTACCACAGCTTGTGAGACCTTGTCATAAGCCCAATTTCTAATAAAATGGTGAGTTCATTCTACACATCTTGTTCATGTAGTAATGTAGCTGTATGTTTTATTCACCAGTCCATGGAGGGAAATGTGCTGGCTAACAGCAGTGCTCATAAAGACATTCTTCCTGGCTCCATTATTCTCTGTGTATTCAAATTTTCATGAACACTACACTGTTTAATAATTTTCATTTGCCTGGAATTTGCTCTGAATTTCAGGAATAAACTTGTAAAGCCATGGAGCTATCACCCAGACTTCTGACGGGGGAAAGACCTTGTTTAAGATCTGGTTCCTGCTTTTTTCTCATGATTGTCTGAAATCCCTGTACTAGGTAAACTGTACCTTCAGTTCATCTGACCTCAGCATGAAATCACACAAGAAACATTTCCTTTGTAATGTAAAAATTCTCTTTAGTTGTTAATATTCTGGGCTGCCTTCTACCTGTAGGACAGGAAATCACTGCACCCACCTAGCACAGTTCCCTGTACAAGCTAGCTAGCTAGCCACGTTGTGCCCTGCAGGCAAAAGGCAAGATTCCTATGGCGTGCAGGATTGTGGCAGTGTCTGCTATTGGAGGCTCGGGCAAGTGTTATTGAAATGCCTATTTTTGCAGATCTAGAAAAGACTTTTGATGGGAGCAGAAAGGAATGGCCAGGAACCACTGTGCTCTCTCTTTAAGCAAACTATAGCCCTTTGGGAAGGTTCATCCCACTCAATCATCACTAGCCAATCAGGCCCTCCAGTTGACCTTCCAGTCTGAAGTGGTGCCGGTGCTCTTCCTGCTACCGGCCTCCATGTTAGGGTTTCCAGAGGAGCTGGCGCCAGCCATTTCCTGTGCTGTCGTGCCTTTGCTGCTGCAGGGAGATGATGAACTGATAGCTATGGTGAGCTGGGGAACCACAACATGGTGAGTGTAGGAATGTTGTCTCCAGATGGGGAGGAGCAGAGGGTGAGGTGAGGGAGACTCTAAGGTGCATTCTCCCTGGATCTGGTTGGGAACCTGTCACCAGTTTTCCTGTGTTGTGAAGTTCCATGCAGTCCTTGCTAATTCATGGACCCGTGGGCAGGCCTCTGAATAACTCTGCTGTGTGGGCTTAATTTGCTTAGAGAGTTGGGAGCAGAGAACTGTGTGTACAACGTCTTTCTAGTCAATTTCTGGAGGCACGATACATTCATGGAAACCAGTTGGCCAACTTGGAGAAGCCTTGTTTCTCCAGTATCTTCCTGACTTTCAGTAGTTTTCATTTAACCTTTGCATATAGTCATCATTAATTTCAAATTTGTGGAGGTCATCCACGGCTTCTCATGTGTTTGTAGCACTCCACTGCCAATGCTTAATGCATAGGCTAACAAACGCAGCTAAGGGAGGACTGCATGTAAAACATTCAAAACCTAAGGATGTGTTACCCAGGGCTGTTAGAGATGGAATGCTTGTGTACACATTTTTCAACAGGAATGTTCAGATATTTGACTTCAAACCATTTCAAAGAAGCCATTTAAACTTCTTGGCCCTTCCCCCATGTCAAAAAACAGGCCTCTAACAAGCTGTTCAAGGAGGCATTAGAGGGTCACAACCAACCTTAAGGCCTGGTGTGCCTTAAAAGTTCCCCTTTCTTTGTAAGAAAAGCATAGTTCTGCCAGATGGGCAAAATGACATCAGGTGACAAATATTTGAAAAGCAAAATACTGATTTGGTAAGGACTGACCTGGTCAATCAAGGTTTTCATTTAGGACCTCAGGCAGGGAGAAAGAACGTTCTTGGAAGCCTTCCCTAAGGGCCCAATGTATTGATAATAAAACAGAGCTCCTTATTTAAAACCAGGAATATGTTTGGAAGCGCTGGTAATGCTCTGGCGATAAGCCCTTTGTGGAGAACTTTCTTCGGGTTCTTAGAAACCAACTCTTCCTAGCATATGGAGCTATGATTTTCAGTCCCAAAGCCAACTCTGCACGTAGGAAAGTTCTTGAGATGCCCTGTGTTCCCGTTGTGTAGAATTGTTTGACTAGCCTCCTCCTAAATTTTTTCCCATTGTGTAATAGTTTCTACTGACTTCATAAAATTCTTCCATTTCTTTCCATTTACTCCCTGGAAGTATACGAGATACAGGATGCTTTTCTTCTTCTCTCTTTTTTAGTTTTTGTTTTCTGGGACAGAGTTTCTCTGTAGGACTGACCTGACTATCCTAGACTGTCTTGACTATTCTAGAACAATCTCTGTAGACCAGGCTTGCTTTAAAGTCACAGAGATTACTTGGTTCTGCCTCCTGAGTCTTGGGATTAAAAGCCTGTGCCACCATTGCCTGGGAAGATACTACTTTTCTTAAGAAGCTTACAAAGCATAGGCCATATCTTCTCCAAGACATCCTCACCATAGCTTCTATCCTTTTTACATTGTACTTGTCCTGTCTTTCTCATCCCCTGTGACTTCACCTCAGAACCCTGTCAGTGAAGAATGCCCTGCTGTCTCAGGTCACCCTTGTACTTAAGAAATTATTCTGAGAATAACTTTGACGTGTAACTCTCCTGTCTGCCTAAATGTCTAGCCTGGCAAGTTGTCTGTTTTTATTTCAATTGTTCAAGGTGTAACCTCAAGCCTGGACCTAAAGGACACTCAAGGATAATAGCATATGTGGAACTCAAAATCTCTCTTAGTTTGCTCCTCTTTGAGTATTAGCCAGAGATGGATACATGCCATCATTAAACAGATTTTTCTTTATTAATTCCCTAAGTGAGTGAAGTGGTTTCTCAGTAGAAAGGCATATCAGTTCTAGAACAGCTGCATTTCCATCTTGTTAGAAAAATTGTTTCTGAGACAACTTCTGCTATATTGACTTAGGTGGCCTTGGTCTGTTGCTGTCCAGGGCAATGACCTTGCTGTTCTCTATATTACACTTTCAAAATTCTTAAATAAAAAGACTGTACCACCTCACAGTTTTAAAGTTATCCATTTGAGTCATGTAGTTGACTATGCCATGCAGTCACAGAAAAATGATTTGTATATGGAGCATTCCTTCTGTCTTCAGACCATAATAGGAGGAATGGATTATTGTGTACACTGCAGAGGACACAGCATAGGCAATCAGGTGTTGGTGCCACCATTATGAGAAAGGACTGGACTGTGGTAGGGGGAGTGACTTTGTAATTTCTCAGTATGGTTTATTTTAATTAATGCCATGTTAATGTATACAGAGTAGATGGTGAGTGGTGAACACTTTGGGAAGGTTATCGTGAGCCAATAAACATTGAATTTGCAATTAGGAAACAATCCTATGAGGATATGAATGATCTTACTTGGCACAGTTATGTCAGTTCAGAATTTTGGGAAACAGGCCACTGATTGTAACTCTACTTGTCAGATTATATATCTCAGCAGCCATCATATGCATAGGAGCAACATCAATCTATCTCTTATTAATGATGTCCTCTCTCTTAGGGAAGGGCCTATTCTTTTTCACAGTCAGTATGGCAAAGTTTTTATTTAATCTTAAAAGTGTAATATTTTTTATCACTTTTGAAATCACTTATTGGAATCATTTTCAAATATTTAATTTCAGTGTATTGCTGCTCTTATCTCTATTTGTTTCTGTTCTCCAATGTTCCTAAGTCATTAGTAATTGCATTTCATTTCTCTCACATGTTGTTGACTGTTGATTTCTGTGTAGAGCAATGTCTCCTATAGTTTAGGCTTGCCCCATGCTATATAATTGAGAACCATTTTGAACACCTAATCTCGCCTCTGATGCCTGGTGCTGGGAAAACAAACCTGCAACTTCTTCCAGGTTTGGCCTTGGCTAGCAATGAGAAAGAAAAATAGAACAGTTAATGAGTGTCTGCTGATCTTTCTGGATTTTATTGGGGACTAAGAAGAAGAGGGACCTGTGCAAGGATTGAGCTCATTGACTAACTGTGAAGCTGTGGAGACACAGTGCAGAAAGGGAGAGGATGGATGGAGGGCGAGAGCTTTCCTCCTTCAACAGTAGTTGAGATTACCTATGTGGAATCAGGCAGTCTGTAGGCCCATATTTCTGTATGGCACAAGAGCCATAAGCCTGGTCTGAGGTGGTCACGAACTCTGCAGTCTTGCGACTCCATTCCAGTCTAGGTAGGGAATCTATGTTGGACCCACACGGCCATCAACAGCAGTCCATTGTAGATGTGGTATGATTATCCTGATTGACCATTGCTTGCCATGCACAGACCATGGCAATCATGAATCTGGGTAAGTTACAGACCTTATCTTTAAACCTAATTGCAATATTTATAGTAGCTCATCCAAAATAGATCTGGGTAAAATGTTTTGGTGCTACCGAACAGAACTGTTACTTTTCTGGATTAAGATTTTCATCTTTAGAGAAAATATATAGGACATCTTTAATGGGCTGTAATAAAAATCCCTAGTCTCTGGAAAACACAGCCAAAATGTCGGTTTCAACTTTTCAAAATGAGTTTTGAGATTAAACCTCTAACATATTCACATTGTCTTTCCTCCCTCCAAGCCCTAACATGACGCCTGTAGTAATTAGGGTGGCAGCGGGGCTGCGTCCCCAACACCCCAGCCACCTGCTGGGCTAGCTTATGCCCCGAAATAATTACACGGACACTGTATTCTTTTAAACACTGCTTGGCCCATTCTTTTCTAGGCTAATTCTCACATATTAATTTAGCCCATTTCTAATCATCTGTGTATGGCACCCCAAGGTGCGCTTACCAGGAAGATTCTAGCCTATGTCCATCCTGGTTCGGAGCTTCATCCCGGGAGCAGGGCATGGTGTCTCTCTCAGGCGTCTGCTCCCGGAGAGGAGAGCTGTCGAGACTGAGCTCACTTCCTCTTCCTCCCAGCGTTCTGTTTTGTTTACTCCTCCCACCTATCCTCTAACCAATAAAATGGGCCAAGGCAGTTCCTTTATTAGCCAATGACCTTCCTCCATCAGACACCAATTATTTTCTAATTCATGGTCTGCTTTTCTTTAACAACACTTACAAAGTAATAGTAGTTATTATTTTATGACTGTTACCTGTGCTTGTCTGCAGGATTTCCCATCTCTGAGGCTGTGGGATGGCTGCACTGGAAAGTGAGTGTGTAATGGAATGTGCACACAAAGGACCCTGTACTTTGGATGAGGAACAGAATGTGCTCTAGGAGAGGGGAATAATGTGTACTAAATACAAAGTGAACTAGGGAACTGTCTGTAGGACTGGGAGGGCAGAACTCAAAAATCTCTGCTGAGTCATTTAATCTCTAGTCACCTTGTAGGGGAGCTGCTAATATCCTGAGGTCCAGCTAGGTGACCATAGTCAATTAGGGATTCTGGGAAGGGTTAACAATCAGGAATACTAGTGGCAGGTGGTGGATTCTTTCCATGTTTCTCTTCTGCCTCTGTTGTAGGAAGACCAAAAGCTATACCATGTTGAGTGGAAGGTGTTCAGAGCAGGTCTGTTGAACTGTCATTTCTGCTGTGACTTGAATGGACCATGAGACAGACTGTAGTCATGTTGGTCCATGTGGTTCATGTTGGCAGGAGCCCTTGTTCTCTGAGCCTCCTTTTTTAGAGATTTACAGGGTAAAGTGAGACTCTGGAGCCCTGGAAATGAAGAATATGATGCAGGTTGTATCACTCTTCAGAGTATCCACATGGGCACTGTTTATGTTGTGTGGTGGGAAGTGAGATTAGAAAACTGTCTAGATTTCAGAAGTTTTGAATATCTAATTCTAATTTCAGTTACCTACCTGGCAACTGGTAGGAAAATGATGATATTAAACATTTTACAGCAATACTTGTTTAGAAGGCTTTTAACATGTTTCTGCTCACCACAATGATGTAATTCAGTGAAGCTTAGTTCCAGCGGACAAAATGAATTTCTGATGTGCAGAATTCTCAGGTGTGCATCGTGTTAGACAGGTAGATAGGGTACAATCCACATCTTCTGCCATATTCCATGTAGCAAGAATCCATTTTAAATCATTTTATGCTTGTTTTGGGATTGGCCATCAGTGGGGCTGCCTTTCCCAGAAACCAGAAGAAAGCATGATGGGCAGGAGAGCCATTGAAAGAAATCTCCCCCACTGGAAATACAGCATCTATATCATGAGGCTTCTTTCTTTGGAAGACATTAGTAGCTTGGGGGGGTCAGAAATAACAGTTTAAGGATCACTTTGAAAAACCTTTGTGAAAGTTGTGAAGTTTGTGATTATTTAATTTCTGTTCACTTCTTATCAAAGGCAGCTGGGTAACATTGGTCAAGTTCACATTTTTCCTTACCTAAGTTTTCCTTGGTCTTTTGATTTAAACTTGACAATATTTCACTGCTTCTGTTCTTTGTTTCTCTCCAACCCTCAGATTCTTTCACAAATTCTATAAACATTCTTGATTGATGTGCATTTGTGGAAAGTAAAGAAGTCATATGAACCTGTTTTTTTTTCTGTAATGTATGACTGTAATTTAACTATATTATTCATTTTCTTTAAAATGGTAGACCTTCACCAATTTTATTCAGAAAGTATTTTCTGTGATCAGTTTCTTAAGTTTTGGTTTTTGGTGCAGTTTACCTGGAGAGATTCATTTTTTTTTTATATTAGATGCTTGCCTCTTTCCATTTCCTGGTGTATCTGTGTTTTATAGATGTTGCTATCTTCATATTTGAGTCTTTGCTATCTAAGTGTTGGTATGAACAATACATAATCTCCTTGAGTGTTCTTTTTTTTTTTTTTTTTTTTTTTTGGTATTTCAAGACAGGGTTTCTCTGTGGTTTTGGAGCCTGTCCTGGAACTAGCTCTGTAGACCAGGCTGGTCTCGAACTCACAGAGATCTGCCTGTCTCTGCCTCCCAAGTGCTGGGATTAAAGGCATGCATCACCACCGCCCAGATCCTTGAGTGTTCTTTGTGTTTCCACTGTGAATGTAGCTTTGTATTCAGCTTTCCTGTTGTAAATTGTTGGACAAACTCATTGGATTCCATTCATTTAATTGTGAAAATTTACCAGACGCAAAAACTTAATTTTGATGCATCATCTTCCTAAGGATCATTTATTTCTTTATTTCTTTATGATTTGTTTTTCTTGTTTTTATCAATATTAGATAGACTTGACTTATTGGATATAAGATTTCATGTGTCTTGGCAAGTGGCTCAGCACATATTCTTTTTGTGAGTAACCTGAGTTCAGATAGTTACACTCAAGATGGGAGGTTAATAAATCTCTACTATTCCCAATCCAGCAGATCTGACAACCTCCTTTTCTGTATGTCACCTGTATACATATGCAAGACATTGTCTCCCATACACAAACATACACAAGAAATAGCAATAACCTTGTTTGCAAAGGTGCTTGTGTCTTAAAGTCAGAGCAAAGGAATTTGCTTTACATGTACCCTGATTCTTCAAAAATCTGTTCTCTTGAAATTTCTTTTAAAAAGTTTTTATTTCCTCACTGGGAAGCAGACTTAGATTCATTCACCAATAGTAGGTAACAAAATGTTATCTAAGTTATCCTGAGACACATTATTTTTTATCATAAGAGAATGAAATGTTTTAATAAACAAAACTATTTTCTACAAAGTAAAACCATCAGAAGACTTCAAGTGAAGCTTCTGACTTTTTTAGAACAGCCCTTCTCACCCAACCCATTTTCTATCATTGCTAAAGGAGAGAACTGGAGTCTATAGGATGCCAGTGATTTCTTGGAGTTTGATTTTGATGAATATCTTGTAGTTCATGTTTAATGGACATAATATATATGTATATATATATATATATTTGTCGATCTGTGCTTATATTGTATTTTATAATGGTGCCATCTATATTTTTTTATTTTTTTGAACCGTAAATTTATTACATCATTCATTTTCTTGAAAATTATAGACCTTCACCAATTTGTATTCAGAATATTGCTTATGCTATTTGATCCTTAATTGTTCATTTATAATAGTTTCTGGGATAAACAGTTTTAGTTTTCACTTGTTGATCTTAGATGCTTACCCCTTTCCATTTCCTGGCATGTCTGTGCTTTCTAGTTGTTGCTATCTTCATGTTTGAGTCTTTGCTGTTTAGCTCATTGACCAGACTAATACATTGTCTTTGCTTCTTTAAAACCTTCTCATATATTATTGTGTCTGTGTGCTTATTAGCCTCAGCTGTCAACATGACAACATTCATTTTCTTGAAAATTATAGACCTTCACCAATTTTTATTCAGACAATTGCTTATGCTATTTGATCCTTCATTGTTCATTTATAATAGTTTCTGGGATAAACAGTTTTAGTTTTCACTTGTTGATCTTAGATGCTTACCCCTTTCCATTTCCTGGCATGTCTGTGCTTTCTAGTTGTTGCTATCTTCATGTTTGAGTCTTTGCTGTTTAGCTCATTGACTAGACTAATACATTGTCTTTGCTTCTCTAAAACCTTCTCATATATTATTGTGTCTGTGTGCTTATTAGCCTCAGCTGTCAACATGACAAAGCCAAGGTTCATCTGAGGGCACAATTAACCATGTGCTCAGATCAGAATGTCTGATCTGTGTCTGAAATACATTGTGTCGATTGACAATTGATGTTGGAAGATCTTCCACTGAGTTGTCAATGTCTCTAAGCAAGTGGGCTTGGGCTGATTAAGAGAGCTAGCTGAGCACAAGACAGTGACAAGGCAAAAGAGAAAATTAGGCAACAATGGTTCTGCATGTTTTGCCTTCAGTGATTAACTTGAGTTTCGATCCTAAGCTCCCACAGTGGTGTACTCTGACTTAGGCATAACAACCCAATAAACCCATTCATTTCCAGAGTTCTTTTGGTTAGATAATTTAATTACAGCAACAGAGATGAAAGTAACAACAAAAAATGGTGCCTCAAAAGGGATTTTGTTGCTGCAATGGACTTGGAAATATAGACTTTGGAAGAATTTTGAAGATATCGAGACTTTAGATGGCAAAAATCCAAAAGTCAAGGAAAGCTCTACACAGAGCGTAACTGACTGTTCTTGTAGGACCTGAAAGCCTGGAACGTTGACAGTGCTGGCAGGCAGTGGAGGGCAGGGTCATAGGATTTTAATGGGCAAAAAGGAGTTGATCTGGACTATCAGTCCTGAGAGATCTGTGTCTCAGGGTTTTCAGGTTAAGTCAATGGCTACTGGGGCACAGCGTGACTTCCAGTTCCTGACAGATTGATGGACTCACTCACAGAGGCATTCAGGCTAATTTGTGTTTCTCTTTATAATCCCTTAGTAGTCAAGGAAGCTCAGAAGCTTTATAGGGCAACTGGTCTGAGACAATGAACTTGTATTCCCTGTATAGCTTACAATCTTCATGGCATCCAGGGAACCACAAATGTCTTGAGACCAGAAATTGCCATTAACTTCAGTTCTTGATAAATATATAAAAATTCTGATTGCTGTCAATAAGCTTCTTAGCATCATCTAGCTCTGGTCCCTCCAGCCCAAGTCTGTCCTCTTTCCTTGTGGGTTTATTAGGTGATATTGGTCTGGTAAGTAACTGCAGGTGCTTAGAAGACTTTATAAATTTTTTCCTAGAGATTATTTTTGTAATTCTTTGGCCCCAAATCTTTCTTAACATTTCCATATGCCAAGAAGGTTATTAAGGCACAATTATAGAGTAATAGACTGATATCTTCGAAAAATATTATTTCCGTTGGATAGTTATTACTGCTGACTGCATTAGGTCAACAGTGAAAAAGAAACACATAGAAAGGAATGAAAAGAAAGAAAAGCATTAGGTAATTTCAGATGACAGTCCAGTGGTGAAAAAAGAGGAACTTTCAAGGATTTTGCCCCATTAAAGGGAAGACCCTTGCTCTGCATTGAAAGCCAAGCAATGTACCTTACAGTGTAGAATGTATTCAGCTAATCTCTTAATTTATAGAAGGCATATGCAACAAAATTCCTTATCTCAGGGCAACATCATACAGAACCTGTAGTCAATTTTGTTCAAGCTTGGTAGAATACCCCATATGGTCTGTCCAGCAGAATTCAGTTAGGGTTCCCTGGGAAAGGACACTGAGACTGAGGAAAATTTAGATCAAGCGAAGTGAAGACACAAACATAGGTTAAACCACTGAAGCCCATAGGACTGAAGGCCAGTACCAAACAGCTCCGAGTTTATTTCTCGGACAGCATATATACTGTTTTCAAGTAATGTTCAGTCTCTGAATCTGTTAAATATCTCCCTACAGTTGTCATCAATTGAGAAACAAAATCTTGAAACAATTCATCAGGTTTCTGTTTTATCTTAGACAATTCTTGTGTTTTCTTTCCAGTGCCAGGTAATTTATACAAGGCCTTTTTTTGATGGAATATTAAGTTGAGCATATACTGCCATGACAATTTCAACTGATGATTTAAGTCTTTACAATCACCATCTCCTGTTTGCATGTCAAACTTAATAGACATTTAAAAAAATTTATGGTTTATTTAACTTTATTTTATGTGCATTGGTGTGAAGGCGTCAGATACCCTGCAACTGGATCTTCAGACAGTTTTGAGCTGCCACATGAATGCTGGGAATTGAACCCGGGTCCTCTGGAAGAGCAGTCAGTGCTCCAAATTACTGAGCCATCTCTCCAGAAGTAGACTGGCATATTTTGAGCTTCATTAATATTATCTCTAAGTTCACATACTCAGGGACATTCCTAGGCGATCTGGTAACAGCCTTGGGGTTAAGCCTTGTGAGTTTCGCTAAGGACCTGATGTATTGATAATAAAACAGAGCTCCTTCTTTAAAACCAGGAATATGCTTGGGAGAGCTGGTAATGGTCTGGTGCCAAGGCCTTTGTGAAGAGGTTCCTTCAGGCCCAAGAACTCAGCCCTTTCACCTTATGGAGCTATGGTTATCAGTTCCCAGGCCACTGTGCTCTTAGTAAAGTTCTTGAGATAACCTGTGTTCCAATTAAGTAGAATTGTCTGACTAACCTCCTTCCAAATTCACATAATATTCTTTACTGACTTCTTATACTTCTCCAATTTCCTTCCATTTCCCCTCTGGCTGTATCCAAGATGCTATTCTTCTTTTACTCCTTTTTTTTTTTAAATTTTTTGAAACAGTGTTTCTCTGTAGGACTGTCCTGACTATCCTGGAACTCACTGGGCAGACCAGGCTGTCCTTGAACTCATAGAGGTTTCTTGGCTCAGCAAGGGTATGTGCCATCAATGCCCAGCAAGTTGCTGTTTTTCTAGGGAAGCTTACTAGGCATCTGCAAGACCTCCCCACCCTAAATTTTAAACTTTTCCCATTTTACTTTTCCTAACTTTGTCATCCCCTGTGACCTTCAACTCAGGACCCTGTCACTGAAGCATGATCTGCTGATTCAGGTCACCAGTGTACATAAGAAATTATCCTGGAAGTATACTTGCTCTGTAACTCTCCTATCTGTCTAAATGTCTAGCCTGGCAAGTTGTCTGTTTCTATTTCAATTGTTCAAAGTGTAACCTAGAGCCTATCCCCAAAGGAGGCTTAAGGACAACAGCAAATGTGGAATCTGTCTAGCTGGCTCCTCTTTGAGCATTAGCCAGAGATTGATGTATACCAACATTAAAGAGATCTTTCTTTATTAATCCGCTAAGTGTATGAAGTAATTTCTCAATGGAAAGGCATATTAATTCTAGAACAGCTGCATTTCCATTATGTTATGTAGTAATAAGGGCAACAGCAGGGCTGCGTCCCCCACACCCGGCCACCTGCCCGGGCTAGCTTATGCCCAAAATAATTACACAGACACTGTATTCTTTTAATCACTGCTTGGCCCTTTAGCCCTAGCCCTTACTGGCTAATTCTCACATCCCGATCAACCCATCTCTAATAATCTGTGAGAACCGGTCTTACCGGGAAGATTTTAGCCTAGTCCATCCTGGGTTGGAGCTTCATGCCGGGAGCGGGGCATGGCGTCTCTGTCAGGCGTCTGCTCCAGAGAGGAGAGCTGTCCAGACTGAGCTCACTTCCTCTTCCTCCCAGCGTCCTGTTCTGTCTACTCCTCCCACCTATCCTCTAACCAATAAAATGGGCCAGGGCAGTGCCTTTATTAGCCAATGACCTTCCTCCATCATTTCCCCTTTTTCGGTTTAAACAAAAAAAAGGCTTTAACATAGCAAAATTACATATAACAAAACAGTTATCAAGTAAAAGTTACAATAATCTTTATCATAACTAAGGAAAACTATAACTATAACTAACTATTCTTAACTCCATCAAAGACTCCAGAAAGATATAATATTACCTAAGTAAACAAGAACTAAGAACTTCAAACTCTAGAAATGACAAAGACATCTCACTGCCTGGACAGTCACCCAAAGTTCTTTTGTACCGTTGGGGCATCCATCTTCAGCCTTCAGGCCCATGGTATCCAGCAGACATTTCCATAAAGCAGGAAAATTCAAAGTCAGTTCAGTCACTATCTGTTGTGTCCTGCAGAATGTCTCGCAGACTCTTTCATGAATCAGGAACCCCGAAAGATCATCTCACCTTAGGCAAGTTCAGTAGTCCTCTCTCTGCGGGTTCTCTGTGTCCAGTTTATGCAGTAGTCCAGGCAAGAGCAGTTTCTTGTCCAAATGCTATCAAACTGCATAAGGTGCCTCTTCGATGCCCATCTTCCTCTTGAAGTACATTGGTGCTGCCAGGAGCAGAGTGTCTCATTGTCATTTGAAAAGTCCTCAGTTATTAAAACATTTAAAATGCCATATTCTATAATCTTTGAAAGACATGAAGAATGTCTATCTAAAATATATCTCTATATATCTAGAAAATCTAACTAACATGACTACAAGCTTTACTATTATCGATGATTATCCATTAACAACCTATATTTCTTAATTATACAGTACATATTTAAATGAACTACACAATCACAATACCTTAATCAAAATCAGAAACACTTATACATATAACAAAATTGACCTTAAATCTCTATCAATAAAGCAAAATCTATACTAATGCAAATTATTCATACCTATATCATATCCCCCTTTAAATATAAAAGAACATTTATAAACCATATTTGGGAACATGGGCGCAGTTTTTTCTCTCCAAACTGCTTCCTGCTGAATGGGGGCGTCGTTAATTAGGTCTTTCATGGTATAACCTGTGTGTTAGTTTCATCTCAGTTGGCAGTTGAGCGAAGCAATTTTCTGAAGATGTTCACAACAATTCTTCAGGAGGGCGTGGTCCATCATACCAAATCAGAATAGAAGAAATGAACGTCTCATCCTCTGTGAAAACAAAATAAGAAACTCCCTTCCAAAGTATCATATCCTTAGATCCAAATTTTGAAATCATACGCTCATGATGTCCGTTCTGGTTCCACTTGGCAGCCCATATAATGAAATGTCTCTCTGTACTTAGCTCCTTCACAGTCAAAAATTTTAAAGAAAACACAATGTACATAATTCAGACTCTCTGTTTATTTTCCATATTTACGTGGCTTATTTTTACTCTATCACTTTACTTTATTCTGTCTCTTTAAAGACTTTACCTTTTTTTTAAACCATTAATTTTATTCTCTATATTCTTTTTCTTCTCTCTCCCAAGCCTACGTACATTCATGCAACAGTGTGACTCATTTAGTGGTCTGAATCTATCCTATTGTGAATCTGCAATTTTTTACTATCCAGGAGCACTTTTGATTTGTGCCTTTAAATCACTAGGTGCTTAAGAATCTAAGCTGTGACATTCCTAGGTTAACTTTTTGCTTTTTGAGCGTATATCTTTGACCTGGAATAACTCTGTAGACCAGGCTGTCTTTGGACTCTCAGAGATCCGCCTGTCTCTACCTCCCAGGCATTCGGGATTAAAGGTGTACACTACTACACCTTGAACTCACAGAGATCTGTTTGTCTCTGTCTTCTAGGCACTGGGATTAAAGGCGTGTGCTACCACACACAACAACTCTCTTCCTTTTTTTTTTTGTTACTTTTAAGAACTTTAAATTTTAGTCTGCATATATTTTTAACACACTTCAAACCATTTAGAAATTTTCTTTGTCTTTGAATCTCTCTTTACTGTATATCTCTCTTTTTCTGACCACACGAGTCTTTAATTTACCAAGCAATATCAGTAGGATTAAAGGCGTGGCTTTGCCGGCTGGATCCAGCCCATTCCTTAGCTTTCCAGCCTCATGGCTGAGGTACTGGCTGTAGCCAGCAAGCGAGCTTCAGCAGCCTGTGCTTGCAAACCGCACAAACCGCCTGCGTAAAAGAGTCAGAGTTTGTCCTGGCAGGACAGCCCAGAAAGCCGGCATTTTTAAACGGCGCAGCTTTTTTTTCTGCTACGGCTGAAAACCGAAAAGCATGCATTCAGCTTTTCGTCAACACCATTTAAGTGTTTCGTGGCAGGACCTCTTAATGAGCTGCAGGGTTTTGCAGCTAAAGCTGAGTCAGGAAGCTTCTCTTAGAAGAAAGCACATGCTTGCCTCTAACAAGCAGAGCAGACCCGAGAACACAGCGAGTCTAGTTGCCATCAAACAAATCATAGCACTTTACTCCAAATGCTCTATTCAAAAGCTCTGTCTCCCGCAGGAGCCAGACAGAGATCGCAATGGCGGCACAGCCCCAGGAAGTCGCGCTTTAAAATGACACAGCCTTTTTTCTGCTACTGTTGCTGAATCAGGAAATCTCTCTACAGCACGCCACCAACAAACAGCAAAAATCTGTGTTAAACTCTCTTTCCCTTATTTTTAAGCTTTCTCAGGTTTTTTAAGTGGGTTTAGTTGTTCACACGTCTGGGCGCCAAATGTAGTATTAGGGGCGGCGGGGCCTCTTCCCCAGCACCCCAGCACCCCAGCCACCCGCTCGGCTAGCTTATGCCCAAAATAATTACACAGACACTGTATTCTTTTAGTCACTGCTTGGCCCTTTAGCCCTAGCCCTTACTGGCTAATTCTCACATCCCGATCAACCCATCTCTAATAATCTGTGAGAACCGGTCTTACCGGGAAGATTTTAGCCTAGTCCATCCTGGGTTGGAGCTTCATGCCGGGAGCGGGGCATGGCGTCTCTGTCAGGCGTCTGCTCCAGAGAGGAGAGCTGTCCAGACTGAGCTCACTTCCTCTTCCTCCCAGCGTCCTGTTCTGTCTACTCCTCCCACCTATCCTCTAACCAATAAAATGGGCCAGGGCAGTGCCTTTATTAGCCAATGACCTTCCTCCATCAATGTTAGAAAAATAGTTTCTGAGACAAATTCTTATTTTGACTCAGGTGTCCTTGGTATACTACACTTTCAAAATTCCCCTAAAGAATGACTGTAAAACCTCACAGTTTTGGACTTAAGCATTTGAGTCATGTAGTTGACTATCCAATGCAGCCACAGTAAAGGATTTGCATATGGAGCATTCCTTCTGTCTTCAGACCATAATAGGATGAATAGTTTATTGTGTATACTGCAGGGGAAACAGTGGAGGCAATCAACTATTGAAGCCACCATTATGAAAAACGGTCTGATTGTTGTAGGTTCAGTGAATTTGTAATTTCCCAGCATGTGTTATTAAATTAATGCCATGTGAATGAATGCAGATCATTTGTGTGGGTGTACAGATTAGGAAGGTCATCTTGAGCCAATGAACATTGAATTTGCAATTAGGCCACTATCCTCTGCAGATGTGGTTGATCTTGTTTGACACAGTTATGTCAACTCAGAGATTTGAGAAACAGCCATTGACTTACTCTTAGGCGTCAGGTTACAGATCTCAGCAGCCAGCATATGTATATGGGCATCATCAATCTATCTCTAATGAACGACATCTCCTTTCTTATAGAAAAAGAAGACTCTTTCAAAGTCAATATAGAAAATTTTATTTAATCTTAAAAGTGCAGTATTTTTGTCATTTAAAAATCACTTATTGGTGTCATTTTCAGATGTTTTCTTTGAGTATATTGCTGCTCTTGTTTCTGTTTCTGTTCTCCAACATTTCAAAGTTATTAATAGTGGGATTTGATTTCTTTCAAGTGATGATTATTGATTTCGGTGTAGAACAATGTACCCAATAGTTTAGGCTTTCTTCATGCTCTGTAATTGAGAATCATGTTGAACTCCTAATTAATCTTTCCTCTGCTGCCTAGTGCTGGGAAAACAGTCCTGTAACTCCTTACAGGTTGGACCTTGATTCGTCAATGAGAAAGAAAAATAGAGTAGTTAATGAGTGTCTCCTGATATTTCTGGCTTTTATTGGGGACTTAGAAGCAGAGGGACCTCTGCAAAAGTTGAGATCACTGACCAACTTGAAGCTGGTGGAGACACAGGGCAGAAAGAGAAAGGTTGGACTGAGGGTGTGAGAAGCTTTCATCCTTCATGGAATGAGCACCCAAAAGACCCTGCACTCTGGCTTTTTTTTTTTTCGAGACAGGGTTTCTCTGTGGCTTTGGAGCCTGTCCTAGAACTAGCTCTCTAGACCAGGCTGGTCTCGACTCACAGAGATCTGCCTGCCTCTGCTTCCCGAGTGCTGGGATTAAAGGCGTGCATCACCATCACCCGGCGACCCTGCACTTTGCATGAGGAACAGGATGTGCTCAAGGAGAGTGGAATAATGTGTGCTAAATACAAAGTTTTTAAACTGGGGCCCTGTCTGCTGGGCTGGGAGGGCAGAACAGGAAGGGCTGTGCTGTCTGAATCATTTGATCTCTGATCCTCCAGTAGAGGAGCTGCTAATATTGTGAGTCCCACTGGGAGGTCCTAGCCAATGAGGGAATTCTGGGAAGCATTGGCAATCAAGCGTACCAGGGCCAGATAATTTGTGAGTTCTTTCCATGACTCTCCTCTGCCTCTGTAGTAGGTAGCTTTAAGGTGGACCACAAGCTATCCCATACTGAGTGGAGCTGGTGTATAGACCAGGTCTGTTGAACTGTTATTTCTTCTGTGACTTGGAAGGATCATGAGCCAGACTGTAGTTATGTTGGTCCATGTGGTTCATGCTGGCAGTGGCCCTTGTTCTCTGATCCCTCTTCTGTGTAGATTTAGTGGGAAAGGGGCGACTCTGCAGCCCTGAAATGGAAGGATATAATGCTGGTTGTATCTATGTCCAGAGCATATACATGGGAACTGCTTTTGTTGTGAAGTGGGAAGAGAGATTAGAAAACTGAAGTTCTAATTTCTAGAATATTGAATATCTGAATACTGCTTTCCAATTTCAGGTTTCTGTTCTAAAGATTACAAACTGTTTAGGAACTGCTAGAGCAATACTTGAGTAGAATTCTGTTAATGTGATTCTGCCACATGCCACAATGGTGTGATCCAGTGAAGCTTAAAAGGGGGACCAAAAGGAGTTTCTGATGTGCAGAGATTTCTCAGGTGTGCATTGTGATAGTCAGGTAGATAGGGCACAATCCACCAATTCTGCCATAATGCATGTAGCAGGAAGCAGATTTTAAATAATCTTTTAGGTTATTTTGGGATTGGACATCAGTGGGACTGTGTTTCCCTTCAACCAGAAGATAGATAGCACATGGATCTGGAGAGCTGTAACAAGAGATCTTCTCTATTTGCAAAGAGAACATCTATATCATGTGGCTGCATCTCAGAAGACAGATCTGTACCTGGGGTCAGAAACAACAGGTTAGGATCACTTTGAGATATCTTTGTGAAAGTTGAACAGTTTATGTTTATTTAATTTCTGTACACATAAAATCAAAGATAGCTGGTAGCATTGACCAATATCACACTTTTCCTTGCCTAAGATTACATGGTCTTTGGATTAAAAATTGACTACTTATTCCTGCTTTTGTTCACATTTTTTTCTCTTTAACACCTTTATTCTTTCACAAATATTGTATCCATTCTTGATTGATGGATCTTTGTTAAAAAATGCAGAAAGCATATTATGTGAATCTGTATAAGATTTCTTGTAATATACATCTGAAATCTAATATATTATTCACTTTCTTGAAAATGATGGACCTTCACCAATTTTATTCAGAAAATTTCTTGCATCATCAATTTCTTAAGTTTGAGTTTTGGGGGATGTTTCTGTGCAGATAATTTTTTTTTTATCTTAGATGCCTGCCTTATTTCTTTACTTTTTTTTTTTGGTATTTCAGACAGGGTTTCATTGTGGTTTTGGAGCCTGTCCTGGAACTAGCTCTTGTAGACCAGGCTGGTCTCAAATTTACTGAGATCTGCCTGCCTCTGACTCCTGAATGCTGGGATTAAAGGCGTAGGCCACCACTGCCTGGCTTTACTTCTTTATTTACGTTTTGTTTATCTTGTTTTTGATTAATCTGAGACAGACTTGGATTATTTGATAAAATTTATTATGCATCTTGGCAGGTGGCTCAGCACATATTTTTTTCCTTGTGGATAACCCAAATTTAAACCTACATTCAAGTTTGCATGTTAACAAATGTCTACTATTCCCAATCCAAGAGATCTGACAATCATTGTTTTGTATATCACAGGTATTTTGTCTCATGCACAAACATACTCAAAAATAGGAATAACCTTGTTTTCAAAATTATGATTTATAAAGCAGTCACAGTAAAGCAGGTTACTTCACATGTACAGTGATTCTTTAAAAATCTGTTCTCTTGAAATTTCACTTAAAAAGTTTATGCTTCCTCACTCTGATACAGACTTAGAGGCAATCACCAATTGTAGGAAATGAAATGGTGTCTAAGTGATTATAACAGACATCATTTTCTTTATCATAAGAAAATGAGATCCTTTTAGTAATCAAAACTATTTCCACAAAGCAAAAATATCAGAAGGTGTCAAGTGAATTTTGTGAATTTTGGTGGAACAGCCCTCCTTACCCAACCCTTTTTCTGTTATTAGTAAAAAAGAGAACTGGAGTGTACAGGATGAGTGATGGCCAGTGATTTTCTGGAATTTGATTTTGACTAGAATCCTGTAGTTCTTGTTTAAGGGACCATAATATATATTTGTAGGTCTGTCTTTGAGTCTTGTTTTGATATTGGTGCCATCTATGTTGATTTTATGGACCATTATCTAATTATATCATTAAAATTTCAAAAATAATGGACCTTCATCAATTTGTATTCAGAATATTTCCTCTGCTATCAGTTCCTTAAGTTTTTGTTTTGAATAGTTTCTGTGGAGTAACAGTTTTAGTTTTCTCTTCTTGATCTTAGATCCTTCTCTCTTTCCATTTTCTGGCAATCTGTTTTCCATTTGTTGTTATCCTCATGGTTAGGTGCTGCTTAAGTGGTTGACAGGAATAATACATTATATTTTTGGTTCTTTACAAACATTCTCATACAAGACTTTCTCTGTGTGATAATTAGCCTCAGCTGTCAATAAGACAAAGGCTAGGGTCACCTGAGGAATTTTCAATTGAGTGTGTGCTTAGATCAGAATGTCTGATTTCAGTCTGAAAGTGATTATGTTGATTGATGATTGGTGTTGGAAGAGGATTCTTTCACTGAGTTGGCAATGTCTCTAAGCAAGTGGGCCTGGGCTGATTAAGGGGGCTAGCTGAGCACAAAACAGTGACAAAGCATAAGAGAAAACCAGGAAACAATGGTTCCAAATGTTTTGCCTTCAGTGATTAACTTGAGTTCCTACCCTAAGCTCCCACAGTGGTGGATTCTGACTTAGGGGTAACAAATAAATCAAACTGTCCATTACCAGAGTTGCTTTAGGTTAGATACTTTAATCACAGGAACAAAGAAGCAAGTTCGAATAAAAATGGTACCATAAAAGTGGTTTTGTTGCTGCAATGGACTTAGGAATATTGACTTGGAAGACTTTTCAAGCTAACAGGACTTTAGATGGCAAAAGTCATAGAAAACTCTACACAGCTTAACTGACTGTCATTGTAGGACCTGAAAGACAGGAGCGTTGAGAGTAGTGGCAGGCAGTGGAGGTCAAGGTTATAGGATTTTAGTGGGCAAAGAACTCTGCAGGGAACAAAGGAGTTGGATTGGCCCATCTACTGTGAGAGACATATGTCTTAGTTATTTCACATTAATATCAATGGTCCTTGGGCACAGTGTGCTTTTTTAAGTTGCTGACATGGTGATGCACTCCCTCAAGCAATGAGTCATTCAGGCTAATCTGTGTTTCTCTGAGTAATCCCTTAGTGGTCAAGGAAGTATCAAGTTCAACAGTACACTTCGCCACCATTGCCTAGCTTAATAGTGGATATTTTATGAGTTATTCTATTTTATTTTATATGTGTTGGTATGTAGGTATCAGATCTTGGGAAACTGGATTTACAGATATTTAGGAGTTGTCACGTGGGTACTGGGAATTGAACCCAGGTCCTCTCAAAGAGCAGTCAATGCTGTTAACAGCTGAGCCATCTCTCCAGCCCAAATCTATTCCTCTTAGGAAATTTACTTGACATGAGACATAGCTTGTGCAAGACTTCCCTAACCTGTTTTTGTCTTTTCTGCCTTATATTTTTCCTATCCTTCACATCCCCTGCAATCTCCATCTTGTAACTCTGGATAGAAATGTACCAAAATCAGGGTCATCAACTCTTTTAAGAGGCTAATGAAAAGCTTGTAAAAATGGAAGAAAAGTCTGACATCTCATGAAACTGTCACTGAAGATGGTCTTACTGTTTAAGGTCATTGGTTTATGTAAGAAATAATGTTAGAGCCGGGCAATGGTGGCGCATGCCTTTAATCCCAGCACTCGGGAGGCAGAAGCATTCGGATCTCTGTGAGTTCGAGACCAGCCTGGTCTACAGAGCTAGTTCCAGGACAGGCTCCAAAAAGCCACAGAGAAACCCTGTCTCGAAAAAACCAAATAAATTAAAAATGAAAAAAGAAATAATGCTGGGAAGACTTTGCTGTGTAAGTCTTCCATCTGTCCAGGTGGGTAGACTTTTAGCTTTCAACCCCTATTTAAATTGTTCAGAGTGTGGAGCCTGAACCTGAAAGACATAAGGATAAGAAAATAAGTGAAATGCAAAAAAAATATATTCTTGCTTGGGTCCTCTTTGAGCATTAGTCAGAGATGTATGTGAATATTTTTAAATGATTTTTTCTTTATTAATCTCTCCAACATGTAGAGTGACTTCTCCCTAGGAAGTCATATTAATTCTAGAACCGCTGTACTTCTAGTATTTCAGAAATTTTTTTGACACTGTCTATCTTATCTTGGCATAAGAGGATTTGGTCCCTGTCTTCTCCTCGCCTGAGCAATGACCTTGTCCTACGTTACACCTTTAAAATCTTAAATTAAATGATTCTATCACCAGTTTCAAAGTAATAAATTTGAGTCATGAGACTGTATATCCATTGCAGGTAAAGGAAAAGGATTTGCATGTGGAGAGTGTTTTCTACCTCAGTCCAGAATAGAAGCAACAGTTTTGAGTGTGCACTGCACAGGAAATTAGGACTGTGGAGTCCCAATTATGAAAAAGGACCTGATTGTAGCTGGAGAGCAATTTCATTACTTTCCAGCATTTGTTACTTTTTTTTTTAATGAAGAAAGACCCGACTGTTCGGTGTACTATTTGGGAAGATCAAAGAGATGCCACGTATTCACTGAAGGTGATAGAAATATCCCAAAACATTACATATAAGACACAACCTCATGGTGATACATACATAAATAGAAATGGATGAATTGAACATGTAAAATCTAACTAGGAATATGCCTTAAGTAGTTTAAAAATGCTGATGTAATTATATAGTTTGTGTGTGATTATTTGGGTCTAGGCAGCCAGAAGATGAAAGTGTAGTCCCCATTTACATTAGGACACCAAATGTTTGGCAACTAAGTCCACATAAACCCTAAAAAGTTAAAAATGAGGGGTTGTAAAAGCACAAAAATGAAAGTCAATTGCAGGTTTCAATTACAAAACACTCCTCATCAGAAAAGGATTACAGATACACAGTAAAAACATTCAGATAAAAAGGCCTTTGAGTGGGTGATGGTTTATTTGATAAATGTCCATGGGCTTAAGACAGAGAGGATAAATATAGACAGAGTCATAGATTAAAAATAGGTTTTTAAGGAATATACACTGAACTTAAAGAAAAAGTAAGTAAAACAACTAATGGGCTTCAGAAGATCGAAAATACACACAGAGTCTGGGTTACACATTGTGCTTTCTTTGAATTTTGGACTGCAGAGAAAGACACTTGATTTGGGGGCTGCCATGGTAACCCGACACATACTTTAAAGGTATTTTGACTTCAAAATTTGTTACTTTGGAAAAGAGGCTCTGCTTTTGCTGCCACAGAACTTCCGGGCTAATGTTATGTCCTTGGTTTTTTGATTGAGTTGGAAACGATTATATCGTTAACATTTTCCTTAGTTATGGTGTGTGTAAATTTTATATAAAAGTTTAGACTCACAAAGATAGGATAGACTTCATGTTAATTTGCCAGTTTTTTTTTCATTTATCTAGTTTTTTATCTCCAGAATCCTTCAGCTTGCATTTTTTACATGCTTCTATTTCAATTTTCAATTCTTGAACTGATATATTCATTTATGTCAACTGTTTGCTTGCTTGACTTTCTTTAAGGGTTTTATTGTCATTCTCCAAGATTTCATTTATCTTTTCCCTGCTCTTTTAAAGAATTCATTCACTTCCTTCTTAAGGACATAAAACATCTTCATAGTTGATCTAACTTAATTGTACTTTGACTGTGTTTGAATATTCAGGGTGTACTGTAGTAGGAGAGTTGGAATATGGTAGTGACATATTGTTCTGTCTGTTGTAGATCATGTTATTATGGGTATCTAGGTCTGAGGTGACTGCAGGTCTAGGTGCCAATATCTCTGTTTATCTTTGTTGGATGCACGTTTGGTTCCTTGGTTTCTATCTGCTCTTTGGTATTCTGGTCTGTGTTGCCTGTGATAGAAGTAGATTTTTTTCCCTCATTTTAGGGTCTGGAAGTCATTCAGTAGGCATGACATTAGTACTGCCTAAGCATTCAGAGTCATTGAATTCTAGGTTCATGAACTTCTTCCTGCTTGTTATGCTTACATTACATTTTTTAAATTAATAACACTATTTGATGCATCAGCATGGCTATGGACCACATGGGTACCTGGTTCTCAACATGATCAAAGGATCTCAGAGTTTGTGAACTTGGAATAATGGATAGTTATGAACCGAAAATAAGTACTGGAAATTCTGCCTTTTCTACACAGGACCATCAAAAGCTAGGTACTACTTAGTCATCCCTCTCCCAGCTTGTGTTTATTATTTATGCCCAAGATTTATATTGCTAATGTTTTCATCTGTCCATTTGTAACTGTTTAAACATAAAGCTCTGTTTGTAAAATGTTATTGGTATTACACTTTAAATAGGGCACTTCGGATGTTTGGAAGATAAATAGAGAAGTGGAGTGAATGCATGCTTCTTTGTAGGAACTACATTTAAAACATGTAAGTTCTTCTATTCTTGCTTGATTCAGTGATTTTTGCAATAGAGACAGTGCAGTTTTGTTTCTTTGTTGTTTATTTATTTGATTTTTGAGACAGGGCTTCTCTGTAGCTTTGGAGCCTGTCCTGGAACTAGCTCTCATAGAACAGGCTGGCCTCAAACTCAGAGAGATCCACCTGCCTCTGCCTCCTGGTTGCTGGGATTAAAGGCATGCATCACCACTTCCTGGATGATAGGGTCTTACTATGTACTTCCACCTGTCCTGGACCTCATTGCATAGACATGTCTGGCATTTAACTCAGAGAAAAATATACCTGCCTCTGCTTTTGAAGGTCTGAGCTTAAAGGCATGAGTCAATACACCCAGTGTGTCCAACTTATTTTTCTATTTGTAGTTAGTTAATCTCCATAAAAATTTCTCATTTGTACTATGATGTGCTTATCAATTTCACTAAGGAAGAGTGGGATTTGCTGGATCCTTCCCAGAAGAATCTCTACAAAGTTGTGATGCTGGGGGCTGGAGAGATGGCTCAGTGGTTAAGAGCATTGCCTGCTCTTCCAAAGGTCCTGAGTTCAATTCCCAGCAACCACATGGTGGCTCACAACCATCTGTAATGAGATCTGGTGCCCTCTTCTGGCCTGCAGGCATACATACAGACGGAATATTGTATACATAATAAAGAAATAAATATTTTAAAAAAAAGTTGTGATGCTGTAGACCTACAGGAACCTCACTACTATTGGTAAAAATGAATTTCCTTCATGTTTCAAAATAAAGGGACAACTTTTCCTTGGATAATGATGTTCTTCAATAATTTGATTTAGAAAAGATAAGAAGAATGAGGTGAATAACGCAGGCATGGTTCTAAGGTTTACTTAAAATAGCTATTTAATGTTGCAGAGTATTCAATATTATAACATACATTTTCTGGTACTGCATTTTAGGATACATTTGGGAAGAACATAATAGTAAAGAACATTGTCAACATTCTAGAACACATGGAAGGTAATTTTCTTGTGCATGATGAAAACAATGAGCCTCTGATGAAATGATGTGTCCTAGAAGATTTAAATAAAGACAACAGTGTGAATAAGCACAGCTTTAAGTACATTTATAATTATTAACTTCTGAAAAATCCATATACAATTTCATGTAGGTGAATTGCATTTTTAGGCATTCTTTTAATTAAAAAGACAAGTGAGAAATGGCTAAACAGATATCACCATTTGAATCATAGCACCATGAGAGCTATGCTGTAGATCTGCCAATCCATTTATTTCTTGCTACTCATAATACAAAATGTGTACACATTGAAGTGATGATAAGTATATCTGTAAGACTTTCTACTAAACCGAGAGCACATAGTAAATCTTGTATTACTCATACACATTTTTTAATTTTTTTTATTTTATTGAGAAAAGGAAAAAAAAGTTTCAGCTTTCTCCCAGCCTCCCATTTCTTTCCCCCTCCTCCCACCCTTTTTGCCCTCCCCCCACTCATCTCCCCCTCCCTCTCTAGACCAAAGAGCAGTCAGGGTTCCCTGCCCTGTGGAAAGTCCAAGGTCCTCCCCCCTCCGTCCATGTCTAGGAAGGTGAACGTCCAAACTGGCTAGGCTCCCACAAATCCAGAACATGAGGTAGGATCAAAACCCCATGCCATTGTCCTCATCAGCCCTCATCGCTCGCCATGTTCAGAGAGTCTGGTTTTATCCCATACTTTTTCAGTCATAGTCCAGCTGGCCTTGGTGAGCTCCCAATAGATCAGCCCCACTGTCTCAGTGGGTGAGTGCACCCCTCAGGGTCCTGACTTACTTGCTCATCTTCTCCCTCCTTCCGCTCCTCATTGGGACCTTGGGAGCTCAGTCCAGTGCTCCAGTGTGGGCCTCTGTCTCTATCTCCATCCATCACCAGATGAAGGTTCTATGGTGATATGCAAGATATTCTTCAATATTGCTATAGGATAGGGTCATTTCAGGTTCCCTATCCTCAGCTGCCCAAGGAACTAACTGGGAACATCGCCTTGGGCTCCTGGGAGCCACTCTAGGTTCAAGCCTCTTGCCAACCCTAAGGTGGCTCCCTTAACTAAGAATTGTGCTTCTGTGCTCCCCTATCCAACCTTCCTTTATCCCAATCATCCTTTTTTTCCAAGTTCCCCCTATCCTCCCCTTCTCACTTTTCTCTCCCCATCTCCCCTTACCCCCATCGCATCCCACCCCCAATATCCCAATTTTCTCCCCAGCAATTTTGTCTACTTCCCATAGCCAAGAGGATAACTATATGTTTTTCCTTGGGTTCGCCTTCTTACTTAGCTTCTTTAGGTTCACCAATTGTAGACTCCATGACCCTTATTTATTGCTAGAAACCAATTATGAGTGAGTACATCCCCTGTTCATCTTTTTGAGTCTGGGTTACCTCACTCAGGATAGTGTTTTCTATTTCCATCCTTTTGCATGCAAAATTCGAGAAGTCATTGTTTTTTACCGCAGTGTAGTACTCTAATGTGTAGATAGTAGATATTCCAAACTTTCTTCATCCATTCTTCCATTGAAGGACATCTAGGTTGTTTCCAGGTTCTGGCTATTACAAATAATACTGCTATGAACATAGTTGAACAAATGCTTTTGACATATGATAGGGCATCTCTTGGGTATATTCCCAAGAGTGAGTGGTATTGCTGGGTCTAGGGGTAGGTTGATGCCTAATTTCCTGAGAAACCAAAATCTTGATTTCCAAAGTGGTTGCACAAGATTGCATTCCCAGCAGCAATGGATGAGGGTTCCCCTTCCTCCACAGCCTCTCCAGCAAAGGCTATCATTGGTGTTTTTGATTTTAGCCATTCTGTCAGGTGTAAGATGATATCTCAAAGTTGTTTTGATCACTGTTAATACATAAACAAACTCACAGTGCAGAGAAGCCACATGAGTTCTAGAATTGTGCAAATACTTCTGATTGTCCTAGTTCAGTTAGCAAATGTAGTATGATTCATAGTATAGGACTGATTATGAATGTAATAAAGTTGTTCTGAGGTTATCCAGTTCTCTTCAAATATGAGAAATATGTCAAATAGAAAAATGTTTCTGTAAATGTGAAAAGTTAAACCACATAATAAAGGAAATTACCATGACAGGTGTCTTAAAAATGCAAAACAACCCTTAATAAGAGAAGAAAGCATGAGTTTAAACAGTTATAAAACCTTAATATCTAATTTCTATTTACAATTGGACTAAATTATAAAAGTAATACATAGAGATATGTAGGTTCAAGAGTGTATTGAATGTGGTAACACTTTTATATGTTCCAATTATGCTTGCAGGATTGAAAGAAATAATTCTGGAAAAAAACTTTCAGTGCATCCTCAATGTGTTAATGCCTTGGCATATGACAGTCAGCTTCAGAGGAATAAAAGAACACATGATATTGAGAATGAATCTAATCTGTGTCATAAAGCCTTTGTTCATCGCAATGCTCTTCAGTTGCGCAAAAGAACACACACTGAAGAGAAACCCCGTGAATGTAATCAGTGTGGTAAAGCCTTTGCACAGCCCTGTAATATTCAATTTCATAAAATAACACATACTGGAGAGAAACCCTTTGTATGTAATCAGTGTGGTAAGGCCTTTGCTCACCACAGTGCTCTTCAAATACATGAAAGAAAACACATACTGGAGAGAAACCATATGCATGTAATCAGTGGGGTAATGCCTTTGCCCATCATGATCACCTTCAATTGCATAAAAGAACACATACTGGAGAGAAACCCTATGAATGTATTCAGTGTGGTAAGGCTTTTGCTTACCACTGTGCTCTTCAATTGCATAAAAAATCACATACTGGAGAGAAACTCTATGAATGTCATCAGTGTGGAAAGGTCTTTGCATATCATAGTCATCTTCAATTGCATAAAAGAACACATACTGGAGAGAAACCCTATGCCTGTAGTCAGTGTGGTAAGGCCTTTGCTCCACACAGTGCTCTTCAAAACCATAAAAGAACACATACTGGATAGAAACCCTATGAATGTAATCAGTGTGGAAAGGCCTGTGCTCAACACAGTGCTCTTCAATTGCATAAAAGAACACACACGGGTGTGAAACAGTATGCATGAAATGAGTTTGGAAAGGTCTTTTCATGTCTTATTCATCTTCAAAAGCAGAAAAGAACACAGATTGGAGAGAAACTTGTGAATGGAATTTGTTTTTCCAAATCCTTTGGCACAATAATCTCCAAATACATAAAACCAACCATCCTGGAGAGAAACTGTAAACTTAAGGAGTGTACTCTTCAAAAACATGAGAATAATCATACTGTAGTGAAAAAAATAAACTTAGTGCCGGGCGTTGGTGGCGCACGCCTTTAATCCCAGCACTCGGGAGGCAGAGGCAGGCGGATCTCTGTGAGTTCGAAACCAGCCTGGTCTACAGAGCTAGTTCCAGGACAGGCTCCAAAGCCACAGAGAAACCCTGTCTCGAAAAACCAAAAAAAAAAAAAAAATAAATAAATAAATAAATAAATAAATAAACTTAGTGTGGTATATGTTTTGCAGTTTATACAGCAGTAAATCTTTTTGCGTGTAATCAATCTGATAGTTTTAGGTACCTGAAGCCATCACACTTACAGTCTATTAACCAACAGTATTCATTCTGTAAAAAAACGATAGTGTCAAAAATCTGTTCAAGCATTATGGTACCAGCTTTTATTTTATTTGCACCATGAAACTGATGGACAAAACCTACTTTGTGATTTTATGAAGTTTTATGGGAAGGACATAGAGCCAGGAGAAGAATCACAACCTGGTACTGAAATGAGATACAAAGGAAACCACTTTGCCCCTAAATCCAGAACTAGTGAAAGATACAACATCACCCTGAAAACACAGTCAAACATCAAAAATGGACAGTGAAAGAAACCTGCTTTGGCTTTCAAACCAGTTCCAAAGAAATACAATCTTCCCTTTTCTCTCTGAGCTCAAAACCAGTCCCAGAGCACAAAATCCAGCCCATCTCTGAGCTTGTTCAAACCCAGGCATTTAAATCTCACCAATTCCTGCATCCTAAATCTCCTTAGAAGTGCTCTGGCTCCAAGAAGCCCTATATGAGTCATATGCTCCTTCAGTTGGCAGCGGCCCCTTTCCAGCCTTGCAAAAGAAGTCACACTCTGGATTCTTCCCTCCCAAATAAATCTCTTGACCGAGATTTATATGAACACCTTCTTTCACTGGAATGGATCAGGAAATCCCTAGTGGAGTTGATATCACTGTTTGGAAACTCACTTTGCCCAGAAGAGCACAGAAGCAATGGACACCTCTTATGGGAGACTCCCTTAGGAGAGTGGAGCAGGTCAGCAACAGACATTTCTGCTGGGAAGCTTTCACAGAAGAATGGAGCAGAGCCCAGCTGTAATGACTGTCTCTCAGAGAGGAACAGAATTGCTACATCGAGTGGGACAAACTTCTTTTCACAGCTGTTGGTATTGCCTAATTTTTGGTAGTCAGTATATCCTTCCTTTCAGAGTTTTAAGACTTGCAGGATGAATTTGAACAATAATGTAACCCTTAGATTTTATACTTCTCTTCAACAGCATGGAATATGTAATTCAGGTGCAAATATTTGTGGATGTGTACTGCCTCCTTTTCGGTTGTGATATGATGTCTATTTCACAATATAAAAGCATCTTATTGAGGCCATGGTTCTAGAGGGTAACCGATCACCATGAAAGAGCCATGACAAAAAGTGTCAGACATGGCACTAAAGCTGGAACTTAAGAATTCACAGCTGTAATCTTCCACATAAAGCAGAGTATTGGAACTGGAACTGTGTATGGATGTAAATTCTCATAACCTAAATCTTCCCAAATGATACCATCATTTTACAAGGATTAGTTTCTCTTACTTCTAGTTTTAATTTGATTTCTCTTTACATGAACCAATACTTCATGAAGAAAAAATCTGTAAGTGAGCTGTAAGATGCCTGGTCTCCTATTTTACATTAATAAATGCTTACGGAAGATAAATTTTCATGACTGAAAAATTGTTTAAAAAAATGCTTTTATTGTATTGATGTGATGTGTGTGTGGTGGGAAATGTAAATGTTCATTCTGCATCCTGGAAAAGTTAAACACCTTAGATCTTCTTGTAGCAGAAATTACAGATATCTGTTAAAAAATCTGACCTCAGTCCATGGAATGAAGATTTCTTAGTCACCTAGCCATAACTCTAGTGCTATAAATATTTTAATGTCCATTTATATCTCATTGAATTTTGGAAATAGGAACAAACTCATAAAGGAGAAAGCCCTATTCATGAAAACAATTTTTAGTGACTTTAGCCATCAAAGTTGTCTTCAGCTTGAAGAAAAATTATTTTTCATCATAGCCTTGGAGGAAGTAAATTATGTAACTTGTTCACTCAAGATTGATGCTGGAAATCATTGCATTTTGGTTTCTATTTTGAGAATAACATTTGAGGTAGGTACTAAAGTTTTATATTGTGGCAACTCCATTTACTAAAATTTATTTTGTAGTCATTTTATTCCTTCTATGGCTTTTGCTCAGCTTCTATTGTGCCTTTACCTAGTAATATGTATTTTTCTGATGTAATATATAGAATGGCCTTCCCATCATTGAAGTGTCCCATTGGTTATTAAAATATTAGAACATGTCTGATCATACTTTTCAAGTAAGGGTGTCAGTGAAAGGGTGGTCAGTTGTTGTTCGTGGTTTTGATTTTCATCGTTTCACAAAATCCCTTGTTGTTTTGTTTATTATTCATCTTGGCTTGGATGTCAGTAATGATTCAGAGATACATTTGAACTCATGATGCTCATATGTCTGCCACCTGAGCACAAGTTCAAGAGTAGATGATGAACTCCCAATGTGTTCTGTTTTCTCAACACAATTTAACAATGTTAATGTTAAAATGACTGAAAATGTAATTATAAGAAACATTAAATACCTCGTGTGTTAATTCAAAAAATATTTTCATTTATGTGATATTAATATAATAAAGATAATCAGCAATCAGTTGTATATTTCATACCATAACTTGATGTTCTACTGGGATTAAGGTTAGGATTCTTGCCTAGTATACAACAGTTTCTTCCCACAGAACTCTATCAGTGATGATCAAATTTGATTTGAAGAAATAGTACATCAGTAAATTATTGTCTTTTTTCAGATTGTAAATGTAAATTTTTTCAAAGTATAAGGACCCAGGACATCTTGAATAATAATTCTTCTTTACATAGAAACATATTTACACCATCATACATATCTAATTAGTTCATTCTGCGGGCTAAATATTTATTTCTAACACTTTCTTAAAATATAAGAATTGTGGGCTGGAGAGATGGGTCAGTGGTTAAGAGCATTGCCTGCTCTTCCAGAGGTCCTGAGTTCAATTCCTGGCAACCACTTGGTGGCTCACAACCATCTGTAATGAGGTCTGTTGCCCTCTTCTGGCCTGCAGACATACTCACAGACAGAATATTCTATCCATAATAAATACATATTTTAAAAAAAAAACATAAGACTTGAATTCTTCAGAGACTTGCCTCATTTAGTAATGTTCGTGGTTGTTAATTCTGAGAACCTGAGTTCTATATCTGGGTTACCGATAAGACTTCTACAGGTGTTTCTCATATTTTCACTTGGGTGGTTCCATGTGCACACTTCTAGGTGAGCTCATTGGTGAATAATTTTGAAATACAAAGAAGTGCCAATGAGGTCACTTGCAGCCAAATGGTTCCCCAGGTATCATCACTAGAACTCACAAAGTGGAAGTAGATCATAGACCCCTGTTAGTTTTCCTGTCAGTGCTACAAACACATCATGGCACAGGTGTATTCACACAGTCACACTTTATTTTTAAATGGATGGAATTAACAATGCAAAGAAAATAACCCATTATTGAGAACATATGAAATGATTTGGCTATTCAAACTATAGAATTTCAAGAAAACCTTGCTATTCATGAAAACAATGGTGCTCCCTCTAAATCTTATTTTATTTCTTTCTCGGATTCAATGATAAGTCCTTTAAAAACACCTATTTCAGCTGGACTTAGAGGTGCATGGCTTTATCATAGCACACAGGAGTTTGCGTGGGGCCCACTTCAGTAAGTTTGAGGTCAACTTGTTCCCCATCATGAATTCTTGAAATTCCTGGCTATGTGGAATTTTCCTAATAAAATGCCCATTAGAACATGGGGATACTGTGATTGGTGGAGGACAATGTCCATAGTCGTCTCTGAGGCTGCACAACTTCAAGGGCATGACACCAGGAAGTGTTGGCTTAGGTAAACACTCTTCCAAGTTTTCTATTCTTACTAATGTTTTCTGTCAAAGGCAGTCTAGATAACATAAAGCTCAAACTCATGTTGCTCAATAAAGATAAGAATTCTATGGCAAGTGGATGATTTAGCCACATGCATGGATGACCTCTCTTTTTGTGTATTCAAAACAGGCTGTTGAGTCTTGAAACTATAACACACAGCCAACAGAAATGGTCCCAGCAGATTTTACTCACTTTTTTAAACCTACTATTCGCTCACACTTAACAAGGAAGAAATTGAAAGAAGAATTTGGAAAGGCATGTAGATAGGACAAGGAAGGGATAAAGAAATTGAATATATTTTACTTAAAATGTATAAGAATAATTTTTTAATAAAAATGTGGCTTGAGATAGCTTAGCAGTTATGAGCAATGGGTGTTTTTTGAAGAAGACAGAGGTTGTAATTGTATAACTTTAGAAACTTTGTCAAAAATCCGGTGTCCATTCTCTTTGGATGGATGCCTAGCTCAGCCTTGATATAGTAGGGAGGGCCTTAGATCTTCTACAACAAAGCAATGTGCCCACTCTCTCTGTGGAATGGATATGGGATTGGGTGGGAGGCTAACTGGAGAAAATGAGAGTAGGAGAGGGAGTGGAAACTTTTATTGATATGTATAATGGATAAAGATAGTTTTTCTTTTTAAAAAATAAAAATAAAGAAATCATTATTCAAATAAAATAATGATTGTTTGGAGTGTGATTTTAATTAGTATTATTAATAAAATTCCAGAGTCAGAATTTGGGGTAAACATGACAGAACACATAAGCAACACAGCAGCCACATTTTCTTCTTACCTCCCCAAATCCTCAAACCAAATGGGGGCTTAAATTCTTTTTTTCATTTCCCAAATGCTGAGATTAAAGTCATGATCCACTTCTTGCCGGATCCTGTGGTCCACTAGTGATTGTTAGCTCTGCCCTCTAATATCCAGGCAAGAATTTATTTCTCCGAACAAGAACAAAATGTCATATTAAAAATTGGTAAGCCTAGTGAGTGAACATTTGTAGCATCAACAGACTAGGGACTCAAGAACTGGGAAAAAAGAACTTATTATGGAACCAAAATAGGACTGTGGAGACCATGTTACAGATATAGCCCTTTGTGATCATGGGTTTCATGTACATGAACATGAAGATGCTACTAAAAAAAATAGGACCACAGCAAGGTGCTCCAAGCAGGTGAAAAAGCATTTGCAGGGCCTGCTGGCTGAGGGCACCTTTAGGAATGTGACCAGGATTGGCATGTTGGAAAGGCAAATGAGGTACTTGAGTAGAGGCAGCAGAAGCATGGCGCAAACAAGGACAAAGTCATTGCTGACTGATATGTCACCACAGGCCAGCTTCAGCACATCCAGGACCTTACAGGTGAAGTGTCTGAATACTTTTTGGCCATACAAGGGCAGTCTCATGGCAATGACTGTTTCTGTCAACAACCCAAAGAGGTAGAGTACCCAGAAGTCTCTTGGAGGCATGAAGAAATACCTGTGGCTCATGTGCACGGGTACCTGAGTTGCTGACAAATAGCAAGGTAGTGATCACAGGCCATGATGACAAGCAGCAGGCATTCTGTGGAGCCTGTGGAATGTCTCAGATGCATCTGGATGTCACAGCCATTAGAGAAGATGGTCTTCTGGGATGAGAGAAGGTGGAACAGCATCAGAGGTACAAAGGAGATGTGTAGCAGATTCTCTAAATGGAAATATTACTCAGAAATTGTATATGAGTGTGTAGGCAGAGATCCAACATGCACATGGCCGTGAAGGCAGTCTTCCGAGCAGGGTCACCAGGTACATAACTGAGCACAGAAGAAAGAGTAGGTGCTCCAGGGATGAGTAGTCAGAAAATTCCTTCAAGATAAATGCAGAGACTTTTGTACTGCTTCTGAGCTACATAACACAGAGTTATGCCTGGATACATAGTAGAGTAAAAGGACAGAGGATGCAGGGTATGGAGAACACAAAAATTGTTAAGGTCTTTTCCAACATAAAAACATGTTCTGTGACTTGGGACAATCTCCTAATTTTCTGTAGGTTACAGCGCATCCATGTGAATAGTGAGGATGATATCCCTAAGAGGGTTTATATGGAAGTATGAATAGGCAGACGGAAGAATCAGAGAGCCAATGCTGAATGAGAAATAAAGGTCTTTACTGTAGGACTTCTTGAAACCTTTAAATGGCTAATGTTTATTGGTGGCATTCCAAAAGCAATGTAGATTATGCACTTCCAATCTTATCTGAACTTACATCCACTTCACCTCTGGTCCTACCCCCAAGAAGAGTCCTGCAAACAGCATCTGAGAGTTGATAGCCTGGATCAGAGGTCCTAAAACTTACACACATACTGGAATTATTTGGAAGACTGTCAAAACACAGTGTGTTTCCCTTCCAGAGTTTCTGGCTTTGGGCAGATATGTGCTGTTGCTGCTCTCTTAGCACAGGGATGAATCTCTAAAGGTCCTGCTGACTCTGCTGCAGCCTCTAAGCCATGGCTTGCCCTGTTCTCACTGTCTGGAATATTTTTCATTTTCCCGTCACTTGTAGTAGCTGATCTGTCTCTTGGTTCTGTTTGTCACACTGTGTGCTTTGTATCTCAGGAAGTGGGCAGCTACTGACCTGTAAACCTGTGAGGAGGCAAACCCCAGTGAGATAATCTGTTAGGTGCTTTGTATGGGCTACAGCTTTAGAAGATGTCTCCTTTGTGTTTACATCTCTACTTCAGAATCAGAAATGGTTTTAGATTTAGGGAATGACTATCCTTCTCTAAATCCAAGCATGATGTTAAAAGAAAAATTTAGAATTTCTCTCTCATGTCAACAGCTTTCTGTTTTGGGACAGAAAGAAGATCAATTTTAAAGGAATATTTTACATTCCTTCATGCCCATTTTTTCTATATCTTATCTTTCACTGAAAATATGTCTACATGAACAATGTTTACATTTTCAACAAAGAACAGATTCCAAGAAGACATTGGGGCCCCACAATGTCTCTACCTGGTTGATATGAAAGCATGATGCTGATAGCACTATGGGAATGATTTATGGGTACAAGCTGCAGAAATGGTGCACCTTCTTACAACATTCTGGCCAGAACTCCAAATAAGAACTTCAGAATAACCCTATCGAATACTCAGAAACCATCTGCAATTATCCAAAACAGCAATCTTGAAATTTAACCATCATTTTACTTTTATAAAATTCTGTAGAAAGAACATCGCCCCCATGACATCTGGAAGCAATTCTAGAAGATGCCATCCTCTCTCCCAACAAAGTTTGTCTTCACGGTCAGGGACAACATTTAAGAGTTAAAATTTGAAAGTGGTCTCTTTTGCCATTGTGTTCAAGTATACTTCCTATGTCTTTTATGTGGTTTAGTGTATTTGGCTTTCTGTTATGGTCTTTGATCCATTTGGACTTGTGTTTTTTTCCTGATGATAGATGTGGATCTACTTTCATTCTTCCCCACCTTGATATTCAGTTATGCCAGCAAAATTTGTTGAATATCATTTCTTTTTCCATTATATTAATACATATATATATATATGAATGAGGCAATTTATTAACCCAGCACCCTTTGTTCTAATGCTTCTTGTTGGCAGCTGCCACCTGTCCGGCAATTCTGTCCAGATCTCTCTGTCCCTGAGGTGTTAGCTTGCGGCCCCCATCTTTGTCCTTTTCCACCATTTTCAGTCCCTCCAGGGCTTGGAGAATGTGGCAGGCCACACTCTTGGAGCCTCTGCTGAAGTGGCTGGGCCTGACACAGTTTCTCTGCCGTCCTCCATAGATCTTGGTCATGGAGCCAACCCCAGCTCCACCACACAAGTACAGGTGCGGTGCTGTAGAGGCAGCTCCTGTGTAGACCAGTTCTCATCATCGGGGCAAGCTCTTTATGCTGTGCCAGCTTGACTGTGTCCACCCACTCGGAGACTTTCAGCTTCCTGGACATTTTGAGGAAGGCTGCCAGAGCTGTGACGAACTCCTGCTGGTTAACGTCTTTTACAGTAACTCCAGGCATTGTGCAGCCAGGGGAAAGGGCTCATCTTATATATTTTGGTTCTTTGGCAAAATTCAGATGTAGTAGCTGAGTGGATTGATATCAAATTCTTAGAATCAGTTCCATTGGTCCTCCTGTCTCTTTTTGTGCCAGTACCAGGCTCTTTTCAGTACTGTAGCTCTGTAGTAGACTGAAGTCAGGGAATGTGATGACTCCAGAAATTATTTTTTGTGTACAATTGTTTTGGTTATACTGCAAATTTTTTTTTGCTTTTTTATATGAAGTTGAGTATTTTTTCCTTTTATTTATTTATTAAAGATTTCTGTCTCTTCCCTGTCACCGCCTCCCATTTCCCTCCCCCTCCCCCAATCAAGCTCCCCTCCCTTGTCAGCCCATCGAGCTATCAGGGTTCCCTGCCCTGTGGGAAGTCCAAGAATCACACACCTCCATCCAGGTCTAGTAAGGTGAGCATCCAAACTGCCTAGGCTCCCACAAAGCCAGTACGTGCAGTAGGATAAAAAACCCATTGCCATTGTTCTTGAGTTCTCAGTAGGCCTCGTTGTCTGCTACGTTCAGCGAGTCTGGGTTTATCCCAGATTTTTTCAGACCCAGGCCAGCTGGCCTTGGTGAGTTCCCAATAGTACATCCCCATTATCTCAGTGTGTGGGTATACCCCTCGCGGTCCTGAGTTCCATGCTTGTACTCTCTCTCCTTCTGCTCCTGATTTGGACCTTGAGATTTCTGTATGGTGCTCCAAAGTGGGTCTCTGCCTCTGTCTCCATTCATCGCCTGATGAAGGTTAATATTCAGGAGGATGCCTATATGTTTTTCTTTGGGTTCTCCTTATTTATTTTCTCTAGGATCATTAATTATAGGCTCAATGTCCTTTGTTTATGGCTAGAAACCAAATATGAGTGAGGACATCCCATGTTTCTCTTTTTGGGTCTGGCTTACCTCAGAAGTTGAGTATTTTTATTTTGAGGTCTGTGAAAATTTTTTCTGATATTTTACATGGGAATGGTATTGAACCTGTAGGTTGCTTTTGGAAAGGTTTTCATTTTTACTATCTTGATTTCTACCTAACAAGGGAAAGGGACATCTTCCCATACTGTGGTGTCTTCTTCAGTTGTTTTCTTCAAAGTTTTAATGTTCATTTCCTGCAGTCCTTTCACTTCTTTAGTAAGTTATTCCATAATATTTTATATTATTTCTGGCTATTGTTAACGGTGATGTTTCCATAAGATATTAATTCTAGCCATCTTTTTCAAAAAATATTCCTTGTAACCACCTTCTATCTACCTTCCTGATGACCACTCCCAATCTTCTGATAACCATAATTATACCCCAACTTCTAAGGGAACTTTTAAAGAAAACATACAAGTAAACATATGAGAGATTTGACTCTTCAAGCCTCTTGTATTTCAGTTAATGGTATGCTTTGGGCTTAAAAACATCATTGAATTTTATGATTTTATGGTTCTGGTTTGAGAGCCAAATTGTGTTTCTTTCACAGGCTTTTTTTTTAATGTTTTGGCTGTTTTCAGGGAGATTTTTTTTTTACCTAGTTCTAGATTCAGAGATAAAGTGCTTCTCTTTGGCTCTGGTTTCAGGCCCAATGTTAGAATACCCTTGCTGTAACCCATAATACTTCATAAAAGGTTTTATCAAATACAATCCTGGTTCAAACTAAAATAAAAAGAGGTATCATGATGCTTAAACAGATTGTGGACCCTATCACATTTTTATCTACACAATAGCTGCTTTTGGTTAACTGACTGTAAGTGGCTTAAGATTTTAAAGAATAATTTAAAATGAGCCCCTAGTTTTTTTCCTCAGGTCCAAAAGATTATGATAATATGCACAAGGTTTATCAGATTGATTACACACAAAGTCTTACTCTCATATGAAGCACAAAACAATATGACACTTAATTAATTTATAGAGTTTTACTACAGTATGATGCTTTCTCATGTTTTTGAAGAATAAAGACATTAACTTCAGAGTTTCTCTACAGGTAGGCTCATATTATGTGTTTGGAGATGATTGAAGGAGCTTCCGGCCACATCGTGCCACCCAGCTTCCGGCTGCCTTGCTAGCTTATGCCCTGAAATAACAACACACAAATTGTATTCAACAAAACACGGCTTGGCCCATTATATCTAGCCTCTTCTAGGCTAATTATCACATATTAATTTAGCCCATTTCCAATAATCTCTGTAGCACCAAGAGGTTTGTTTACCAGGAAAGATTCAGCATCTGTGACCTGGTTGCTGGCTGCATTGCATCTGCCCAAGACAGGAGAGGAAATGACGTCTGCCTCACTTTCCTCTGGCTCCAAGCATTCTGTTCTGTATACTCCACCCACCTAAGGGCTGGCCTCAAATGGGTCAAGGAAGTTTCTTTACTAATCAATGACCATCCTCCATCATTTCCCCTTTTTCTGTTTAAACAAGAAGGAAAAGCTTTCACTTTAACATGGTAAAATTACATATAACAAAACAGTTACAATTAAGAATTACAATATTTACATCTATTTTATCTTTATCATAACTAAGGAAAACTATAACTATTCTTCAACTCCATCAAAGACTCCAGAAAAATATAATATTAGCCAGGCGGTGGTGGCTCATGCCTTTAATCCGAGCACTTGGGAGGCAGAGGCAGGCGGATCTCTGTGAGTTCGAGGCCAGCCTGGTCTAGAAGAGATAGTTCCAGGACAGGCCCCAAAACCACAGAGAAACCCTGTCTTGAAAAAGTAAAAAAAAAAAAAAAAAAAAAGATATAATATTACCTAAGTAAATGAGAAGTAAGCAACTTACAAAACTCTAGAAATCACAGAGACATCTCACTTCCTGGACAGTCACCCAAAGTTCCTCTGAAATACTGGGGCATCCATCTTCGGCCTACAGGGCCATAGTTTCCAGCAGACATTTCTATGAAGCAGGAAATTTCAAAGGCAGTTCAGTCTCCGTCTGCTGTGTCCTGCAGAATGTCTCACAGACCCTTTCATGAATCAGGAACCGCCAAAAGATCATCTCACCTTTAGGCAAGTTCAGCAGTCCTCTCTCTGAGGGTTTTCTGTGTCCAGTTCATGCAGTAGTCCAGGCAAGAGCAATTTCTTACCTAAATGGCTATCAAACTCCATAAGGAACCGCTTCAATGCCCATCTTCCTTTTGAAGTAGCTGGTGTTGCCAGGAGCAGATGTGTCTCATTGTCATGCAAAACCCTAAGTTATTAAAATATTTACATGCCATATTCTGCAGTCTTTGAAGAATATGAAGAATGCCTATCTAAAATATATCTATGCACATCTAAAAAATCTAACATGACAACAATCTTGACTATTATAGATGATTATCTATTAATAACCTATATACATTACAGTTTTAAATAAACTACACTATCATAATACCTTAATCAATATCAGAAATATATATACACATAACAAAATTGACCTTAAATTAGTATCAGTAAAGCAAGATCCATTTCAATCCAAATTACTTACATCTATATTATATCACCCTTTAAATGTATAAGAACATTTATAAACAATATTTGGGAATATGAACATAGTTATTTCTCTCCAAACTGCTTCCTGCTGTATAGGGGCATTGTTAATCAGGTCTTTGAGGGTATAACCTGTGTGCTAGATTTGTCTCAGTTAGCAGATAAGTCATTTTCTGAAGGTGTTCACAGCAACCTTTCAGGAGGGCGTAGTCTATCATACCATATTAGAATAGAAGGAATCCATAGGGTCTTATCCTGTGAAAACAAAAGAAGAATCTCTTTTCCAAAGTATCATATCCATAGATCCAAATTCTGAAGTCAAGGTATTTTCAATAAATCTATCTTGGATTAGTTCAGCAGCATTTATAAACAAATATCTTTTAGCAGATGTTGCTCTTTCCTTACCATTAAAACAATTCAAAGAGACCACAATAGCATACAATATCAAGATTCTCTGTGTATTTTCCATCTTTGTGCGGTTTTACTTTAACCTCTATTTCGTTTATTTTTACTTTTATTTTATATTCTCTGTATATCTTTGTCCTGGAATAACTCTGTAGACCAGGCTGTCCTTGAACTCTCAGAGATCTGCCTGTCTCTGCCTCCCAGGCATTGGGATTAAAGGCGTGTGCAACCACACCTTGAAGTCACAGAAGTCAATCTCCCTCTGCCTCCCAAGTGTTGGGATTAAAGGTGTGTACTACAAGACCCAACTGCTCTCTTTCTTTCCTTTTTGTTTTTTACTTTAAAAACTTTAACTTTTAGCCTGCATATATTCTTAACACAATATAAATCATTTAAAGGTTTTCTTTGTTTTTGAATCTCTCTTTACTATATATCTCCCACTTTTTTTTCTGCCCACATGAGCTTTTAAACTACTGAGCACTATGGGCAGGATTAAAGACGAGGCTTTGGCGGCTAGATCCAGCCTTAGCTTTCAGCTTCATGGTAGGGGTACCAGCTGAAGCCATGTTTATTGCCACAAGTCTATGGCGTTTCAAGGTCCCTGCCAGCAAGCAAGCTGAAGCATTCTGCTCCCAGACCACACTCAGTCAACTGCCAGCCTTGAAGAATCAGAGTTTGCCCTGAAAGGACAGCCCAGTAGGGGGCATTTTAAAATGGCACTTTTTTCCTGCTACTGGTGAAAACAAACAAGCATTCAGTTGGCTTTTATCAACACCATATAAGTGTTTCTTGGCACGTCTTAAGAGCTGCAGGGTTTTGCAGCTAAAGCTCAGTCAGGAAGCCTCTCTTAGATCAGAGTGCTTGCTTGCCTCTAGCAAGCAGAGCAGAAGGAGAAATTGCTGCTACCAAGAAAATATGCTTTACTGTATTCTTTCCCAAGCTTTCCAAGGCATTATGTGGAAGCAGTTGTCCACATGGGCACCATTCTGTTGATGGAGCTGTGGGCTGCTTCCTGACACCCAGCTCCTGGCTGCCTGGCTAGCTTATGCCCCAAAATAACAACACACAAATTGTATAAATTAAAACACTGCTTGGCCCATTACATCTAGCCTCTTCTAGGCTAATTCTCATGTATTAATTTAGCCCATTTCTAATCTGTGTAGCACCAGGAGGTGCGCTTACCGGGAAAGATTCAGACTGTCTGCCCTGGTGGCAGGCTACATCGCATCTTCCCCGGACAGGAGAGGAAATGACGTCTGCTTCACTTCCCTCTTCCTCCCGGCATTCTGTTCTCTCTACTTCACCCAGCTAAGTGCTGGCCTATCAAATGGGCCAAGGCAGTTTCTTGATTAACCAATGACCTTCCTCCACCTACCACAAATTCCATTCATCAATATCTCTACAATAGGTGTTATTTCATGCCTTTCAAGAGTACAGGGGTTCTGTAAAGGCCTTACCACACTGATTTCACTCATAAGGTTTCTTTCTAGTGTGCATTCTTTTATGAATGTGAAGACTAGTTTCTTAATGAAAGGTCTTAACACACTGATTGGATTCATAGGGTTTCTATCAAGTATGTGATCTTTTAGGCCTTTGAAGTTGACTATGATGTGCAAAGGCCTTGCCAGAGTAATTGCATTCATAGGGTTTCTATCCAGTGTGTATTGTTTTATGTATTTGAAGACCACTAAGTTGGGTAAATGCCTTACCACACTGATTACATTCATAGGGTTTCTCTCCAGTATGTGTTCTTTTATGCAATTGAAGACGATAATGATGTGCAAAGGCCTTACCATACTGATTACATTCATAGGATTTCTCTCCAGTATGTGTTCTTTTATGTCTTTGAAGAGCACTGTTTTCAGCAAAGGCCTTAGAACACTGATTACTTTCATAGGGTTTCTCTCCAGTATGTGTCCTTTTATGCAAATGAAGATGATAATGACGTGCAAAGGCCTTACCACACTGATTACATTCATAGGGTTTCTCTCCAGTATGTGTTCTTTTATGTGCTTGAAGAGCACTGTTGTCAGCAAGGCCTTAGCACACTGATTACATTCATAGGGTTTCTCTCCAGTATGTGTTCCTTTATGAGTTTGAAGAACACTGTATTAAGTAAAGTCTTTAACACACTGATTATATTGATAGGGTTTCTCTCCAGTATGTGATCTTTTATGACTTTGAAGATGATTGTGATAAAGAAAGGTTTTATCACATTGCGTAATTTTATAGCATTTTTCTCCGGTATGTGTTTTTTCATTCCTTAGAAGATGAGTGTTATAAGACAAGGCTTTAGCACAGTGAGAATATACAGAAAACTTCGCTCCAGTTTGATTTCTTTCAATCCTGCAAGGATAATTTACGCATGTAAAAGTTTCACCACATTCAATGCACTGTTAAACCTCATCTCTATATGAATTAACTTCATATTTTTTTAATTATAGAAAGGAATCAAACATTATGGTTCTATAACTTTATTTTAAATCATGTTTTGTTCACCCTTTAGGGGTCATTTTACATCTCAAAAAATATTTGTGATGATAATTTTCTTTGTGCCATGGTTTACCTTTTCATTTATACATATATTTTTCTGTTATATTTTTTACAAATTTGAAGAGAACTGCATACACTGAGTGCTTTACCAACTTTACTACATTTATAAATTTTACTATATTGTGAATCATTATACATTTGCTAAGTGAACTAAGACACCTAAAAGTATTTGCACAGACCTAGAACTCATCGTTGGTTTTTTCGTAATGTGAGTCTATGTATTAACAATGATGGTAGAAATTGAATTAACTTTGTATTCTTGTATCAAATTCAACAAGTATACTCTACATAGGAACTACATTTTATCTTCTTAATTGTTCTTAAGGAGAGGTATGCTAAATATTTCCATATCTCTATGCTCATACTCTTGTGTCAAGAGTAACATATGATATATATACGAAAGGAAGAATAGTCAATAAATGATTTCCACATTGAATCCTCATGGTTTGACTTTCTGTTCCTCACAGACTTGTGGTATAGATTTTATGGTTTCTCCACAACATCTGCCCCTTGATCCTTGACTCCAACAGCTGCTTTCATTAAAGTTAACACAGTCACAAAAACTATATGAGGAATACAAGACTTACCATGGGCTATTGATTTATTAGAAAGTTTTGTAGCTATATTCATCATCATTAAAATGTGTATACATTTTCTGTCATGAGTAACAAGAAACAAATGGACAGGCAGATATATAATATAGGTCTCATGGTTAATGGTAAAATCTGTTTAGTCATTGCTTCCTTGACTTTTTCTTAAATGAATGCCATGCAAATGCAATTCACATACAGGAAATTGAGCTATAAGGATTTGTGAGAATTTAATAACCATCAATGCATTCAAAGCTGTGCTTATTTACACTATTGTTTTATTTAAACGTGTCATAACACATTACAAACTCATCAGAGGCACATTGTTATAAACTTGCATAAGAAAATTACCTTGCATGCCTTCTACACCATTGACAATGTTCTTCAGTGTTATGGTCTTCCCAAATGTATCCTAAAATATAGTACCAGAATATGTATGTTATATTATTTAACATTGTGAAATAATTAGCTTATTATCCTAAGAACTATGACTGTGTTTTCACCTCATTCTCCTTCTTTCTAAATCAAATTACAGAACAATAACATAAACCAAGGAAAAGTTGTCTCCATATTGTGAAACATGAAAGAAATTTATTTGTACCTATAGTAGTGAGGTTCCTGTAGGTCTCCAGCATCACATCTTTGTAGAGATTCTTCTGGGAAGCATCCAGCAAATCCCACTCTTCCTTAGTGAAGTTGATATGCACATCATCATTGGTCACTGCCTACAAAAATATACCACATGTGTATACAATGTAAGCATGACAGTAGCAACATTGGAATGCATACTTCTTTGAAAGTACAGTTGTATGATTCTGGTGTTACCCACTCTTATTCCATGACATAGACAGTCACTTTAGAATGAAACTTAAAAGGAGAGTCAAGTCTTTTATTTCTGTTCCCTTTGTACCACCTTATAAGAGAAATATCTATTCATAGGGAGAGAAAAACAGAAAAGATCAACAGTACATTGTATGCATGAGAACATTGTATAAAAAACTTACTGACTACGGGAAGGAAAAAAAAGATGGACAAACTGGGTGTATTGAAGTATTATGCCTTTATCCACAACAGTCAGAAAACAGAGGTGGGAATGTTTGTCTCTGAATTGAATGCCAGTCAAGTCTAAGCAATCAGGTCTAGGAGAGGTGGAAATACACATTGAGACCCTGTTTAATTGCAAACCGGAATGAAACAAACAATGGGATAGAAAGAACTGACAGACTTTTATTGAACTTCCCACAAAGAATTGTTTTCACTCCAGTTAATGACTCAGAATACTCAGGCAGTATTAATGTTATGAATACATGGCATCTTTGCAATCAGAGTGATGCCCTCTGTCAATTGTTAAAATTCAAGAAATTATGAAGCTCAGCACAGCAGCATATACTTGACATAAAAAATACCTACATTCTAGCACCATCATCCAATAACATAAAAACAAATAGAGCCAGGAATGATGCCTCCCATTAGTTACAGGAATTGAGAGCCACACAGTTACTCTGGTAAGCAAATGAAACAATTAAAACAGCAGGTTACCAAACTCCTGAGGACTGAATAACAACTGTTTCTGCTATATTTTATGTGATTTAGAGATCAAGCCTATAATGATGTTGAAAGCATTTCAGTATAAGTAAGAAGCTGGCTGATTAATATCAAGCACAACACAGTAGATTTTAATGTCAGGAAATTACTTGAGGGTATTGAGATTCATTGGATACAATGAGGAATTTCATATAGAAGAGCTTCTTCTCCTACTAAAGATCTACAGAAAATTGAAAGAAAACCACTATGGAGAGAAACTTGTTCAAATACATGATCTTTTCTGGGAGGTTGTTCATTCAGTCAAGTACATTGTGAACCCGGTTACTATTAGTTCATGGTCAACAATGGAAAAAATGCATTTAGTCATTTCAATGATTCCCATTTAATGTTGCTTCAAGAAGGATGCTTTAAAGAAATACAACACCAGCGCAATATTGAGAAATAAATGTATACTTATTTAGGGATGGACTCTTAAATCAGAATCTTATGCTTGAACAGAGATCAGAATCTGAATCACACAGCCACAAAAGAGGCCAAACTCATGCTCTACATTGACAAGTATAGTATAAGATGCCATGCCCCAATGGGCGGGAAACCACTGGCTGTAATTCTTTCTACAGCATCTCCCCCTTTTGTATAAATAAGAGAGTTGTTTTTTTTTTGGTTTTTTTCAAAATAAGAGAGTTCTAGGCCCAATACAAAATTATATACAATAAGAACAATATATTCATCAATTTTCCCATCCTAACCAGTTTAAATCTTGTTTAATAAATCATTTGGACAAGTTATGAAAGGAAAGTAACTACAACAATCTAATTTTCAACCCCATTGAATCTGAGAAGGGAAATATTACTTGAGTAAGCAGGAAGTGCAATCAAGCAACTTTTCAAAATGTGCAACAGGGCTGGAGAGATGGCTCAGAGGTTAAGAGCACTGACAGCTCTTCCAGAGGTCCTGAGTTCAATTCCCAGCAACCACATGGTGGCTCAGAGTCATCTATGGTGAGATCTGGTGCCCTCTTCTGGCAAGCATACATGGAAGGAATGTTGTATACATAATAAATAAATAAAGCTTAAAAAAAACAAAATGTGCAACAAATTACAGAGATAACTGGCCACCTGGGCAATCATGCAAAGTCTCATTTGCAACGTTGAAGGGACCAACTTTTGCTAAGACCTAGAAAAACTGACAGATCATTTTCAGAGGTAGGAAATTTTTCAAAACCATCTTACCCTGTCTTGTCAAGATTTAACAGACCTGTTTATCCATATTCAGATACCATCTATCTTTTCAGCAGTTGAGGCATGAGGATGGTTTTGCCCAAAAGACAGTTTTGCCAAGAAAAAAACAAGCTCCAAGTGGAGTGCTTTCGGGGCTCAACATTCTCTGGGGGAATAGATCAATTCTACAAGTAGCAATAGTGCCTCACTTCAACAGAAGTCTAAGTTAGTTAAATGCCATATTCTACAGTTCTTTGAAGTGGTTGAGGATTACCTAACTATGCAGAATATAATCTCTACTTACCTAAAGAACCTGATTATTCTAACTATAAATATGACAAACATAGACGACTATTGATCTATATTTTTTTTAATACCTATATAACTTAAAGACTAAGATTTCATATGAGAACATTATACAATATTGCAAAAAATGAGGACGATGACCTCAATATGTAAACAATGTATAGGTATCTTGATCAGTGGTAGAAATGTATATTGCAATATGATAAATATGTATCAATATATAAAATATTTTAAGGAGCGGTAGAAGCATTAATGCATATAATATTCAATATGACTTAAAATTATATCAATATATAAGAATCTATACAAATGCAATTACCTATAAACTATAACTCACAAGCATTCACTCTATTACTCACTATTATTAGTGTGTGTACGCTCACATTAATCTATTATTTCAACCAATTTCAATTTTTTTTTTCAAGAGATCCCGAGCCTTTAAAATTTCCCCTCCACCCAGGCGGTGGTCACGCATGCCTTTAATCCCAGCACTTGGGAGGCAGAGGCAGGAGGATCTCTGTGAGTTTGAGACCAGCCTGGTCTACAAGAGCTAGTTCCAGGACAGGCTCCAAAACCACAGAGAAACCCTGTCTCGAAAACAAAAAAAATAAAAAATAAAAAATAAAATTTCCCATCCAACCCACAATCCTATACCAATTATAACCAACCCCTAAATGATGTCCCTAACCCTGAGTACAAACTTTGTTGGGAGAGGAGAGGAAATCTTTTAGAATTACTTCCAGCCGCCTGATGATGGCATATGCCTTTAATCCCAGCACTCGGGAGGCAGAGGCAGGCGGATCTCTGTGAGTATGGGATCAGCCTGGTCTACAGATCAAGTTCCAGGACAGGTTCCAAAGCCACAGAGAAACCCTGTCTCGAAAAACCAAAAAAGAATTACTTCCAGCTGTCATGGGGGCGATGTTCTTTCTTTGGGATCCTGTAAAAGTAAAATGATGGTTAAGTTCCAAGATTACTGTCTGGTATAATTGCAAACAGTCTGACTATTTGGTAAGGTTTTTCTGAGCTTCCTATAAGAAGGTCAATCCAGAACACTATAAAAAGTGTACCATTTCAGCTAACTAAGATGGAACCATCTTTAGCATCTGGTACTCAAAACAGATCTTATAGTAGTGCTATTATCATCCTGATGTAATGATATCAACCAGGTTGACTTGTTGTGGGGCCCCATCTTCTTCCTGGAAATTTAAAAATTACTGCAGGAAAATCCATTGTTCATCATGGAAAACTTAAACATTATATAGACATATACAGACATACATATTCAATGGCATGTACAATAGAGACAAAAATAGATATGAAGAGAAGTGAAAAATTTTCCTAATTTTAAAAGTAACTACTTATTTATACATTTTACATTGATATCGATGCTTCCTTTTGATACAAACTTGACATTATTTTTGTTTGTTTGTTTGTTTTTTTGGTTTTTCGAGACAGGGTTTCTCTGTGGTTTTGGAGCCTGTCCTGGAACTAGCTCTTGTAGACCAGGCTGGTCTCGAACTCACGGAGATCCACCTGCCTCTGCCTCCCGAGTGCTGGGATTAAAGGCGTGCACCACCACCGCCCGGCTTGACATTATTTTTGTTAAAACATACTGTCTATGATGTTATATTCTTACTCAAGATATTTTACCTAATACAGCTCACTTAAACATGCAATGAAGATTTCTAGTCCTCAAAAGTTGTATCATAAGCGAATTAGGACATAAAGTACTGCAGGTTAGTAGTTTGTTACTTATTATAATTGAAATTATACTCAAATTAGGTATTTTTTCAACATTATACAGAATTTTATTAGATGATTCAAGTGAACATACTTTAGAGAAAATGTTTGCTGAAGTAAAGCAAACTTTGTCTCCTTGGGGATTAAAAATATACAGAATATTCTGAAAATATACAAAAAGGAGATTCTATTAATTATTCAGCATGTAAAATACTTTTACAAAAATTTGAGGCCTAAATTTAAAATTTAGGAGAGATTATTTGTGGAATCTTAATAATTTTCTGAAATTGCTGCAAGGCATTTGCCATCTATAGTCCACTATTTGGGTAAAAAATTCAAAACAGTAATTAGAACCAAACTATAAAAGGTGACAAAGATTTAAATAGTCAAAGAGAATTATCATCTAAAGCAGAGAAAAAAATTGGTTTAGTGGAAATAAAAATAGGACGCACATACGGATGGTTTGGATCTGAAGTTTGGTTACATTCAAGACATTTTTCTTGATACAGGGTTTCTCTGTAGCCTTTGAACGTGTACTGGAAGTAGCTCTGGTAGACCAGGCTGGCCTCAAACTCCACCTGCCTCTGCCATCCAAGTGCTGGGATTAAAGGCCTGCTCCACCACCACCCGGCTTAGAGGAAGTCTTATAGAGATGCTAATTCATGGCCTGCTAGACAGCTAGCATACACTTAGGTGAGGATCTGACTAAAAGCCCATTCACCTGGTTGCCTAGGAGACAGCCTAATGTGTTTTCCCACTCAATAAGGTATTTGGATAATAAACAAAAAGAGATCTTCCAGAGATCTTGCCCTACAAGGATGACCTTGTAAATTGCATCTGATCATTCCTCGTGACTCCATTCCAGTCCAGTTAGGGAAAATAATTATCTGTGTTGGACCCACACAGGCTTCAACAATTAACCTATCAACTAGCATGTAGGTATCTGAATTCAGGTCATCCACAAATAGAATATGTGCTGAGCCACCTGCCCAGACACAAAAAAGCTTTTATCCAGTAAGTCAAGTCTTTCTCAGATTAATAAAAACAAGAGAAACAAAACATAAAAATGAAAAAGAAGACCCTTATGAAGACACTATAAAAATTTGATTTTGTGTATGATAAGTTTTTACCATTAAATGAATACAAATAGCTTTGCCCAACAATTTATAACTGGACAACTGATAACAAACCAATATTCACAGTGGAAACACTCAAAAAGCTCAAGGGATTATGTATTGATTATACCAACATTAAGTAGCAAAGATTCAAACATGAAGATAGCAACAACTGGAAAACATAGAAATGCCAGGAAATGGAAAGAAGCAGGCATCAAAGATGAATAAAAGCAGTCTTTTAACATAAACTTTCCAAAAAACAATAATGACCTGATAAAATTAGAAATTTTCTAAATAAAATTGATGAAGGTCCATTATTTTAAAGATAACCAATAATATATTTAGATTACAGTCAGATTACAGAAAAGGTAGTATAGAAAATCATGTATAATGACTTCTATACTTTCCACAATTATACATAGATAAAAAATGTGCACAATTTTTGTGAAAGAATTAAGGGGAAGGATATAAAAAGGCAAAAGCAGATGCAGAAATATATAGTCAACTTTTAATCAAAAGACCAAAGAAAACTTAGGCAAGGAAAAGTGTGATCTTGACCAATGTTATCCAGCTACCTTTGATTATATGTGTACAGAAATTAAATAAACACAAACTGCACAACTTTCACAGAGTTATCTCAAAGTAACACTTAAACTGTTGTTTCTGGCTGGGCGGTGGTGGCATATGCCTTTAAGCCCAGCACTCTGGAGGCAGAGACAGGCGGATCTCTGTGAGTTTAGACCAGCCTGGTCTACAAGAGCTAGTTCCAGGACAGGCTCCAAAACCAGAGAAACCCTGTCTCGAAAAACCAAGAAAAAAAAAAGGGATGGGGTTTTTTAAAAAACTGTGTCTAGAATAAACTTGTTTATGGAAAGAAATATGATTTAAAATTTATATTCTCCTACATGGATTATGGCCCAAGATGTGAATTATGCTCTATCTACCTGCCCAACACAATGCACTCCTTAGAAATGTCTGCAGATCACAAACTCCTTTGTCCCCTGGAACTAAGCTTCACTGGATCACACCTTTGCAGCTAGTGGCAGGATTACAATAAAAGCATTCTAATCATGCATCTCTAGAAGATCGATATCATCATTTCCTACCAGTTCCTAAACTATTTGTAATCTATATAACACAAATCCAAAATTGGAATGCAATACTGACAACTTCTGGAATCTAGATCTTCAGTTTTCTAATCTCTCTTCCCACTGCACACCAAGAGCAGTGTCCATGTGTATACTCTGGACAATCAGCATCATATCCTGAATTTCCAGAGTCTCCCCTGCCCCAATAAATTCATATACAGGGAGGCTCAGAGGATAAGGGCCACTGCCAACATGAACCACATGGACCAACATAACTACAGTCTTGTTCATGATCAGTCCAAGTCATAGCAGAAATGACAGTTCAACAGATCTGATCACCCAACACTCACCACGGTATAGCTTGTGATCTTCCTTACTACTCCTTACAGCAGAGGCAGAAGAGAATCATGGAAAGAACCCACAAACTGTCTGCCACTAGTACTCCTGATTTCGAACCCTTCCCAGAAATCCTCACAGGCTAGGGCCACCCAGCTGGGCCTCACAATATGAGCAGCTCCTCTATCAGAGATCAAATGACTCAGACAGAACAGTCCTTCCAGTTCTGCCCTCCCTGCCCAGCAGACAGGGACATAGTTTAGAAAGACTGTATTTAGTACACCTTATTCCACTCTCCTACAGCACATCCTGTTTCTCATCCAAAGCACAGGGTCCTTTCTGTGCACATTCCATTGTACACTCACTTTCCAGTGCAGCCATCCCACTGCCTCAGAGATGGGAAATCCTGCAGACAAGCACAGGTCACATTCATAATCACTGTTCCTGTGTAACAGTGTTTATTTTGTAACTGTTCTTAAACAAAAACAGACCATGAATTAGAAAACAATCAGGATCATGTTAGGGCTTGGAGGGAGCAAAGACAATGTGAATATGTTGTACTTTTAATCTCAAAAATTATTTTGAAAAGTTGAAACAGGCTTTATGACCCTGTGCTCCAGAGACTAGGGATTTGTATTAGAGCACAATATATATTTCTCATGTATTTTCCCTAAAGATGAAGATCTCATTCCAGAAAAGTGATGGTCCTGTCAAGCAGGGACACAACATTTTACCCAGATCATCTATTTTGGATAAACTACTGTAAATATCACACATTAGGTTTCAAGATAAGGCCAGTCCATACCCAGATTGCCATTGTCTGTGGACTGCAAACAATGGTCAATCAGGACAATCACACAGCATGACAATTGACTACCTGATTCCACATTAGTAATCTCAGTTGAAAGAGGAAAGCTCTCACCCTCAGGCTAACCTCTCACTTCCTGAACTGTGTGTCTCCACCAGCTTCAAAGTTGGTCAATGAGTTCAATTCTTATAACAATCCCTCTATATTTCTATATTCCCAGTAAAAGTCAGAAAGATCAACAGACACTCATTAACTGCTCTATTTTTCTTTCTAACTGACTAGTGAAGGACAAACCTGGAAGGAGTTGCAGGACTGTCGTCCCAGAACTGGGCAGCAGAGGCAGAATTAGGTGTTCAAAATAATTCTCAATTTTTTTTTTCGAGACAGGGTTTCTCTGTAGATTTGGTGACTGTCCTGGAACTAGCTCTTGTAGATCAGGCTGGCCTCGAACTCCCAGAGATCCACCTGCTTCTGCCTCGCGAGGGCTGGGATTAAAGGCGTGCGCCACCACCGCCTGGCAAAATAATTTTCAATTACACAGCATGAGGCAAGCCTAAAGTATAGGAGACATTGATCTACATAGAAATCAACATAACTTGAAAGAAATGAAATGAAACTATTAATGACTTAGAAATATTGGATAACAGAAACAAATATAGACAAGAGCAGCAATACACTTAAAGAAAGTATTTGAGCCGGGCAGTGGTGGCACACGCCTTTAATCCCAGCACTCGGGAGGCAGAGGCAAGCGGATCTCTGTGAGTCTGAGGCTAGCCTGGTCTACAAGAGCTAGTACCAGGACAAGCACCAAAAGCTATGGAGAAACCCAGTCTCGAAAATTCAAAAAAAAAAAAGAAAAGAAAAAGAAAAAGAAAAAAAGAAAGTATTTGAAACGGATACCAAAAAGTGATTTTTAAAGTGATGATAATAATGCACTTTTAGATGGGCAGTGTGACTCAGGCCTTTAATCCCAGCACTCAGGAAGCAGAAGCAGGCAGATCATTGTTAGTTTGAGGCCAACCTGGTCTACAAGAGCTAGTTCTAGGACAGGCTCCAAAACTACATAGAAATCCTTTCTCAAAAGACCAAAAAAAGGTGCACTTTTAAGATTAAATAAAATTTTCTATATTGGCTTTAAAAAAGAGTAGGCTCGTCCCTAGGAGAGGGGATGTCATTTACAAGAGATAGATTGATGGTGCCCATATACATATGTTGAATTCTGAGATCTGTAACCTGACACATAGAGTTAGGAAATGGCCTGTTTTGCAAATCTCCAAGTCAACATAACTCTGTCAAGCAAGATTAATCCTATTTCTTACCAAATTGAATTTCTTACCAAATTACAGATTGAATACAATGCTCATCAAAATCCAAGAAAAATTCTTCAAAGAATTCTAAAGAATGATATTCAAATTCATATGAAAAAACAAAAAAACCCAGGAAAGCCAAAACAATCCTATACAATAAAAGAACTTCTGGAAGCATCACAATCCCTGACTTCAATCTTTACTACAGAGCTACAATACTGAAAACAGCCTGGTATTGGCTTAAGAACAGACAGGAGGAACAATGGAATTGAATAGAAGACACAGATAAAAATCCACACATCTTCAAACACCTGATTTTTGACAGGGAACCAAAAAAATATCAAATGGAAAAAAAAAGAAAGCATATTTAACAAGTGGTGCTGGCATAACTGGATATCAAGATGTAGAAAAATGAAAATAGACCCATATCTATCATCATGCACAAAACTTAAGTCCAAATGGATCAAAGAACTCAACATGAAGCCAGCCACACTGAAACTTATAGAACAGAAAGTGGGAAGTACACTTGAAGGCATTGGCACAGGGAACCACTTCCTAAATATAACCCCAGCAGCACAGACAATGAGAGAAACAATTAAATGGGACCTCTTGAAACTAAAAAGCTTCTGTAAAGCAAAGGACATCGTCCACAAGACAAAATGACAGCCTACAGAATAGGAAAAAATCATCACTAACCCCACATCAGTCAGAGGTCTAATCTTTAAAATATACAAAGAACTCAAGAAATTGGACACCAAAAGAACACATAATTCAATAAAAAATGGAGTAAAGACCTAAACAGAGAACTCAACAGAGGAATCTAAAATGGCTGAAAGACACTTAAGGAAATATTCAATATCCTTCATCATCAGAGAAATGCAAATCAAAACAACTCTGAGATTATAACTGACAACTGAATATATGGCCAAATCAAAAATACTGATGACAACTTATGCTGGAGAGGTTGTGGGGAAAAGGGAACATTTCTGCATTGCTGGTATGAATGCAAGCTGGTACAGCCCCTTTAGATGTCAGTGTGGCAATTTCTCAGAAAATTAGGAAACTACCTTTCTAAGACCCAGTAACATCACTTTGGGGTATATATCCAAAGGATGCTCAATCGTGCCACAAGGACATGTGCTCAACTATGGTCATAGCAGCTTTGTTTGTCCTAGCCAGAACCTGGAAACAACCTAAATGCTGCTCAACTGAAGAATGGATAAGAAAAATGTGGTACATTTACACCATGGAGTGCTACACAGCAGAAAAAATAATGACATCTTGAAACTTGCAGGGAAATGGATAGAACTTGCAAACATTATTTTGCATGAGGTAACCCAGACCCAAAAAGACAATTATCACATGTACTCGCTCATAAGTGGTTTTAAAGCACAGAGCAAAGAAAGCCATCCTACAGACCACAAGTCCCAGATCTTAGACAAAAATGAGGATGCTAAGAGAGACTTACAGAGCTCTAACCTACATGGGAAGTATAAAGTATAAAAAGACAAGATCTCCTGAGTAAACTGGGTGCATGCGGACCTTGGGAGAAGGTTGAATAGGGGAGTGGAGGGAAGGGAGTGAAGCAAAGAAAATTGTAGAGCTCAATAAATATCAATAAAAAAAAGGTCAATCATATCTGCAGAGATAGTTGTCTAATTGCAAATTCAATGTTCCTTCACTCAAGATAACCTTCCTAATCTGGACACCCACACAATCTGGTCTGTGTTCATTCACATGACATTAATTTACACATGCTGGGCAATTACAAACCACTCCTGCTACCACAGTCAGGCCCTTTTTCATAGTGGTGGCTCCAACAGCTGATTGCCTATGCTGTGCCTCCTGCAGTGCACACAATAATCTATTCTTCCTATTGTGGTCTGAGGAGAGAAGAAATGCTCCATATTCAAATCCTTTTCCTGTGACTGCATTGGGCAGTCAACTACATGCCTCAAATGCATTATTGTATTTTATTTTATTGGGTTTTTTTTGAGGGAAGGAATCTCTGTAGCTTTGGTGACTGTATTGAAACTAGCTCTTGTAGACCAGCCTGGCTTAAACTCACAGAGATCTGCATGCATCTGCCTCCTGAGTGCTTGGATTAAAGTCATGCATCACCACTGCCCAGCAAATACATAAATTTAATACTGTGAATTGGTACAGTCACTTAAGAACTTTGAGGGTGTAATATAGAGGACACTCAAGGTTGCCTAGGAAAGCAACAAACAGGGACCAAGGCCACCTGAGTCAACATAACAGAAGTTGTCTCAGAAGCAATATTTCTATCAGGACGGAAATGCAGCTCTTCTAGAATTAATATGCCTTCCCTCTGAGAAATCACATCACACACTTAGGAGATTAATAAAGAAAAGTATCTTTAATGATGTTATGCATTGATCTCTGTCCAATGCTCAAGGGATCAAGGTTAGATAGATTTTTGCAATCAATATATGCTGTTAGTCATAAGTATCCCTTAGGATAATAGTCCAGATTATACTCTGAACAATTGAAATAGAAACAGGCAACTTGCCAGTCTAAATATATAGGCAAAAATATTCTCAGAATATTTTCTTAAGTATGCCCGTGACCTGTTACAGCAGGTCATTCTTCACTGACAGGGTTCTAAGGTGAAGATCACAAGGGAGGAGAAAGACTGGACTGGACAAGTAAAAGATAAAAAAGATAGGGTGGGGAGGTGTTGCAGAAGATATGTCCCAGCCTAGTAAGCTTCTCAAGAAAAATAGCATCTTAGTTGAGCAGTGGTGGGGCATGCCTTTAATTCATGCCAGCAGATCTCTGTGAGTTCAAGGCCAGCCTAGTCTATAAAAGCTTGTTCCAGGACGGGCTCCAAAGCTACGGAGAAACTTGAAAAACCAAAAAAATAAAAAATAAAAAAAGAAAAATAGCATCTTGCCAGGTGGTGGTGGCCTATACCTTTAATCCCAAGACACAGGGAGAAGAACCCTGTGCCTCTCTGTGAGTTCAAAGCCAGCCTGGTCTATTACTTCCTAGGGGGAAATGAAAGAATTACATGAAGTCAGCAGAAACTATGATACAATGAGACAAATTTAGGAAGAGGCTAGTCCAACAATTCTACACAAAGGGTATACAGGGTATTTCAAAATCTTTGCTATGTCCAGAATGGCCTTGGTACTGAGAACCATAGCTCCATATGGTGGGAAAGGTTGAGTTGTCAAGATCTGAAGCAACCCCTCCACAAAGGCCTGGACACCAGACCATTATGGGCCCTCCATTGCACAGTCCTGGTTTTAGAGAATGAGCTCTGTTTTAGTATCAATACATCAGGTCCTTAGGGAAACTCACAGGCTTATGTCCCAGGCTGTTACTAGGTCAGCAAGAATGTCCCTCCTCCCTGCCTGAGGTCCTAAAGGAAAGCCTTGATTGATCAGGCGAGTCATTCACACAATAGTGTTTTACATTTCAAATATATGTCACCCGGTTATATTAGTCTTCTGACAGAACTAAGCCTCTCTCAAAAAGAAAAATGGAACTGTATGGCATGCCAGGTCTTAAGGTTGGTTGTGACCTGTAATGTCTCCTAGAGCAGCTAGTTATCAGGTCTATTCTTTGATATTTGGTTGGGTCTAGTGATTTTTTTTTTTTTTTGGTGTTTCGAGACAGGGTTTCTCTGTGGCTTTGGAGCCTGTCCTGGAACTAGCTCTTGTAGGTCAGGCTGGCCTTGAACTCACAGAAATCCACCTTCCTCTGCCTCAAGAGTATTGGAATTAAAGGTGTGCACCACCACCACCCAGCAGTGACATTTTATTTTTAACTCAGTGATGGCTTCTTTGAAATGGTTTGGAGTCAAATATCTGGACACTCCTGATAAACAATGTATACCTGGGCATTCTAATCTCTACCAGCCCTCATTAGCATAGACTCACAGTTTGGCTGATTTAGACACATTTCTCCCTCTGATAAATTCTACTTTGTGAGACTTAATTATTTCAGAAGCATTGGTCAATCTATTGTATCACCAATTTTACTCTTCTCCATTTTGACACAGTAGTGGAGAGCTACACGACATGTGAGATGCCTTTGATAACGTCCACAAATTTAAATATAAATTCAGATTATATTTAAAGCTTAAATGCAAAGTGCTCGATATCGAGAAGATACTGGAGAAACGAGGCTTCTCTGAGTTTGGCAACTTGTTTTCATGAATGCAGGAACCCTGTTGAAGTTGACTAGGAAGGTGTTTGTGCACGCAGCTTTCTGCTCCCAATACTCTTAGGAGATGAAGCTACAGAGCAAAGTTATTCAGAGGCCTGCCCCTAGGTCCAGGAGTTACCAGGGACCATGAGGGACTTCACAATACAGGGAATATGGCGGCGGGTTCCCACCCAGGCCCATGGAGGTAACAACATAGTGTTTTCCGCACCCCGCCCTCTGCTCCTCCCCATCAGGAGACAGCATTACCTCACTCACCATGTTGTGCTTCTCCATTTTGCCAAAGTTCTCAGCTCATCATCTCCCTGCAACAGCAACTGCACCCAAGAACAGGAATCCACTGGCGCCAGCTCCTCTTCAAAGCCTAGACTGAAGGCAGCTGCCCGGAAGAGACCTGCACTGCTTCTGACTGGCAGGTCACCTGGAGTGCTGATTGGCTAGTGAGTCCTGCCTGTCTAGAGCACCGCCCATAGGGGTACAGTGTGCTTAAAGAGACAGAATACTCGTTCCTGTCCAATCCATTCACCCCAACAGAGAACTTCTCCAGATCTGAGAATACATGCATTTCAATAGCACTTGTCCCTGGCTACTAAAGCAATCAATGTCATCTTCTTGCACTCCTTGTAACTTTCCCTTTTTCTTCCAGCACACTGTGTGACTTTTACGGTACACTGTGCTAGGCGGGTGGAGCAATTTCCTGTCCCACAGTTGTAAGGATGCCTAGAATACTAACAACTAAAGAGAGTTTTAAAGTTACAAAATGAAATATTTGTTCTGTGGTCAGGACCTCTCCCACAGCATATTTAGGTGGGATCCTAGAGGAGAAACACTTGGTTCCCAGTTTGCATGGCTCCCGCGTCCTGATTCCCAACATGAGATGAGCCACTAGAGGGCGTTTTACTTAATAAAATGATGGATATTTTGATTTGTTTTCATTTCACCTAATTAAACTTCTATGTGCTAGCAGAGCTGCGCAATCTTAGGATTTTTTCTTACCAAGAAAGAAGCACAGAACACACAACAAACACTCTTAGGAGTTTTTTATAGAGGGCATGCAGAGGCCTGGGAAGTTAGTGTTCAGAGACAGGGAGGAGGATGGCTCATCCAGATTTTAAAAGCTGCCTGGTGCATGCACACAGGGGTTGACATGTCTCCATCATATGCAGATGATGTGGCTCATGGAAGCAGGAAAGGGTTTAGCTGAGTCATACGTGGATCATGCAGGAGGGAACCTTTAACATCCCCAGGTGACTGAGGGCTTGTGTGCCCCTGCATGACACCTAGAACCTAGAAGTACCAACCATATGTGGCTTAATCCATTGCAGTCACCACCTTACCAAGTGAAGTGAAATGCCCATCATGAGCTGAATATTACTGGATCTATCAAGTTATAAAGTAGGACACTTACAGCTACAACCTGTTATCAAATGGGAGTGGTATATTAGAGATCAGGACCACGTAGGTCCTGAAGACACAAGGAAGATACATGAAGAAATGGCCAACTTCCAATGGTTTCTACTCCTGTTACAATGCCTTCTGCTGTCAAGCATACACCTATAGTCTATTCCCTATGATTGGTTGAATGAGGAAGAGATGACTAAGTAGGGGGGTTTTCTGAATTTGAGACCAGTCTGGCATACAGAATCAGTTCCACAATTACACAGAAAAATCCAGTCTTGATATCACCAAAAAAAAAAAAAATGAATCAAACAATAACTATGACCCAACTTCAATCATCATCTTACATTCTAGCAGCAGCAGTCACATATAAAGTATTTTGAAGAAGAAAAGTCTCTTTTTGCCTCTGTGCTTTGGCTCTGGCTACCAAGCTCATTCCTGTACTAGCATAAGCGCCTACGTCATTGTAATTTTGGTGAATACTTAAAATGAGCTGAGAAGTCAAGCTTTGTGGGCTGAACAACTACTGCATTCTTCACTTGATCTTAGACAAAAGGCTGAGAAGCAATCTATTGGATTCTTCAATTGCCATTGGTAAGCAGCTGTTCTTAAGTTACCTGGACTACAGCTTGTAAGACATTCTAATAAGCTCACTTTTTACATCCATGGTGAGAATCATTCTACCTGTCCTGTTCATGTAGAGAATCTTGAATACTGCAGCTGTATATTTTATTCACCTGACTGTAGAGGAAGATGTGCTGGCTGACAATAGTGCTCATGAAGACATTCTTTCTAGCTCCATTATTCTCTACATATTCAAATTTCCATGAACACTACCCTTTTTATTATTATTCATTCTCCTGGAGTTTGCTTCGAATTTAAGGAATAAAACCCATAAACAATGGAGTCATCATCCAGCTTTCCGATGGGGGAAAGACCAATCATCTTGATTGAGACCTGGTTCCTGCTTTTCTACTTCCTGTTGTGTAAAATCCCTGTTAAAACCACGTAAAAAGTACCTTCAGTTCATCTGACCTCAGAGTGAAGCCACAGAACAAATATTTCATTTTGTAACTATATTTTTTATTTATTTATTTTTTGTTTTTTCGAGACAGGGTTTCTCTGTGGTTTTGGAGCCTGTCCTGGAAATGGCTCTTGTAGACCAGCCTGGTCTCGAACTCCCAGAGATCCCCCTGCTGAGTGCTGGGATTAAAGGCGTACACCACCACTGCCCAGCTCATTTTGTAACTTAAAAACTCTCTTCTTGAGGGGCGGGGTGGAGCCGCGGCAGGAAGGCGAGGGGCGGGACCTGCTGGGAGCGCGGCGGCGGCAGCGTGCGCGGGCACGAGCGACGGCCCTGCTTCGTGCTCAGGCGCGGCGGGCGCGCGCTGCGGCGGGTGTGCGGGACGCGGTCTGTTGTGCTCCCGGTTCTGCTCGGTCTCTCCTCGGCGGCTGGCGGAGGCCCCGAGCGCTGCGCTGCGGGGCGCGTCCCTTCGCTGCTCGTCCTGCCTGGCTCCTCTGGCGCTGCGTGGTCTCTTGGAGGCCAGACCGGCCCGGTTCGGATATCGGTCGTGGACAGCAGAAGATTCAGTCTCAGCAGAAAAATGCCAAGCAGCAGACTGGACAAAAGAAGAAACAAGGACACGACCAAAAGGCTGCTACCAAAGCTGCCTTAATATACACCTGCACAGTCTGTAGGACACAAATGCCAGACCTGACTCTTCTACTGTCTCAGACCTAGGTAACAAACCTGCAGCTGCTTTTTCTTTCTTTTTTTTTATTTTTGGAAACAGGGATTCTCTGCAGCTTTTTTTTTGGGGGGGGGGGGGGGGTTCCTGTCCTGGAACTAGCTTTTGTAGACCAGGCTGGCCTCGAACTCACAGAGATCTCCTGAGTGCTGGGATTAAAGGCGTGCGCCACCATCGCCCGGCTGCAGCTGCTGTTTTAAACAAACTGGTTGATCAACAAAAATAAAGGGGCTACAGAAACATTCATTTTTATGCTGTTCCCTTTGAGCTTCATGCAAAGACAATTCTGTGTAAGTGTATAGTCAACTTTGATTTGGAAATCTGAAAAATCACTCCATTCTTGTCATAAAATTTTTTTACAATTGTAATTATATTGATGTTCATATTGTGTAAAATAACTCATTTAATAAAGTAGTGCTTTGATTTTACAACATCACAAGAAAAAACTCTCTTTAGTTGTTAGTGTTCTAGGCATCCTTACCCCTGCTGGACAGGAAATTGCTGGATCCACCTAGTACAGTGCACAGTACAAGCTAGCTAGTCACCATTGCATCCAACAGGAAGAAAGGAAAGTTCCTCTGGAGAACGTGAAGAAGACATTGATTGCTTTAATAGCCAGGGGCAAGTGCTATTGAAATGCATGTATTCTCAGATCTGGAGAAGTTCTCTGTTGGGGTGAATGGATTGGACAGGAACGAGTATTCTGTCTCTTTAAGCACACTGTACCCCCTATGGGCAGTGCTCTAGCCACTCAGGACTCATTAGCCAATCAGCACTCCAGGTGACCTGCCAGTCAGAAGCAGTGCAGGTCTCTTCCTGGCAGCCGCCTTCAGTCTTGGCTTTGAAGAGGAGCTGCTGCCAGTGGATTCCTGTTCTTGGGTGCAGTTGCTGTTGCAGGGAGATGATGAGCTGAGAACTTTGGCAAAATGGAGAAGCACAACATGGTGAGTGAGGGAATGCCGTGTCCTGATGGGGAGGAGTAGAGGGCGAGGTGTGGGAAACACTATGGTGTGTCCTTCCGTCATCTGCATGGAAACCTGCCGCCATAGTCTCTGTACTGTGAAGTCCCTCATGGTCCCTGCTAAACTCATGGGTCTAGGGGCAGGCCTGTGTATAATTTTGCTCTGACTCAATCTGCTTAAAGTATTGGGAGCAGGAAGCTGTATTTAAAAACACTTTTGGCCGGGCGGTGGTGGCGCACGCCTTTAATCCCAGCACTTGGGAGGCAGAGGCAGGCGGATCTCTTTGAGTTCGAGACCAGCCTGGTCTACAGAGCTAGTTCCAGTACAGGCTCCAAAAACCACAGAGAAACCCTGTCTCGAAAAACAAAAAAACAAAAACAACAACAACAAAAATACACTTTTGTAGTCAACTTCAACAGGGTTGATGCATTCACAGAAACAAGTTGCCAAGCTCAGAGAGGCCTAGTTTCTTCAACATAGTCTCAATATTGAGCACTTTGCATTTAACCTTTAAATGTAATCTCCATTTATATTTAAATTTGTGGAGGTTATCTAATGCATCTTACGTGTTGGGTAGGTCTCCACTACTATACGATAATGTAGAAGAGTAGAATTGGAAATACAAAGGATTTACCAATGCTTATGAAATAAGTCTCACAAAGTAGAATTTAGCAGAGGGAGGACTGTGTCTAAAACACCCAAAAGCTAAGTATATGCTAAGCAGGGCTGGTAGAGATTAGAATGCCCAGGTATACATTGTTTACCAGGATTGTCCAGATATTTGACTCCAAACCATTTCAAAGAAGCCATCACTGATATTTTTTAAAAAATTTGCTGGTGGGCAGCGGTGGTGCACACCTTTAATCCCTGTAATCCTGAGGAAGAGGCAGGTGGATCTCTGTGAGTCTACAAGAGCAAGTTCTAGGACAGGCTCCAAAGCTACAGAGAAATCCTGTCTCGAAAAATCAAAAGTAAATAAATAAAAATCACTAGGCTCATCCAAATATCAAAGAACAGACCTCTTATGAAGCTGCTCAAAGAGGCATTACAGAGTCACAGCCAACCATAAGGCCTGGTCTGATTTCAAGTTCCTGTTTTCCTTTTGAGAAAAGCATAGTTCTACCAGATGGGCAATATGATGCCAGGTGACACATATTTGAAATGTAAAACACTGTTGTGTGAAGGACTGGCCTGAACAATCAAGGACCTGAACATTTAGGACCTCAGGCAGGGAGGAGGGACATTCTTGGGAGATCTAGAAACAGCCTGGGACATAAGCCTTGTGAGTTTCCCTAAGGACCTGATGTATTGATAATAAAACAGAGCTCCTTCTCTAAAACCAGGAATATGCATTGGAGCTGGTAATGGTCTGGTGCCCAGGCCTTTGTGGAGGGGTTGCTTCAGATCTTGACAACCCAACCCTTCCCAGTAGATGGAGCTCTGCGCTTAGCCAAGATTTCAAAATACCCTGTATACCCTTTGTGTAGAATTGTTGGACTAGCTTCTTCCTAAATTTGTCTCATTGCATGATAGTTTCTGCTGACTTCATATAATTCTTTCATTTCTCCTCAGGAATTAGTATACAGAATGCTAGACATCATCTTCTCTCTCTCTCTCCATTTTTTTCTTAATACAGTGTTTCTCTGGCTTGAACTCACAGAGAAGCACAGGGCCCTTCTCCCTGTGTCTTGGGATTAAAGGCATATGCTACCACCACCTGGCTATTTTTCATAAGAAGTTTATTAGCATGGGACGTATCTTCTGCAACACCTCCCCACCCACGTCTTTTTTTTATTTTTTACTTGTCCAGTATTTCTCATCCCTTGTGACCTTCACCTTACAACCCTGTCAGTGAAGAATGACCTGCTGTAACAGGTCACTGGCGTACTTAAGAAAATATTCTGGGAATATTTCTTGTCTAAATATCTAGACAGTCATGTTGCCTGTTGCTATCTCAATTGTTCAAAGTATAATCTGGACACAGTGGTGGCGCATGCCTTTAATCCCAGCATTCAGGAGGCAGAGGCAGGCAGATCTCTGTGAGTTCAAGACCAGCCTGGTCTACAAGACCTGGTTCCAGGACATGCTCCAAAAACCACAGAGAAACCCTGTCTCGAAAAACCAAAAAAAAAAAAAAGGGCTGGAGAGATGGCTCAGTGGTTGAGAGCAGCTGCTGCTCTTCCAGAGGTTCTGAGTTCAATTCCCAGCAACCACATGGTGGCTCACAACCATCTGTCATGAGATCTGGCACCCTCTGGCGTGTGGACATACATGGAGGTAGAATGTTGTATACATAATAAATAAATCTTTAAAAAAAAACAAAGTATAATCTGGACAAAGTGCCTAAGAGATACTTAAAAGATAACAGCATATATTGAATGCAAAATCTGTCTAACCTGGTTCCACTTGAGCATTGGACAGGGATTTATGCATACTGTCATTAAAGAGACTTTTTTTCATTAATCTCCTAAGTGTGTGATGTGATTTCTCAGTGAAAAGGCATATTAATTCTAGAAGACTTTCGTTTCCGTCCTGATAGAAATATTGTTTCTGAGACAAGTTGTGTTATGTTGACTCAGGTGGCCTTGGTCCCTGTCTGCTGCCTTACAAAGCAGTGACCTTGAGTGTCCTCTATATTACACCTTCAAAATTCTTTTTTTTTAATATTTACTTTTATTATTTTATTGAGAAAAGGAGAAAAAAAACAAGTTTCCACCTCCTCCCAGCCTCCCATTTCGCTCCCCCTCCTCCCACCCCTCTCCCTCTCCTCCCACCCTTCTCCCCCTCCGCTCACTCCTCTCCCCCTCCCTCTCCAGTCCAAAGAGCAGTCATGGTTCCCTGCCCTGTGGTAAGTCCTATGTCCTCTCCCCTCTGTCCATAACTAGGAAGGTGAACATCCAAACTGGCTAGGCTCCCACAAAGCCAGCACATTACATAGGATCAAAACCCTGTGCCATTGTCCTTGGCTTCTCATCAGCCCTCATTTTTCGTCATGTTCAGAGAGTCCAGTTTTATCCCATGCTTTTTCAGTCACAGTCCAGCTGGCCTTGGTGAGCTCCCAATAGATCAGCTCCACTGTCTCAGTGGGTGAGTGCACCCCTCGTGGTCCCGACTTCTTTGCTCATGTTCTCCCTCCTTCTGCTCCTCATTGGGACCTTGGAAGCTCAGTCAAGTGCTCCAGTGTAGGTCTCTGTCTCTCTCTCCATCCATCACCAGATGAAGGTTCTATGATGATATGCAAGATATTCGTCAGTATTGCTATAGGATAGGGTCATTTCAGGTTCCCTATCCTCTGCTGCCCAAGGAACTAACTGGGGACCTCGGCTTGGGCACCTGGGAGCCACTCTAGGTTCAAGTCTCTTGCCAACCCTAAGGTGGCTCCCTTAACTAAGAATTGTGCTTCCGTGCTCCCCTATCCAACCTTCCTTTATCCCAATCATCCTTTTTCCCCAAGTTCCCCACATCCTCCCCTTCTCCCTTTTCTCTCCCCATCACAACTTACCCCCATCCCACCCCACCCCCAAGATCCCAATTTTCTCCCTGGCAATTTTGTCTACTTCCCATAGCCAAGATGATAACTATATGTTTTTCCTTTGGTTCACCTTCTTACTTAGCTTCTTTAGGATCACCAATTGTAGACTCCGTGACCCTGATTTATGGCTAGAAACCAATTATGAGTGAGTACACCCCATGTTCATCTTTTTGGGTCTGGGTTACCTCACTCAGGATAGTGTTTTCTCTTTCCATCCATTTGCATGCAAAATTCGAGAAGTCATTGTTTTTTACCGCAGCGTAGTACTCTAATGTGTAGAAATTCTACAGTTTCTTCATCCATTCTTCCATTGAAGGGCATCTAGGTTGTTTCCAGGTTCTGGCTATTACAAATAATACTGCTATGAACATAGTTGAACAAATGCTCTTGTCATATGATAGGGCATCTCTTGGGTATATTCCCAGGAGTGGTATTGCTGGGTCCAGAGGTAGGTTGATCCCAAATTTCCTGAGAAACCGAAACACTGACTTCCAAAGTGGTTGCACAAGATTGCATTCCCACCAGCAATGGATGAGGGTACCCCTTCCTCCACAGCCTCTCCAGCAAAGGCTATCATTGAAGTTTTTTTTTTATTTTAGCCATTCTGACAGGTGTAAGATGATATCTCAAAGTTGTTTTGATTTGCATTTCCCTGATCGCTAAGGAGGTTGAGCATGACCTTAAGTGTCTTTTGGCCATTTGAACTTCCTCTGATGAGAATTCTCTGTTCAGTTCAGTGCCCCATTTTGATTTATTTATTTATTTACTTAACTTTATTATGTTTGTTGGTGTGAAGGTGTCAGATCTCATGGAACTGCATTTTCAGACAGTTGTGAGCTGCCATGTGGGTGCTGGGAATCGAACCCGGGAACTCTGGAAAAGCAGTCAGTGCTCTTAACTGCTGGGCCATCTCTCCAGCCCATCAGTGCCCCATTTTTTAATTGGGTTAATTAGCATTTTAAAGTCTAGTTTCCTGAGTTCTCTATATATTTTGGCGATCAGACCTTTGTCAGTTGCGGGGTTGGTGAAGATCTTCTCCCAGTCAGTAGGTTGCCTTTTTGTCTTGTTGACAGTGTCCTTTGCTTTACAGAAGCTTCTCAGTTTTAATAGGTCCCATTTATTCAATGTTGCCCTTAATGTCTGTGCTGTTGGGGTTACACATAGGAAGGGATCTCCTGTGCCCATCTGTTGTAGGGTACTTCCCACTTTCTCTGCTATCAGGTTCAATGTGTTCTGACTGATATTGAGGTCTTTAATCCATTTGGACTTGAGTTTTGTGCATGGTGATAGACATGGGTCTATTTTCATTCTTCTACACGTTGACATCCAGTTATGCCAGCACCGTTTGTTGAAGATGCTTTCTTTCTTCCATTGTATACCTTAAGCTCCTTTATCAAAAATCAGGTGTTCATAGGTTTGTGGGTTAAAATACGGGTCTTCTATACGATTCCATTGGTCGACTTCTCTGTTTTTATGCCAGTACCACACTGTTTTCATCACTGTAGCTCTGTAATAGAGTTTGAAGTCAGGGATGGTAATGCCTCCAGACAATCCTTTATTGTATAGGATTCTTTTGGCTATCCTGGGTTTTTTGTTTTTCCGTATAAAGTTGATTATTGTCCTCTCAAGATCTGTGAAGAATTTTGATGGGACCTTGATGGGGATTGCATTGAATCTATAAATTGCCTTTGGTAGAATTGCCATTTTTACTATGTTGATCCTCCCAATCCAAGAGCAAGGGAGGTCCTTCCATTTTCTGGTATACTCCTCAGTTTCTTTCTTCAATGCCTTAAAGTTCTTGTCAAATAGATCTTTCACTTCCTTGGTTAGAGTTACCCCCAAGATATTTTATGCTGTTTGTGGCTATCGTGAAAGGTGAAGCTTCTCTAATTTCCCTCTCTGCTTCCATATCCTTTGTTTATAAGAGGGCGACTGATTTTTTTGGAGTTGATCTTGTATTCTGCCACATTACTAAAGCTGTTTATCAGCTGTAAAAGTTCTTTGGTGGAGTTTTGGGGGTCGTTTATGTACACTATCATAACATCTGCAAATAACAAAAGTTTCACTTCTTCCTTTCCAATTCGAATCCTGTTGATCCCCTTATGTTGTCTTATTGCTATTGCTAGAACTTCAAGCACTATATTGAAGAGGTATGGTGAGAGTGGACAGCCTTGTCGTGTTCCTGAGTTTAGTGGGATGGCTTTGAGTTTCTCTCCATTTAATTTGATGTTAGTTGTTGGCTTGCTGCATATAGCTTTTATTATATTTAGGTGTGACCCTTGTATCCCTAATCTCTCCAATACTTTTTTTTTTTTTTTTTTTGGTTTTTCGAGACAGGGTATCTCTGTGGTTTTGGAGCCTGTCCTGGAACTAGCTCTTGTAGACCAGGCTGGTCTCTCCAATTCTTTTATCATAAAGGGACATTGAATTTTGTCAAAGGCTTTTTCAGCATCTAATGAAATGATCATATGTATTTTTTTTCTTTCAGTTTATTTATATGATGGATTACGTTGATAGATTTTCGTATGTTGAACCAGCCCTGCCTCCCTGGGATGAAGCCTACTTGATCATAATGGATAATTTTTCTTATGTGTTCTTGGATTCGGTTTGCCAGTATTTTGTTGAGGATTTTTGCATCGATGTTCATGAGTGAGATTGGTCTATAATTCTCTTTCTTGGTTGAGTCTTTGTGCGGTTTTGGTATCAGAGTAACTGTAGCTTCATAAAAGGAATTTGGCAATGCCTCTTCTGTTTCTATATTGTGAAATACATTAAGGAGTATAGGTATTAGGTCTTCTTGGAAGTTCTGGTAGAATTCCGCATTGAAACCATCTGGTCATGGGCTTTTTTGTAGGGAGGTTTTTGATAACCTCTTCCAATTCTTCGCGACTAACAGGTCTATTTAGATTGTTCACCTGGTCCTGGTTTAACTTTGGTATATGGTATTTATCTAAAAAAGTGTCCATTTCCCTTACATTTTCCAGTTTTGTGGCATATAGGCTTTTATAGTAAGATCTAATGATTCTCTGAATTTCCTCTGTGTCTGTGGTTATGTCCCGCTTTTCATTTCTGATCTTATTAATTTGCAAATTCTCTCTCTGCCATTTGATTAGTTTGGATAAGGGTTTGTCAATCTTGTTGATTTTTTTTACTTGTCCAGTATTTCTCATCCATTGTGACCTTCACCTTACAACCCTGTCAGTGAAGAATGACCTGCTGTAACAGGTCACTGGCGTACTTAAGAAAATATTCTGGGAATATTTCTTGTCTAAATATCTAGACAATATATCTAACTAGATATGTTGCCTGTTGCTATCTCAATTGTTCAAAGTATTATCTGGACACAGTGGTGGCGCATGCCTTTAATCCCAGCATTCAGGAGGCAGAGGCAGGCAGATCTCTGTGAGTTCAAGACCAGCCTGGTCTACAAGACCTGGTTCCAGGACATGCTCCAAAAACCACAGAGAAACCCTGTCTCGAAAAACCAAAAAAAAAAAGGGCTGGAGAGATGGCTCAGTGGTTGAGAGCACCTGCTGCTCTTCCAGAGGTTCTGAGTTCAATTCCCAGCAACCACATGGTGGCTCACAACCATCTGTAATGAGATCTGGCACCCTCTGGTGTGTGGACATACATGAAGGTAGAATGTTGTATACATAATAAATAAATCTTTAAAAAAAAAACAAAGTATAATCTGGACAAAGTGCCTAAGAGATACTTAAAAGATAACAGCATATATTGAATGCAAAATCTGTCTAACCTGGTTCCACTTGAGCATTGGACAGGGATTTATGCATACTGTCATTAAAGAGACTTTTTTTCATTAATCTCCTAAGTGTGTGATGTGATTTCTCAGTGAAAAGGCATATTAATTCTAGAAGACTTTCGTTTCCATCCTGATAGAAATATTGTTTCTGAGACAAATTGTGTTATGTTGACTCAGGTGGCCTTGGTCCCTGTCTGCTGCCTTACAAAGCAGTGACCTTGAGTGTCCTCTATATTACACCTTCAAAATTCTTTTTTTTAATATTTACTTTTATTTTTTTATTGAGAAAAGGAGAAAAAAAAACAAGTTTCCACCTCCTAATGAACAAAAGCTAATTCTTGAATTTATGAAATCCTATGGGTAGGAGAAAAGGCTAGTCAAACACATCCTGATCCAGAAATGAGATCTAAAGTAAAACACTTTATCTCTGAATCTAGAACTGGTTATCGAAACAATATCACCCTGAAAACAGAACCAAAAAGATAAAAAGGGCCAGTGAAGAAAACACACTTTTGCTCTCAATCCAGAGCCAAAGATATACACTCTTCCCTTGTTCAACTGAGCACCAAAGCAACCAATCTCTGAGCACAGAATTCTGCCCATGTCTCAGCTTGTTCAAACTCAGGGACTGAAATCTGACAAATTTCCACCTTCAAAATCTCCTTAGATCTGGTTGTAAGAAGCCCTATATGATTCATATTGCTCATTCAGTTAGCAGCTGTTTTTTCCACCTTGGCAGAGGCAGTCACTCTCTTCCCTCCCAAATAAATCTCCTGACTGAGGTTTCTGTGAAGAACTTCTTTCACTGGAATGGATCAGAAAGTCCCTTGTGGAGTTGAATTGAGACATAATTGATACTTCTACTTGAAAGTTATTTAACCCAGAGGAGCACAGCAGCAATGGACACCTCTTTTGAGGCACTACGTTAGGGGAGTGGAGCAGATCAGCAACAGGCATTTCTGCTGGGAAACTCTCTTAGAAGAATGGAGTGGATCCCAGCTGTGATGGCTGTCTCTCAGAGAGGAACATCATTGCCTCATCTAGTGTGGTGCCCTTCTCTTCACAACTGTAGGTGTTTCCTTACTCCAGGCAGTAAGGGTACCTTTCCCTTCAGAACTGTAACTCTTGAGTTGTGAATTTGAATGATAATGTAACTCTTTTAGATTTTATACTTCTTCAATTGCAAGACCTAAGTAATTAAGGTATAAGGGTTTATGGATGGGTACTTGGGTCTTTTGTTTTGTTTATCAAGACAGGGTTTCTTTGTAGCTTTGAGCCTGTCCTGGAACTAACTAGTGTTGTAAATGTTTTAAATTCTATTTAGCTCACTTTTAAGTCTGAGGTAGGAACAAACTCATAATGAAGAAGTTCATATTCATGAAAAGAAAATGTTAATGGCTTTAAACATCACAGATTTCTTTAGCTTCAAGAAAAATAATTTTAGCCGGGCGATGGTGGCACACGCCTTTAATCGCAGCACTTGGGAGGCAGAGGCAGGCGGATCTCTGTGAGTTCAAGACCAGCCTGGTCTACAGAGCTAGTTCCAGGACAGGCTCCAAAGCCACAGAGAAATACTGTCTTGAAAAACCAAAAAAAAAAAAAAAAAAAAAAAAAAGAAAGAAAGAAAAAGAATTTTTTATCATAGCCTTGCAAGAAGTAAATTACATACCATGTTCATTCAAAACTGATGAGGAGATAATTGCATTGTGGTTTCCATTTTTAAGCATTTGAGGTAGTCACTAGATTGTGCTGTACGTGTGGCAAATCCATTTAGTGAAGTTTAATTTGTAGACTTTATATTCCTTCTATGAATTTTTTCATCTTCTGTTGTGCCTGTACCTTGTGATAGGTATTTCTGCTGTAATGTATGTAATGGAGCCCTTATCATATAATTTTTCTCAATGGTTATTGAAATATCAGGCCATGTTTAAGCATACTTTCATAAAACAGTGGTGATTTATCTTTCTGGTTTTGATTTTTTTCATTTCACAAGTATTTCATTGAAATTTTGTTATTTGATATCCATCTTATCTTGGATATCAGTAATGATTCAGGGATACATTTGAACTCATGAGTACAAGTCCAAGGGTAGATGATGAACTACCAATGTGCTGTTTTTTCAAGAGAATTTAACAATGTTAATTTTAAAATGACTGATAAAAATTATAAGAAACATTAAATACCCCATGTGTGTATTCAAAGAAGTATTTTCATTTATCTGATATGAATGTAATAATTTATGAGAATCAGCAAACATCTGTGTATGTAATTCCATAGCTTGAGGTTCTATAGGAATTGAGGTAAGATTTCTAGTCTTGCTCCCAACAGTGCTTTCCCACTGAACCATTTCAGTGGTGCTCAAATTCAATTTGAATAAATATTACACTAGTAAAATATGTTCATTTTGAGGAGTAGACATTTATTTATAACACTTTTTCAGAACCAAAATTATACACCAGGAAATTGCCTCATTTAGTAAAGATCATTGCTGCTAAGTCTGATGACCTGGGATGTATCTCTGGGTTATGCACAATATCTTTACAAGTTTTCTCATATTTATTTACATTAGCAGTTACCCATAGACATGCCTCAAAGAACTCATTCATTCATGAATAATTTTTAAACCCAAAGAAGTGTCATTAAGGTCATTTGTAGGCAAATATCTCCATAGGTTTAATCACTAGAACGCACCAAGTGGAAGTAGATTATTGATCCCTGCTAGATTTCCTGTCAGTGCTACATACACATCATGGCACAGGTGTATTCACACAAACACACTCCAAACAATTTTAAACAGATGGAACTAACAATGCAAAGAAAGTAACAAATTACTGAGACCATATGAAATAATTTGGCCATTTAAGTTATAGAACAGCAAGAAACATTGCTTATTTTATTATTTCTTTCTCTGATTCAAATCAATTAAAATTAAAATTCAGTACATTTAAAAACACATATTTCAACTGGACATAGAATTTTATGGCCATAATTACAACACACAGGAGTGTGGGCTGGGCTGATCTCAGTGAGGCCAGCATATTCCCCAAAATAAATTCCTGGTATCCACGGCTATGTGAAGGTAACCTGTCTTAGAAATAAGAAAAAAACTTAAATTATGGATCTTTTTTTTTTTTTTTTTTTTTTTTTTTTTTTTTTGGTTTTTCGAGACAGGGTTTCTCTGTGGTTTTGGAGCCTGTCCTGGAACTAGCTCTTTTAGACCAGGCTGGTCTCGAACTCACAGAGATCCGCCTGCCTCTGCCTCCCGAGTGCTGGGATTAAAGGCGTGCGCCACCACCGCCCGGCCTAAATTATGGATCTTATGTTCATAAAATATGAGTGGTTCTTGGTTGGTCAGTACAACCACCTTGTTTTCATTTATTGGTGGCACCAACTATTGGTGACAGTAAAAATAAAATCACTTTTGTATGCTTACACATAACAAATTTCTCTTATCCCGACTTTTGTTTATAGACCACAATTAACCATCATGCATTTAACTAATTCATCATTCTGAACTATCAATTAATCAGATACAATTAAAAACAGGAGATGGAGCAATCCACAGTAGAAGTCAGCAAACATGTCTTTAACTCCAGAACTTTGTGGTAAATTTTTATAGGGTCTAGTGTGTGGTAATCAAGTAGATCAGTGGTACTGACTAAGAAAGTACATTTCCGGGAAGGAGTTGGAGGTAATTCCCAGTAATGCTGCCCAGAAATTATTCAAGATGCGGTCATGTTGAATAACAGACCAGACATGGGCTGGAGCCACAAACAAATGCATGACCTTGATACCTGTGGGTGTCTGTCATAGAGAATTAAGTCAGGGCTCCACACATTTTTTGATTTACTGAAATACAGAGAAAGTGGCCAGCAGGTGCGTGACCTGAGCCCTCAGGTCAGATAGAGAAAGAAGACACACAAACAGTAAACTTAGGATCTCTTAAGAGAGCTGCTTGATTTGTTGCTAATGCTGAGTCATGAAGCCCTTGGTTGAAGGAGGCAAGCCTCTGGTCACTGCTAATAAGCATAGCCCACCAAAGAAAAGGCAATTACAAAGACATTGCATTTGACTATGTTTTTGGGTGTTCAGAATTTTTTCAAGTTATTTCAGATTTTTTGTGAAAGTTTTGGCTACACATTGGAATGCCATTTGTGAACAGACTTTTTTTTTCCTAACTGCCAGCTCAAGATTACCAAACAGAGGCTTTTAAGATTTTAAGAATTGAAAATGTTTACCCAAAAATCATAGTTATTACTAGCCTGCTCTTACATTTTAAATTAACCCATATTCCCCATTTAGTGTCTTCCACTGGTAGAACATTTATCAGCATGGCACATTCATGTCTTCCTCCCTCGGCCTCATTCCCAGCTTCTGGCCTATCAGTGTTTTATTAAACCCATTTGAGTGACAAATCATTGGAGTATACAAGAGAATTATTCCAACATAGATGTTACTTAGAAATGGGATTTAGTTTACCAAAAACCTTAGTACTCATGGAACTGTGACTTCATTTTTATGTAAAACCTACTCAATGGCTGGGAATGTTCATGTTACAAATATAAATAAGCATACGTAAACATTTAGAAAGCTACACAAAGTTAGTATTGATTTGTATGTATATTTGTAGGTGCAAGTGTATATCTGTGTGGAGATGTATGTATGTGTATGATTCTGTATGTGTTTATGATGGGGACGCTCTATTAACCAATCATGCCTAGTTAAGACATGGCTACCTGGAACCCAGGAAGAAAACTGGGACTTACCAGGTGCTCACTCCAAAGCTACAGAGAAACCCTGTCCCGAAAAACCAAAAACAATAAAAAAAGAAAAATATGGTACAGTTGATGATTAATATGTACAAATTTTACTTATAGCACAAAATACATTAATCCAAGTTAAAAAAATTTGCAAACTTGATGATCAAGTAGAACAGAAATGTTTAAATAAATTTCTGTAGAGTACAATGGTGAAATGCAACAGATAGAAATCATTTTTAAAGAATTATTGGATTATAGGAAATTATCATGATGTAATCAATGGGAGGGGAAATATGCAGACCATAAAACATTGTATTAACTTCTGTCCTAATCATATTTTTTTTTAATTATTGTCCTATGGATATATGTTTAGGTCTAGAAAGTTCTGGAAAATTGTGGTGAGATAGTAATAGTTGCTTCCTTTCTGGGCAATGTGGTTACAGATAACTACTCTTCTTTTCACCTTTTTAGTAATGTTAGGTATTTCTAAAAAAATATGGCCTTGGACCAAAGAAATGATGGAATTCTTTTTAAGAAAGCAGGGGACACCTTGTTCCAAACAGATGGGCTCCATGAGGGTGTAAGTGATGGAGATGGTGATGCAAGCTCAGCCATGTGGAAAGATAGACAGAGAGGGTCAAAAATAAAAGTAGGAAATATTGACATGGATGAATAAAATAGTTGGGAGAAGGACATATGTGGGATAGAATATGTGATTTACCTATACTATTTGCCATCCTAGAAAAGGGTGAGGAAGAGGGAAGACTGTGGGCTTCAGGAGATTTCTTGGATGGGTAGAGATGCTACTGCCATCTACTGTGGTGCAAAAAACATGTGCAACACAGGTAGCCTGTGCTGGGGAACTCCTGCAGTCAATAGCCTTTAAAATACCTGCCCACCTTGGGCATCATCTCATGTATGATAAATACAGACAAAGCCTCTTGGCTGTTGGATTTGGTTCCCATTCCCATTGCTCACAGAAGGCTCTGGACTAGTATTCTTTCTGTTAGTTTATTTCCAGATTAGTAAACCTTTGTTATCTCTATTCTGGACTATTTAGGAACTCTTTGTACAACAACAAATTGGTGACCAAATGGCCAGAATCCTCACTATTGCTGGGTCTCTCCTGCAGCCTTCTCCCACCACACACAGCTGAACTACCTCTCTGCAACTTAACCACCTCCCCTCTGGCACACAGCTGTGCACCATTATGTTGGCCTCCTGAGTCGGAGCTGGGGCATGGCGTCCCCGTCTGCTCTGGAGAGGAGAGCTGTGGAGTCTGAGCTCACTTCCTCTTCCTCCCAGCATTCTGTCCTGTTTATTCCTCCCATCTATCTTCTAACCAATGAGGACCAAGCAGTTTCTTTTTATTTAACCAATGACCTTCCTCCATCATTTCCCCTTTTTCGGTTTAAACAGAAAAAAAAAAAAAAAGGCTTTAACTTTAACATAGCAAAATTACATATAACGAAACAGTTATCAAGTAAAAGTTACAATAATCTTTATCATAACTAAGGAAAACTATAAATATAACTTACTATTCTTAACTCCATCAAAGACACCAGAAAGATACAATACTACCTAAGCAAACAAGAAAAAGGCAACTTTTAAAACTCTAGAAATGACAGAGACATCTTGCTGCCTGGACAGTCACCCAAACAACAACAAAAACAAAAAACAAAAAAACCAGACACTAAAATTCTAACTAACCCAATTTATTTATTTATTTGTTTGTTTGTTTGTTTATTTATTTGGTTTTTTCTTTTTTTTTCTTTTTTTTTTTTTTTTTTTTGGTTTTACGAGACAGGGTTTCCCTGTGGCTTTGGAGCCTGTCCTGGAACTAGCTCTGTAGACCAGGCTGGTCTCGAACTCACAGAGATCTGCCTGCCTCTTCCTCCCGAGTACTGGGATTAAAGGCGTGCGCCACCACCGCCCGGCCCCCTAATTAACCCAATTTAAAAATGGATGGGGAGCTGAACTGAACAGAGAATTCTTAACAGAAGAAGTTCAAATGGCCAAAAGACACTGAAGGTCATGTTCAACTTCCTTAGTGATCACAGAAATGCAAATCAAAACAACTTTGAGATACCATCTTACACCTGTCAGAATGTCTAAAATCAAAAACACCAATGATAGCCTTTGCTTGAAAGGGTGTGGAGTAAGGGGAATGCTCACTCATCCACTGCTGGTGGGAATGCACACTTGTGCAACCATTTTGGAAATCAGTGTGGTGGTTTCTCAGGAAATTCAGAATCAACCTACCTCAGGATCCAGCAATACCACTCTTGGGAATATACCCAAGAGATGCCCAATCATACTACAAAAGCATTTGTTCAACTATGTTCATAGCAGCACTATTTGTAATAGCCAGAACCTGGAAATAACCTAGTGGCACCTCAATGGAAGAATGGACAAAGAAAGTGTGAAATATATATACATTAGAGTACTACTCAGTAGTAAAAAAAATATATATGACATGTTGAATTTTGCATGCAAATGGATGGAAATAGAAAACACTATCCTGAGTGAAATAACCCAGACCCAAAAAAATGAATTTAATATGTACTCACTCATTTGTGGACACTAGCCATAAACCAAGGACATTAAGGCTATAGTTCACAAGCCTAGAGAAGCCAAATAGCAAGGTGAACCCAAAGAAAATCATATATAGATCCTCCTGGAAATTGGAAGTAAACAAGGTTTCTGGGCAAAAGTTGTGAGCATAGGGGTGGGGGTGAATTGGGGGGAAGGGGAGAGGGGTAGAGGAAAGGGAGAAAGAAAGGTCTGACAAGTGCTTGCGGGAGGGGAAGGGTGGAGATGGAGGAAGGGCAGATATAGGAGCCTGGAAGAAGATACCTACATTAAGGAATCCATTTTAGGGTTCGCAAGAGACTGGGCTCTAGAGGGGATCCCATGTGACCACCGGGATATCGCCAGCTAGGTCCTTGGACAGCAGAGGAGACGATGCCTGAACTATCCTTGCCTCACTATCACACTGATGATTATCTCGAATATCACCATAGAATCTTCATCCAGCGATGGATGGAGATAGAGACAGAGACCCTCATCAGAACAATGGACTGAGCTCCTAAGGTTCAGTTGAAGGGCAGAAGGAGGGAGAACATGAGGAAAGAAGTCAGGACCGCGAGGGGTTGGTCCACCCACTGAGACAGTGTGCCTGTTCTAATGGGAGCTCACCAAATCCAGCTGGACTGGGTCTGAATGAGCACGTGATCAAACAGGACTCTCTGAATGTGGCTGACAATGGGGGCTGACTGAGAAGCCATTGCTAAAGACACTGGGACTTGTTTTATGGCATGTTCTGGCATTTTGGGACCTTAAGTCTATTTGGATGCACAGCTCCCTAGGCCTGGATATAGGGGGGACGGCCTTGGACTTCCCATATGGCAGGATTCCCTGCCCTCTCTCAAGCAGGAGAGGGAGGGAGGAGGTAGATTGGGGAGTGGGAGGGGATTGGGAGGAGGGAAGGAAGTGTAAATATTTGAATGGAAAAATAAAAAAAAGAAGGAAATAAAGAAGGAATGAGCAAAACAAAATATTAGAAACCAAGGACACAGGAGGGAGATAATGAGAGGAGAAAATAGCTTTGAGCCTAAAGGAAAAGAGGGTTCAACTGCTCTCGAATGAGTGCTGATAATAACTGCCTCACAAGAAGAACACATGGTAGGGAGTTCAGGGAAGATTTAAACACACATTTGTCAATTGTGAGTGACTGTGAAAGTCTGGGAGAAGACTGGGATCTAGGCAGGCAGGCAGGCAGCTGTGAGGTCCTGCTGATGAGCATCTTTTTCATCTTGAGGGTAGTAAGGAGCCATTTGTGACTGTCAGTCAGGAAATGATGCACCCTTAAATAGTAATTAAAATGGTACTCCCAGCGACCCACTGGTACTGGTACTGGTCATACTATGTAGCACAAGATGACATTAATTTAACCATCAATCTGCCTTAACTTCACAAATGCTGGTATTATAGTTGTGAATGAAGGGACCTAACCAAGGCTGAAGTCTTTTTTTTTTTTATTTTCCGAGACAGGGTTTCTCTGTAGCTTTGGTGCCTGTCCCGGAACTAGCTCTGTAGACCAGGCTGGCCTCGAACTCCCAGAGATCTGCCTTCCTCTGCCTCCCGAGTGCTGGGATTAAAGGTATGCACCACCACTGCCTGGCCAAGGCTGAAGTCTCAAGATTAGATCAGATTAAGGTGCTGGGTACTAGCTCAGGCAAGTTCAGGACAGGAGAAAAATTGGGGAGTCACACTGACAATTTTAGTGAGACTTAGTCTGTGTCTCTGCAGTGGAGGTTCCCAGAGTTCTATAATCTACTCTGCATTGGTATTGGCATTTGATGACATACAGAGAAAGTCAAGATCCCTATCTTTGCAGATCACTGCCTGCTTTATGGGTGTGAGCACAATGCTGAGGACTGTGAAGACCATGTTAGAGATACAGTCCTTTATGTTTAAAGGCTTCAAGTACATGAACATGATGATGCTATAGAAAAATAGGACCACAGCAAGGTACTCCAAGCAAGTGAAAAAGCATTTGCAAGGCCTGCTGGCTGAGGACACCTTCAGGAAGGTGACCAGGATTGGCATGTTGGAAAGGCAAATGAGGTACTTGAGTAGAGGCAGCAGAAGAATGGCACCCACAGGGACAAAGTCATTGCTGACTGATGTGTCACCACAGGCCAGCTTCAGCACACCCAGGACCTTGCAGGTGAAGTGTCTGAATACTTGGTGGCAATTCAATGGCACTCTCATGGCAATGACTGTTTCTGTCTCCAACCTGAAGAGGTAGAGTACCCAGAAGACTCTTGGAGGCATTGAGCAAAACCTGTTGTTTGTGTGCATGGGTACCTACGTAGCTGACAAATAGCTAGGTAGTGATCACAGGCCATGATGACAAGCAGCAGGCATTCTGTGGAGCCTGTGGAATGTCTCAGATGCATCTGGATGTCACAGCCATTAGAGAAGATGGTCTTCTGGGATGAGAGAAGGTGGAACAGCATCAGAGGCACAAAGGAGATGTGTAGCAGATTCTCTAAATGGAAATATTACTCAGAAATTGTATATGAGTGTGTGTAGGCAGAGATCCAACATGCACACGACCATGAAGGCAGTGTTCCAAGCAGGGTCACCAGATACATAACTGAGCACAGAAGAAAGAGTAGAGGCTCCAGGGATGAGTAGTCAGAAAATTCCTTCAAGATAAACTCAGAGACTTTTGTCCTGCTTCTCAGCTACATTGTTGGGAGCAGTGAGACCCCAGATCCTAAATTTCTTATAATCTTCTGATCTGAGTGCCTACAGCTGCTCTGAGCATGAGACCTTCAGGAGTTCCTGATGGTTTTTGGTGGGTTTGGCTGGGGTGTGGCTATCTGTATATAATCTGTCCCTAGACACAATAAAGGGGGCATTCTTGGGGAATTCAAGGATGACCATGTTGCTGTCTCTCTGTCTGTGTATATTAACCTCCAGCCCCTTGCCCGAAGCTCAGTTCCTGGGTGCGCGGCAATTGGAGGTCTTCCACCGAGATTTGATCAATTGGAGGTCCTAGCAGAGATATCGGGAACAAGGGAATGCTGAGAGGTCACCCTCAGAAGGTGAGGGTGGATTGGGGTATATGTGTTAATCTTGACATCCTTCGCTCAGTTTGGCAGCATGTGGACCCAACCAAGAAAGAGAGGTAAGCAAACAGACTTTTCCCCAGCCGGAGGGGACGTATATATTGGGAATAGATAATGTATATAGCTTAAAAAGATAAATGTGTACAGATGTATGATATGTTGATTCTGTTGTCTTTTGTGTTCTGGACTGGAGAAAGACATTTGATTCTAGGAACTACTAAGAAAGTATCTTGACTTTAAAATATGGGCTTAAGAATTTGATGTTTTCCCGGGCGGTGGTGGCACACACCTTTAATCCCAGCACTCAGGAGGCAGAGGCAGGTGCATCTCTGTGAGTTCAAGACCAGCCTGGTCTACAAGAGCTAGTTCCAGGACAGGCTCCAAAACCACAGAGAAATGCTGTCTCGAAAAAGTAAAAAAACAAAAGGGGGGGGGATATATTACCTAAGTAAATGAGAAATAAGCAACTTACAAAACTCTAAAAATCACAGAGACATCTCACTTCCTGGACAGTCACCCAAAGTTTCTCTGTACAGTTGGGGCATCCATCTTCGGCCTACAGGGCCATAGTTTCCAGCAGACATTTCAATGAAGCAGGAAATTTCAAAGGCAGTTCAGTCTCTATCTGCTGTGTCCTGCAGAATGTCTCGCAGACTCTTATATGAATCAGGAACCCCAAAGGATCATCTCACCTTTAGGCAAGTTCAGCAGTCCTCTCTCTGAGGGTCTTTTGTGTCCAGTTTATACAGTACTCCAGGCAAGAGCAGTTTCTACCCAAATGGCTATCAAACTCCATAAGGAGGCTCTTCAATGCCCATCTTCCTCTTGAAGTAGCTGATGTTGCCAGGAGCAGATGTGTCTCATTGCCATGCAAAACCCTAAGTTATTAAAATATTTTACATGCCATATTCTGCAGTCTTTGTAGATATGTAGAATGCCTATCTAAAATATATCTATGCACATATAAAGAATCTAATATGACTACAAACTTGACTATTATAGATGAATATCTATTAATAACCTATATACATTACAGTTTTAAATAAACTACACAATCACAATACCTTAATCAATATCAGAAATATATACACACAGAACAAAATTGACCTTAAATTAGTATCAGTAAACCAAGATTCATATCAATCCAAATTATTTATGTCTATATCACCCTTGAAATGTAAAAGAACATTTATAAACAATATTTGGTAATATGGACGTAGATATTTCTCCAAACTGCTTCCTGCTGTATAGGGGCACTGTTAAGCAGGTCTTTGAGAGTATAACCTGTGTGCTAGATTTGTCTCAGTCAGCAGCTGAGTTAAGCAATTTTCTGAAGGTGGTCACAGCAACCTTTCAGGAGGGCGTGGTCTATCATACCATATTAGAATAGAAGCAATCCATAGGGTCTTATCCTGTGAAAACAAAAGAAGAATCTCTCTTCCAAAGTTTCATATCCTTAGATCCAAATTCTGAAGTCAAGGTATTTTCAAAATATCTATCTTGGATTAGTTCAGCAGCATTTATAAACAAATATCTTTTGGCAGATGTTGCTCTTTCCTCACCATTAAAACAATTCAAAGAGAGCACAATAGCATACAGTATCAAGATTCTCTGTGTAGTTTCCATCTTTGTGGGGCTTTACTTTAACCTCTATATCTTTTATAATTTTATTTTATATTCTCTGTATATCTTTTTTTAAAATATTTATTTATTTATTATGTATACAATATTCTGTCTGTATGGATGCCTGAAGGCCAGAAGAGGGCACCGGACCTCATTATAGATGGTTGTGAGCCACCATGTGGTTGCTGGGAATTGAACTCAGGACCTTTGGAAGAGCAGGCAATGCTCTTAACCTCTGAGCCATCTCTCCAACCCTTCTCTGTATATCTTTGTCTTGGAATAACTCTGTAGACCAGGCTGTCCTTGAACTCTCAGAGATCTGCCTGTCTCTGCCTCCCAGGCACTGGGATTAAAGGCATGTGCTACCACACCTCGAAGTCACAGAAGTCAATCTCCCTCTGCCTCCCCAGTGTTGGGATTAAAGGTGTGTACTACCACACCCAACTACTCTCTTTCTTCCCTTTTTTTGTTTTTTACTTTAAGAACTTTAACTTTTAGCCTGCATATATTTTTAACACACTGTAAATCATTTAAAGGTTTTCTTTGTTTTTGAATCTCTCTTTACTATATATCTCCCTCTCTTTTTCTGACCACATGAGCTTTTAAACTACTGAGCAATATGGGCAGGATTAAAGCCGTGGCTTTGGTGGCTAGATCCAGTGCGTTCCTTAGCTTTCAGCCTCATGGTGGAGGTACCAGCTGTAGCAATGTTTATTGCCACAAGTCTATTGCGTTTCAAGGTCCCTGCCAGCAAGCAAGCTGCAGCATTCTACTCCCAGACCACACTCAGTTAACTGCCTGCCTGACTGAAAGAGTCAGAATCTGCCCTGGCAGGACAGCCCAGAAGGGGGCATTTTAAAATGTCACTTGTTTCCTGCTACTGCAGAAAACAAACAAGCATTCAGTTGGCTTTTATCAAGACCATTTAAGTGTTTCTTGGCAGCACCTCTTAAGAGCTGCAGGGTTTTGCAGCTAAAGCTCAGTCAGGAAGCCTCTCTTAGATGAGAGTGCTTGCTTGCCTCTAGCAAGCAGAGCACAATGAGAAATTGCTACTACCAAGAAAACATGCTTTATTCTTTCCCAAGCTTTCTCAGTCTTTATGTGGAAGCAGTTGTCCACATGGGCACCATTCTGTTAAAGGAGCTGCTGTCCACTTCCAGCCACCCAGTTCCCAGCTGCATGGCTAGCTTATGCCCCAAAATAACAACACACAAATTGTATTAATTAAACACTGCTTGGCCCATTATATCTAACCTCTTCTAGCCTAATTCTCATGTATAAATTTAGCCCATTTCTAATCTGTGTAGCACCACGAGGTGCGCTTACCAGGAAAGATTCAGCATAGTGGACCTGGTGGCTGACTGCTTGGCATCTTCCTCGGACAAGAGAGGAAATGATGTCTGCTTCACTTCCCTCTTCAGCCCAGCATTCTGTTCTGTCTACTTCACCCACCTAAGGGCTGGCCTATCAAATGGGCCAAGGCAGTTTCTTGATTAAACAATGACCTTCCTCCACCTACCACAAATTTCATTCATCATTATCTCTACAGTAGGTGTTATTTTATGCCTTTCAAGAGTACAGGGGTCAGTAAAGGTCTTACCACACTGATTTCACTCAGAAGGTTTTTTTCTTGTGTGCATTCTTTTATGAATGTGAAGACTAGTTTCATATTCAAAGGTGTTAACACACTGATTGCATTCATAGGGTTTCTCTCCAGTATGTGTTCTTTTATGTTTTTGAAGAGCACTGTTGTCAGCAAAGGCCTTAGCACACTGATTACATTCATAGGGTTTCTCTCCAGTATGTGTTCTTTTATGCACTTGAAGATGACTACTATGTGCAAAGGCCTTACCACACTGATTACATTCATAGGGTTTCTCTCCAGTATGTGTTCTTTTATGTTTTTGAAGAGCACTGTTGTCAGCAAAGGCCTTAGCACACTGATTACATTCATAGGGTTTCTCTCCAGTATGTGTTCCTATATGCAACTGAAGATGACTATGACGTGCAAAGGCCTTGCCACACTGATTACATTCATAGGGTTTCTCTCCAGTATGTGTTCTTTTATGCAATTGAAGATGACTATGACGTGCAAAGGCCTTGCCACACTGATTACATTCATAGGGTTTCTCTCCAGTATGTGTTCTTTTATGTTTTTGAAGAGCACTGTTGTCAGCAAAGGCCTTAGCACACTGATTACATTCATAGGGTTTCTCTCCAGTATGTGTTCTTTTATGCAATTGAAGATGACTATGACGTGCAAAGGCCTTGCCACACTGATTGCATTCATAGGGTTTCTCTCCAGTATGTGTTCTTTTATGTTTTTGAAGAGCACTGTTGTCAGCAAAGGCCTTAGCACACTGATTACATTCATAGGGTTTCTCTCCAGTATGTGTTCTTTTATGCACTTGAAGATGACTACTATGTGCAAAGGCCTTACCACACTGATTACATTCATAGGGTTTCTCTCCAGTATGTGTTCTTTTATGTTTTTGAAGAGCACTGTTGTCAGCAAAGGCCTTAGCACACTGATTACATTCATAGGGTTTCTCTCCAGTATGTGTTCCTATATGCAACTGAAGATGACTATGACGTGCAAAGGCCTTGCCACACTGATTACATTCATAGGGTTTCTCTCCAGTATGTGTTCTTTTATGCAATTGAAGATGACTATGACGTGCAAAGGCCTTGCCACACTGATTACATTCATAGGGTTTCTCTCCAGTATGTGTTCTTTTATGTTTTTGAAGAGCACTGTTGTCAGCAAAGGCCTTAGCACACTGATTACATTCATAGGGTTTCTCTCCAGTATGTGTTCTTTTATGACTTTGAAGATGACTGTGCTGGGCAAAGGCCTTACCACACTGATTACATTCATAGGGTTTCTCTCCAGTATGTGTTCCTATATGCAACTGAAGATGACTATGACGTGCAAAGGCCTTGCCACACTGATTACATTCATAGGGTTTCTCTCCAGTATGTGTTCTTTTATGCAATTGAAGATGACTATGACGTGCAAAGGCCTTGCCACACTGATTACATTCATAGGGTTTCTCTCTAGTATGTGTTCTTTTATGCAATTGAAGAGCACTGCTGTGAGCAAAGGCCTTAGCACACTGATTACATTCATAGGGTTTCTCTCCAGTATGTGTTCTTTTATGACTTTGAAGATGACTGTGCTGGGCAAAGGCCTTACCACACTGATTACATTCATAGGGTTTTTCTCCAGTATGTGTTCTTTTATGACTTTGAAGATGACTGTGCTTGGCAAAGGCCTTACCACAGTGATTACATTCATAGGGTTTCTCTCCAGTATGTGTTCTTTTATGCAATTTAAGCGAACTATGATGTGCAAAGGCCTTACCACAGTGATTACATTCATAGGGTTTCTCTCCAGTATGTGTTCTTTTATGACTTTGAAGATGACTGTGCTGGGCAAAGGCCTTACCACAGTGATTACATTCATAGGGTTTCTCTCCAGTATGTGTTCTTTTATGCAATTTAAGCGAACTATGATGTGCAAAGGCCTTACCACAGTGATTATATTCATAGGGTTTCTCTCCAGTATGTGTTCTTTTATGACTTTGAAGATGACTGTGCTGGGCAAAGGCCTTACCACAGTGATTACATTCATAGGGTTTCTCTCCAGTATGTGTTCTTTTAAGTTTTTGATGAGCACTGTTGTCAGGAAAGGCCTTAGAACACTGATTACACTCATAGGTTTTCTCTCCAGTATGTGTTCCTTTATGAGTTTGAAGAACACTGTATTGAGTAAAGTCTTTACCACACTGATTATATTCATCGGGTTTCTCTCCAGTATGTGTTCTTTTATGCCTTTGAAGATGATTGTGATGAACAAAGGTTTTATCACATTGCTTAATTTTAGAGCATTTTTCTCCGGTATGTATTTTTTCATTCCTTAGAAGATGAGCGTTATAAGAGGAAGCTTTAGCACAGTGAGAATATACGGAAAATGTCGCTCCAGTTTGATTTCTTTCAATCCTGCAAGGATAATTTACGCATGTAAAAGTTTCACCACATACAATGCACTGTTAAACCTCATATCTATAGGAATTAACTTCATATTTTTTCCAATTGTAAAAAGGAATCAAACATTATGGTTTTATAACTTTGTTTTAAATCATGTTTTGTTCACCCATTAGGGGTCATTTTGCATATCAAAAAATATCTCTGATGATAATTTCCTCTGTACCATGGTTTACCTTTTCATCTATACCTATATTTTTCTATTATATTTTTTACATTTTTGAAGAGAACTGTATACACTGAGTGCTTTACCAACTTTACTACATTTATAAATTTTACTATATTGTGAATCATTATACATTTGCTAAGTGAACTAAGACATCTAAAAGTATTTGCACAGACCTAGAACTCATCGTGGCTTTTTCGTAATGTGAGTTTATGTATTAACAATGATGGTAGAAAATGAATTAACTTTGTATTCTTGGATCAAATTCAACAAGTATACTCTACATAGGAACTATATTTTATCTTCTTAATTGTTCTTAAGGAGAGGTATGCTAAATCTTTCCATATCCCTATGCTCATACTCTTATGTCAAGAGTAACATATGATATATATATATAGGAAAGGAAGAATAGTCATTAAAAGATTTCCACATTGAATCCTCACGGTTTGAATTTCTGCTCTTTACAGACGTGTGGTGTAGATATTAAGGTTTCTCCACAACATCTGCCCCTTGATCCTTGACTCCAACAGCTGCTTTCATTAAACTTAACACAGTCACAAAAACTATATGAGTAATACAAGACTTACCATGGGCTATTGATTTAGTAGAAAGTTTTGCAGCTATATTCATCATCACTGAAATGTTTATACATTTTCTGTCATAAGTAACAAGAAACAAACAGACTGGCAGATGTATAATATAGCTCTCATGGTTAATGGTAAAATCTGTTTAGTCATTGCTTCCTTGACTTTTTCTTAAATGAATGCCTTGCAAATGCAATTCACATACAGGAAATTGAGCTATATGGATTTGTGAGAATTTAATAACCCTCAATGCATTTAAAACTATGCTTATTTACACTGTTGCTTTGTTTAAAAGTGTCATAAGACATTACAAACTCATCAGAGGCACATTGTTATAAACTTGCATAAGAAAATTACCTTGCATGCCTTCTACACCATTGACAATGTTCTTCAGTGTTATGGTCTTCCCAAATGTATCCTAAAATACAGTACCAGAATATGTATGTTATATTATTTAACATTGTGAAATAATTAGCCTATTATTCTAAGAACTATGACTGTGTTATTCACCTCATTCTCCTTCTTTCTAAATCAAATTACAGAAGAACAACATAAACCAAGGAAGAGTTTTCTCCATATTTTGAAACATGAAAGAAATTTATTTTTACCGATAGTAGTGAGGTTCCTGTAGGTCTCCAGCATCACATCTTTGTAGAGATTCTTCTGGGAAGCATCCAGCAAATCCCACTCTTCCTTAGTGAAGTTGATATGCACATCATCATAGGTCACTGCCTTCAAAAATATACCACACATGTGTACAATGTAAGCATGAAGTGGCAACATTGGAATGCATACTTCTTTGAAAATACAGTTGTATGATTCTGGTGTTATCCACTCTTATTCCATGACATAGACAGTCACTTTAGAAGGAAATTTAAAAGGAGAGTCAATTCTTTTATTTCTGTTCCCTTTGTACCACCTAATAAGAGAAATATCTATTCATAGGGAGAGAAAAACAGAAAAGATCAACAGTACATTGTATGCATGAGAATATTGAAAAAAATTACTGACTACAGAAAGGAAAAGAAGATGGACAAACTAGGTGTATTGAAGTATTGTGCCTTTAACCACAACACTCAGAAAACAGAGGTGGGAATGTTTGTCTCTGAATTGAATGCCAGTCAAGTCTAAGCAATCAGGTCCAGGAGAGGTGGAAATACACATTGAGACCCTGTTTCCATTGCAAACCGGAATGAAACAAACAATGGGATAGAAAGAACTGACAGACTTTTATTGAACTTCCCACAAAGAATTGTTTTCACTCCCGTTAATGACTCAGAATACTCAGGCAGTATTAATGTCATGAATACATGGCATCTTGGCAATCAGAGTGATGCCCTCTGTCTATTTTTAAAATTCAAGAAATTATGTAGCTCAGCATAGCAGCATATACTTGACATAAAAAATACCTATATTCTATCACCATCATCCAATAACATAATAACAAATAGAGCCAGGAATGATGCCTCCCTTTAGTTACAGGAATTGAGAGCCACACAGTTACTCAGATACGCAAACGAAACAATTAAAACAGCAGGTTACCAAACTCCTGAGGACTGAATAACAACTGTTTCTGCTATATCTTATGTGATTTAGAAATCGAGCCCATAATGATGTTAAAAGCATTTTAGTATAAGTAGGAAGCTGGCGGATTAATGTCAAGCATAACACAGTAGATTTAAAAATCAGGAAATTACTTGAGGGTATTGAGATTCATTGGATACAATGAAGAATTTTATATAGAAGGGCTTCATCTACTAAAGATCCACAGAAAATTGAAAGAAAACCACTATGGAGAGAAACTTGTTCAAATACATGATCTTTTCTGGGAGGTTGTTCATTCAGTCAAGTACATTGTGAACCCAGTTACTATTAGTTCATGGTCAACAATGGAAAAAATGCATTTAGTCATTTCAATGATTCCCATTTAATGTTGCTTCAAGAAGGATGCTTTAAAGAAATACAACACCAGCGCAATATTGAGAAATTAATGTATACTTATTTAGGGATGGACTCTTAAATCAGAATCTTATGCTTGAACAGAGATCAGAATCTGAATCACACAGCCACAAAAGAGGCCAAACTCATGCTCTACATTGGCAAGTATAGTGTAAGATGCCATGCCCCAATGGGCGGGGAACCACTGGCTGTAATTCTTTCTACAGCATCTTTCCCTTTTGTATAAATAAGAGAGTTCTTTTTTTTTGGTTTTTTTGTAATAAGAGAGTTCTAAGCCCAATAAAAAATTATACACAATAAGAATAATATATTCAACAATTTGAGCATCCTAAGTAGTTTAATTCTTGTTTAATAAATAATTTGGACATGTTATGAGAGGAAAGTAACTACAAGTATCTAGTTTTCAACCCCATTGAATCTGAGAAGGGAAATATTACTTGGGTAAGCAGGAAGTGCAATCAAGCAACTTTTCAAAATGGGCAACAGGGCTGGAGAGATGGCTCGGAGGTTAAGAGCACTGACAGCTCTTCCAGAGGTCCTGAGGTCAATTCCCAGCAACCACATGGTGGATCAGAGTCATCTATGGTGAGATCTGGTGTCCTCTTCTGGCAAGCATACATGGAAGAATGTTGTATACATAATAAATAAATAAATCTTTAAAAAAAAACCAAATGAGCAACAAATTACAGAGACAACTGGCTACCTGGGCAATAATGCAAAGTCTCATTTGCAGCGTTGAAGGGACCAACTTTTGCTAAGACCTAGAATAACTGACACACCATTTTCAGAGGGAGGAAATTTTTCAAAACCATCTTACCCTGGCTTGTCAAGATTTTTTTTTTTTTTTTTTTTTTGGTTTTTCGAGACAGGGTTTCTCTGTGGTTTTGGAGCCTGTCCTGGAACTAGCTCTTGTAGACCAGGCTGGTCTCGAACTCACAGAGATCCGCCTGCCTCTGCCTCCCAAGTGCTGGGATTAAAGGCGTGCGCCACCACCACCCGGGTTCTTGTCAAGATTTAACAGACCTGTTTATCCATATTCAGACACAATCTATCTTTTCAGTAGTTGAGGCATGAGCATGTTTTTGTCCAAAAGACAGTTTTGCCAAGAAAAAAACAAGCTCCAAGTGGAGTGCTTTTGGTGCTCAACATTCTCTCTGGAATAGATCATTGCTACCAGGAGCAATAATGCCTCACTTCAACAGAACTCTAAGTTAGTTAAATGCCATATTCTGCAGTTCTTTGAAGTGGTTGAAGATTACCTATCTATGCAGAATATAATCTCTACTTATCTAAAGAACCTGATTATTCTAAGTATGACAAATATAGATGACTATTGTTCTAGATTTCATATGAGAATATTATACAATATTGCAACAAATGAGGACAATGACCTCAAAATGTAAACAATGTATAGGTATCTGGATCAGTGGTAGAAATGTGCATTGCAATATGATAAATATGTATCAATATATAAAATATTTTAAAGAGAGGTAGTAGCATGAATGCATATAATATTCAATATGACTTAACATTATATCAATATAAGAATCTATACAAATGGTTGGGCGGTGGTGGCAAACTCCTTTAATCCCAGCACTCGGGAGGCACAGTCAGGAGGATCTCTGTGAGTTTGAGGACAGCCTGGTCTACAAGAGCTAGTTCCAGGACAGGAACCAAAAGCCACTGAAAAACCCTGTCTCGAAAAGTCAAAAAAAAAATCTATACAAATGCAATTGCCTATAAATTATACCTCACAAGCATTCACTCTATTACTCACTATTATTAGTGTGTGGAAGCTCAGACTAATCTATTATTTCATCCAATTTTCCCATTTTTTTTGAAAGAGATCCCCGAGCCTTTAAAATTTCCCTTCCTGCCGGGCGGTGGTGGTGCATGCCTTTATTCCCAGCACTTGGGAGGCGGAGGCAGGCGGATCTCTGTGAGTTTGAGACCAGCCTGGTCTACAAGAGTTAATTCCAGGACAGGCTCCATAACCAGAGAAACCCTGTCTTAAAAAACCAAAAAAATAAATAATAAAAAATAAAATTTCCCCTCCAACCCAAAATCCTATACCAATTATAACCAACCCCTAAATGATGTCCCTAACCCTGAGGACAAACTTTGTTGGGAGAGGAGAGGAAGTCTTTTAGAATTACTTCCAGCTGTCATGGGGGCGATGTTCTTTCTTTAGGATCCTGTGAAAGTAAAATGATGGTTAAGTTCCAAGATTACTGTCTGGTATAATTGCAAATAGTCTGACTATTTGGTAAGGTTTTTCTGAGCTTCCTATAAGAAGGTCAATCCAGAACATTGTAAAAAGTGTACCATTTCAGCTAACTAAGATGGAACCATCTTGAGCATCTGGTACTCAAAACAGATCTTATAGTAGTGCTATTATCATCCTGATGTAATGATATCAACCAGGTTGACTTGTTGTGGGGCCCCATCTTCTTCCTGCAAATTTAAAAAGTACTGCAGGATAATCCATTGTTCATTGTGGAAAACTTATTATTTATATAGACATATACAGACATATATATTCAATGGCATGTACAATAGAGACAAAAATAGATATGAAGAGAAGTGAAAATTTTTCTTAATTTTAAAAGAAACTACTTATTTATACATTTTACATTGATATAGATATGGATGCTTCCTTTTGATACAAACTTGACATTATTTTTGTTAAAACATACTGTCTATGATGTTATATTCTTACTCAAGATATTTTACCTAATACAACTCACTTAAACATGCAATGAAAATTTCTAGTCCTCAAAAGTTTTATCATAAACAAATTAGGATATAAAGTACTGAAGGTGAGTAGTTTGTTACTTATTATAATTGAAATTATACTCAAGTCAGGTATGTTTTCAACATTATACAGAATTTTATTAGATGATTCAACTGAACATACTTTAGAGAAAATGCTTGCTGAAGTAAAGCAAACTTTGTCTCCTTGGGGATTAAAAATATACAGAATATTCTGAAAATATACAAAAGGGAGATTCTATTATTTATTCAGCATGTAAAATACTTTTACAAAAATTTGAGCCCTAAATTTAAAAATTAGGAGAGATTATTTGAGGAATCTTAATAATTTTCTGAAATTGCTGCAAGGCATTTACCATCTATAGTCCAATATTTGGGTAAAAAATTCAAAACAGTAATTAGAACCAAACTATAAAAGGTGACAAAGATTTAAATAGTCAAAGAGAATTATCATCTAAAGCAGTGAAAAAAATTGGTTTAGTGGAAATAAAATTATAGGACGCACATACGGATGGTTTGGATCTGAAGTTTGGTTATATTCAAGACATTTTCTTAATACAGGGTTTCTCTGTAGCCTTGGAACATGTACTGGAAGTAGCTCTTGTAGACCAGGCTGGCTTCAAACTCCACCTGCCTCTGCCTTCCAAGTGCTGGGATTAAAGGCATGAGCCACCACCTCATGGTCTTCATTCTAGGCATTTTAACCTCTATGCATTCCCCTATAGGAATTTTACTGCAGAGGAAAGATATTATTTTAAAATCAATATTTTTCCCACATAAACAGACAAAAAGCTATAAATTTATGTGGAAAAACATCTGAGTTGATATTAAAAAGAAAATTGAAACTTCATCTATTAGCAAGAATTGAACAAGGTTAAATTATAGACTGTTTTACTAATGTTAAAATTGAAACATAGTGGACAGCAAGTAAACACTGGCAAAGTGCTTGCAGTAATTTCTTGGGAGAGATTAACAACAAATATCTCTTTTGCCATAATATTAATAATCATAATGATCATCCTGAGTAATTTCAGACTTAAGGAAGCCTTTTGAGTTCAAGCATACCTGCTGTACTTCTTCCAGTAACCTTGAGGGCTGTGAATAACTTCTGCGTTAGCCAACAGAAAAAAGCATTTTGCCCAGCTGAAAGAGTCCATTTTTTCTATTAAGATTTGTGCTAGTGTTGGCCAGCCAGGGGCACTCCTTGTTAGTGATTAGAAGCTGCTTAGCTGAATCAGATAATGCACAGGTTTGAGCTGCCTCCAAGCACAGTGCAGGGAGGTTGGGAGCTGGCTGTACTGCTTTTTGATCTGCCTTTTGGCTATATTTAGTATATATGCTGGCTGAGAAATATACTCAGGCTGTTTTCTATTGACCTTTCATCCTCTAGGTCTAACCTATGATTCTGTCTTCATTTCTCTTAATCTAACTTTTCCTTAGCCTCAGCATCCCCTCCAAGGGAACCCCTAGGTGAATTTTGCTAGACTGATTAAATGGGGTATCCTGTCTCTGTAAGTCCTCAGACTGAATGTTGTTTCTACAAAACACTCAACCCTCAGCTCCTCTCTCATACCACCTTATATTCCTCTCTGTGTCCAGACATGTCACTTCCTATCTGCAACTCCTTAGAGATAGGATTAAAGATATGAGACACCAGCATTTGACGCTACAACAAACTAGTGTGACTACTGGGATTAAAGCTATGTGTCAGCCTTGCCTGTGGTGTAAGGCTGGCCATGGCATCTGTTTTACTTCATGATCTTCAGGCAAGCTTTATTATTAAAATATAAATGAAAAAATAAAGTTAAATAATGAGAAGCAAGCATCTGAGATCAAGAAGAGAAATGTAGAACTGTTTATCACCAAAGAGTATAAGAAATATTCTGAGTACAAATTGGTGAAGGTCCATCATTTTCAAAGACAATGAATGATATGATTAAATTATAATTCACAAAATCAGCAATACAGATGACACTATTGACAAAACAAGAGACAAACACAAATATATACATATATATGTTTCTTAAAGAAGAACTGTAAGATTCTAATCAAAATCAATTCCAGAGATATCACTGGCCATCATGCATCCTGTACTCTCCCTTTTTTTTTTTTTTTTTGGTTTTTCGAGTAGAGACAGGGTTTCTTTTTTTTTTTTTTTTCTTTTTGGTTTTTCGAGACAGGGTTTCTCTGTGGTTTTGGAGCCTGTCCTGGAACTAGCTCTTGTAGACCAGGCTGGTCTCGAACTCACAGAGATCTGCCTGCCTCTGCCTCCCGAGTGTTGGGATTAAAGGCATGTGCCACCACTGCCTGGCTCTTGTTCTCTCCTTTACCAATAATAGAAAATGGGTTGAGTATTTCACCAAAATTTATAATATTCTCTTGAAGTCTTCTGATGTTTTTACTTTACAGAAAATAGTTTTGATTACTGAAAGCATCTCATTCTCTTTTGATAAGGAAAATGATGTCTGTTAGGATCACTACCATGTTGTTTCCTACAATTGGTGATTGAAACCAAGTCTGCACCACAGTGAGGAAATGAAATCATTTTAAATGGAATTTCAAGAGAACAGATTTTTAAAGAATCAGTGTACATGTAAAGCAACTTGCTTTACTCCAACTGCTCTATAAGTTCCAAGCACTTTTGAAAATAAGGTTACTGATATTTTTGTGTGTTTGTGCATGACAGAGAATATCACATACACACAGACACACACACACATACAAAGACATATAGAAAGGAAGGTTGCTCAATTGGGAATATTAGAGATTTGTTAACTGTAGGCCCATATTTATGTATGGTGTAGCAGTCAAGCATAAAAGCCATAGGCCTGGTATGAGCTAATCATGTAGCTCATCAGACAAGCTGTCTCTGCATAACAATAGCAAGAATGTATAGTTCCTTTCTTCTTTTATTAGAAATGTAGATCTCCTGAGGAGAGGTGTTGGCTGAAACTGGTCAGGATGTTTGGTGCCTATTTCTTGGTAATTTGGAAGAAGTCTTATACAGATGCTAATTGATGGCCTGCTAGACTGCTAGCATACACTTAGGTGAGGACCTGACTAAAAGCTCATTCACCTGGTTGCCTAGGAGACAGCCTAATGTGTTTTCCCACTCAATAATAAACGAAAAGAGATCTTCGAGAGATCTTGCCCTACAAGGATGACCCTGTAAATTGCATCTGATCATTCCTCGTGACTCCATTCCAGTCCAGTTAGGGAAAATAATTATCTGTGTTGGACCCACACGGGCTTCAACAATTAACCGATCAACTAGCATGTAGGTATCTGAATTCAGGTCATACACAAAAAGAATATGTGCTGAGCCACCTGCTCAGACACATAAAAGTCCAGTAAGTCAAGTCTTTCTCAGATTAATAAAACAAGAAAAACAAAACATAAAAAAAGAAAAAGATGACCCTTATGAAGACGATCTATAAAAATTATGATTATGTGTATGATAAGTTTTTACCATTAAATGAATACAAATAGCTTTGCCCAACAATTTATAACTGGACAATTGATAATAACTCAATATTCACAGTGGAAACACTCAGAAAGCTCAAGGGATTATGTATTGATTATACCAACACTTAAGTAGCAAAGATTCAAACATGAAGAAAGCAACAACTGGAAAACATAGAAATGCCAGGAAATGGAAAGAAGCAGGCATCAAAGATGAATAAAAGCAGTCTTTTAACATAAACTTTCCAAAAAACAATAATGACCTGATAAAATTAGAAATTTTCTGAATAAAATTGATGAAGGTCCATTATTTTAAAGATAACTAATAATATATTTAGATTACAGTCAGATTACAGAAAAAGTAGTATAAAAATCATGTATAATGACTTCTATACTTTCCACAATTAAATATAAATTAAAAAATGTGCACAATTTTTCTGAAAGCATTAAGGGGAAGGATATAAAAAGGCAAAAGCAGATGCAGAAATATATAGTCAACTTTTAATCAAAAGACCAAAGCAAACTCAGGCAAGGAAAAGTGTGATCTTGACCAATGTTACTCAGCTACCTTTGATTATATGTGTACAGAAATTAAATAAACACTGGGCTGGAGAGATGGCTCAGAGGTTAAGAGCATTGGCTGCTCTTCCATGAGTTCAATTCCCAGCAAGACTTGGTGGCTCACAAACATCTATAATGAGATCTGGCACCCTCCTTTGGCATGTGGGCATACATGGAGGCAGAATGTTGTATGCATAATAAATAAATAAATCTTTAAAAAAAAGAAAATAATAAACACAAACTGCACAACTTTCAAAAAGTTATATCAAAGTAACACTTAAACTGTGGTTTCTGGCTGGGCGGTGGTGGCACACGCCTTTAATCCCAGCTCTCTGGAGGCAGAGACAGGCGGATCTCTGTGAGTTTGAGGCCAGCCTGGTCTAAAAAGCTTGTTCCAGAACAGGCTCCAAAGCCACAGAGAAACCGTGTCTCGAAAAAAAAAAAAAAAAAAAAAAAAAAAACTTGTTTCTGCGCTGGAGAGATGGCTCAGAGGTTAAGAACACTGTTCTTGCAGAGGTTCTGAGTTTAATTCCCAGCAACCACATGGTGGCTCCCAACCATCTATAATGAGATCTGGTGCCCTCTTCTGGCCCGCAGGGATATGTGCAGGAAGAACCCTGTATACCTAATAAATAAATAAATAAACCTTTAAAAAAAAAACAAAAAACAAAAAACAAAAAACTGTTGTTCCTGACCTCCAATTACTCATATGTCTTCCAAAGACAGAAACCTCATGATATAGTTGCTCTCTTTGCAAACAGAGGCGATCTCTTGTGATGGCTCTCTAGCCCTTTGTGCTTTCTTCTGATTTCAGATATATGCTGCTCCACTGATGCCCAATCCCAAACAACCTAGAAAAATGATTTAAGGAGTAGTGGGGAAAGCAGGTGGTTGGAGATTCGTGCCTGAGCATTGGGCCGGGGGCCTATGGGGAGCCTGAGAGGGAGAGCCAGGGGTGCAGGGGACCATGGGAACAGCCTTCCCAAAGAGCACTGGTCCTGTGCCCCCCTCTACAGGTTCTGGGCACACCTGGGGAGTCCCTGGCAGGCAGGAGAAGGAGGAAGAGCCAGGACTACTTAAGGTGAACCCCAGGGATAGCATCATTGAGGGCCCAGAGCTAGAAGTGGTCAAAGCTTCAGGGAGTCAGGGAGATAGAGGAAGAGGATGAGAAGTTAAAGGAGCTACAAAATGAGGTAGAGAAGCAGATTAATAAAAGTACAACCCCAGGTAATGCTGGCTCAGTGATCTCATCTCTTGAGGAGAAGATGGAGGCTGATGCCAGTTCCATCTATGTTAGCAATGTGGACTATGGTGCAACAGCAGAAGAGCTGGAAGCTCACTTTCATGGCTGTGGTTCAGTCAACCCTGTTACTACAGTCTGTGCCAAATTCAGTGGTCCTGCCAAAGGATTTGCCTATGTAGAATTCTTAGACAAAGAGTCAGTGAGGACTTCTCTGGCTTTAGATGATTCCCTGTTTAGAGGGAGACAGATTAAGGTGATTCCCATTAGCACAACAGATGGGTTTCCAATGTGCCCAATACCGTGCATGAACTGCCAATTACAACAGCTCCCAGTCTTGATTCTGGGATCAAAAAAAAAAAAAGAGTTAAAAGAAAAGAAAGAAAAACAGAAGATGGAAAAATATTTTTTAAAAAAGATATACTATGGAAAGGGGAGAATCCCATAACTAACTGAGGAGGGACCTACTCTGTGTAGTAGGTCAGGCGCAGGGACTGGGGCAGTGGTGACATGTTCCCTCTGGAGATTCAATATAGACACTTTTCAAATGTGCAACCTGCTCACTGTTTGCCTGCTCTACTTCACTCTTTTGGGCCTGCTCAAGGGTAGGTGGGCATGGGTGGTAGGAGGGCATTTTTTCAACCAGAGCTCTGGAAGGGCACCAATCTGTTCAGCTTGTTTCCTTCCCTCATCTTCTCCCTGCCTTTTGCAGACGCTGCCTGCCTTCTCCTGTCCTTTCAGTTCTAGGCAAAGTCTGCCTTTCTTTCCTAGGGGCTCCTGCTCCTCAAGATTGTCTGGTGAACTATTGTTTGCTTTTTTTTTTCTTTTTCTGTCTTGAGTGTCTTTCTTTGCAGGTTTTTGTACAGAAAAAAACTCACTCCCAGTGGATTCAGTGTGAATTACACTTACCCTTGAGGAAATACACTACTTTGTTTTGGGAAGTTTTGCAGTGTATTTTTGTTGTCGTTGTTGTTCAAGGAGGAGGAAGCTGGATTTTGTTTATTTTTTTAAACTCATTTAAAAGAAATGGGGTTTAGGCTGGGCGGTGGTGGTGCACGCCTTAAATCCCAGCATTCGGGAGGCAGAGGCAGGCGGATCTCTGTGAGTTTGAGACCGGCCTGTTCTACAAGAGTTAGTTCCAGGATAGGGTCCAAAACCACAGAGAAACCGTCTCAAAAAACAAACAAACAAACAAAAAAAAAAGCATGGGGTTTTTTAAAAACTGTGTCATAAATAAACTTGTCTATGGAAAGAAAGAAATATGATTTAAAATTTATTTTCTCGCATGGCAATGGTGGTGCACGCCTTTAATCCCAGCACTCGGGAGGCAGAGGCAGGTGGATCTCTGTGAGTTCGAGAACAGCCTGGTCTACAGAGCTAGTTCCAGGATAGGCTCCAAAGCCACAGAGAAACCCTGTCTCAACCCCCCCCCAAATAATAATAAAATAAAAATAAAATAAAATAAAAATAAATAAATAAAAAAATTAAAATTTATTTTCTCCTACATGGATTATGGTCCAAGATGTGAATTATGCTCTATCTACCTGCCCAACACTATGCACTCCTGAGAAAAGTCTGCAGATTAGAAAGTCTTTTGTCCTCTGGAAATAAGCTTCACTGGATCACACCTTTGCAGCTAGTGGCAGGATTACATTAAAAGCATTCTAATCATGCATCGCTAGAAGATCAATATCATCCCTTCCTTCCAGTTCCTAAACTATTTGTAATCTTTATAACACAAATCTGAAATTGGAATGCAATACTGACAACTTCTGGAATCTAGATCTTCAGTTTTCTTATCTCTCTTCCCACTGCACACCAAGAGCAGTGTCCACGTGTATACTCTGGACAATCAGCATCATATCCTGAATTTCCAGAGTCTCCCCTTCCCCAATAAATTCATATACAGGGAGGCTCAGAGGATAAGGGCCACTGCCAACATGAACCACATGGACCAACATGACTACAGTCTTGTTCATGATCAGTCCAAGTCATAGCAGAAATGACAGTTCAACAGATCTGAACACCCAACACTCACCACGGTATAGCTTGTGATCTTCCTTACTACTCCTTACAGCAGAGGCAGAATAGAATTATGGAAAGAACCCACAACCTGTCTGCCACTAGTACTCCTGATTTCGAACCCTTCCCAGAATTCCTCACAGGCTAGGGCCACCCAGCTGAGCCTCACAATATGAGCAGCTCCTCTATCAAAGATCAAATGACTCAGACAGCACAGTCCTTCCAGTTCTGCCCTCCCAGCCCAGCAGACAGGGACCTAGTTTAGAAAGACTGTATTTAGTACACCTTATTCTATTCTCCTACAGCACATCCTGTTTCTCATCCAAAGCACAGGGTCCTTTCTGTGCACATTCCATTGTACACTCACTTTCCAGTGCAGCCATCCCACTGCCTCAGAGATGGGAAATCCTGCAGACAAACACAGGTCACATTCATAAACTAATCACTCTTCCTGTGTGACTGTGTTTATTTTGTAACTGTTGTTAGACAAAAACAGACCATGAATTAGAAAACAATCAGGATCATGTTAGGGCTTGGAGGGAGCAAAGACAATGTGAATATGTTGTACTTTTAATCTCAAAAATTATTTTGAAAAGTTGAAACAGGCTTTATGACCCTGTGCTCCAGAGATTAGGGATTTGTATTAGAGCACAATATATATTTCTCATGTATTTTCCCTAAAGATGAAGATCTTATTCCACAAAAGTAATGGTCCTGTTAAGCAGGGACACAACATTTTACCCAGATCATCTATTTTGGATAAACTACTGTAAATATCACACATTAGGTTTCAAGATAAGGTCAATCCATACCCAGATTGCCATTGTCTGTGGATTGCAAACAATGGTCAATCAGGATAATAATACAGCATCACAACTGACTAACTGATTCCACATAAGTAATCTCAGTTGAAAGAGGAAAGCTCTCACCCTCAGGCTAACCTCTCACTTCCTGTACCATGTCTCCACCAGTTTCAAAGTTGGTCAATGAGTTCAATTCTTATAACAATCCCTCTATATTTCTATGTCCCAAGTAAAAGTCAGAAAGATCAACAGACACTCATTAACTGCTCTATTTTTCTTTCTAACTGACTAGTGAAGGACAAACCTGGGAAGAGTTGCAGGACTGTCCTCCCAGAACTGGGCAGGAGAGGCAGAATTAGGTGTTCAAAATAATTCTCAATTTTTTTTTTCGAGACAGGGTTTCGCTGTAGATTTGGTGACTGTCCTGGAACTAGCTCTTGTAGACCAGGCTGGTCTCGAACTCCCAGAGATCTGCCTGCCTCTGCCTTTTGAGTGCAGGGATTAAAGGTATGTGCCACGACCGCCCAGCAAAATAATTCTCAATTACACAGCATGAGGCAAGCCTAAAGTATAGGAGACGTTGATCGACATAGAAATCAACATAACTTGAAAGAAATGAAATGAAACTATTAATGACTTAGAAACATTGGATAACAGAAACACATAGAGATAAGAGGAGCAATACAATAAAAGAAAGTATTTGAGCCGGGCTGTGGTGTCGCACGCCTTTAATCCCAGCACTCGGGAGGCAGAGGCAAGCGGATCTCTGTGAGTCTGAGGCTAGCCTGGTCTACAAGAGCTAGTACCAGGACAAGCACCAAAAGCTATGGAGAAACCCAGTCTCGAAAATTCAAAAAAAAAAAAAGAAAGTATTTGAAACTGATACCAAAAAGTGTTTTTTTTTTCTTTTTCTTTTTTTCTTTTTTTTTTTTTTCGAGACAGGGTTTCTCTGTGGTTTTAGAGCCTGTCCTGGAACTAGCTCTTGTAGACCAGGCTGGTCTCAAACTCACAGAGATCCGCCTGCCTCTGCGTCCCGAGTGCTGGGTTTAAAGGCGTGCCATACCACCGACAGGCCCCAAAAAGTGTTTTTTAAAGTGATGATAATAATGCACTTTTAGATGGGCAGTGTGGCTCATCCCTAGGAGAGGGGATGTCATTAACAAGAGATAGATTGATGGTGCCCATATACATATGTTGACTTCTGAGATCTGTAACCTGACACATAGAGTTAGGAAATGGCCTGTTTTGCAAATCTCCAAGTCGACATAACTCTGTCAAGCAAGATTGATCATATTTCTTACCAAATTGAATTTCTTACCAAATTACAGATTGAATACAATGCTCATCAAAATCCCAGAAAATTTTTTCAAAGATTTCAAAAGAATGGTATTCAAATTCATATGAAAAAAAACAAAAAAAACCCAGGAAAACCAAAACAATCGTGTACAATAAAAGAACTTCTGGAAGCATCACAATCCCTGACTTCAATCTTTACTACAGAGCTACAATACTGAAAACAGCCTGGTATTGGCATAAGAACAGACAGGAGGAACAATGGAACCGAACAGAAGACCCAGATATCAACCCACACATCTTTGAACACCTGATTTTTGACAGGGAACCAAAAAAATATCAAATGGGAAAAAAAGAAAGCATAGTTAACAAGTGGTGCTGGCATAACTGGATATCAACATGTAGAAAAATGAAAATAGACCCATATCTATCACCATGCACAAAACTCAAGTCCAAATAGATCAAAGACCTCAACATGAAGCCAGCCATACTGAAACTTATAGAAGAGAAAGTGGGAAGTACTCTTGAAGGCATTGGCACAGGGAACCACTTCCTAAATATAACCCCAGCAGCACAGACACTGAGAGAAACAATTAAATGGGACCTCTTGAAACTGAAAAGCTTCTGTAAAGCAAAGGACATCGTCAACAAGACAAAGTGACAGCCTACAGAATAGTAAAAGATCATCACTATCCCCACATCAGTCAGAGGTCTGATCTTTAGAATATACAAAGAACTCAACAAATTGGACACCAAAAGAACACATCATTCAATAAAAAATGGAGTAAAGACCTAAACAGAGAACTCAACAGAGGAATCTAAAATGGCTGAAAGACACTTAAGGAAATATTCAATATCCTTAGTCATCAGAGAAATGCAAATCAAAACAACTCTGAGATTATAACTGACACCTGAATATATAGCCAAGATCAAAAATACTGATGACAACTTATGCTGGAGAGGTTGTGGGGAAAAGGGAACACTTCTGCATTGCTGGAATGAATGCAAGCTGATGCAGCCCCTTTAGATGTCAGGGTGGCAATTTCTCAGAAAATTAGGAAACTACCTTTCTCAAGACCCAGTAACAGGCTCCAAAGCTACACAGAGAAACTGCGTCTCAAAAAACCAAAACAAACAAAAAAAAAAACAGAACAAAACAAAAAACTACAATAAGAAAATTGTAGAGCTCAATAAATACCAATTTAAAAAAGCTTTTTTTTTTCTCCAAAAGCTATGGAGAAACCCTCTCTCGAAAATCAAAAAAAAAAAAAAAAAAAAAAGGAAAAAGAAAGAAAGTATTTGAAACTGATACCAAAAAGTGATTTTTAAAGTGGTGATAATAATGCACTTTTAGATGGGCAGTGTGACTCAGGCCTTTAATCCCAGCACTCAGGAAGCAGAAGCAGGCAGATCATTGTTAGTTGGAGGCCAACCAGGTCTACAAGAGCTAGTTCTAGGACAGGCTCCAAAACTACAAAAAAATCCTTTCTCAAAATACCAAAAAAAAGTGCACTTTTAAGATTAAATAAAATTTTCTATATTGACTTTAAAAAAGAGTAGTCTCTTCCCTAGGAGAGGGGATGTCATTAACAAGAGATAGATTGATGGTGCCCATATACATATGTTGATTTCTGAGATCTGTAACCAGACACATAGAGTTAGGAAATGGCCTGTTTTGCAAATCTCCAAGTCGACATAACTCTGTCAAGCAAGATTGATCATATTTCTTTTTTTTTTTTTTTTTTTGGTTTTTTGAGACAGGGTTTCTCTGTGGGTTTGGACCCCATCCTGGAACTAGCTCTTGTAGACCAGGCTGGTCTCGAACTCACAGAGATCCGCCTGCCTCTGCCTCATATTTCTTACCAAATTAAATTTCTTACCAAATTACAGACTGAATACAATGCTCATCAAAATCCTAGAAAAATTCTTCAAAGACTTCAATAGAATGGTATTCAAATTCATATGAAAAAAAAAAACAAAAAAAACCCAGGAAAGCCAAAACAATCGTATACAATAAAAGAACTTCTGGAAGCATCACAATCTCTGACTTCAATTTTTACTACAGAGCTACAATACTGAAAACAGCCTGGTATTGGCATAAGAACAGACAGGAGGAACAATGGAACCGAACAGAAGACCCAGATATCAACCCACACATCTTTGAACACCTGATTTTTGACAGGGAACCAAAAAAATATCAAATGGAAAAAAAAGAAAGCATAGTTAACAAGTGGTGCTGGCATAACTGGATATCAACATGTAGAAAAATGAAAATAGACCCATATCTATCACCATGCACAAAACTCAAGTCCAAATGGATCAAAGACCTCAATATGAAGCCAGCCATACTGAAACTTATAGAAGAGAAAGTGGGAAGTACTCTTGAAGGCATTGGCACAGGGAAGCACTTCCTAAATATAACCCCAGCAGCACAGACACTGAGAGAAACAATTAAATGGGACCTGTGAAACTGAAAAGCTATTGTAAAGCAAAGGACACGGTCAACAAGACAAAATGACAGCCTACAGAATAGAAAAAGATCATCACTAACCCCACATCAGTCAGAGTTCTGATCTTTAAAATATACAAGGAACTCAAGAAATTGGACATCAGGGCTGGAGAGATGGCTCAGTGGTTAAGAGCATTGCCTGCTCTTCCAAAGGTCCTGAGTTCAATTCCCAGCAACCACATGGTGGCTCACAACCGTCTGTAATGAGGTCTGGCGCCCTCTTCTGGCCTTCAGGCATACACACAGACTATTGTATACATAATAAATAAATAAATATAAAAAAAGTTTAAAAAAAAAAAGAAATTGGACATCAAAAGAACACATAATTCAATATAAAAGGGAGTAAAGACCAAAACAGAGAACTCAACAGAGGAATCTAAAATTGCTGAAAGACACTTAAGGAAATATTCAATATCCTTACTCATCAGAGATATGCAAATCAAAACAACTCTGAGATTATAACTGACACCTGAATATATGGCTAAGATCAAAAATACTGATGACAACTTATGCTGGAGAGGTTGTGGGGAAAAGGGAACATTTCTGCATTGCTGGTATGAATGCAAGCTGGTGCAGCCCTTTAGATGTCAGTGTGGCAATTTCTCAGAAAATTAGGAAACTACCTTTCTCAAGACCAAGTAATACCACTTTGGGGTATATATCCAAAGGATGCTCAATCGTGCCACAAGGACGTGTGCTCAACTATGTTCATAGCAGCTTTGTTTGTCCTAGCAGAACCTGGAAACAACCTAAATGCTGCTCAGCTGAAGAATGGATAAGAAAAATGTGGTACATTTACACCATGGAGTGCTACACAGCAGAAAAAATAATGACATCTTGAAACTTGCAGGGAAATGGATAGAACTTGCAAACATTATTTTGCATGAGGTAACCCAGACCCAAAAAGACAATTATCACATGTACTCACTCATAAGTGGTTTTAAATCACAAAGCAAAGAAAGCCAGCCTACAGACCACAAGTCCCAGATCTTAGACAAAAACGAGGATGCTAAGAGAGACTTACAGAGCTCTAATCTACATGGGAAGTATAAAGTATAAAAAGACAAGATCTCCTGAGTAAACTGGGTGCATTTGGACCTTGGGAGAGAGTTGAAGTGGGGAATGGAGAGGCAGGGAGTGAAGCAAAGAAAATTGTAGAGCTCAATAAATACCAATAAAAAAAGATCGATCATATTTGCGGAGGATGGTTGTCTAATTGCAAAATCAATGTTTCTTGACTCAAGATAACCTTCCTATTCTGAACACCCACACAATGTGGTCTGTGTTCATTCACATGACATTAATTTACACATGCTGGGCAATTACAAACCTCTCCTGCTACCACAGTCAGGCCCTTTTCCACAGCGGTTGCTCCAACAGCTGATTGCCTATGCTTTGCCCCTGCAGTGCACACAATAGTCGATTCTTCCTATTGTGGTCTGAGGAGAGAAGAAATGCTCCATATGCAAATCCTTTTCCTGCAACTGCATTGGGCAGTCAACTATATGCCTCAAATGCATTATTTTATTTTATTGGTTTTTTTTTTTTTGAGACAGGATATCTCTGTAGCTTTGCTGACTGTCCTGGAACTAGCTCTTGTATACCAGCCTGGCTTCAAACTCACAGAGATCTGCATGCATCTGCCTCCCGAGTGCTTGGATTAAAGGCATGCATAACCACTACCCAGCAAATACATAATTTTATTACTGTGAGTTGGTACAGTCACGTAAGAACTTTGAAGGTGTAAAATAGAGGACACTCAAGGTTGCCCAGGAAAGCAACAAAGAGGGACCAAAGCCACCTGAGTCAACATAACAGAAGTTGTCTCAGAAGCAATATTTCTATCGGGACAGAAATGCAGCTCTTCTAGAATTAATATGCCTTCCCACTGAGAAATCACATCACACACTTAGGAGAATAATAAAAAATAGTATCTTTAATGATGTTATGCAATGATCTCTGTCCAAAGCTCAAGGGACAAAGGTTAAATAGATATTTGCATTAAATATATGATGTTAGTCATAAGTATCCCTTAGGATAATGGTCCAGATTATACTCTGAACAATTGAAATAGAAACAGGCAATATGCCAGTCTAAATATATAGGCAAAAATATTCTCAGAATATTTTCTTAAGTATGCCCGTGACCTGTTACAGCAGGTCATTCTTCACTGACAGGGTTCTAAGGTGAAGATCACAAGGGAGGAGAAAGACTGGACTGGACAAGTAAAAGATAAAAAAGATAGGGTGGGGAGGTGTTGCAGAAGATAAGTCCCAGCCTAGTAAGCTTCTTAAGAAAAATAGCATCTTAGTTGAGCAGTGGTGGGGCATGCCTTTAATTCCTGCCAGCAGATCTCTGTGAGTTCAAGGCCAGCCTAGTCTATAAAAGCTTGTTCCGGGAAGGGCTCCAAAGCTACAGAGAAACTTGAAAAACCAATAAAAAAAAAAAAGGAAAAAAGAAAAATAGCATCTTGCCAGGTGGTGGTGGCTTATACCTTTAATCCCAAGACACAGGGAGAAGAACCCTGTGCCTCTCTGTGAGTTCAAAGCCAGCCTGGTCTATTACTTCCTAGGGGGAAATGAAAGAATTACATGAAGTCAGCAGAAACTATGATACAATGAGACAAATTTAGGGAGAGGCTAGTCCAACAATTCTACACAAAGGGTATACAGGGTATTTCGAAATCTTTGCTACATCCAGAATGGCCTCGATACTGAGAACCATAGCTCCATATGGTGGGAAAGGTTGAGTTGTCAAGATCTGAAGCAACCCCTCCACAAAGGCCTGGGCACCAAACCATTATGGGCTCTCCAATACACATTCCTGGTTTTCGAAAAGGAGCTCTGTTTTAGTATCAACACATCAGTTCCTTAGGGAAACTCACAGGCTTATGTCCCAGGCTGTTACTAGGTCAGCAATAATGTCCCTCCTCCCTGCGTGAGGTCCTAAAGGAAAGCCTTGATTGATCAGGCCAGTCATTCACACAACAGTGTTTTACATTTCAAATATATGTCACCCGGTAATATTGCTCTTTTGACAGAACTATGCCTCTCTCAAAAAGAAAACTGGAACTTTATGGCATGCCAGGTCTTAAGGTTGGTTGTGACCTGTAATGTCTCCTAGAGCAGCTTGTTAACAGGTCTATTTTTTGATATTTGGTTGGGTCTAGTGATTTTTTTTTTGTTTCAAGACAGGGTTTCTTTGTAGCTTTGGAGCCTGTCCTGGAACTCACTCTTGTAGATCAGGCTGGCCTTGAACTCACAGAAATCCACCTTCCTCTGCCTCAAGAGTATTGGAATTAAAGGTGTGCACCGCCAGCACCCAGCAGTGACTTTTTATTTTTAACTCAGTGATGGCTTCTTTGAAATGGTTTGGAGTCAAATATATGGACAATCCTGATAAACAATGTATACCTGGGCATTCTAAACTCTACCAGCCCTCATTAGCATAGACTCACAGTTTGGGTGTTTTAGACGCATTTCTCCCTCTGATAAATTCTACTTTGTGAGACTGAGTTATTTTTTAAGCATTGGTCAATCTATTGTATCACCAATTCTACTCTTCTACATTATGACACAGTAGTGGAGAGCTACACGACATGTGAGATGCCTTTGATAACGTCCACAAATTTAAATATAAATTCAGATTATATTTAAAGCTTAAATGCAAAGTGCTCAATATCGAGAAGGTACTGGAGAAACGAGGCTTCTCTGAGTTTGGCAACTTGTTTCCATGAATGCAGGAACCCTGTTGAAATTGACTAGGAAGGTGTTTGTACACGCAGCTTCCTGCTCCCAATACTCTAAGCAGATGAAGCCACAGAGCAAAGTTATTCAGAAGCCTTCCCCTAGGCCCATGAGTTACCAGGGACCATGAGGGACTTCACAATACAGGGAATGTGGCGGCAGGTTCCCACCCAGACCCGTGGAGGTAACAACATAGTGTTTTCCGCACCTCGCCCTCTGCTCCTCCCCATCAGGAGACAGCGTTCCCTCACTCACCATGTTGTGCTTCTCCATTTTCCCAAAGTTCTCAGCTCATCGTCTCCCTGCAACAGCAACTGCACCCAAGAACGAGAATCCACTGGCGCCAGCTCCTCTTCAAACCAAGACTGAAGGCGGCTGCCAGGAAGAGACCTGCACTGCTTCTGACTGGCAGGTCACCTGGAGTGCTGATTGGCTAGTGAGTCCTGAGTGGCTAGAGCACCACCCATAGGGGGGTACAGTGTGCTTAAAGAGACAGAATACTCGTTCCTGTCCAATCCATTCACCCCAACAGAGAACTTCTCCAGATCTGAGAATACATGCATTTAATAGCACTGGCCGCTGGCTACTAAAGCAATCAATGTCGTCTTCTTGCACTCCTAGGAACTTTCCCTTTTTCTTCCAGCACACTGTGTGACTTGTACGGTGCACTGTGCTAGGCGGGTGGAGCAATTTCCTGTCCCACAGATGTAAGGATGCCTAGAATACTAACAACTAGAGAGTTTTAAAGTTACAAAATGAAATATTTGTTCTGTGGCTTCACTCTGAGGTCAGATGAACTGGAGGTACTTTTTACATGGTTTTCACAGGGATTTCACACAACAGAAAAGAGAAAAGCAGGAACCAGGTCTCAATCAAGATGATTGGTCTTTTCCCCATCGGAAAGCTGTATGATGACTCCATTGTTTATGGGTTTTATTCCTGAAATTCGAAGCAAACTCCAGGCAAATGAATAATAATAAAAAGGGTAGTGTTCATGGAAATTTGAATATGTAGAGAATAATGGAGCTAGAAAGAATGTCTTCATGAGCACTATTGTTAGCCAGCACTTCTTCCTCTATAGTCAGGTGAATAAAATATACAGCTGCAGTATTTAAGATTCTCTACATGACCAAGACAGGTAGAATGATTCTCACCATGGATGTAAAAAGTAGGCTTCTTAGAATGTCTCACAAGCTGGGGTCCACTTAACTTAAGAACAGCTGCATACCAATGGCAATTGAGGAATCCAATAGCTTGCTTCTCAGCCTTTTGTCTAAGATCAAGAGAAGGATCCAGTAGTTGTTCTGCCCACAAGGATCTGTGACTCAGCTGATTTTAAGTATTAACCAAAATTACAATGACTAATGCTAGTAAAGGGATGAATTTGGTAGCCAGTGCCACTGCACAGAAGCAAAAAAAAAAGATTTTTCTTCTTCAAAATACTTTATACGTGACTGCTGCTGCCAGAAAGTAAGATGCTGATTAAAGTTGGGTCATAGTCTTTGTTTGATTCAGTTTTTTGGTTTTTTGTTTGTTTGTTTTGTTCTGTTTTGTTTTTTGTGATTTCAAGACAGGATTTTTCTGTGTATTTGTAGAACTCATTCTGTAGTCCAGACTGGTCTCAAATGTAGGGAATCCCACTACCTCTGCTCATGAGTGATGGTGTTAAAACTGTTCACAGACATGGGTGGGAGAGATGGCTCACTGGTTAAGTGTGCAGAAACACCAAGCAGCTTAAGGTGGGTCCTATCATCTCAAATTATACAGATTAATGGAGGATTTTCTCATTTCAAAAACCTTTAAGTAAAATGTCCCAGGTTTAATCAATTCTTTGTGTATTGGATGATCCCAGAGGTAGTCAGTTTTACTACCAAAAATAGCCAGACATTTCAACAGCCAAGACAGACGAAATGATAAAAAAAAAAAAAACCTTGCCTGAGGTAGGCACAAAGAGCTTGGGAGTTGTTATCAAAACAGTGTTTTTCCTCAACAAATAAAACATGGAGATTTTACTTAGGGAGTCTGAATATGCTCATGCAATGTTCTCCCTTTCCTTAAGCATGCTCAGTTAACAAATCCACTTGTCACAGTGTAATAGCAGAGACATTTAGGGATATTCTTACCTCAATATTATATAGGAACAAATGTATATTAGACAAATGATGGAAAGAAATGTGTCTGGTATGTTCATATTGTGCCATTAAGGTCTTGCTTGAAAATCAAGAGGATGACACTGTGAAAAGTCGACTATCAATCTTGATGCTTATTCTAAAAGATAACTTTATCAACACCATAATTTTCACAAACACAAAAGAAGGGGACACAAAACCAGAAAACTTCAAGGAAAAGTTACCTAACAGCCCTATATACAATGCTTCTGGAGGAACAGTTATGATGATCTCTATTAATCTCAGAGAAAACTGCTTTTGCTCTGAGCAGTCTGACTAGGCAGAAGGCCACAGCTGCTATATAGTCTACAAACAAAAAAATTACACAACCCAGGAAAAGAAGAAACCTGAATAACATACCCCGGTACAGGAAGACAATTATCACATGTACTAACTCATATGTGATTTTCAAACATAAAGCAAAGAAAGCCAGCCTACAAACCACAAATTCAGAGAACTTAGACAACAATATGGATACTAAGAGTGCCTTACATAGATCTAATCTACATGGGAATTAGAAAGTAGAAAAAGACAAGATCTCCTGAGTAAATTAGGAGCATGAGGATCATAGGGGACGACTGAAGGGGGAAGGGGAGAGACAGGAAGAGGAGCAGAGAAAAATGTAGAGCTCAATAAATATCAATCAAAAATATGCAAGCACATGCCATTAATTCAATTCACTGAGAAAAACTGAACATTTGACAGTGGGTCACAGAAATTACTTGGTACAAGTGAGAAGTGTTAAGTCTGGACCTTAGCCTCCAGCCCCTGGCATCCATCCCAGCCCCTCTGGTCTGGGAATTGCATTATCCTGGACTCTAAATCCCAGCATTCCAGGTCCTGACCTGTCCCTGGGGAGGGGTCGGGACCACTCCCACAGTGCCTTTAGGTGGGTTCCTAGAGGAGAAACACGTGGTTCTGGGTTTGCATGGGCTCCCCGTTGTCCTGTCTCCCCCACATGTGCTCAGTCACCGGAGAGCACTGTATTTAATAAAATAATGGGCATTTTGATTTGGTTTCATTTCACTTAATTGGACTTCTTTGTGCTGGCAGAGCTGCGCCTTCTTGGGTTTTTTTCTTAACAAGAAAGAAACAGAGAACACACAGCGAACACTCTTCGGAGTTTATTAGAAGGGGTGTGCACAGGCCTCGGAAGTCAGTGTGTAGAGAGAGGGAGGAAGATGGCTCATCCAGCTTTTAAAATCTGCCTAGAGCCGGGCAGTGGTGGCACACACCTTTAATCCCAGCACTCGGAAGGCAGAGACAGGCGATCTCTGTGAGTTCGAGGCCAGCCTGGTCTACAAGAGCTAGTTCCAGGACAGGAACAAAATAGCTATGGAGAAACGCTGTCTCGAAACCCCCCCTCCCAACAAAAAAGCTGCCTAGTGTATGCACACAGGAGTTTGATATGGATACTACATATGCAAAAGAAAACTAAAGAAGATCATGGGAATCCAAACTGCAAAGGAAGACGTTGAGCTTTTGCTATTCACAGATGATATGATAGTATACATAAGTGATGCCAGAAACTCTATCAGGGAATTCCTACAACCCATAAATAACTTAAGTAAGGTGACAGGAAACAAGATGAGCTCAAAAAATGAGTAGCCCTCCTATATACAAATAATATAGAAGAGCAGGGCGATGGTGGCGCACGCCTTTAATCCCAGCACTCAGGAGGGTGAGGCAGCTGGATCGCTGTGAGTTCAAGACCAGCCTGGTCTACAGAGCTAGTTCCAGGACAGGCTCCAAAGCCACAGAGAAACCATGTCTCAAAAAAAAAAAAACCCAAAAGCAAAAAACAACAACAACAACAACCAAAATAGCCATTTCTACAGCCAAGACAAAAGAAATGAGAAAAAATTACTCTTGCAGGAGGCACAAAGTGCACGGGAGTTATTTTCAAAATGGTGTTTTTCCTCAACAAAGAAAGAATAGGGATTTTCCTTAGGATGTCTGAACACACTCATGTAATGTTCTCCCTTTTCTTAAGCATACTAAATTAACAAATCCACGAGTGAACATGATTCCAATGTAAAAACAGATATTTAGGGAATTCTTACCACGAAGTCTTGTAGGAACATATCTAAATTAGACAAATGATGGAAAGAAATGTCTCTGGCATGTTCATATTTTACCATAAGGTCTTAGCTGAAAATCAAGTAGATGACATTGTGAAAAGTTGATTGTCAATCTTGATGATCAATCTAAAAGATAACTGTACCAACACCATATATCTCACAGACACAAAAGATAGAGAACACAAAACCAGAAAACTTCAGGAAAAGTCACCTAACAGCCCTCTATACAGTGCTTCTGGATGAACGGTTATGATGATCTCTGTTACTCTCAGAGCAAAGCTGGTTTTGCTCTGAGCAGGGTGACAAGACAGAAGGCCACAGCTGCTTCCATGCAAGGTAAGAAGGAGTCCATTTTAACTAGACCTGGCTTGCTGTCTGTCTCGGGGTCAGGACATCACTGTAGAGAATTTCATTCTTTCTTTTTCCTAACCTTAAAAAATCTTTAGTTATATAGTGTTTTGCTTGCATGTGCCTATGCACAGTACCTACAGAGGGCAGAAGAAGGGATGAGATACCTGGGACTTTAATCAGAACAAATGGTGAGCTAGCATGCAGGGTCCAGGAATGGAATCAGGGTCCTCTGTGAAAACACCCAGTGATGAGCCATCTATCTAGGCCCTCTTTTTAATTTAAAATTAATCTTTAAAATTTGTTAATCAAAAGACAATATATCATTTTTTATCTCTTCCATCTCTGCCACAATTCCCTTCCAACTTCATCCTTGTTAAGTGTGGGTAAATATGTATGCTGAAATACATAAATATGTCATGCCCAAATATGCAGTCTCCAAAAAGCCAACAAGGAGATCAAGTCCTATATATAAAAGCAAAGAGCCTTTATTTTATGCAAGTTTGCAAACTCAGTCTCTCTGCATGTCCTGTGTATTGGAATAACTGGAGAGCCTTAAGCTGAGGTAGAGTTTGGTTTTTATAGTAGTCAAGGTGGGGATGAGTGGTTTCTAAGGTTCAGGACCCCTGATTGGTTGACATTTGCCTAGGGGTGTCCTGGTGAGTGTGTGCTGGCAGATAATCCTATCTAAAATGGTTGGAATGTTAGGCATTTCCTTTGGATGGTCTATTTTTGGGTGGTGCTTGGGTAATCTCAGTTTATATTGATATGGATTTTTGTAAATTGATTCAAATTTACAGTTGTTTTGTTAGAAAATTATATATATATATATACACATATATTTGTTTCTAATCTCAAAGTATTGTACCTATATACCTTATTTAACAATTCAATGCAAATTTGTAGGCCTTGAAAGTTATTATATCAACTAATTAGAATATTATGAAATATAAATTAGTAGTCATCAATTATAATCCATCTTGTAGTTATATTAGGCATATTTTCAAGGTCAAGCTGAGATATATTTTAGATAGTCTATGACAATTGGGCATGACTTACCATGGGTATGTTTTTTTTTTTTTTTTTTTTTTTTTTGGTTTTTCGAGACAGGGTTTCTCTGTGGTTTTGGAGCCTGTCCTGGAACTAGCTCTTGTAGACCAGGCTGGTCTCAAACTCACAGAGATCCGCCTGCCTCTGCCTCCCGAGTGCTGGGATTAAAGGCGTGCGCCACCACCACCCGGCCCCATGGGTATGTTTTTCTCTGTAAATGGGACCAAAAAAAGGGAGTAGAAGTTTATGTTCTGTCTTTATTAGTCAGAGCTGGTACAATCATGCCTGTTGGTCATCATAGCTCTTGGGAAATTTACAGAACAGGATCATCTAGAACAGTGGCATCTACCTAGTTCTCTATTTCTGAGTTTATTTTTCCTTTGAACCCTGAATAAATTGTTAAATACACTTTTGTGGGTTCTCACTTCAATAGGAAGCATGGTGGTGTGCACGCAGACTTGGTACTAAAGAAAGAGCTGAGAGCGCTACATCCAAATCACCAGGCAGCAGGTAGTGAAAAATACTTATATGTCCCTTGACCCAAGAATGAACAAGGAAAGTGGGCTACATTTACATAACTGAGTACTACACAGTAAAATAATGACATCTTGAAATTTGCAGGCAAATGGATGGATCTAGAAAACACTATATTGACTGAGGTAACCCAGACCCAGAAAGAAATATTGTACGTACTCACTCATAAGTAACATTTAGACATAAAGCGAAGAAAAACCAGCCTAAAATTCACAATTCCAGACAACCTAGACAACAAGAGGACCCTAAAAAAGGCATACATGAATCTAATATACATGGGAAGTAGAAAAAGACAAAGTCATGACATCTGTTAGTTCTCAAACACAGTGGTGTTTGTTTATACAGCTTGTTCCCATGTAATAGAAAAGAACTTTTCCATTCCTGCTATTGACATGATATTTTTATGAATTCTGATGTCATCATCACATTTCCAAACAATAATTATTCAGTTTCTACATTTCCTTATGCTAGAGGACCTGACAGACACATATGGGACCTAACATGTGATATATACATATGACAAAGCCTATTCCTGATTATATCTTGAACCTGAAGAAACAATGGAGTCAATTCTACATCGTCTGGTATAAATTCTGTGGTTTCAATATGCAAAGTTACTTTTTCTGCATATTGCAAATCAATAACTATGTTGAGAAGTCCTTTAAAATCCCTTAGTACAGAAAATAGAACACTAAGACAAATAACTATTAAAGGGACTAAAGATAATCTAAGATAAACTATAATTATGCTCTAAACCTACATCATCCAAACCTCTCCAGAATCACAAAAGTTCTAATCAATTGATTGTTCTTGCAGACGGCCCAGTATAGGTGTGGCGTTCTTCTGGGAACAACTGTTCACAGTTGTTTAGTCCTGTGCCATTAGGCAGAAATTCACAATCACTGGAAAGGTTACTGAGAAGTTCCTTTATGACATAGGACCTAGAAAACAGAGAGAAGGAATACACGAAAGGCCAGAGAAATATATAACTTGCACGGCACATCTCCAGTGACCTACTTCCTCCAACTATACTCTAAAGATCACAATAACCCCAAATGGTGCCACCATCTGGGAAACAAGTCAATAAGCATGTGAACTATGGGCTCATTTCATTTTCAAACTCTAACCATGGCAATGAAGTCCTAAACACCAAAGCTAGACTTCACAATTGCTAGCCATTCTGTGTCATCGGTTTATCTAACATCTATCCATCTGTTCACACTGTTTTCATAACCTGCTTTCTAGGAGAGGGCAGTGGGGCACGGGGGGATGTTAAAGTCCTTAGTGCAAGAATTAGATACCTGATTTTGGGTTCCCAGCACCCAAATAAAATGTCAGGTTCTGGATGCCTATGCCTGTAATTCCAGGTCAGGGGAAGAAGCAGACAAGAAGATTCCTGGGATTTATTGATTAGTTAGAGTAGGAGAATTTGAGCGCTCCACTTTGAGATACTGTCTCAAAAAAAATTAGAAAGACAGATTGATAGGTACATAGATAGGTAGGGAGATAAAGCACTTGGAGTCCGATCTCAAGGCTACCTGGAATTATCTGACAAACTAAACCAAAACTAAACAATGCTGACAGAATATCTGTAGTTGAGAGGGCCTGAGAAGACAGGTGAGATTTTCTTGTAAGAAGAAGGAACTCAGTTTGAGCCCAAGAATCCATGCTGAAGAGAAAACGAAAAAAGTCACAAGGACTTTTAACACTAGTAATGGGAAAGGGACATGGAGACAAATGAGTACCTGGGGCTTGTTGGTCAGCTAGCCTAGTCTACTTGGAAAGTTACAAAGCAATCAGACACCCTATCTGAAAAGAAATAGAAAATAAAAGTTTGGTCAAATCAAAGGCCTGAAACCAGAGATTCACTTCTGTCTTCCAAATATATACACACACATATACACAATCACATACTTATATTTCCACAAGTATATACACACAGAATGCCCAAACATACACACACAGTTGTACAATAGCACATACAAATACATACAATAGTACATACAATTCATTGCTAGCTTTGATTGTGTCTTTCTATGGTTATTTATGCTGGTTTATATTTGTAACACACATTCTCAGCTATTGAGTAGGTTTGATGTAAAAAAGATATCAACTTCGTGACAGGTTTTGAATATTTTGCAAAGCAAATCCCATGTACAAGGAACATCTGTGGTGGGGTGATTATTCTGTTGTATCCTCTGAAGATTTGTCACTCAACTTGCTTTAATAAAACAATGACTGTCCAGCAAGATAGGCATGAGACAGAGGGAGCATGTCTAGATTGTTTCATGCTAATAAATGTTCTACTATGTGGAGAATATGTGTTAACTTAAAAATGTCACAGGTAGTTATTAATAAGCCTGATATATTGGGCAAGTATTTTCAATTATTAAAATCCTCTATGTAGTTACTTTGAACTGGTATGTAGGAAAGAAATGACTGTTTAAAAATGGCATTCTGGAAGAGCAGAGGCGTTCTGTAGGGCTGGGTTGAAAGTCTCTGTCTAATAGCATCGGCCTGACCCCCAGTTCGGGGGGCACCTAGCCAGGGGCTGTCCTCTCTTAATCTAGCCTTTCATGTACTTGGTATTAACCAAGACACAGAGAGCTGGTCTCGCTCTGGGATCAGAGAAGGAGGAGAGTGACAGGTCCTGGGCCCTTCCTGCATACCCTGAGGCGACCAGAACTCCAGCCCTAGGGAGTGAGCAGGGCCTTTAGCTGCCTCGCTCCCTGCTTTTCCTCTCCTTCAGCATTGTCTACTAGCTACTTTTCCTGCTCTCTCTCCCAGGAGATGAACATTTGAGCCTGAGATGGCAGCCACCCTGCTCATGGCTGGGTCCCAGATCAGACTTAATGCCAATGCCTTCTCGACATTTCTAACCATGTCTCTAATTTCAAGAAGAAAGGCTGGGAATAAGCTCCTAGATGCTAAGTAGTGAGGAAGCATTGTGTGATTTCAGGCCCCTGTGACATTTGAAGATATGGCCATGTACCTCACTCGGGAAGAATGGAGACCTCTGGATCCTACACAAAGAGACCTTTACAGGGAAGTGATGCAGGAGAATTATGGAAATGTTGTCTCACTGGACTTTGAGATTAGGAGCGAGAACGAACAAAACCCGAAAGAAGAGCTTAGTGAAGATGTGGAGTTTGTGACCATGTCCAAAGAGCCTATTGGGGATGCTGAGAAGAACCCGGAAAGCGAAGAAGTCTTTGAAAGTGGGGACAGGTCCGAAAAACAGTGGGGAGAGCTGACCGCAGAGGAGTGGGTCAGCTACCCTCTCCAACAGGTCACTGACCTGCTGGCCCACAAAGAAGTTCACACAGGCATCCGCTATCACATATGTTCTCAGTGTGGGAAGGCCTTGCTTTTCTGCTTAGTGGACAAGGATAGAGTTTGTTTTTATGGATCTGATTTGAGAGGCAAATTGTGTGTCTTTACTGGCCCCTTTTAATGTTGGCTCTTTTCAGAGAGATGTTATTTCTTTAACTACTTCTAGATTCAGAGAAAAGGTACTTTCTTTTGCCTCTGGTTTCAGGACCAATGTATGTTTCTTTGAATACCCTTTCACAAACCAATAATGCTTCATAAAATGTTTGTCCATTAGTTTGCTACTTCAAACTAAAATAATAAGAGGTATCATGATGCTTGAACAAATTGTTGACACTATAAAATTCTTTTCTATACAATAACTGTTTTTGTTTAAAGAATAATTTACAATAAGCCCTCAGTTTTTTCCCTCAGGTCCAAAGATTATGGTAATATGCACCACAAACTTAATCAGATTGATGACAAACAAAAAGTCTTACTCCTATATGAAGCACAAAACATTCTGACACTGATTTTCATAGAGTATCACTACAGTAAGATTTTTCTCATGTTTTTAAAGAACACACATATTAAACTCAGAGTTTCTCTATAGGATGTCTTATTTTAAATATTTGGAGATGATTGGGAAAAAAGATACAGGACAGATTCCGTTTACATGTATCTCTCCAGTACGTGTTCTCTTATGCAACTGAAGATGATTGTGACATGCAAAGTCCTTACCACATTGATGGCATTCATAGGGTTTCTTGCCAGTATGTGTTCTTTTATGATTTTGAAGAGAACAGTTGTGAGCTTACCTCATTGATTACATTCAAAGGGTTTCTCTCCAGTATGTGTTCTTTTATGCCTTTGAAGATGACTGTGTTGAGCAAAGGCCTTACCAGACTGATTACATTCATAGGGTTTCTCTCCAGTATGTGTTCTTTTATGGTATTGAAGGTGACTATAACGTGCAAAGGCCTTACCACACTGATTACATTCATAGGGTTTCTCTCCAGTATGTGTTCTTTTATGTCTTTGAAGATTATCCTGACGTGCAAAGCATTTACCACATTGATGATATTCATAGGGTTTCTCTCTAGTATGTGTTCTTTTATTCTTTTGAAGATGACTGTGATCAGCAAAGGCCTTACCAAGCAGATTAAATTTATATGATTTTTCTTCATTATGTGTTCTTTTATGACTTTGATGAGTTTCATAAAGAACAAAGTCTTTATCATCTTCACTATACTCATAGAGTTTCTCTCCAGTGTTTGTTCTTTCATGCATTTGATGATGACTGTGATAGTCAAAGGCTTTACCACATTGCTTAATTTCACAGCATTTTTCTCTGGTGTGTGTTTTTTCATTCCTTTGAAGGTGAGTGTCATAAGACAAGGCTTTACCACAGTGAGAACATCCTGAAAATTTCTCTCCAATTTGATTTCTTTTAATCCTGCAAGGATAATTTACACATGTAAAAGCTTTACCACATTCAATACACTGTTGAACCTCAGATCTGTATGAATTAATTTCATAATTTGTTCCAATTGTAAAAATGAATCAAATATTAATGTCTTATACCTTCATTTAAAATCATGTTTTCTTCTTTCATTAGGAAAAATATTTGTGATGATAAATTCCTTTGTGTCATGGTTTACCATTTCATCTATAACTATCCCTATGTTTTTTCTATGATATTTTTCACATTTTTTAAAAAAAAACTGCATACACTGAATGCCTTACAAACTTTACTGCATTCATAAATTTTACTATGAATCATTATACATTGGCTAAGTGAACAAAGACACCAAGAAGTATTGGCAGACTTAGAACTCTTGGGGCTTTTTTGTAATGTGAAGTTGTTTATGTATTAACAATGATGGTAGAAAACCAATTACTGTATACTTGGTCTTAATTGAACAAGTATACTCTCCATGGGAACTACAGTTTATCTTCTAATTGTTCTTAATGAGTCGTATGCTATATCTTTCCATATCCATATTCCCATATGCTTGTATCAAGAGTTAACATATGATATACATAGTCAAGGAAGAATAGTGAATAAAAGATTTCCACATTGAATCCTCATGGTTTGACTTGCTGTTCCTCATAGACTTGTGGTATAGATATTAAGGTTTCTCCATAACAACTGCCCCTTGACCCTTGACTCTAACTGCCACTTTCACTAAACTTAGCAAGTCACAAAAACTTTATGAGTAATCCAAGTCTTACCATGAGCTATTGATTGAGGAGAAAGTTTGCAGCTACACTCATCACTGAAATGTGTATAAAGTTATTGTCATAAGTAGCAAGAAAGAAATGGACTGACAGATCTACTACATAGCTCTCACGTTGCTATGATTCAAATGGTGATTTCTGTTTAGTCATTGCTTCCTTGACTTTTTCTTTTTCTTTTTTTTGGGTTTTTTTGAGACATGGTTTCTCTGTGGCTTTGGAGACTGTCCTGGAACTAGCTCTGTAGACCAGGCTGGTCTCAAACTCCCGGAGATCCGCCTGCCTCTGCCTCCCGAGTGCTGTTGACTTTTTCTTTAACGAATGCCTTGCAAATGCAATTCACATATGAGAAATTGAGGAATATGGATTTGTGAGAATTTAATAACCATCAATGCATTTAAATCTGTGATTATTTACACTGCTACTTTTGATTCGTTGTTCCTGGACATATTACAAATTCATCAGAGGCACATTGTTATAAACTTGCACAGGAAAATTACCTTGCAGGTCTTCTAGAGCATTGACTATGTTCTTCAGTGTTACAGTCCTCCAAAATGTACCCTGAAATACAGTACCAGAATATGTATGTTATATTATTAAATATTGTACAACAATTAGTTCATTATCTTTTTTTTATTTTTTTAAATTTATTTATTTATTTTTTTTGGTTTTTCGAGACAGGGTTTCTCTGTGGTTTTGGAGCCTGTCCTGAAACTAGCTCTTGTAGACCAGGCTGGTCTCAAACTCACAGAGATCCGCCTGCCTCTGCCTCCCGAGTGCTGGGATTAAAGGCGTGCGCCACCACCGCCCGGCTAGCTCATTATCTTAAGTGCACCTCAGAACTATGATTGTGTTATTCATCTCATTTTCTTCTTTCTAAATCAAATTACAGAACAACATTATAAGGCAAGGAAAGGTTGTCTCCATATTTTGAAACATGAAGGAAATTCATTTTTACCTATAGTAGTGAGGTTCCTGAAGGTCTCCAGCATCACATCTTTATAGAGATTTTTCTGGGAAGGACTCAGCAAATCCCACTCTTCCTGAGTGAAGTTGATATGTAGATCATCATAGGTCACTGCCTTCAAAAATATACCATACGTGTGTATATACCGTAAGCATGACAGTGACATCATTGGAAATGCATACTTCTTTGAAAGTACAGTTGTATGATTCTGGTGTTCCCCATTCTTATTCTGTGATATAGTCAGTTACTTTAGAAATAAATTGAAAAGGAGAGTCAATTCTGTCATTTCTATACAATTTGAATGGGATTTCACCTTATAAGAATAATATCTATTAACAGGGTGAGACAAGAAAAAAAGATCAACAGTAAATTGTATGCATGAGAAAATTGTATGAAAAATTCCTCATTACAGAAAGAAAAAATGATACACAAATGGGTGTATTGGTTTATTGTGTCTTTAACCACAACACTGAGAAAACAGAGGTGGGTATATTTGTCTCTGAGTTGAATGTCATGCAAGTCAATATAATCAGGTCCAGGAGAGGTGGCAGTACACATTAAATCTCTGTCTCCATTGCAAACCTCAATAACATAAACAATGGGATAGAAAAACTAACAGGCTTTTATTGAAGTTTCTACAAAGAGTTGTTTTCACTCCAGTTCTGTAGTCTTCTTCCAGACCCTGAAGTACCCTAATATAAACTGCAATACCAATAACATTTTGTAGAAAAAGAACTTCCTGTATAAAACAGTTAAAAGTGGACAGATGAAAACAGTAAAAATATAAATGGTGGTCATAAATAATCAACACAGACCTGGAGAGAGGGCAGATTAATTCAGCACTCTTGCTGATCTTGAATGGAGATGGACAAATTTGCCTGTACTTACATGGGGATTATAACTATCCATTTTCCAGGGTAAGGATTTCTGATATCCTTTGATCACTTTCATGGTACATATCCATGCAGGCATATAAAACAGTCATATTGATTTAAAAAAAATCATAGCAAGCATAACAAGCAAGTAGATGTTCATACAACTGTAATTTAATGACTCAAAATACTCAGGCAGTATTAACGCTATCAATCCATGGGATGGCATCCTGGGAATCAGAGAGATACCCTCTGTCAAATTTTAAAATTCCAGATAAGCATGAAGCTCAGCACAGCAGCTTATACTTGACATAAAAAATACCTGCATTCCAGGGCCATCATCCAATAAGATAACAACAAATAGAGCCAGGAATAATGCCTCCCTTTACTTTCAGGAATTTAGAGCCACACAATGACTCAGATGAGCAAACAAAACAATTAAAACAGCAGGATACCAAACTCTTGAGCACTGAATAACAACTGTTTCTGCTATATCTTCTGTGATTTAGAGATTGAGCCTATAATGATTATACATTTCAGTATTAATACGAATTTGGCTGATTAACGTCAAGCACAACACAGTAGATATAAATGTCAGGAAATTATTTATGGTATTGAAACTCATAGCATACAATGAGGAATTTCATCTAGAAAGGCTTCTCCTACTAAGGATCCACAGAAAATTGAAATAAAACCAATAAGGAGAGAAAGTTCTTCAAATACATGATATTTTCTGGTCGGTTGTTTATTTAATCAAGTACATTCTGAACCCAGTCACTATTGGTCCATGGTCAACAAATGAAAGAAATCATTTCATCACTTAAAAGATTCACATTTAGCCGGGCGGTGCTGGCGAACGCCAGTAATCCCAGCACTCGGGAGGCAGAGGCAGGTGGATTTCTGTGATTTCGAGACCAGCCTGGTCTACAGAGCTAGTTCCAGGACAGGATCCAAAACCACAGAGAAACCTTGTCTCGAAAAAACCAAAAAAAAAAAAAAGATTCACATTTAATGACCCTTAAAGAAGGACTCTTAGAAGAAATGCAATACTAGCTCAGAATTGAGAAATAGATGTTTATTTATTAGGGATAGACTCACAAATCAGAATCCTATCAAATCAGAACTGAGATCAGAAACCGAATCATGCAGCCAGAAAGAGGCTGGACTCATGCTCTATACTGGTATATATAATATAAGAGGCCATGCCTTAGTGGTCAGGAAATCACTGGCTGTAAGGTTTCCTGCAGCACCTTCTCCTTTTGTTTAAATAAGAGAGTTCTAAGCCCAATACACAATACTATACTATGAATAAGAACAATATATTCATTAATTATCCTATCCTAACTATTTTATGTCTTGTATAATAACTTAGCCAAGTCATGAGAGGAAAGGAACTTCAACTATCTAGTCTTCAACCTCATCGAAGATCCAAGAAGGGAAAATAATATTACTTGAGTAAGAAGGAAGTGCAATCAAGCAACTTTCAAAATGTGTAACAAATTACAGAGACAACTGGCTCCCTGGGCAATCATCCAAAGTCTCATTTGCAATGTTGAAGCAACCAACTTTGGCAAAGACCTAGAATAAGTGACCGGCCACTTAAGGAGGTAGGAAAATTTTAAAAACCATCTTATCCTATCTTGGCAAGATTTAACAATCCTGCTTATCCATTTTTGGATATCATGTATCTTGTCAGTAGTTGAGACACGAACATGTCTTTGCCTAAAGGCCAGTTTTGCCAAGAAGAAAACAAGCTACAAGTGAAGTGACCAGTGTTCAACATTCTATCGGAAATAGAATGATGCTACTAGGAGCAATTGTGTCTCACTTAAACATAACTCAAAGTTATTTAAATGCCATAATCTACAGCTCTTTGAAGTGGTTGAAGATTACCTATATGTGAAGAATATAATCTCTACGTATCTAAAGAACCTGATTATTCCAACTATAAAAACCATAAATGACTATTGATCTATAATTCTTAATACCTATAAACTTAAAAATTAAGGCTCATATTAGAATATTATACAAGGGGGCTGGAGAGATGGCTCGGTGGTTAAGAGCATTGCCTGTTCTTCCAAAGGTCCTGAGTTCAATTCCCGGCAACCACATGGTGGTTCACAACCATCAGTAAAGAGGTCTGGTGCCCTCTTCTGGCCTGCAGGCATACACACAGACAGAATATTGTATACATAATAAATAAATAAATATTGGAATATTATACAATGAACAACTGAAACAAATGAGGACAATGACTTCAAAATGTAAACAATGTATAAGTATCTTGAACAGAGGTAGAAATGTATGTTGCAATATGATAAATATATATCAATCCATAAAGAGGTTTTAAGCAGAGGTAGAAGCATGAATGCATACAATATTCAATATAATTTCACATTATATCAATATACAATAATCTACAGGAAATAATAATTTCCTATAAATAATAACTCACAATATTCACTCTATTTACTCACTATTATTATTAGTGTGAGTAAGCTCACACTAATCTATTATCCCATCCAATTTTCCCATTTTTTTTTCAAAGTGATCCCTCAGCCTCTAAAATTTTCTCTCCATCTTGCAACCCTATAGCAATTATAATCAACCCCTAAATGATATCCCTAATTCTGAGAACAACCTTTGTTGGGAGAGGAGACATTGTCTTTTAGAATTACTTCCAGCTGTCATGGGGGGGGGGGGATTTTCTTTCTATGGGATCCTGTGAAAGTAAAATGATGGTTAAGTTCCAAGATTACTGTCTGGTACAATTGCAAATAGTCTCTGCATATTTGGTAAGGTTTTTCTAAGCTTCCTATTAGGAGGTCTGTCCAGAACATTGTAAAAAGTGTACCATTTCAGCTAACCAAGTTGGAACCATCTTGACTAGCTGGTACTCAAAACAGATCTTGTAGTAGCGCTATCATCATCATGACGTAATATCAACCAGGTTGAGTTGATGTTCTGGGGCCACATCTTCTTCCTGGAAATTTCAAAATTCACTGCAGGAAAATTTATTGTTCATTGTGCAAACCTTCAACATTAATTATATAGACATATACAAACAAATATATTCAGTGACATGTACAATAGAGACAAAAATAGATATAAAGAAAAGTAAATTTTTTTCTAAATTCTTTTTTCTTTCTGTCCCATGCTCCTGACATGAGACAGAAACTCTGAATTTTTCTTTTAACATGTTTGGATTTATAGAGGGACAGAGCCAGTGTCCAACTCCAAAGCCAACTTGATATATTCATAAACATTTATCCACCTAGAAAAGGCACCCAAAGTAATGATAGGATAAAAGTGTAGATTATTGAATCTACTCTTAAAAAAAATCAAAAGGCATATTTATGTATGATGAGATAAAAGGGTAGATCATTAAAATTAATTTAAAAAGTAACTACTTATTTAAATATTTTACATTGATATAGATATGTATGCTTCCTTTTGATAGTAATTTGATATTATTTTTGTTAAAACATACTGTCTATGATGTTATATTTTTACTCAAGATATTTTACCTAAAACAACTAACTTAAACATGTAGTGAAAATAGTTGCCAGGCAGTGGTGGCGCACACCTTTAATCCCAACACTCGGGAGGCAGAGGCAAGGAGATCTCTGTGAGTTCGAGACCAGCCTGGTCTACAAGAGCTAGTTTCAGGACAGGCTCCAAAACCACAGAGAAACCCTGTCTCGAAAAAGCAAAAAAAAAAAAAAAAAAAAAAAGAAAAGAAAAAAAAATATTTAGTCCTTGAAAGTTATTATTATTAAAGTACTGCATATTAATAGTTTGTTACTTATTAAAGTTGAAAGTATAATCATGTTAGGTATATTTTAACATTATACAGAATTTTATTATGCCTGCTGTTCTTCTTCCAGGAACCTTGATGTTGGTGAATAACATCTGTGTTAGCCAACAGAAAAAGCAGTGATCTCAAAGTGACCCTTAAACTATTGTTTCTGACCTCTAATTACTGATCTATCTTCCAACGACAGAAGTCTCATGATATGGATATTCTCTTAGCAAACAAAAGAGGTCTCTTGTGATGTCTCTCCCGGCCCTAGTACTTTCTTCTGGTTTAGATAAATGCTGCTTCACTGATACCCAATCCCAAACAACCTAGAGAAATGATTTGAAGAACAGTGGGGGAAGCAGGTGGTTGGGGATCCCTGCCTGAGAAGTGGGCCTTTGGGGAGACTGGGAATGAGGATCCTTCAGCTACAGGTTCTGGGACCAGCTGGGGAGTCCCCAGAAGCCAGAAGGAGCACTTCAAGGACAGCATCATTGAGGACCCAGAGCTAGAAGGTGATCAAAGCTTCAGGGAGTCAGGGAGATAGAGAAAGAGGATGAGAAATTAAAGGAGCTACAAAATGAGGTAGAGAAGCAGATGAATAAGAATACAACCCCAAAATAAGAGTACAACCCCAGACAATGCTGGCTCAGTGATCACCTCTTGAGGAGAAGATGGAGGCTGATGCCAGTTCCATCTATGTTGGCAATGTGGACTATGGTGCAACAGCAGAAGAGCTGGAAGCTCACTTTCGTGCCTGTGGTTCAGTCAACCGTGTTACTAATTTGTCAGTCTGTAACAAATTCAGTGGCCTTGGCAAAGGATTTGAAGATGTAGACTTCTTAGACAAAGAGTCAGTGAGGACTCCCCTGGCTTTAGGTGAGTCCCTGTTTAGAGTGAGAAAAATCCAATACCATGCCCAGACTACTAATTACAACATCTCCCTGTCTTGATTCTACAGTGGTTTTAACAGCAGGCCCTGGGATCAAGTCTACAGGGGCCAGGCTAGAGTGACATCATGGTATTCCCCTTACTAAAAAAAGTATTAGAAGGAGAGAGGGGGGAAAAAAGAGGAAAGAAGGGAAAAAAGAATTTAAAAAGATAGAAAACAAACGATGACCTCGATGGGAAAAAATGTTTTTTAAAAAAGATATACTGGGGGGCTGAGAGATGGCTCAGAGGTTAAGAGTAATGACTGTTCTTCCAGCGATCCTGAGTTCAATTCCCAGCAACCACATGGTGACTCACAACCAATTATAATGAGATCTGGTGCCCTCTGCTGGCCTGCAGGGATAAATAAATAAATAAATAAATAAATAAATAAATAAATCTTTATAAAAAGTTATTCTGTGGAAGGAGGAGAATCCCAAAATTAACTGTAGGGACCTGCTCTGGGCAGTAGGGGAGGCCCAGGGAATGGGGCAGGTGTGACATATTTCCTATGGAGATTCAACATGGACACTTCTCAAATGTGCAAACTGTTTCCTGTTTCTCTGCTCCACTTCACTCTCTTTGGGACTGCTCAATGGTAGGTCGGTACGGGTGGTAGAAGAACATTTTTTACACAGAGTTCTGGAAGGGCACCAATCTGTTCAGCTTATTTTCTTCCCTCATCTTCTCTCTGTCTTTTGCAGTCCCTGCCTGCTTCTGATTTACCACGTCTAGGCACACGCTACCCTTCTTTCCTCAGGGCTCCAGCCTCTCCAGTTTTTTTGGTGAACTATTTTGTTTGCTTTTTTGTTTATTTTTCTGTCTTGAGTGTCTTTCTTTGCAGGTTTTTGTACCAGAAAGAACTCACTCCCAGTAGATTCAGTGTAAATTAACTTACCTTAGAGAAATACAGTACTTTGTTTTGGGAAGTTTTGCAGTGTTTTTTTTTATTTATTTATCAGGTGTTCTTGTTTTGTTTTATTTTATCTTTACATTTTTCCCTTTTATTTAAAAGGAATGGGAAGAAGTGGGAATAAGGAGGTGGGAGCTGGATTTTGTTTATTTTCTTAAACTCATTTAAAAGGGATGGGTTTTTTTTTAAATAATGTGTCATGGAGAATGTTGTTTATGGAAAACAAAGAAAAATGATTTAAATTTATTTTCTGCTACATGGATTATGGTCCGAGATGTGGATTATGCTCTATCTACCTGTCCAATACAATGCACACCTGAGAAATGTTTGCAGATCAGAAACTCCTTTTTCCCCTGGAAGTAAGCTTCACTGGATCACACCATTGCAGCAAGTGGCAGGATCACATTAAAAGCATTCTGGTGATGCATTGCTAGAAGGTCAATATCATCAATTCCTACCACTTCCTAAACTATTTTTAATCCTTATAACACAAACCTGAAATTGGAATGCAATATTGAGAAATTCTGGAATCTAGACCTTCAGTTTTCTAATCTCTCTTCCCACTGCACACCAAGAGCAGTGCCCATGTGTGTACTCTGGAAAATCACAATCACATCCTGAATTTCCAGAGACTCTCCTGCCCCAATAAATTCATATACAGGGAGGCTCAGAGAACAAGGGCCACTGTCATCATGAACCACATGGACCAACATGCTGGCTCATGATCAGTCCAAGTCACAGCAGAAATGACAGTTCAACAGACTTGAACACCCAATACTCGCCATGGTATAGCTTGTGATCTTCCTTCCAACTCCTACTGCAGAGGCAGAATAGAATCATGGAAAGAACCCACAAACTGTCTGCTACTAGTACTCCCCATTTCTTACCCTTCCCAGAATTCCTTAATGGTTAGGGCCACATCGCTGGGCCTCAAAATATTAGCTGCTCCTCTATAGAAGGATCAGATATCAAAAGACTCGGACAGCATAGTCCTTCCAGTCCGCCCTCGCAGCCCAGAAGACAGGGGCCTAGATTAGAACGTTTGTCTTTAGTACACATGATTCCACTCCCCTATAGCACATCCTATTCTTCATCCAAAGCACAGGGTCCTTTGTGTGCACATTGCATTGCACACTCATTTTCCAGTGCAGCCATCCCATTCCCTCAGAGATGGGAAATCCTGAAGACAAACACAGGTCACAGTCATAAAGGAATCACTGTTCCTGTGTAATTGTGCTTATTTTGTAACTGTTGTTAAACAAAAACAGACCATGAATTAGAAAACAATCAGGATATGTTACGGCTTGGAGGGAGCAAAGACAATGTGGACATGATGAAGTTTTAATCTCAAAAATTATTTTGAAAACTTGAAACACACTATATGGTCATGTGCTCCAGAGACTAAGGATTTGTATTAGAGCACAATAAATATTTCTCATGTATTTTCCCTAAAGATGAAGATCTTATCCAGAAAAGTAACAGTCCTGTTAAGCAGGGACACAACATTTTACCCAGATCATCTATTTTTGATGAAATATTGTATATATCGCAATTAGATTTCAAGATAAGGTCAGTCCCATACCCAGATTGCCATTGTCTGTGGACTGCAAACAATGGTCAATCAGGACAATCATACAGCATCACAATTGACTAACTGATTCCACATAAGTAATCTCAGTTGAAGGAGGAAAGCCCTTAACCACAGTGCAACCTCTCACTTCCTGCACTGTGTCTCCACCAGCGTCAAAGTTGATCATTGAATTCAATTCTTATACCAATCCCTCTTCATTTCTAAGTCCCTAATAAAAGCCAGAATGACTAGCAGACACTCATTAACTGCTCTATTTTCCTTTCTCACTGACTAGTGAAGGACAAACCTGGAAGGAGTTGCAGGACTGTCTTCCCAGAACTGGGCAGCAGAGGCGGGATTAGGTAGGTGTTCAAAACAATTCTCAATTACATAGCATGAGGCAAGCCTAATGTATAGGAGACATTGCTCTCTCTACATAGAAATCAACATAACTTGAAAGAAATGAAATGAAACTATCAATGACTTAGAAACACTGGAGTACAGAAACATAGATTACAGCACTCAGGAGGCAGAAGAAGGCAGATATTTGTGAGTTTGAGGCCAGCCTTGTCTACAAGAGCTATTTCCAGGACAGGCTCCAAAGATACAGAGAAACCCTGTCTCAATACACCAAAAAATGCACTTTTAAGATTAAATACAATTTTCTATATGGACTTTAAAAAAGAGTAGGCCCTTTCTTAGGAGAGGGGATGTCATTAACAAGAGACAGATTGATTTTGCCCTTACATATGTTGACTGCTGAGCTCTATAACCTGACACATAGAGTTAGTCAATGGCCTGTTTTTCAAATCTTTGAGCCGACATTACTCTGTAAAGCAAGATCCATCATATTTCCTACCAAAATCAATCTACAGATTGAATACAATGCCCATCAAAATCCCAGCAAATTTCTTCAAAGACTTTGAAAGAACACCACTCAAATTCATATGAAAAACAAAAAACCCAGGATAGCCAAAAAAATTCTATACAATAAAAGAACTTCTGAAAGCCTCACAATCCCTGACTTCAATCAGTACTGAAAACAGCCTGGTATTGTCATAAGAACAGACAGGAAGACAAATGGAGCTGAATAGAAGACACGGATATCAATCCACATATTTCTGAACACCTGATATTTGACCAAAAAGCAAAAAATATCAAGTGGAGAAAAGAAAGCATATTTAACTAGTGGTGCTGGCATAACTGGTTATCAACATGTAGAAAAATGAAAATAGACCCATATCTATCACCATGCACAAACCTCAAGTACAAATGGATCAAAGACCTCAACATAAAGCCAGCTACACTGAAAATTATAGAAGAAAAATTGAGAAGTACACTTGAAGGCATTGGCACAGGGAACCACTTCCTAAATATAAACGCAGTAGCACAGACACTGAGAGAAACAATTAAATGGGACGTCCTGAAACTAAAAAGGTTCGGTAAAGCAAAGGACATGATTAACAAGGCAAAACGACAGCCTACAGAATGGGAAAAGAACATCACTAACCCCACAACAGACAGAGGTCTGATCATCAAAATATACAAAGAACTCAAGATATTGGACACCTGCCGGGCGGTGGTGGTGCAAGCCTTTAATCCCAGCACTTGGGAGGCAGAGGCAGGAGGATCTCTGTGAGTTCAAGACCAGCCTGGTCTACAAGAGCGAGTTCCAGGACAGGCTCCAAAACCACAGAGAAACCCTGTCTCGAAAAAAAAAAAACAAAAAAAAACAAAAGATATTGGACACCAGAAGAACTCATAATCCAATAAAAAAAAAACAGACCTAAACGGAGAACTCTCAACAGAGGAATCTAAAGTAGCTGAAAGACACTTAAGGAAATGTTCAATATCGTTAATCAGAGAAATGCAAATCAAAACTCTGAGATTCCATCTACCACCTGAAAGAATGGCCAGGATTAAAAACACCGATGACAACTTCTGCTGGAGAGATGGTGAGGAAATGGAAACACTTCTGCATTGCTGGTGGGAATGCAAGCTGGTATAGTCCCTTTGGATGTCAGTGTGGCAATTCCTCAGAAAATTAGGAAACAACCTTTCTCAAGACCCAGTAATACCACTTTTGGGTATGTAACAAAAGGATGCTCAATCGTAACACAAGGACATGTGCTGAACTATCTTCATAGAATCTTGGTTTGTCATAGCCAGAATGTGGAAACAACCTAAATGCCCCTCCATAGAAGAATGGATAAGAAAATGTGTTACATCCAGGTCTACAAGAGCTAGCTCCAGGACAGGCTCCAAAGATACAGAGAAACCCTGTCTCAAAAAACCAAAAAAAAAAAAAAAGAAATAAAAGAAATATGTGGAACATTTACAGAAAGGAGTGCTATACATAATGACATCTTAAATTTTGCAGGAAAATAAATGGATCTAGAAAACTTTATTTTAAGTGTGGTAACAAAGACACAGAAAGATAATGATCACATGTACTCACTCATAGGTGGTTTTTAAGCATAAAGCAAAGAAAGCCAGCCTACAAACAACAATCCCAGATCTTAGACAAAAATGAGGATGCTAAGAGAGACTTACATACATCTAATCTATATGGGAAGTATAAAGTAGAAAAAGACAAGATCTCCTGAGTAAATTTGGTACATGGAGACCTTGGAAGAGGGTTGAATGTGGGAGTGGAGAGGCAGGGAGTGAAGCAAAGAAAATTGTAGAGCTCAATATATATCAATAAAAAAAGATCGATCATATCTGCAGAGGATAGTTGCCTTATTGCAAATTCAATGTTCCTTGACTCAAGATAACCTTCCTAATCTGGACACCCACACAATCTCATCTGTGTTCATTCACATGACTTTAATTTACACATGCTGGGCAATTACAAACCACTCCTGCTACCACAGTCAGGCCCTTATTCATAGTGGTGGCTGCAACAGCTGATAGCCTATGCTGTGCCCCCTGCAGTGCACACAATAATCCATTCTTCCTATTGTGAGCTGAGGACAGAAGAAATGCTCCATATGCAAATCCTTTTCCTGTGACTGCGTTGGCAGTCAACTACATGGTTCAAATGTGTTATTTCATTTTATTGGTTTTGTTTAAGACAGGGTATCTTTGTAACTTTGGTGCCTTTCCGGGAACTAGCTCTTCTAGACTACACGAGCTTCAATTTCACAGAGAACTGCCTGCCTCTGCCTCCCGAGTGCTTGGATTAAAGGCATGCACCACCACTGCCCAGCAAATGCATAATTTTAAAACTGTGAATTGGTACAGTCATTTAAGAACTTTGATGGTGAGCCAGGCAGTGGTGGCACACGCCTTTAATCCCAGCACTCGGGAGGAAGAGGCAGGTGGATCTCTGTGAGTTCGAGGACAGCATGGTCTACCAGAGTGAGTTACAGGACAGGCTCCAAAGCCACAGAGAAACCCTGTCTCAAAAACCAAAAAAAAAAAAAAAAAAGAACTGTGAAGGTGTAATATAGAGGACACTCATGGTCACTGTCCAGGAAAGCAACAGACAAGGACCAAAGCCACCTGAGTCAACGTAACAGAAGTTCCATCAGAAACAATATTTCTATCAGGATGGAAATGCAGCTCTTCTAGAATTAATATGCCTTCCCACTGAGAAATCACATCACACACTTAGAAGTTTAATAAAGAAAAGTCTCTTTAATGATGTTATGCATTAATCTGTGTCCAATGCTCAAGGGGAGCTAGGTTAGACAGATTTTGCATTTAATATATTCTGTTATTCATAAGTATCCCTTAGGATAGTGGTCCAGATTATACTCTGAACAATTGAAATAGAAACAGGCAACTTGCCAGTCTAAATATTTAGGCAAAATATTCGCAGACTATTTTCTCAAGTATGCCCGTGATCTGTTACAGCAGGTCATTCTTCACTGACAGGGTTCTTTTTTTTTTTTTTTTTGATTTTTGAGACAGGGTTTCTCTGTAGAACAGGCTGGCCTCGAACTCACAGAGATCTTCCTGTCTCTGGCTCCCGAGTGCTGGGATTAAAGGTGTGTACCACCGCGACCCGGCTGGCTGACAGGGTTCTAAGGTGAAGATCACAAGGGAGGGGAAAGTCTGGACTGGACAAGTAAAAGATAAAAAAGATAGGGTGGGGAGTTGTTGCAGAAGACACATACCATGCCTAGTAAGCTTCTGAAGAAAAATAGCATCTTTGCTGGCGGTGGTAGTGCACGCCTTTAATCCCTGAACTCAGGGATTTTTCAAGACAGGGTTTCTCAGTACCTGAGGAGCCTGTCCTGGTACTCTAGTAGATCATGCTGGCCTTGAACTCAAAGAAATCCATCAGCCTCTGCCTCAAGAGTGCTGGAATTAGAGGTGTGCACAATCACCGCCTTTAAATCAGTGATGGCTTCTTTGAAATGGTTTGGGGTCAAATATCTGGACAATCCTGGTGAACAGTCATTCTAACAGGCATTCTAATCTCTTCCAGCCCTAATTAGCATATACTTACATTTTGGGTGTTTTAGACGCAGTTCTCCCTCTGATAAATTCTACTTTGTGGGACTTAATTATTTTTTTTATTATATATTTATTATGTATACAATATTCTGCCTCTGTGTATGCCTGCAGACCAGAAGAGGGCACCAGACCTCATTACAGATGGTTGTGAGCCACCATGTAGTTGCTGGGAATTGAACTCAGGACCTTTGGAAGAGCAGGCAATGCTCTTACCCTCTGAGCCATCTCTCCAGCCCCCGATTTAATTATTTTTTAATAATAAAATTGGTCAATCTATTGTATCACCAATTCTACTCTTCAACATTATGATACAGTAGTGGAAAGCTACACAACACGTGAGATGCCTTTCATAACCTAAATTACATATATTATTTATATATAAATTTATATATATTATTTATATATAAATTCAGATTATATTTAAATCTTAAATGCAGAGTGCTTGATATTGAGAAGATACTGGAGAAACGAGGCTTCTCTGAGTTTCGCAACTTGTATCCATAAATGCATGAACCCTGTTGACGATGACTACAAAGGAGTTTGGGAGCTTCCTGCTCTCAATACTCTAAGGTGATGAAACCACAGAGCAAAGTTATTCAGAGGCCTGCCCCTAGGCCCATGAGTTACCAGGGACCATGAGGGACTTCACATACAGGGAATATGGCGGCGGGTTCCCACCCAGACCCATGGAGGTAACAACATAGTATTTTCTGCACCTCGCCCTCTGCTCCTCCCCATCAGGAGACAGCGTTCCTTCACTCACCATGTTGTGCTTCTCCATTTTGCCAAAGTTCTCAGCTCATCATCTCCCTGCAACAGCAACTTCACCCGAGAACAGGAATCCACTGGTGCCAGCTCCTATTCAAAGCTAAGCCTGAAGGCGGCTGCCTGGAAGAGACCTGCACTGCTTCTGACTGACAGGTCATCTGGAGTGCTGATTGGCTAGTGAGTCCTGAGTGGCTAGAGCACCACCCATAGGGGTACAGTGTGCTTAAAGAGACAGAATACTGGTTTCTGTCCAATCCATTCACCCCAACAGAGAACTTCTCCAGATCTGAGAACATATGCATTTAATAGTACTTGCCCCTGGCTACAAAAGCAGTCAATGTCTTCTTGCACTTCTAGGAAGTTTCCCTTTTTCTTCCAGCACACTGTGTGACTTGTACGGTGCAGTGTGCTAGGTGGGTGGAGCAATTCCTGTCCCACGGAGGTAAGGATGCCTGGAATAATAAGAACTAAAGAGAGTTTTAAAATTACAAAATGAAATATTTGTTCTGTGGCTTCATTCTGAGGTCAGATGAACTGACGGTACTTTTTATATGGTTTTTAAGATGTGGTTCTTCCGTTTCTCTTTTCTGTTGTGTGAAATTCCTGTGAAAACTATTGAAAAGTATCTTTAGTTCATGTGACCTCAGCAGGAAGCCACAGAACAATCATCTTTTGTTACCTTAAAGTTATCTTTAGCTGTTAATATTCTGTGCACCTGTCCCCATGAAGTACAAGAAATCACTGCATACAGCTAGCACAGCACAGTTTACAGTACAAGCTAGCTAATTACATTGTGTCCTGGAGGAAAAGGGGAAATTTCCTATGGAGTGTAAGATTGTGACAGTGTCTCCTTTTGGAGCAAGGGGCAAGTGCTATTGAAATGCAAAGCTTGGCCAATCTAGAAAAGATCTTTGACTGGGGTGGAAGGAATGGCCAGGAACTACTGTACTGTGTCTTTAAGCACACTGTAGCCCTGTGGACAGTGTTCTTGCCACTCAGACCGCACCAGCCAATCAGGCCCTCCAGGTGACCTGCCAGTCAGCAACAGTGCAGGGCTCATCCGGGCACACGCCTTCAGACTCAGCTTTGTGGAGGAGCTTGTGCCACTTGTCTCCTGTGCTGTGGTGAAGTTGCTGCTGCAGCGAGATGATGAACTGAGAGCTTTGGCAATCTGGGGAAACACAACATGGTGAGCAGGGGAATGCTGTCTCCAGATGGGGAGGAGCAAAATGTGAGGTGCGGGAGACAGCCAGGTGCATCCTTGTGCATTGGTGTGGAAACCTGCCGCCATATTCACTGCCTAGTGAAGTCCCATGTGGTCCTGTTAATTCATAGACCTAATGCTGTGGGCTTAATCTGCTTAGCGAATTGGGAGCAGGGTGCTGTGTGTACAAACATCTTTCTTCTCAACTTCAATACGTCATACTCAGATAGGCCTTATTTCTCCAGTATCTTCTCAAAATTGAGCACTTTGCATTTCAATTTACACACAATATCCACTTGTGTTTAACTTGTGAGTGGTATCAAGGCATCTCACCTGTAGGTAGCACTGCACTTCTAAGATGCCACGTAGAAGAGTTGAATTGCTGATATAAAGGATTTTCCAATGCCTTGGAAATAGTTCAGTCTTACAAAGTAGAATTAGCTGAGAGAGGACTGCCTCTAAATCACCCAGATGATAAATGTGTTTTATTCAGGGCTGTTAGAGATTAGGATGCTAGGGCACACTTTGTTCAACTGGATTGTACAGATATTTAGCTCCAAACTACTACAGAGAAGCCACCACTGATTTAAAACCAGACACCAGGTGTTGTTCTTTTTTTAAAAATGCTCCAAGATCCCCACGGCAGTAGGCAGCAGAAATGCTGTAAGTCCCAAATTGTGGCGGCAGGTCATGTGGTGGCAGGCAGTGGGCTCTGGGAGCAGCCAGTCCCAGGCAGAAATGGCTGCCGGTCCCAGAGTGGTGGCCTGAGCGGTGGCAGAGGGCCATGTGACGGCAGACAGTGGGCCCCAGGGAGCAGCCAGTCCCAGGCAGAGACGGCTGCTGGTCCCTGAGCAATGGCTGGTTCCAGGCAGGGAGACACATGGCGGGCAGGCAGAAGACAGAAACATGGATAGACACGACATGCAGGGTGAGGTTGAATGTTTATTCAGGGGGTTATGGAGGAGGAAGGGTGAAGGGGGGACAGAGAGAGAGAGAGAGAGAGAGAGAGAGAAGAGGAGAAAGAGACAGAGAAGGGGGGAAAGAGAGAAGTGGGGAGAGAGGCAGAAGCAAAGCTACCTCTCCGAGAGGAAGATGGAAAAGAGAGCTAGCTCAGGCTGGAAGCTGATGATCAGCCTGCCTCAGCGGATGGGGAGGGGAATGGGTGTGGCTTGTCTCTTAAAGGGACCAAAACCATAACATTCCCAGGTCTTCCTTATAATAAAAAGCACGCATGTCAAGGAAGCAGAAAAGGAAGGGCCCAAGATGGCAGCGGGCAGGTCAGAGGTAATGGGAGTGGGCATGGCTTGTCCCTTAAAGGGACAGGAAAGCACAACATTCCCAGGTCTTCCTTATAATAAAAAGCAGGAGACCAGGCAGCACAGCCCAAAGGAACTGAGGCAGCGAACTCTCAAGACTGCTTCCAGCTGATTTGGGGCGTCGTCTTTTGGGGGGGCTTGAGAGAAGGCTGGGTGCTGGTCACATCCTGGCATAGCTGGTCTCTTTGCTTCTGACCGATGTCTGTGGTGGCTGATTGTTGGCGTCGTCTTTGGGGGAGGGCGAGAGAAGGCTGGGTGCTGGTCACATCCTGGCATAGCTGGTCTCTTTGCTTCTGACCGATGTCTGTGGTATGGGAATGTCTGGTGTCTGTAAGGTATTGGCAGAACCAAGAACAAAGTTAAATTAAGGGAAAAAAATTTTAGGACCAGGGAATTGAGGGGGATGTATCTGACCTGTTTAAGGTGGATTCTTTAATTCGGCTCCCTGGAACTCACGAGAACTCCTTGGCTTTGTGAAAACAGAAGTTTTAGAGATATAATGACTGTAGCATAAGAGATAAATTTGGTTTGAAATTTGTTTGGTGAGGTCACCTTGCAAAACCTCTCACCAGTTTAAAATATATGTATTATTATGTATAGAAAGAGTGAACAGGAATTGGGCAATCTGGACAACTCTGATGGGCCCTATCAGAGACATGCCATTGCTCAAAACACATTTAACAGAGTTAGCATGAGGAGTTTAGTGAAAACCAAGTGAAGAGGCAGGGTAAAACCAGGAGAGTGTGGTTACGTGATATGGCCCTCAGCCAAGATGGCAACCGCCACATGTAGTCTCTGTTGGAGAGCCTGCCATGCTATAACAAAAGCCGCAGAGGGGAGGGGCAAAATGCTGGAACAGAAAAAATAGGCCATTTAAATTTTTTTAAGGTAGTTGGGGCCATTTTGGATAGAGACTGATAAGTGTGAGGCATTTAAGGCATGAGGCCAGAGTGATAGGTCTGGATCGCTTGGCTCCCATGATCAAGGCCATGAAAACACCCGCAAAAACCGTGGCACCTCAAGCCTACAATGAGAACAGCTCCCCGTTAAGGCAAGACGCAGATGGCACGAACACCCAGGCCCTGTGAACAGGCGTCCGAGCTCACAGGGGGGGTGCTATAACCTGGCTGAATCGACTCGAGCCTCCGACGGGAGAGGGATTCCCGGGCAGGAGGGATTCAGCCAAGGTCAGGCCGCACCGTAGCGGCATGCTGCACCGTAGCAGCAGTTACGACGAAAGGAAGGAAGAAAAGGAATGAAAAAAGAAAAACAGGGAGAACTGGAGACCCCGGGCCTCCAGGTGCGGGTGAGCTGAGGGGCTGGCTAAGGCCAGCTGTCTGAGGCACAGGCTTAGCACAGGAGACAAGCCGAATTGAATGCCAGCGAAGGGAACAACCGAGGCCCTGAAAGCCTGCGGTTGGAGGTCCCCCCATCCCTAAAAACTGTGAAGGGTTGCCGGGAGCTCAACGGTCAATCCCTTGGGTTAAAAGAGATGGTTAAGCTAGCCGAGATGGGGACACTCACGATTAGTTGATTTGTTGTTTGGAGGAGCTGCGTCCAGGCAGATGGAACACGTGGGTCATTGTAGAGAAGGTCCTCGAGTCCTGATTCTGCCCCAGGAGGGAGCTCAGAGTCCCAGAAGGTGCCTACAGCCGGAACTCTGGCCCCAGGTGAAAGTCTGGGGCGGGCGAATCATCCGAGTCACGTGGCACCAAAATGTTGTTCTTTTTTAAAAAATGCTCCAAGATCCCCGCGGCAGTAGGCAGCAGACATGTTGTAGGTCCTAAATGGTGGTGGCGGGCCAGGTGGTGGCAGGCAGCGGGCCCCAGGCAGAGACGGCTGCTGGTCCCCGAGCAATGGCTGGTTCCAGGCAGGGAGACACATGGCGGGCAGGCAGAAGACAGAAACATGGATAGACACGACATGCAGGGTGAGGTTGAATGTTTATTCAGGGGGTTATGGAGGAGGAAGGGTGAAGTGGGGGACAGAGAAAGAGAGAGAGAGAGAGAGAGAGAGAGAGAGAGAAGAGGAGAAAGAGACAGAGAAGGGGGGAAAGAGAGAAGTGGGGAGAGAGGCAGAAGCAAAGCTACCTCTCCGAGAGGAAGATGGAAAAGAGAGCGAGCTCAGGCTGGAAGCTGAAGATCAGCCTGCCTCAGCGGATGGGGAGGAGAATGGGTGTGGCTTGTCTCTTAAAGGGACCAAAACCATAACATTCCCAGGTCTTCCTTATAATAAAAAGCACGCATGTCAAGGAAGCAGAAAAGGAAGGGCCCAAGATGGCAGCGGGCAGGTCAGAGGTAATGGGAGTGGGCATGGCTTGTCCCTTAAAGGGACAGGAAAGCACAACACCAGGTACATCCCCATATAAAAAAAAAACCTCTAGCAAGCTTTTCAAGGATGCTTTACAGTTTCCTAAACAACCTTAAGTCCTGATGAGTCTCAAAGTTCCAGTTTTCTTCTTAAGAAAAGCACAGTTCTTCCAGATGGGCAATAGGACACCAGGTGACATATTTGAAATGAAAAACATTGTTGTGAGGAGGAGTTACCTGAACAATCAAGGGTTTTATTTATTCCCTCAGGCAGGGATAAGGGACATTCCTAGGAGATCTAGGAACAGCCTTGGGGCTAAGCCTTGTGAGTTTCCCTAAGACCTCAAGTATTGATAATAAAACAGAGCTTCTTCTCTAAAACCAGGAATATGCTTTGGAGAGCTGGTAATGGTCTGGTGCCAAGGCCTTTGTGGACGGGTTCCTTTAGGTCCTAAGATCCCAACCCTTTCACCATATGAGCTATCTTTATCAGTTCCCAGGACCCTGTGCTCTTAGTAAAGTTTTTTTTTGTTTGTTTGTTTTTGAGACAGCGTTTCTCTGTAGCTTTTTGGTTCCTGTCCTGAAACTAGCTCTTGTAGACCAGGCTGGCCTCGAACTCACAGAGATCCGCCTGCCTCTGCCTCACAGAGGTCCGCCTGCCTCTGCCTCCCAAATGCTGGGATTAAAGGCTTTAGCCACCACCTCCCGGCAGTAAAGTTCTTGAGATAACCTGTGTTCCAATTAAGTAGAATTGTCTACTAACCTCCTTCCAAATTCTTATGATATTGTTTACTGACTTCTTATACTTCTCCCATTGCCTTCCTTTTCTTCTCTGGAAGTATCCAAGATGCTATTCTTCTTATACTCCTTTTATTAAAATTTTTAGAAACAGTGTTTCTCTGTAGGACTTGTCCTACATTACACCTTTAAAATCTTAAATTAAATGATTCTACCACTAGTTTCAAAGTTATAAATTTGAGTTATGAAACTGAATATCCATTGCAGGTAAAGGAAAAGGATTTGCATGTGGACAGTGGTTTCTACTTCAGTCCAGAATAGAAGCAACAGATGGATAGACTTCACCTTAATTTGCCTGTTTTTTTTTTTCATTTATCTAGTTTTTTTTATCTCCAGAATTCCTTCAGCGTGCATTCTTTTACATGCTTCATGCTTCCATCAAGGAGTTGCAGATAGGAAGTGGAATGCCTGGGCAGAGAGAGGAATATAAGTTGGTATGAGAGAGGAGCTGAGGATTGAGTGTTTTGAAGAAACAGCATTCAGTCTGAGGACTTACAGAGACAGGATACCCCATTTGGTGAGTCTAACAACATTTATCTAGGGATTCCCTTGGAGGGGATGCTGAGGCTAAGGAAATGTTAGATTAAGATGAATGAAGACAAAACCATAGGTAGACCTAGAGGATGAAAGGTCAATAGAAAACAGCCTGAGTTTATTTCTCAGCCAGCATATATACTAAACACAGTCAAAAGGCAGATCAAAAAGCAGTACAGTCGCCGGGCAGTGGTGGTGCACGCCTTTAATCCCAGCACTTGGGAGGCAGAGGCAGGCGGATGTCTGTGAGTTCGAGACCAGCCTGGTCTACAAGAGCTAGTTTCAGGACAGGCTCCAAAACCACAGAGAAACCCTGTCTCGAAAAAACAAAAAAAAGAAAAAAAGGAAAAAAAAGCAGTACAGTCTGCTCCGCACCTCCCTGCACTGTGCTTGGAGGCTGCTCAAACCTGTGAATTAACTGGTTCAGCTCGGCAGCTTCTAATCACTAACAAGGAGTGCCCCTGGCTGGCCTATACTAGCCCAAATCTTAATAGAAAAAAATAGTCTTTTTCAGCTGAGCAAAATGCTTTTTCTGCTGAGAAACACAGATGTTACTCACAGCCCGCAAGGTTACTGGAAGAACAGCAGACATGCTTGAACACAAATGGAATCTTTGTGTCTGAAATGACGCCAGATGGAAACCGAGTCACATGTGGGCTCCCATATTGGACTGCGAATTTCATAAAGTTAAGAACTAGTGGCTGGATGCTGGGCTTCTCTAATCTTTCAGCTTTCAGACCTACTATCTGACTACAGATTTTATGAATAAGATCAATTTTCACTACATCTAAAATCTAATTTTCAAAAAGGGTTCTTCTTAATTCCTGTTCATGCTTTTGGGTGTAAATCTCTATCAAGTAACTTAAAATTTAGTTTTTGAATTCTGTATATAAATAAAAAACTATGCTCCTTTAAACTCTTTGAGCTTTACTAGATACAGCACTTAAAAGGTTTTCTAGTAAACCATGATCATTCTTACCAGTGACCATTAAAATCTTAAACAGGGGCTTAGGGCCACACACCATTGATTCCTCCTAGAGTGTGGTATGCCACTAAACTGACTACCCTCCAAAAGTCAGCTTTGGGCTCTGTATAATTCAGGACAAGTCCAAGATTACTATCTAAGATGGTCCTCATGTACTACACTAGCCAGAACTTGAGATAATTCCTCCACTTTCCCATTACACAAAGACTGGACAAGAGATAATACAGGCAATGCTCCCATGAATTGAAATTATCCTAAGTTTATTTCAGGGACCCTTATAGATGCCATTGCCCATAGATATCAAAAAATAATTTTTAAAACATGGTTCCCATATTTCCAAGAGTTGGGGGGAAGCAGTTTGGTCATGTATTAGGTCATGATTTATGTCATCATTGAGGTGGAGGTGGTAACAAGTTACTATGGGTAATGGTAAAATATATAAACAAAGGAGCTTATATTCAGTTATCTTGTTCTGAGAAGAAAAATGGAAGACGTATAAATTATAGGATAAATGATGGATTACTCAATACACTTTAAAAAAACAATTATTTTTATTAAATATTTTACATTAGTTTGGCTTTTGTATATTAATACATATTTGAGGTTATTTTTGTTATATTATAGATGTTTCTAATCTTATTTAACATATTTGTGTATTCATGCAAATTCAAAATTATTTTTTGATAAAACATTCTGTAAATATATTTCTACTCTTATGTATTGTGGTGTGCCCAATAAGTCACTTTACGATGTAAAACAAATCTCTCGTCCTTAAAATTACTATTATAAGCTATTTAAATTAATAAAATTATAGGTTAATAGTTACATATTATACTTATGGTCATGTTAGGGAGTCTTTCAAGGTGAAACCAAAAGACATTTCATTTCCATTTTTTTCATGATAGGGTTCCTTTCTATTACTCTGGTTTTCCTGGAAATCACTTTGTAGACCAGCCTGGCCTGGAGCACACTGAGATCAACGTTCTTCTCCCACACAAGTACTGGGATTAAAGACATGACCATTACTCCCTGGCCAAAAATACATTGTAAATAAGTCATCAAACATTTTCTGTAGTAATAAGGGCAACGGCGGGGCTGCGTCCCCAGCACCCCAGCCACCCGCACGGCTAGCTTATGCCCGAAATAACAACACACAAACTGTATTCATTTAATCACTGCTTGGCCCATTTTATTGGTTAAAGGATAGGTGGGAGGAGTAAACAGAACAGAACGCTAGGAGGAAGAGGAAGTGAGCTCAGAGTCTCGACAGCTCTGCTCTCTGGAGCAGATGCCTGAGAGAGACGCCATACTCCCAGCTCCCAGGCAGACACACGCCATGAAGCTCCGACCCAGGATGGACTAGGCTAGAATCTTCCCGGTAAGACCGGTTCTCACAGATTATTAGAGATGGGTTGATCGGGATATCAGAATTAGCCAGAAAGGGCTAGAGCTAAAGGGCCAAGGCAGTTCCTTTATTAGCCAATGACCTTCCTCTATCAATTTTCTATCCAAAATATGGCATTTAAGATGTTATGATTATATAAGGCTTTTATGGCAAGACATGTCTGTTCCTGACAGCACAAATCTACTTCAGAGAAATGATGGCTATCATAGAAATGACTAAATGTAGTTAACTTTCTTGCGGATAAGAGTTAGGCTCTGGCAAGAAACTACCCTTTGAGTTAACTACTGACAGTATATGGTCCAAGTTAGATAGGCAGGACACGGAAGAATGTGACAGCTGAGCATTGCCATGGCAAAGCAGGACAATCCTTCAAAATTCCTGCTTTACAGAAACTTGGTCATATCTTCTATGTTTACAGGCTAAAGTTAAAAGTCCAACAGTACAATGGAATCTTGGGTGACTGTCCAGGCAGTCAGTTGTTTTTGTCATTTCTTGGTTTTTTAAAATTGTTTATATTGAGGTATATATTTTTCTCTGCTCTCTTCCCTTCCTCCCCTCTTCTACCTTCTCCCATGATATCCATGCTCGCAATTAGTTCAAAAGATTCTGTCTTTTTCTACTTTCCGTCTAGATTAGATCCATGTATGTCTGTCTTAGATTCCTCTTAGTTATCTAGGTTCTCTTGGGTTGAGAATTGTAGGCTGGTTTTCTTTGCTTTAGGTCTAAAAGCCACTTATGAGTGAGGACATTGTATGTTTGTCTTTCTGGGTCTGGGTTACCTCACTCAATATGATGTGTTGATGCATAAATTTGCCTGCAATTTCCAAATGTCATTATTTTTTTTTCCTGCTGTGTGGTACTCCATTGTGTAAATACAGCACATTTTCCTCATTCATTCTTTGGTCAGGGAGTGTTTAGGTTGTTACCAGGCTAATACTGATAAGGATATAGCTGCACACATGCCCTTGCCGTATGATTGAGAATCATTTTTTATACCCATAAGTGCTATTGCTAGGTCTTGAGGTAGGTTGTGTCCTAATTTTCAGAGAAAGCACCATTCTGAATTCTAAATTGATTGTACCAGTTTGCATGCCCACCAGCAATGTAGAAGTTTTCCTTTCACCCCACATCCTCTCCAGCATAAACTGTCCTCAGTGTTTTTGATCTTGGCTATTCTTTCAGGTTTAAGGTGGGATCTCAGAGTTGCTTTTACATTTCTTTACTGGCTAAGGATGTTGAGCATTTCCTTAAGTGTCTTTCAGTCATTTTATAGTCATCTGTTGAGAGTTCTCTGTTTAAGTCTGTGCAATTTTTCCCCCATTGGCTTATTTGTTTTTCTGATAACCAGTTCCTTGAGCTTTTTATATATGTTGGAATCAGCCATCTGTTTGAAGTGGGGTTGAAGAAGACCTTTTTCTATCTTGTAGGCTGCCATTTTATTAAACATTTCTTCTGCTTTTCAGAATGTTCTCAGTTTTAGGTGGTCCCATCTATTAAATATTGCTATTATTATTATTGTTATTGTTATTATTATTATTGTTATTTCATGCTGCTGGGGTTATATTTAGAAAGTGGTCTCCTGTACCAATGTGTTCAAGTGTACTTCCCACTTTCACTTCTCTGAAGTTCAGTGTGATTGTTTTTATGTTTTGATCTATTTGGACTTGAGATTTCTGCATGGAGATAGATGAACACTATACTTTCTGTTTACTCAGGTAGTATTATATCCTTCTCAGGTCTCTAATGGAGTTAAATACTAGATAATTGTGGTTCTCTCTTTATTACCAGATTGAAGCAAATCAGAAACTAGCATGAAATATGTAAGGTTAAGAGATATAAAAAGTTTATTTTAGGTTGGGATAAAAACTGCTTTAGTTACAACACTTGGACTTACCTAGATAGGATAGATAATAAAGTATTTTCTCTAAATTTACCAAATACAAATGTATTGTTCATTGTTTCCTATATATATTTGTATATAGTTGTTGTATGTTTTGTATATAGCTTTACTGTGTTAGTTAAATTCTTCACTTTTATTTAGTAAGAAAGGGGAAAAGGTATGACATTTTGATCATGTTCTCATAATAAAGCTTGCTTGGAGTCAGGACACAGCTAACAACAACCTGACTGAGAATTACCCTAGAGGTTTGAAGGACTTTGGCCAGGTAGGAGTCAGAATTATTAAGACAGGCTTGAGGAAGACATGGGCTCTTTTCTTGCATGGAGAAATTGAAGAGATAGTAGTCTCCAGTGGCTGATCATTTGGTTTTCTGATCTTTCAAGTTCTTACCCTGCTGTCTGATGCCTGAGTCTTATTTTATATTATTTCAGTTTAGTTTAGTTTTTCTGAGACAAGGTTTCTCAGGGGCTTTGGATTTTGTCCTGGAACTCAATTTTGTAGCCCAGGCTGGCCTTGATATCACAGAGATCTGCCTGCCTCCTAAGTGCTGGAATTAATCAATTAGATTAAAGCTTCAGTAGGGATAGAGCTATTTAAGTAAGCCCTTGGGGGAAAAAGCCTCACCAGTCATTGGTGGTGCATTCTGTGAGTTCAAGGCCAGTCTGGTCTATGAGAGCTAGTTCCAAGAAAGGCTCCAAAGCTACAGAGAAACCCTGTCTCAAGAAACACAAAACAAAACGAACAAACAAACAAAATATGTAGCCCTTGTACCTGAGAGAGAACCACAGGATTTGGCATTTGCTCTGATGAATTTTCATCTTTCTTTGACCCAATCTTCCCTCATTTGTCCTCATTCCTCTCTTTCATTAGTCCTTTGTTTCTTCTTCTTTTTTTTACCTTGACTGCAGTGCTTCCTTCCACCATTCATCTCAGTCTCACATTTCCCCAAAAACTCTCTTCTTTGTTTACCTTTAGAATCCCATACATATCAACAAAACATGGTGTCTTGTTTTAGTTAGGGATTCTGCTGTTGGGATGAAACACCATGACCAGAAAGCAAAATGGGGTGAAAAGGGCTTAGTTGGCTTATATTTCCAAATTGTTGTTCACTATAAAAGAATACCAGGGAAGGAACTCAAGGAGGGCAGGATCCTTGAGTCAAAATTTGATGGAAATATGATGGGGGCATGCTTCTTCCTTTCTTACCTCACATGACTTACTCATCCTCTCTTCTTATAGAACCAGCACAGGGACTGCACAACTCTCAATGGGCTGAGCCCTCTGCCATTGATCGGTCATTGAGAGAATGCCTCATTTCTGAATCCCGTGGAGGCATTTTTTTCCCTGAGGCTCCCTAATCTCTGATATCTTTAGGTCATTGTCAAGTAGACATGGAAAACCAGCCCACATACATGGTACAACAAGTTAAATTAAGCCTATGCAGGATCCATATAAAGCCTGGATATAGAAACCCAGTATGAGGAAAGCGGTCTCAAAAGCTGTCAAATGAGTTAAAGTACACCCCACATATACACACACACAGTCTTAGGAGTCCCACAAAACACCAAAGTATGAACTGATCACATATATGCAAAACATTTAGCACAGGCCCCTAGAGGATCACGAGTCTCTGTAAGCACTAATAATTCCTGCTTAGTTGATTCTGTGGGCTGTGTTAACCTAGTGTCCTCAACCAAGGTAGGGGTTGGTTGCTATGATACCAGGGTCTCCTTAGCTCCTCTTATTGTTTGAATGCCTGTGTCTGCACCTGGTGCTTTCATTTCCTGGAACAGGCCAGTCTGATAACAAGTGGATGAGGTAGCATTCTATGAGAATAGCAGAATATCATGAGACATCATTTCATGGACTTTTTTCCTATCTTGTTTGGTTCTATCATAGACCTGTAGTGTAGAGAGCTTAAGGTCTTGGTCATCCAATTAGGATGGGCATTGTCTCCCTCTAATGGAATGGGCCTGAAGTTACACAAGTTATTTGTTGTTTACTCCACAAGTTCTGGGGATCAAATAACTCAAAATATCTTGTAAGCAGGACTATATGTAGAGTGAAGGTACTGTTGCTGGGTTGGTGTCTCTTTCCCAAAATTGAATACTTTGCCTGGTTAGAGAAGACTCAACAGGCTTCTTATCCCCCTTTCTTAAAAGTCCTTGCTAGGGGCATTTTCATACAATCCAATGAATATTTACTGTATTAGGTACAATACCAACTCCCAAATGTGCCCCAATTCCTGTAGTTTTCCCCATTCCATCTACATCCAAACTGGGTGTATTGACTCATGCCTTTAAGCTCAGACCTTCAAAAGCAGAGGCAGGTATATTTTTCTCTGAGTTAAATGCCAGACATGTCTATGCAATCAGGTCCAGGACAGGATAGTAAGACCCTATCATCCAGGAAGTGGTGATGCATGCCTTTAATCCCAGCAATCAGGAGGCAGAGTCAGGTGGGTCTCTGTGAGTTTGAGTCCAGCCTGTTCTATGAGAGCTAGTTCCAGGACAGGCTCCAAAGCTACAGAGAAACCCTGTCTCAAAAATCCAATAAACAAACAACAAACAAACAAAAAGGCACTGTCTCTATTGCAAAGATCAGTGAATCAAGCAAGAATAGAAGAACTCAGAAGTTTTTAGTGAATTTCCTACAAGGAAGTATGCATTCACTCCACTTCTCTATTTATCTTCCAAACATCCCAAGTGCCCTATTTAAACTGTAATACCAATAACATTTTACAAACATAGCTTTATGTTTAAACAGTTACAAATGGACAGATGAAAACATTAGGAATAAAAATCTTGGGCATAAGTAATAAACACAAGCTGGGAGAGATGACTGAGTACTACCTAGCTTTTGATGGTCTTGAATACATGTGGCAGAATTGCCAGTACTTATTTGTGGATCATAACTATCCATTATTCCAAGTTCACACACTCTGAGATCCTTTGATCATGTTGAGAACCAGGTACCCATGTGGTCCATAGCCATGCTGATGCATCAAATAGTGTTATTAATTTAAAAAATGTAAAGTAAGCATAACAAGCAGGAAGAAGTTCATGCACCTACAATTCAATGACTCCGAATGCTTAGGAAGTACTAATGTCACGCCTACTGAACGACTTCCAGACCCTAAAATTGGGGAAAAAATCTACTTCTATCATAGGCAACACAGACCAGAATACCAAAGAGCAGGTAGAAACCAAGGAATAAACATGCATCCAACAAAGACAAACAGAGACACTGGCACCTAGACCTGCAGTCACCTCAGACCCAGATACCTGACAACAGCACAATAACATGATCAACAACAGACAGAACAATACGTCACTGCCATATTCAAACTCCCCTACTACAGCACACCCTGAATATTCAAACACAGTCAAAGTACAATTAAGTTAGTCAACTATGAAGATGTTTTATGTCCTCAAGAAGATAGTGAATGAATTCTTAAAAAAGCAGGGGAAAAATAAATGAAATCTTGGAGAATAATAATAAACCCCTTAAAGAAAGTCAAACAAGCAAACAGTTGACAGAAATGAATATATCAGTTCAAGAATTGAAAATTGAAATAGAAGCATGTAAAAAATGCAAGCTGAAGGATTCTGGAGATAAAAAACTAGATAAATGAAAAGGAAAAACTGGGAAATTAACATGAAGTCTATCCTTTCTTTGTGAGTCTAAACTTTTATATATAATTTACACACACCATAACTAAGGAAAATGTTAACGATATAATTGTTTTCAACTCAATCAAAAAACCCAGGGCATAACATTAGCTTGGAAGATCTGTGGCAGCAAAAGCAGGGCCTCTTTTCCAAAGTAACATATTTTGAAGTCAAGATACCTTTAAAGTATGTGTGGTGTTACCATTGCAACCCCCAAATCAAATGTCTCTCTCTGCAGTCCAAAATTCAAAGAAAGCATAATGTGTAACCCAGACTCTGTGTGTATTTTCTATCTTTTGAAGCCCATTAATTGTTTTACTTACTTTTTCTTTAAGTACCTCAGTGTAAATTCCTTAAAAATCTATTTCTAATCTATGACTCTGTATATATTTATCCTCTCTGTCTTAAGCCCATGTGTAGGGATAAGTCCCGCCCCTTAGGGGGCGTGTTTGCCTCGGGCTAATGTCTGCCTATAAATTTGGCCAGCCTGCTCCCAGCATAGCTTCTGCTTTCCTGGTCTGCGCTGGAATGGTGGTTCTGTAAGTCTCTTTCGACATTAAAGCTATATATATATTGTTACAATCTGTCTGCATTCGTTTACGCCACTACATTTTGGAGTCCAACATTGGGCTATTCTGCCCCCGACTCAAGCAGGTAGCCCGCTAGCTAACACAGCACCCTTCCGGGTGCTGTTTTTCAGTTCGTGACTCCGTCCCCAGTGCTGAGTCCGAGACATACTCGGCCACACAGGCCCATTCTGCCTGCCTTGGCTAAGTTTTGCAGTGGAACCCCACTGCCTGAATTAGCAGAATCTCAAGTACCTGCGGTTTTGCAACGAAAGCTGCCACAGCGGCAGATTTGGTCTGATACAAAGTGATTTGCCCAGGCAGTGGTGGCCCACACTTTTGATACCAGCACTTGGGAGGCAAGGGCAGGCGGATCTCTGTGAATTTGAGGCCGGCCATGCAGTGGTAGCACACGCCTTATATCCCAGCACTTGGGAAGCAGAGGCAGGCGGATCTCTGTGAGTTGAGGCCTGCCAGGCGGTGGTAGTGCACGCCTTTAATCCCAGCACTTGGGAGGCAGAGGCAGGAGGATCTCTGTGAGTTTGAGGCCAGCCTGGTCTACAAGAGCTAGTTCCAGGACAGGCTCCAAAAACACAGAGACCACCACTGGCAGAAACCTATCATTGCAGGTAAAAAATTTTCTTTCATAAATAAAATGTCTGAACACGTTAGTATTCAAGAATTTAACAGTTTTTTTAATTGTACCATGTGGGAGATTTTACAAGAGGTATCTATCACCCCACATCTATGGATCCTTCTGGGATTTGTAGTTTTCATTGGCACCAAATGGTTTGATAATAGAAATATGATAAAGTCTTTATGAGACAAATCCAGGACTCTTAAGGCAGAGATTGAATGCTTAAAAACAATTGAGAATGAAAACAACCTTCTCAAGAATCAGTTTGAAGTTCTCCAGGCTGACAACAATCTTCTCAAGAATCAGTTTGAAGTTCTCCAGGCTGATGTTAAGGAGAAATTCATTACTATGGAAGAGGGAACAGCTGATCTGGATTGTAAGCTTCAGTCCCTTTCTGTAGGAACTGAAACATTAGTGGCTGATATTAAGGAAAAATTCATTACTATGGAAGAGGGAACAGCTGATTTGAATTGTAAGCTTCAGTCCCTTTCTGTAGGAACTGAAACATTAGTGGCTGATATTAAGGAGAAATTCATTACTATGGAAGAGGAAACAGCTGATTTGGACGATAAGTTTCAGTCCCTTTCTGTAGGAAATGAAACATTAACTGAGAGAATCAAAACTGCTGAATGTGACAACCGGACTTTGTCTAAAGCTTATGACAGATTGGCGGAAAGATTGTCAATATAAGAAGGCACAGTTTATGCCATAAAAATTATGTCCAAAGATGAGATGTTATCTCTAATGGACAGACTTCGTACTTTAGAATCCTCAATGAAGGCTTTGGTACATAATTCTGGACAGGAGATTCAGACATTGCAGAAGGCAATGGTGAATAGAATTGGAAAGATTGAGGAATTTCTAAATTCTGATGAAGAAGAGCAAAGGGTAGAAAGGCAAATTTTAACTACATCTGTGGGTAAGTCTCTCCGGGACAATTTCCACAAAGCTCTACCTACAGCTCTACCTGCCTTTCCAGTAATAACAACAGAGAAGGTGATTGGTTCCAGAAACCCTAGGGTCATCAAGGAGGATACATGGGAGCCTGTCCGTATGAATGACCTCAAGGAAATTAAACCTGCTGTCATGACTTTTAGAATGCAAGCCTCTCTTGTTAAAGAGATGCGAAGATCTTGGGACACGACATGCAGAGCAAACCCCTCGGACTGGCTCCAGCTGAGCTCTGCGGTACTTGAGAGTGGATCGCAATTGAAATGGAAATGCTTATTCAGGCAAGAGGCTAGACTTTTAGAACAGCAGGAAAAAGCGAAGGGAATTGACATTTCCCTAGATAAAATTCTAGGTGAAGGGCTCTTTTCCAACCCTCAGGAACAAGCTAATTTGGATGAAAACACACTCTCCATGTGTACTACAGCAGCCTTAAGGGCTTGGGACAGGGTACAAGACCCAGGACAGAGAATGGAATCATTTGTCAGAGTTAAACAGGGTCAGAGAGAACCCTTTAGTGACTTTTTACAAAGATTAACTAAGGTGTACAAATAGGGATATCTGACCCAGAAGCAAGACGTATAATGATTGAGTCTTTGGCTTATGAAAATGCAAATGTGGAATGCAAAAGGATTTTGGGGCCTTTAAAGCTCAGATCAGCACCTTTGAAAGAATGGGTCTTGCATACACTCAATGTTGATACATTTGATTATGGCACAGAAGCATGGGTAGAAGAAGCAATTTCCAATGGTAAAAGGAGACACCAGAATACCAAATGTTTTAATTGTGGCAAAATGGGTCATATGAAAAGGAATTGTAGACAACGGATTTTCAGAAATAATAATAATAATGATAATGATGCATCTTTCAGAAATAATAATAATAATGCATCTTCTAGAAATAACAGAAATAGGAGGACTCAGCCTTCAGGTTTATGTAGAAGATGTGGAAAAGGCAGACATTGGACGAATGAATGCAGGTCTACAAGAGATAGACAAGGCAACCTGATACAGTCAGGAGACTTGAGAGGGTGGCCTCACAGGCCCCCATGGCAAACATGGTTCAGTCATATCCAGTTTCTGCAGAGAACATACCTCATCAGGACAATTAGGAAGCCCCATGCCTACTGTTACAAGCAATAATGATCAGAAAGATAAGTTACGTGTGTTTTGGCAAACTTCTATAAATGATCAAAGACCTAAAGTGAGAGTGTGTGTAAATGGCATTTTTATTACTGGCCTGCTGGACACAGGTGCTGATGTAAGTATCATTACCCCAGAATCTTGGCATCCGTATTGGCCTCTTCAGATTGTAAATGTTCAGCTCCTGGGAATTGGAACCCTATCTCAAGTAAGGCAGAGCACAAGATGGGTTGAATGTATAGGGCCAGAGGGACAAATAGGAAAATTAAAGCCATATGTAGCCAATATCGCAATGAATTTATGGGGTCGTGACCTATTACAAGAACAAAATACCAAAGTTAACATTCCTGCTACTTCCAGAGCCTATATTTCTGAGAATAATATTAAAAGATATTACAAATGGAGAAAACAGGCCATTCGGGCTGTACAAGAACAAGCAATTGATGTCCCATCAGAGATACCAACAGCCTTGCCTCTAAAATGGTTGACTGAGAAACCAATATGGACAAAGCAATGGCCTTTAGCTGAGGAAAAGTTACAGGCTTTAGAACAGCTGGTACAAGAACAATTAGATGCTGGACATATAGAAGAATCTACCAGCCCTTGGAATTCTCCTGTATTTGTGGTTAAGAAAAAATCAGGTAAATGGAGAATGGTGACAGATCTCAGGGCCATCAACAAGGTTATTCAACCTATGGGCCCTCTGCAATCTGGAATTCCTTTGCCAACTTTATTACCAAAAGGATGGCCTCTCATAGTTATTGATTTAAAGGATTGTTTTTTCACTATACCTTTGCAAAAAGAAGATAGAGAAAAATTTGCCTTCACCGTGCCTACTTATAACAATTCTCAACCTTCGAGGAGGTACCACTGGACCGTTCTCCCCCAGGGTATGTTAAATAGCCCCTCCCTGTGCCAATATTTTGTGAACCAACCATTGCAAATAATACGCAAGAAATTTCCCAAATCTATAGTATACCGTTACATGGATGACATCTTGTTATCTGATTCAAACATGGATAACTTGAACAGACTGTTTGAAGAAATAAAGATACTTTTACCTAAATGGGGATTGCAAATCGCTCCAGAAAAGATTCAGAAGGGAGATTCTGTTAATTATTTAGGTTATAAAATAGGTTTGCAAAAAATTAAGACACAAAAAGCACAAATTAGGAGAGATCGCCTACGGACTCTTAATGACTTTCAAAGACTGTTAGGAGCCATTTCCAGTCTACGACCAGCTATTGGAATAACACCTGATCTAATAATTCATTTGAACAAAACCTTGGATGGTGATAAAGATTTAAACAGTCACAGAGAATTAACAGCTGAGGCAGAAAAGGAACTGACAATGATTGAGGAAAAATTACAACAGGCACATGTGGACAGGGTGAATCCAGAGCTCGATTGTATTCTGGTCATACTACCATCAAAAATTTCTCCTACAGGAATTTTAATGCAGAGAGATGATATTATTTTGGAATGGATCTTTTTACCACATAAACCAAGTAAGAAACTGAAAACTTATGTGGAAAAAGTCTCTGAGTTAATTATAAAAGACAAGCTGAGACTTCGTCAACTAGCAGGCATAGACCCAGCAGAAATTATAGTGCCTTTCACTGCCGATGAACTGTAGTAGTAGGGGCGGTGGGGCTGCCTTCTCAGCAACCCGGCCGCCTGCTCGGCTAGCTTATGCCCCGAAATAACAACACACAAACTGTATTCATTTAATCACTGCTTGGCCCATATCTATCTAGCCTCTTCTAGTCTAACTCTCGCACCTGGACTAGCCCATTTCTAATATTCTATGTAGCACAGCTAGGTGCGCTTACCAGGAAGATTCTAGCCTATGTCCATCCTGGGTCGGAGCTTCATCTGCCTGGGAACTGAGAGCATGGCATCTCTCTGAGGTGTCTGCTCCCGAGAGGAGAGCTGTGGAGTCTGACCTCACTTCCTCTTCCTCCCAGCGTTCTATTGTTTACTCCACCTACCTATCTTCTAACCAATGAAATGGGCTAAGGCAGTTCCTTTATTAGCCAATGACCTTCCTCCTTCAATGAACTAAAGAAATTATGGGAAGATAAAGAACCATGGCAAAGAGCTTGTGCTAATTTTTTGGGAGACATTAATAACAACTATCCAAAAAGCAAGCGGCTTAACTTCATAAAGAGAACTTCTTGGATTCTTCCTCGAATCGTCTGTGATGCTCCAATAACTGGAGCGTGTACATTCTATACTGATGCCAATAAATCAGGGAAGGCAGTTTACAAATCAGAAGACTTGGATAAGGTGGAACAAAGTCCGTATAATTCTGTCCAGAAGGCGGAATTATATGCCATTCTTATGGTGCTAAGGGATTTTAAAGAACCTATTAATATAGTTACTGATTCACAATACGCAGAAAGAGTTATTTTACATATTGAAACTGCTGAATTTATACCTGATGATACTGAACTAACCTCATTGTTCCTCCAGGTTCAAGATTTGATCAGGAACAGGCTTTGCCCTATGTACATAACACACATCTGATCCCATACGGGTCTGCCAGGTCCTCTAGCACAAGCTAATGCAGAAATTGATCAATTATTGATTGGTAGTGTGCTACAAGCCTCTGAATTTCATAAAAAACATCATGTTAATAGCAAAGGTTTGAAGAAAGAATTTTCAATTACATGGCAACAAGCTAAGGAGATTGTAAAGAAATGCCCTACTTGCTCTTTTTATAACCAAACGCCACTGCCTGCAGGGGCTAATCCAAAGGGCACCCAAAGGAATGAAATCTGGCTAATGGATGTGTTCCACTTTGCAGAATTTGGCAAATTAAAATATGTTCATCACACCATTGACACTTATTCAGGCTTTCAGTGGGCAACTGCTTTAAGTTCAGAAAAAGCTGATTCAGTAATCATTCATTTATTAGAAGTCATGGCTATCATGGGTATACCTACACAAAAAAAGACTGATAATGGTCCTGCTTATGTCTCTAGGAAAATGAAACGGTTTTTTGATTATTACAATATCAAGCATGTTACAGGTATACCATACAATCCTACAGGTCAAGCAGTCACAGAAAGATCAAATCGAACTATAAAGGATATGTTGAACAAACAGAAAGGGGTGGAAAACACCCCCAGAAATAGGTTACATAATACTTTGTTAACCTTGAATTTTCTCAATGCTAATGAGAAGGGAACAGCTGCAGAAAGACATTGGATAATGGAAAAGTCTACTGAACTAAATCAACCAGTTTATTTCAAGGATGTGCTGACCTCACAATGGAAGCCAGAAGATGTGCTGCATTGGGGAAGGGGTTTTGCTCTTATCTCCACAGGTGAGGAAAAATTGTGGATACCGTCAAAACTAATAAAGGTTCAGTTTGAAGAAAAGAAGCCACTTGGAAAAGATAAATAGCAATTCATTCACAAGGATGGCGAACATACTGATGGTAAGAAATACAGATAGGTTGGAGGCAGGGTTCTTTTCTTATCTCCGCAGGAAAATATTCATCTTCAAAGAAATTGAGGGACCCTGAATATTTAATTACTGATGGATGGACACATTTTGTAAGTATTAATTTATATATATATATATATGTCTTATTAAACATTTCTTTATAAATATATAGAGCTGCTTTTGAAGTTGGACTCTGGCTCAGTCCCTCTTCAATTCCAAGCCTGTTAGTAAGAGAAAAACCCAGAGTTTCTGGAGTTTCCGTCTCATGTCAAGAGCCATGATATGGGACAGAAAGAAATATGAGTTTAGAAAACATCTTTGCTTTCCTCCATATCTATCATACTTTTCATTGAATATATCTATCATGCCTTTCATTGAATATATATATGTATGTCTATATGATTAATGTTTAAGTTTTTCATAATGAACAATGAGTTTTTCCTGAAGTGACATTTGAAGTTTCCAGGAAGAAGATGGGGCCCCACAACAACAACTCTACCTGGTTGATATGACGTCATGATACTGATAGTGCTACTACAAGACCTGTTTTGGATACCAGCTGCACAAGACGATCCCAACTTAGTTAGCTGAAATGGTGCACATCTTGTACAACATTCTGGCCAGACCTCCACAAAATACTCAGAGACTATTTGCAATTTTAAAAGACATTGATCTTGAAATTTAACCATCATTTTACTTTTACAGGATCCCCCAGAAAGAACGTCGCCCCCATGACAGCTGGAAGTAATTTTAGAGGACGATGTCCCCTCTCCCAGTAAAGTTTACCCCTGGGTTTAGGGACATCATTTAGGGGTTGGGAGGTTGGGGGAGGAATTTTATAAGCTCAGGGATCATTTTGAAAAAAAAAAAAGAGGGAATGATGTGATAATGGATTTATAATTGTGAATTACTGCTTTTAGACAAATATATTGGTATCAATTTTTGTATATTGATACAAAGTTAAATTATATTGACTATTGTATGCATGCATGTTTCTATGTCTGTTTAAAACATTTTTATGTATTGACATATATTGTATTGATATATATATTGTATATATTTACCATATTGCAATGTACATTTCTACCTCTGATTAAGATACTTATATAATGTTTGTGTATTGATATATATTTGCCATATTGCAATGTATATTTGTACAGTGTTTATATTTGGAGGTCATTATCCTCATTTGTTACACAGTCGTTTATTGTCTTAGTCTTTAAGTTAGATAGATATTGAGAATTATATAGATAGTCATCTAAGTTTGTCATTTATAATCAGACTAATCAGGTTCTTTAGATATATAGAGATTATACTCAGTATAGATAGATAATCTTCAACCTCTTCAAAGAGCTGTAGAAAATGGCCTTAAATCTAACTCAGAATTTTGTGATAGTGAGACACAATTGCTCCTAGCAACACCGCTCTATTCCCGAGAGAATGTTGCGCACCAAAGACACTCCACCTGGAGCCTTTCTATTTGGCAGAACTGGCCTTTGGGCAAAGAAATGCCCATACCTCAACCACTGACAGAGATACAGAGCATGCATCAATGGATAAAACAGGACTGTCATATCCTGCCAAGACAGGGTAAGATAATTTTGAAAAGTTCCTTGCCTTTAATAATGGTATGTCAGTTATGCTAGGCCTTAGCCAAAATTGGTTGACTCAACATTGCAAATGAGACTTTGGGTGATTGCCCAGGTAGTCAGTTGTCTCTGTCAATTGTTGCACATTTTGGATATATCTCGTTTGTTGAGTAGTGTTTATTACCTTCTCAGATCTTTGACTGAGTTGAAGATTATATAATTGTAGTTACTCTTTACATTATTTTGACTCCTTGAGATAGAATGTTTAGCAAAGCTTTTGTTCTCAATATTGTTTGTTATATTTATTATTTGTTGTTATTGTATGTAGTTGTATTTGGTTTAGTTCTGTCTTATTTAGACAAAAAGGGGAGATGTAGGGATAAGTCCCGCCCTTCGGGGGCATGTTCGCCTCGGGCTAATGTGTGCCTATAAATTTGGCCAGCCTGCTCCCAGCGTAGCATCTGCTTTCCTGGTCTCCGCTGGAATGGTGGTTCTGTAAGTCTCTTTCGACATTAAAGCTATATATTTATTGTTACAATCTGTCTGCATTCGTTTATGCTGCTACACCCATGGACATTTATCAAATAAACTATCACACACACTCAGAGGCCTTTTTATCTGGAAGTTTTTTACTGTATATCTATAATCCTTTCTTGATGATTAGTGTTTTTGTAATTGAAAGCTGCATTTGACTTCCATTTGTGTGCTTTTAAAACCCCTTATTTTAAACCTTCTTAGGGTTTATGTGGATTTAGTTGCCTAACTGTTGGTGTCATAATGTAAATGGGGACTACACTTTCATCTTCTGGCTGCCTAGACACAAATAATCACACACAAACTATATAATTACATCAGCATTTTAAAAATGCCTCAGGCATATTCCTAGTTAGATTTTACATGTTTAATTCATCCATCTCTATTCATCTATGTATCACCACGTAATGCTTTGGGATATTTCACCTTTAGTGAATACATGGCATCTCTTTGATCTTCCCAAATAGTGCACCTACCAGTCTGGTCTGTCTTAATTTAAAAAAAAAAAAAACAAGTAACAAATGCTGGAAAGTAATGAAATTGCTCTCCAACTACAATCAGATCCTTTTTCATAATTGGGACTCCACAGTCCTATTTTCCTGTGCAGTGCACACTCAAAACTGTTGCTTCTATTCTGGACTGAGGTAGAAAACACTCTCCACATGCAATTCCTTTTCCTTAACCTGCAATGGATATACAGTCTCTTAACTCAAATTTATGATTTTGAAACTGGTGATAGAATCATTTAATTTAAAATTTTAAAGGTGAAATGTAGGACAAGGTCATTGCTCAGGATAGGAGAAGACAGGAACCAAATCCTCTTATGTCAAGATAAGACAGAGTGTCAAAAAATTTTTCTGAAATACTAGAAATACAGCAGTTCTAGAATTAATATGACTTCCTAGGGAGAAATCCCACATGTTTGCGAGATTAATAAATAAAAATCCTTTAATAATATTTACATACATTTCTGACTAATGGTCAAAGAGGACCCAGGCTAAAATAATTTTTTGCATTTCACTTATTTTCTCATCCTTATGTCTTTTAGGTTCAGGCTCCACACTCTGAACAATTTAAATAGGGGTGGAAGGCTACAAGTCTACCCACCTGGACAAATGGAAGACTTACACAGTAAAGTCTTCCCAGCATTATTTATTACATAAACCAGTGACCTTAAACAGTAAGACCATCTTCAGTGACAGGATCATGAAATGTCAGACTTTTTTTTTTTTTTTTAAATATTTGTTTATTTGTTATGTATACAATATTCTGTCTGTGTGTATGCCTGTGGCCAGAAGAGGGCACCAGACCCCATTACAGATGGTTGTGAGCCACCATGTGGTTGCTGGGAATTGAACTCAGGACCTTTGAAAGAGCAGGCAATGCTCTTAACCTCTGAGCCATTTCACCAGCCCTGAAATGTCAGACTTTTCTTCCATTTTTAAAAGCTTTTCATTAGCCTCTTAAATGAGTTGATGGCCCTGATTTTAGTACATTTCTATCCAGTTACAAGATGGAGATTCCAGGGATGTGAAGGAGGGGAAAAGTATAAGGCAGAAAAGATAAAAACAGGTTAGGGAAGTCTTGCACAAGCTATGTCTCATGTCAAGTAAATTCCTTTTTTTTAAATGATTTATTTAACTTTATTTTCATTGGTGTGAAGGTGTCAGATCTCATGGAACTGCATTTTCAGACAGTTGTGAGCTGCCATGTGGGTGCTGGGAATTGACCCGGGTCCTCTGGAAGAGCAGTCAGTGCTCTTAACTGCCGAGCCATCTCTCCAGCCCTCAAGTAAATTTCTTAAGAAGAATAGATTTGGGCTGGAGAGATGGCTCAGCGGTTAACAGTGTTGACTGCTCTTTTAGAGGACCTGGGTTAAATTCCCAGTACCCACATGACAGCTTCTAAATATCTGTTAATCCAGTTTCCCAAGATCTGATACCTACATACCAACACATATAAAATAAAATAGAATAACTCATAAAATATCCACTATTTTTACTGGCTGAGAAATAACTTGGGGCTCTTTCATATTGACTTTCAGTCCTCTCAGTCTGTTTTATGGTTCTGTCTTCATTTCTCTTAATCTAACATTTCCTTAGCCTCAGCATCCCTTCCCAGGGAACCCCCAGCTTAATTCTGTTGCACAGACCATATGGGGTATCCAACTATGCTTGAACAAAATTTACTGCAGTTTCTGTATGATGCTGCTTTTGATACAATGAATTACTTTGCATATTCTGTCCATAAATTAGAAGCTTAGCTGAATAGAGCCTTACACTTTAGGGCACCTTGGTAAGATTTAAATGTAAAGCAAGGGCATTCTCTTTAGCTGTGTAAAATCCTTGAAAATCCCTCTTGCTTTCACTACTGGACAGCCATCTAAAACAAACTAGTGCTTTTTTCCAAACAAAAACATGGATTTTTTTTTCTTTCGTTTTATGTGTTTCTTTTGCACTGTAGATTTGAAGGAGTCAGCAGTAATAACCATCCATCAGAAATAATATTTTGTCTTAGATATCAGTCCATTAATTTTTAATTCTTCCTTAGTCACTTTCTTGGGACATGGAGACATTAAGAAAGATGGGGGGCCAAAATGTCACACAATTGATCTCCAGCAAACTTTTTATGAAGTTTTCTAAGCTCCTGTACTTACATACCAAATAAATATATAGGGCCAAAATAAATCAATAGGGCCACAAGGAATAAAGCCAGGCTTGGGCTGGAGGGACCAGAACAAGATGAGGTTATGAGAGCAATCAGAATTATTATATCTTTATCAGAAACAGAAAATAAGGTAATTTCCAGGATCAATACCATGTACTTGCCAGGATATCATGAAGACTGCAAGCTATACAGGGAATACAGGATTGTGGTCTCAGACCAAGTGTACTGTTGAACTTCCCTACTTCCTCGACCACTAAGGGATAACTCAGAGAAACACAGATTAGCCTGAATGACTCATTGCTCGAGGGAGTGCATCACCATGTCAGCAACTTAAAAAAGCACACTGTGCCCAAGGAGCCATGGATTTTAATGTGAAATAACTAAGACACATGTCTCTCACAGTAGATGGTCCAATCCAACTCCTTTGTTCCCTGCAGAGTTCTTTGCCCACTAAAATCCTATAACCTCGACCTCCACTGCCTGCCACTACCCTCAACGCTCCTGTCTTTCAGGTCCTACAATGACAGTCAGTTAAGCTGTGTAGAGTTTTCTATGACTTTTGCCATCTAAAGTCCTGTTAGCTTGAAAATTCTTCCACAGTCAATATTCCCAAGTCCATCGCAGCAACAAAACCACTTTTATGGTACCACTTTTATTCCAACTTGCTACATTGTTCCTGTGATTAAAGTACCTAACCTAAAGCAACTCTGGCAATGGACAGGTTGATTTGTTTTTCACCCCTAAGTCAGAATCCACCACTGTGGGAGCTTAGGATAGGAACTCAAGTTAATCACCCGAGGCAAAACATTTGGAACCATTGTTTCCTGGTTTTCTCTTGTGCTTTGTCACTGTTTTGTGCTCAGCTAGCCCTCTTAATCAGCCCAGATCCACTTGCTTAGAGACACTGCCAACGTAGTGGAAGAGTCTTCTTCCAACACCAATCAATCAACATAATCACTTTCAGACTGAAATCAGACATTCTGATCTAAGCACACACTCAATTGATAATTCCTCAGATGACCCTAGGCTTTGTCTTGTTGACAGCTGAGGCTAATTATCACACAAAGACAGTATTGTATGAGAATTTTTTGTTTTGTTTTGTTTTGTTTTGTTTTTCGAGACAGGGTTTCTCTGTGGCTGTATGAGAATTTTTTGTTGTTGTTTTTCAAGACGGGATTTCTCTGTGGTTTCGAGCCTGTCTTGGAACTAGCTCTTGTAGACCAGGTGGTCTAGAACTCACAGAGATCCTCCTGCCTCTGCCTCTAGAGAGCTGAGATTAAAGATGTGCACCACACCGCCTGGTGTGAATTTTTTTAAAGAACCCAAAATATAATGTATTATTTCTGTCAATCACTTAAGGAACACCTAACCATGAGGATAACAATAAATGGAAAACACAGATTGCCAGAAAACAGAAAGAGAAAAGGATCTAAGATCAAGAAGAGAAAACTAAAACTGTCACTCCACAGAAACTATTCAAAACAAAAACTTAAGGAACTGATAGCAGAGGAAATAATCTGAATACAAATTGATGAAGGTCCGTCATTTTTGAAATTTTAATGATATAATTCGATTATGGTTCAAAAAAATCAACATAGATGACACCAATGCCAAAACAAGACTCAAAGACAGATCTATGAATATATATTATGGTCCCTTAAACAAGAACTACAAGATTCTAGTCAAAATCAAATTCCAGAAAATCACTTGCCATCACTCATCCTATAAACTCCAGTTCTCCCCTTTACCGATAACTGAAAAAGGGTTGGGTAAAATGGGCTCTTCCTCCAAAATTCAAAAGATTCAATGGACAGCCAGGCGGTGGTGGCACACACCTTTAATCCCAGCACTCGGAGGGGGAGGCTAGCGGTTCCAGGCAGGCCTGATTTAGAAGAGCTAGTTCCACGACAGGAACTAAAAAAGCTACAGAGGCTGGGCGGTGGTGGTGCATGCCTTTAATCCCAGCACTCTGGAAGGCAGATGCAGGCGGATCTGTTTGAGTTCGAGGCCAGCCAGGTCTACAAGAGCTAGTTCCAGGACAGGAACCAAAAAGCTACCGAGAAACCCTGTCTCGAAAACACACACACACAAAAAAAAAAAGATAAAAAAAAATAAAAAAGCTACAAGAAACCCTGTCTCGAAATAAAAAAAAAAAAAAAAGATTCACTTGACACCATCTGATATTTTTGCTTTTTGGAAATAGTTTTGATTACTAAAAGGATTTCATTCAATTATGATAAAGAAAATGATGTCTGTTAGGATCACTTAGACACCATTTCATTTCCTACAATTGGTGATTGCCTCTAAGTCTGTATCAGAGTGAGGAAGTATAAACTTTTTAAATGAAATTTCAAGAGAACAGATTTTTAAAGAATCACTGTACATGTGAAGTAACTTGCTTTACTCTGACTGTTTTATAAATCACAATTTTGAAAACAAGGTTATTCCTATTTTCGGAGTGTGTTTGTGCATGAGACAAAATGCCTGTGATATACAAAACAATGATTGTCAGATCTCTTGGATTGGGAATAGTAGAGATTTGTTAACCTGCAAACTTGAATGTAGGTTTAAACTTGGGTCATCCGCAAGGAAAAAAAAAATATGTGCTGAGTCACCTGCCAAGATGAATAATAAATTTTATTAAATAATCCAAGTCTTTCTCAGATTAATAAAAAAACAAGAAAAACAAAACATAAATAAAGAAGTAAAGCCAGGAGGTGGTGGCACACACCTTTAATCCCAGCACTCGGAAGTCATAGGCAGGCAGATCTCAGTAAGTTTGAGACCAGCATGGTCTACAAGAGCTAGTTCCAGGACAGGCTCCAAAACCACAGAGAAACCCTGTCTGAAATACCAAACAAAGAAAAAAAAGTAAAGAAATGATTTTTGGGAATATGTGGCATCAGAATTAAGATGATATGTAAGGTAAATATGCAGCATTAAATGAATACAACTCAATAACTTCATCTAACAATCTATAAGAGGAAAGCTAATCACAAAGTAACAATCATAGTGGAAACACTCAGAATGCTCATTGGGTTTGTGTGTTAATCACATCAACATTTAAGTATCAAAGACTCAAATGTGAAGATAGCAACAGCTGGAACACACAGATATGCTAGGAAATTGAAAGAGGTAGGCATCTAAGATGAAAAAACAATCTGCACAGAAACATCCCCCAAACCTCAAACTTAAGGAACTGATGATGTAAGAAATTTTCTGAATAAAATTGGTGAAGGTCCATCATTTTCAAGAAAATAAATAATAAATTATATATCAGTTGTAGATTACAAAAAAATCATATACAGATTCATATAATATGCTTTCTGCATTTTTCACAAAGATCCATCAATCAAGAATGTGTACAATGTTTGTGAAAGAATAAAGGTGTTAAAGAGGAAAAGCTGTGAACAAAAGCAGGAATAGTAGTCAATTTTTAATCCAAAGACCAAAGTAAACTTAGGCAAGGAAAAGTGTGATCTTGATTATTGCTACCCAGCTATCTTTGATTATATGTGTACAGAAATTAAATAAACATAAACTGTACAACTTTCACAAAGATATCTCAAAGTGACCCTTAAACTGTTGTTTCTGACCTCCAGTTACTGATCTGTCTTCTGAGATGCAGCCACATGATATAGATGTTCTCTTGGAAAATAGAGAAGATCTCTTGTTACAGCTCTCCAGATCCTTGTGCTATCTTCTGGGTGAAGGTAAACACAGTCCTACCGATGTCCAATCCCAAAACAACCTAAAAGATGATTTAAAATCTGCTTCCTGCTACATGCATAATGGCAGAATTGGTGGATTGTGCCCTATCTACCTGGTTATCACAATGCACACCTGAGAAATCTCTGCACATCCGAAACTCCTTTTGGTCCCCCTTTTAAGCTTCACTGGATCACACCATTGTGGCAAGTGGCAGAATCACATTAACAGAATTCTACTCAAGTATTGCTCAACCAGTTCCTAAACAGTTTGTAATCTTTAGAACAGAAACCTGAAATTGGAAAGCAGTATTCAGGTAGTCAATATTCTAGAAATTAGAACTTCAGTTTTCTAATCTCTCTTCCCACTACACAACAAAAGCAGTTCCCATGTATATACTCTGGACATAGATACAACCAGCACCATTTCCTTCCATTCCAGGGCTGCCGAGTCTCCTCTTCCCCACTAAATTTACACACAAGGAAGCTCAGAGAACAAGGGCCACTGCCAGCATGAACCACATGAACCAACATAACTACAGTCTGGCTCATGGTCCTTCCAAGTCACAGAAGAAATAACAGTTCAACAGACCTGCTCTATACACCACCCTCACTCAGTATGGGATAGCTTGTGGTCTTCCTTAAAGCTACCTACTACAGAGGCAGAGGAGAGTCATGGAAAGAACTCACAAATTATCTGGCCCTGGTACTCTTGATTGCCAATGCTTCCCAGAATTCCCTCATTGGCGAGGACCTCCCAGTGGGACTCACAATATTAGCAGCTCCTCTACTGGAGGATCAGAGATCAAATGACTCAGACAGCACAGCCCTTCCAGTTCTGCCCTCCCAGCCCAGCAGACAGGGCCCCAGTTTAAAAACTTTGTATTTAGCACACATTATTCCACACTCCTAGAGCACACACATCCTGTTCCTCATCAAAAGTGCAGGGTCGCCGGGCGAATGTGGCGCATGCCTTTATTTCCAGCAATCGGGAAGCAGAGGCAGGCAGATATCTGTGAGTTCAAGACCACCCTGGTCTAGAGAGCTAGTTGCAGGACAGGCTCCAAAGCCACAGAGAAACCCTGTGTCGAAAAAACAAAAAACAAAAAAACAAAGTGCAGGGTCTTTTAGGTGCTCATTCCATTACATACTCACTTTCCAGTGCAGCCATCACCTTGTCTGAGAGATGTGAAATTCTGGAGAAATTCAGGTCACATTCATAAAGTAATTACTCTTACTGTGTAACTGTGGTTACTTTGTAACTGTTGTCAAAATGACAGACCATGAATTAGAAAACAATCCAGGCATATTAGGACTTGAAGGCAGCAAAGAGAATATATATGACATAGATTTCATCTCAAAAATTATTTTGAAAACTTGAAACACACTTTATGGCCATGTGCTCCAGAGACTAGGGATTTGAATTCATGCACATTAAAGATTTCTCATATATTTTATCTAAAGATGAATGTCTTAATGCAGAGATGTAGCAGTGCTTTTAAGCAGGACCACAACATTTTACCTAGATCTTCTATTTTAGATGAACTTCTGTAAATAGAGCAATTAGGTTGAAAGATATGGTCATTCCCTTTCCAAGATTCTTCACTGCTTTGGTCTGTGGACTGCAAACAGTGGTCAATCAGGACAATCATAGAGCATCTACAATTGACTCCCTCATTCCACATTGCTAATCTCAACTTCTATTGAAGGACGAAAGCTCTCACCCTCAGTCCAACCTTTTTGTTTCTGCCCTGTGTCTCCACCAGCTTCAAGTTGGTCAGTGAGCTCAAATTTGCACAGGTTCCTCTGCGTCTAAGTCCCCCAATAAAAGCCAGAATGATTAGCAGACACTCATTAACTACTCTATTTTTCTTTCTCATTGACAAATCAAGGTCCAACCTGTAATGAGTTACAGGACTGTTTTCTCAGCACTAGGCAGCAGAGGAAAGATTGATTAGGAGTTCAACATGATTCTCAATTACACAGCATGAGGCAAGCCTAAACTATAGGGTACATTGTTCTACAAGGAAATCAATAGTCAACATCACTTGAAAGAAATAAAATCCCACTATTATTGACTTTGAAATGTTGGAGAACAGAAACAGAAACAAGAGCAGCAATACACTCAAAGAAAACATCTGAAAATGACACCAATAAGTGATTTTTTAAATGACAAAAGTAGTACTAGCACTTTTAAGATTAAATAAAACTTTCTATATTGACTTTGAAAGAGTCTTCTCTTTCTATAAGAAAGGAGATGTCATTAATAAGAGATAGATTGATGGTGCCCATATACATATGCTGGCTGCTGAGATCTGTAACCTGACGCATAAGAGTTAGTCAATGGCCTGTTTCTCAAATCTCTGAGTTGACATAACTGTGTCAAACAAGATCAACCACATCTGCAGAGGATAGTGGCCTAATTGCAAATTCAATGTTCATTGGGCCAAGATGACCTTCCCAATCTGTACACCCACACAAATGATCTGCATTCATTCACATGGCATTAATTTAATAACACATGCTGGGAAATTACAAATTCACTGAACCTACAACAATCACACCCTTTTTTATAATGGTGGCTTCAATAGTTGATTGCCTAAACTGTTTCTCCTGCAGTGTACACAATAAACTATTCCTCCTATTCTGGTCTGAAGACAGAAGGAATGCTCCATATGCACATCCTTTACTGTGACTGCATTGCATAGTCAACTACATGACTCAAAAGCTTAAGTCCAAAACTGTAAGGTTTTACAGTCATATTTTAGGGGAATTTTGAAAGTATAGTATACCAAGGACACCTGAGTCAAAGTAAGAATTTGTCTCAGAAACTATTTTTCTAACAGGATGGAAATGCAGCTGTTCTAGAATTAATATGCCTTTCCATTGAGAAATTACTTCATACACTTAGGAGATTAATAAAGAAAGACCTCTTTTATGATGGTATACATCAATCTCTGGCTAATGCTTAAAGAGGAGCTAGCTAGACAGATTCCACATTTGCTGTTGTCCTTAAGCCTCCTTTGGGGATAGGCTCTAGGTTACACTTTGAACAATTGAAATAGAAACAGACAACTTGCCAGGCTAGACATTTAGGCAGATAGGAGAGTTACAGAGCAAGTATATTTCCAAGATAATTTCTTATGTACACTGGTGACCTGAATCAGCAGATCATGCTTCAGTGACAGGGTCCTGATTTGAAGGTCACAGGGGATGACAAAGTTAGGAAAAGTAAAATGGGAAAATTTAAAAATTTAGGGTGGGGAGGTCTTGCAGATGCCTAGTAAGCTTCCTGAGAAAAACAGCAACTTGCTGGGCACTGATGGCACATACCCTTGCTGAGCCAAAAGACCTCTATCAGTTCAAGGACAACCTGGTCTACCCAGTGAGTTCCAGGATAGTCAGGACAGTCCTACAGAGAAACACGGTTTCAAAAAATTTCATAAAAAGGAGTAAAAGCAGAATAGCATCTTGGATACTTCCAGAGGGGAAATGGAAGGAAATGGGAGAAGTATAAGAAGTCAGTAAAGGGGGCTGGAGAGATGGCTCAACGGTTAAGAGCACTGCCTGCTCTTCCAAAGGTCCTGAGTTCGATTCCCAGCAACCACATGGTGGCTCACAACCATCTGTAATGATATCTGGAGCCCTCTTCTGGCCGCAGGCATACATGCAGACAGAATACTGAGAATACTGTACACATAATAATAATAAATAAATAAATCAAAAAAAAAAGAAGCCAGTAAAGAATATCATGTGAATTTGGAAGGAGATTAGTCAGATAATTCTACTCAATTGGAACACAGGTTATCTCGAAAACTTTACTAAGAGCACAGTGGCCTGGGAACTGATAACCATAGCTCCATATGGTGAAAGGGCTGGGCTCTTGGGCCTGAAGGAACCCTTCCACAAAGGCCTTGGCAATAGACCATTACCAGCTCTCCAAACCATATTCCTGGTGTGAGAGAAGAAGCTCTCTCTTATTATCAATACATCAGGTCCTTAGGGAAACTCACAAGGCTTAACCCCAAGGCTGTTACCAGATCTCCTAGGAATGTCCCTGCTCCCTGCCTGAGGGAATAAAAAAAACCCTTGATTGATCAGGTAACTCCTTCTCACAACACTGTTTTTCATTTCAAATATATGTCACCTGGTGTCCTATAGCCCATCTGGAAAAACTGTGCTTTTCTTTTGTGTGTGGTTTTTTTTTGTTTGTTTATTTGTTTCTTTGTTTTTTGAGGATTTCTCTGTAGCCCTTGTGGTTTGCTTGGTTTTTCAAGACAGGGTTTCTCTGTGGCTTTGAAGGCTGTCCTGGAACGAGCTCTGTAGACCAGGCTCAGAGTTCCACCTGCCTCTGCCTCCCAAGTGCTGGGATTAAAGGCGTGCGCCACCATCGACCGGGGAACTGTGCTTTTATTAAGAAGAAAACTGGAACTTTGAGCCACATCAGGCCGTGAGGTTGTTTGGGAACCTGTAAAGCCTCCTTGAAAGCTTGCAAGAGGGTTTTTTTTTAATATACTTATTTATTTATTTATTATGTATATAATATTCTGTCTGTGTGTATGCCTGCAGGCCAGAAGAGGGCACCAGACCCAATTACAGATGGTTGTGACCCACCATGTGGTTGCTGGGAATTGAACTCAGGACCTTTGGAAGAGCAGGCAATGCTCTTAACCTCTGAGCCATCTCTCCTGCCCAAGAGGGTTTTTTTTTAATATGGGGATGTGCCTGGTGTCTGGTTCTAAATCAGTGGTGGCTTCTCTGTAGTAGTTTGGAGCTAAATATCTGGACAATCCAGTTGAACAAAGTGTGCCCTAACATCCTAAACTCTAACAGCCCTGATGAAAACCCATTTATCATCTGGGTGATTTAGAGGCAGTCTTCCCTCAGCTAATTCTACTTTGTGAGACTGAACTATTTCCAAGGCATTGGAAAATCCTTTATATCAGCAATTCAACTCTTCTACGTGGCAGCTTAGAAGTACAGCGCTACCCAACAGGTGAGATGCCTTGATACCGTCCACGTGGTTAAATATATATGGAGATTGTATGTAAGGTTAAATGCAAAGTGCTCATTTTGAGAAGATACTGGAGAAACTAGGCCTCTCTGAGTATGGCATATTTAAGTTGAGAAGAAAGGTGTTTGTACACACAGCACCCTGCTCCCAATTCTCTAAGCACATTAAGCCCACAGAATTAGGTCTAAGAATTAACAGGATCACATGGGACTTCACTAGGCAGGGAATATGGCGGCAGAGTCCACACAGATCCCGCAAGGATGCACCATGCTGTCTGCCGCACCTCACCCTCTGCTCCTCCCCATCTGGAGACAGCATTCCCTCGCTCACCATGTTGTGGTTCCTCAGATCGCCAAAACTCTCAGTTCATCATCTCCCTGAAGAAGCAACTTCACCACAGCACAGGAGACAACTGGCACAAGCTCCTCCACAAAGCCGAGTCTGAAGGCGGGTGCCCGGAAGAGCCCTGCACTGTTGTTGACTTGCAGGTCAACTGGAGGGTCTGATTGGCTGGTGCGGTCTGAGTGGCAAGAACACTGTCCACAGGGCTACAGTGTGCTTAAAGACACAGTACAGTGGTTCCTGGCCATTCCTTCCACCCCAGTCAAAGATCTTTTCTAGATTGGCCAAGCTTTGCTTTTCAACAGCACTTGCCACTTGCTCCAAAAGGAGGCACTGTCACAATCTTGCACTCCATAGGAACTTTCCCTTTTTCCTCCCGGACACAATGTGACTAGGTAGTTTGTACTGTGCACTGTGCTGTGCTAGGTGGAGCAGTGATTTCTTGTCCTACAGGGGGACCAGTGCACAGAATATTAACAGGTAAAGATAACTTTAAGGTCACAAAAGATGATTGTTCTGTGGCTTCATGTTGAGGTCACATGAACTGAAGATACTTTTTACATGGTTTTCTTTTTCTTTTTTTTTTAAGATTTATTTATTATATACCCAGTGTTCTGCTAGCATGTATGCCTGCATGCCAGAAGAAGGCACCAGATCTCATGGTTGTCAGCCACCATGTGGTTGCTGGGAATTGAACTCAGGACCTCTGGAAGAGCAGGCAGTGCTTAACCTCTGAGCCATCTCTCCAGCCCTTTCCATGGTTTTCACAGGGATTTCACACAACAGGAAAGAGAAAAGAAGGAACCAGATCTTAAACAAGTTGATTGGTCTTTCCCCAACTGATGGCTGGATGTTGGCTCCATTGCTTTACAGATTCTATTCCAGAAATTCAAAGCAAATTCCAGGCAAATGAATAATAATAAAAAAGTGAAGTGTTCATGAAAATTTGAATACATAGATAATAATGGAGCTAGGAAGAATGTCTTCATGAGTATTATTGTTAGCCAGCACATCTCTTTCCATGGTCAGGTAAATAAAATATACAACAGCAGTATCCAAGATTCTCTACATGAACAAGACAGGTAGAATGAATCTCACCATGATTGTCAAAAGTAGGCTTATTAGAATGTCTCACAAGCTGTGGTCCAAGTAACTTAAAAATAGCTGCCTGCCAATGGTAATTGGAAAAATCCAGGCCATCTCTTCTCAATGTTTTGTCTAAGATCAAGTGAAGAATTCAGTAGTTGTTCAGTCCATGAGACTAGCTATTGTGTGTGTTTTGTTTTCTGCTATGAATTTGAGTAGTGTGCTTTCAAGGTCTGGGAAGAAGTGTTTTGGGATGTTGATGGAGATTGCATTAAATGTATTAATTGCTTTTGGTATGGTTGCCATTTTTATTATGTTGATTCTACCTATCCAAGAGCATCTTTCCATTTTCTAGTATTTTCTTCAGTTTCATTCTTTAAAGACTTAAATTTTGAAATAACAGGTCTTTCACTTCTTTGGTTACTGTTACCTGAAGATATTTTAAATTACTTGTGGCTATTGTAAATGGTGATGCTCCCATGATTTCCTTCTTAGCTTCTTTTTTATTTATGTATAGGAGGGCTGCTGATTTTTTTCAGCTGATCTTGTATCCTGAAAAATTACTGAAGGTATTTATGGGCTGTAGGAGCTCCCTGATAGAGTTTGTGGGGTCACTTATGTATACTCTCATATCATCTGTGAATAGCAAAAGCTTAACTTCTTCCTTTCCAGGTTGGATCCCCATGATATTTTTTTGTGTTCATCTTCTCTAGCTAGAATTTCAAGAACTATGTTTACTTGGTATGGTGAGAGAGGACAGCCTTGAATTGTTCCTAATTTTAGTGGGATCATTTTGAGTTTCTCTCCATTTAATTTGATGTTTGCTCTATGCATTCTGTATATTTCTTTCATTATGTTAAGATATCTTGCATATCATCATAGAACCTTCATCTGGTGATGGATGGAGATAGAGACAGAGACCCACACTGGAGCACTGGACTGAGCTCCCAAGGTCCCAAAGAGGAGCAGAAGGAGGGAGAACATAAGCAAAGAAGTCGGGACCACGAGGGGTGCACCCACCCACTGAGACAGTGGAGCTGATCTGTTGGGAGCTCACCAAGGCCCGCTGGACTGAGACTGAAAAAGCATGGGATAAAACTGGAGTCTCTGAGCATGGCGAACAATGAGGGCTGATGAGAAGCCAAAGACAATAGCACGGGGCTTTGATCCTACGTAAAGTGCTGGCTTTGTGGGAGCCTAGCCAGTTTGGATGTTCACCTTCCTAGATATGGACGGAGGGGGGAGCACCTAGGACTTACCACAGGGCAGGGAATCCTGACTGCTCTTTGGACTGGAGAGGGAGGAGTAGAGGAGTGGGGGAAGGGGGAGAAGGGCGGGAGGAGAGGGAGAACGGTGGGAGGAGGGGGAGGGAAATGGGAGGCTGGGAGGAGGTGGAAACTTGTTTTTTTTTCCTTTTCTCAATAAAAAAAAATAATAATAAATGAAAACAAAAAGATCTGGTTCCTCCTTTTCTCTTTTCCGTTGTGTGAGATCCCTGTGAAAACCATGTAAAAAGTACCTTCAGTTCATGTGACCTCAGCATGAAGCCACAGAATAATCATCTTTTGTGACCTTAAAGTTATCTTTGCCTGTTAATATTCTGTGCACCATATCCCGTGTAGTACATGAAATCACTGCATCCACCTAGCACAGCACAGTGCACAGTACAAGCTAGCCACATTGTGTCATGGAGGAAAAGGGAAAGTTCTTATGCAGTGTAAGATTGTGACAGTGTCTCCTTTTGGAGCAAGTGGCAAGTGCTATTGAAATGCAAAGCTTGGCCAATCTAGAAAAGATCTTTGACTGGGGTGGAAGGAATGGCCAGGAACCACTGTACTGTGACTATAAGCACACTGTAGCCCTGTGGACAGTGTTCTTGCCACTCAGACCGCACCAGCCAATCAGACCCTCCAGTTGACCTGCAAGTCAACAACAGTGCAGGGCTCTTCCGGGCACCCGCCTTCAGACTCGGCTTTGTGGAGGAGCTTGTGCCAGTTGTCTCCTGTGCTGTGGTGAAGTTGCTGTTGCAGGAAGATGATGAACTGAGAGCTTTGGCGATCTGAGGAACCACAACATGGTGAGCAAGGGAATGCTGTCTCCAGATGGGGAGGAGCAGAGGGTGAGGTGCAGCAGACAGCATGGTGTGTTTTCCCGGGATCCCTGTGGTAACTTGCTGCCATATTCCCTGCCTTGCGAAGTCTTAAGTCCTAGACCTTGTCCTGTGGGCTTAATCTGCATAGAGAATTGGGAGCAGAGTGCTGTGTGTGCAAACATCTTTCTTCTCAACTTCAATATGTCATACTTAGAGAGACCTAGTTTCTCTAGTATCTTCTCAAAATGAGCACTTTGCATTTAACCTTACATACAATCTCCATATATATTTAACCACGTGGACGGTATCAAGGCATCTCACCTGTTGGGTAGCGCTGCACTTCTAAGCTGCCACGTAGAAGAGTTGAATTGCTGATATAAAGGATTTTCCAATGCCTTGGAAATAGTTCAGTCTCACAAAGTAGAATTAGCTGATGGAAGACTGCCTCTAAATCACCCAGATGATAAATGGGTTTTCATCAGGGCTGTTAGAGTGTAGGATGCTAGGGCACACTTTGTTCAACTGGATTGTCCAGATATTTAGCTCCAAACTACTACAGAGAAGCCACCACTGATTTAGAACCATACACCAGGCACATCCCCATATAAAAAAACCCTCTGGCAAGCTTTTCAAGGAGGCTTTACAGGTTCCTAACCAACCATAAGGTCTAATGTGCCTTAAAGTTCCAGTTTTCTTCTTAAGAAAAGCACAGTTCTTCCAGATGGGCTATAGGAAACCAGGTGACATATATTTGAAATGAAAAACAGTGTTGTGAGAAGGAGTTACCTGATCAATCAAGGGTTTTATTTATTCCCTAAGGCGGGGATCAGGGACATGCCTAGGAGATCTAGTAACAGCCTGGGGGCTAAGCCCTGTGAGTTTCCCTAAGAATTAAAGTATTGATAATAAAACAAGCCCCTTCTCTCAAACCAGGAATATGCTTTGGAGAGCTGGTAATGGTCTGTTGCCAAGGCCTTTGTGGAGGGGTTGCATTAGGTCCTAAGAACCCAACCCTTTCACCATATGGAGCTATGGTTATCAGTTCCCAGGCCACTGTGCTCTTAGTAAAGTTCTTGAGATATCCTGTGTTCCAATTGAGTAGAATTGTCTAAGTAACTTCCTTCCATTTCACATGGTATTGTTTACTGACTTCTTATAAGTCTTCCATTTCCTTCCTTTCTTCTCTGGAAGTATTCAAGATGCTATTCTTCTTTTACTCCTTTTATTAAAATTTTTTGAAAGTGTTTTTCTGTAGGACTTGTCATACATTACACCGTTACTATCTTAAATTAAATGATTCTACCACCAGTTGCAATGTTATAAATTTGAGTTATGAAACTGAATATCCATTGCAGGTAAAGGAAAAGGATTTGCCTGTGGAGAGTGCTTTCTACCTCAGTCCAGATTAGAACCAACAGATAGTATAGACTTCACCTTAATTTGCCAGTTTTTCCTTTTCATTTATCTAGTTTTTTATCTCCAGAATCCTTCAGCTTGCATTCTTTTACATGCTTCATGCTTCCATCAAGGAGTTGCAGATAGGAAGTGGCATGCCTGGTCAGAGAGAGGAATATAAGTTGGTACGAGAGAGGAGCTGAGGATTGAGTGTTTTGTAGAAACAGCATTCAGTCTGAGGACTTACAGAGACAGGATACCCCATTTGGTGAGTCTAACAACATGTATCTAGGGCTTCCCTTGGAGGGGATGCTGAGGCTGAGGATAAGTTAGATTAAGAGAAATGAAGACAGAATCATAGGTTAGACTGAGAGGATGAAAGGTCCATAGAAAGCAGCCTGAGTTTATTTCTCAGCCAGCATATATACTAAACACAGTCAAAAGGCAGATCAAAAGCAGTACAGTCAGCTCCCCACCTCCCTGCACTGTGCTTGGAGGTAGTTCAAACCTGAGCATTATCTGATCCAGCTAAGCAGCTTCTAATCACTAACAAGGAGTGCCCCCAGCTGGCCTACACTAGCCCAGAGCTTAATAGAAAAAAAAGGACTCTTTGAGCTGGGCAAAATGCTTTTTCTGTTGGGAAACAGAGATGTTACTAATAGCCTGTAAGGTTACTGGAAGAACAGCAGGCATGCTTGAACACAAATGGAATCTTTGAGTCTGAAATGACTCCAGATGGAAACTGAGTCACACGTGGGCTCCCACATTGGACTGCGAATTTCATAAAGTTAAGAACTAGTGGCTGGATGTTATGCTTCTCTAATCTTTCAGCTTTCAGACCTACTATCTAACTACAGGGTTTATGAATAAGATCAATTTGCACTACATCTAAAATCTAATTTTACAAAAGGGTTATTCTTAATTCCTGTTCATGATTTTGGGTCTAAATCTCTATCAAGTAACTTAAAATTAATTTTGTGAATCATGTATATAAATAAAAAAAAAACTATGCTCCTTTAACCTCTTTGAACTTTACTACATACAGCACTTAAAAGGTTTTCTAGTAAACCATGATCATTCTTAGCAGTGACCATTAAAATCTTTCTTTTTTTTGTCTTTTTTTTTTAAATTAAAAGGGTGAGAGACAGACGTATGGTGCAGAGAGAATTTACCGTGCAGACAGAGTTTACATGGAGCGTTATATTAAAGGAGGGGAAGGGAGTAGGGGAAAGGAAGGGAGAGAGGGGAGAGAGGAAGGGAGCTCAGAGCGGCCTCATGGGGGGGGCGGGGAAAGGAACATTAAAATCTTAAACAGGGGCTTAGGGCCCCACACCATTGATTCCTCCTAGAGTGTGGTATGCCACTAAACTGACTACCTCCCCCCAAAGATCAGCTTTGGGCTCTGTATTATTCACGACAAATCCAAGATTACTATCTACGATGGTCCTCATGTACTACACTAGCCAGAACTTGAGATAATTTCTCCACTTTCCCATTACACAAAGACTGGACAAGAGATAATACAGGCAATGCTCCCATGAATTGAAATTATCCTAAGTTTATTTCAGGGACCCTTATAGATGCCATTGCCCAAAGACATCAAAAAATAATTTTTAAAACATGGTTCCCATATTTCCAAGAGTTGGGGGGAAGCAGTTTGGTCATGCATTAGGTCATGATTTATGTCATCATTGAGGTGGAGGTGGTAACAAGTTACTCTGGGTAATGGTAAAACATATAAACAAAGGAGCTTATATTCAGTTATATTGTTCTGAAAAGAAAAAGGGAAGATGTATAAATTATAGGATAAATGATAGATTACTCAATTTTCTTTAAATAAAAACAATTATTTTTATTAAATATTTTACATTAGTATGGCTTTTGTATATTAATACATATTTGAGGTTATTTTTGTTATATTATAGATGTTTCTAATCTTATTTAACATATTTGTATATATTCATGCAAATTCAAAATTATTTTTGATAAAACATTCTGTAAATATATTTCTACTCTTATGTATTGTTGTGTGCCCAACAAGTCACTAATAAGTCATCAAACATTTCCTATTCAAAATATGGCATTTAAGATGTTATGATTATATAAGGCTTTTATGGCAAGACATGTCTGTTCCTGACAACACCAATCTACTTCAGAGAAATGATGGCTATCATAGAAATGACTAAATGTAGTTAACTTTCTTGCAGGCAAGAGTTAGGCACTGGCAAGAAACTGCCCTTTGAGTTAACTACTGACAGTATACTGTCCAAGTTAGATAGGCAGGACACGGAAGAAAGTGACAGCTGAGCATTGCCATGGCAAAGCAGGACAATCCTTCAAAATTCCTGCTTCACAGAAACTTGGTCATATCTTCTAGGTTTACAGGCTAAAGTTAAAAGTCCAACAGTACAGTGGAATCTTGGGTGACTGTCCAGGCAGTCAGTTGTTTTTGTCATTTCTTGGCTTTTTAAAATTGTTTTTATTGAGGTATTTATTTTTTTCTGCTCTCTTCTCTTCCTCCCTACTTCTACCTTCTCCCATGATCTCCATGCCTGCAATTAGTTCATAAGATTCTGTCTTTTTCTACTTTCCATGTAGATTAGATCCATGTATGTCTGTCTTAGATTCCTCTTTGTTATCTAGGTTCTCTGGGGTTGAGAATTGTAGGCTGGTTTTCTTTGCTTTAGGTCTAAAAGCCACTTATGAGTGAGAACATTGTATATTTGTATTTCTGGGTCTGGGTTACCTCACTCAATATGATGTGTTGATGCATAAATTTGCTTGCAATTTCCAAATGTCATTATTTTTTTCTATTGTGTGGTACTCCATTGTGTAAATGCAGCACATTTTCCTCATCCATTCTTTGGTCAGGGAGTGTTTAGGTTGTTACCAGGCTAATACAAATAGTGCTGATATGGATATAGCTGCACACATGCCCTTGTGATATGATTGAGAATCATTTGTTATACCCATAAGTGCTATTGCTAGGTCTTGAGGTAGGTTGTGTCCTAATTTTCAGAGAAATCACCATTCTGATTTCTAAAGTGATTGTACCAGTTTGCATTCCCACCAGCAATGTAGAAGTTTTACCTTCACCCCACATCCTCTCTAGTATAAACTGTCCTCAGTGTTTTTGATCATGGCTATTCTTACAGGTGTAATGTGGGATCTCAGAGTTGTTTTTACATTTCTTTAATGGCTAAGGATGCTGAGCATTTCCTTAAGTGTCTTTCAGTCATTTTATAGTCATCTGTTTAGAATTTTCTGTTTAAGTCTGTACAATTTTTTCCCCTTGGCTTATTTGTTCTTCTGATGACAAGTTCCTTGAGCTTTTTATATATTTTGGAATCAGCCGTCTGTTTGAAGTGGGGTTGAAGAAGACCTTTTTCTGTCTTGTAGGCTGCCATTTTATTAAACATTTCTTTTGCTTTTCAGAATGTTCTCAGTTTTAGGTGGTCCCATCTATTAAATATTGCTATTATTATTATTGTTGTTGTTATTATTATTATTATTATTATTATTTCATGCTGCTGGGGTTATATTTAGAAAGTGGTCTCCTGTACCAATGTGTTCAAGTGTACTTCCCACTTTCACTTCTCTGAAGTTCAGTGTGATTGTTTTTATGTTTTGATCTATTTGGACTTGAGATTTCTGCATGGAGATAGATGAACACTATACTTTCTGTTTACTCAGGTAGTATTATATCCTTCTCAGGTCTCTAATGTAGTTAAATACTAGATAATTGTGGTTCTCTCTGTTGTTACCAAATTGAAGCAAATCAGAAACTAGCATGAAATAAGTGTAGTAATAAGGGTAGCGGCGGGGCTGTGTCCCCAACACCCCGGCCGCCTGCCCAGCTAGCTTATGCCCCGAAATAATTACACGGACACTGTATTCTTTTAAACACTGCTTGGCCCTTTAGCCTTAGCCCTTACTGGATAATTCTGTTATCCCGATCAACCCATCTCTAATAATCAGTGAGCACCGGTCTTACCGGGAAAGGTTCAGCATGTCTAACCTGGCGGCTTGCTTCATGGCGTGTCTGCCCAGGAGCCGGGAGCATGGCGTCTCATCAAGTGGTTGACAGGAATTGAACTCAGGACCTCTGGAAGAGCAGGCAATGCTCTTAACCACTGACCCATCTCTCCAGCCCACAATTCTTATATTTTAATAAAGTGTTAGAAATAAATATTTAGCCCGCAGAATGAACTAATTAGATATGTATGATGGTGTAAATATGTTTCTATGTAAAGAAGAATTATTATTCAAGATGTCCTGGGTCCTTATACTTTGAAAAAATTTACATTTACAATCTGAAAAAAGACAATAATTTACTGATGTACTATTTCTTCAAATCAAATTTGATCATCACCGATAGAGTTCTGTGGGAAGAAACTGTTGTATACCAGGCAAGAATCCTAACCTTAATCCCAGTAGAACATCAAGTTATGGTATGAAATATACAACTGATTGCTGATTATCTTTATTATATTAATATCACATAAATGAAAATATTTTTTGAATTAACACACGAGGTATTTAATGTTTCTTATAATTACATTTTCAGTCATTTTAACATTAACATTGTTAAATTGTGTTGAGAAAACAGAACACATTGGGAGTTCATCATCTACCCTTGAACTTGTGCTCAGGTGGCAGACATATGAGCATCATGAGTTCAAATGTATCTCTGAATCATTACTGACATCCAAGCCAGGATGCATAACAAACAACAAAACAACAAGGGATTTTGTGAAATGATGAAAATCAAAACCACGAACAACAACTGACCACCCTTTCACTGACACCCTTACTTGAAAAGTATGATCAGACATGTTCTAATATTTTAATTACCAATGGGACACTTCAATGATGGGAAGGCCATTCTATATATTACATCAGAAAAATACCTATTACTAGGTAAAGGCACAATAGAAGCTGAGCAAAAGCCATAGAAGGAATAAAATGACTACAAAATAAATTTTAGTAAATGGAGTTGCCACAATATAAAACTTTAGTACCTACCTCAAATGTTTCAAAATAGAAACCAAAATGCAATGATTTCCAGCATCAATCTTGAGTGAACAAGTTACATAATTTACTTCCTCCAAGGCTATGATGAAAAATAATTTTTCTTCAAGCTGAAGACAACTTTGATGGCTAAAGTCACTGAAAATTATTTTCATGAATAGGGCTTTCTGCTTTATGAGTTTGTTCCTATTTCCAAAATTCAATGAGATATAAATGGACATTAAAATATTTATAGCACTAGAGTTATGGCTAGGTGACTAAGAAATCTTCATTCCATGGACTGAGGTCAGATTTTTTAACAGATATTTGTAATTTCTGCTACAAGAAGATCTAAGGTGTTTAACTTTTCCAGGATGCAGAATGAACATTTACATTTCCCAACACACACACATCACATCATTACAATAAAAGCATTTTTTAAACAATTTTTCACTCATGAAAATTTTTCTTCCGTAAGCATTTATTTTTTTTTTTTTTTTTTTTTTTTTTTTTTTTTTTTGGTTTTTCGAGACAGGGTTTCTCTGTGGCTTTGGAGCCTGTCCTGGAACTAGCTCTGTAGACCAGGCTCCGTAAGCATTTATTAATGTAAAATAGGAGACCAGGCATCTTACAGCTCACTTACAGATTTTTTCTTCATGAAGTATTGGTTCATGTAAAGAGAAATCAAATTAAAACTAGAAGTAAGAGAAACAAATCCTTGTAAAATGATGGTATCATTTGGGAAGATTTAGGTTATGAGAATTTACATCCATACACACTTCCAGTTCCAATACTCTGCTTTATGTGGAAGATTACAGCTGTGAATTCTTAAGTTCCAGCTTTAGTGCCATGTCTGACACATTTTGTCATGGCTCTTTCATGGTGATCGGTTACCCTCTAGAATCATGGCCTCAATAAGATGCTTTTATATTGTGAAATAGACATCATATCACAACCGAAAAGGAGGCAGTACACATCCACAAATATTTGCACCTGAATTACATATTCCATGCTGTTGAAGAGAAGTATAAAATCTAAGGGTTACATTATTGTTCAAATTCATCCTGCAAGTCTTAAAGCTATGAAAGGAAGGATATACTGACTACCAAAAATTAGGCAATACCAACAGCTGTGAAAAGAAGTTTGTCCCACTAGATGTAGCAATTCTGTTCCTCTCTGAGAGACAGTCATTACAGCTGGGCTCTGCTCCATTCTTCTATGAAAGCTTCCCAGCAGAAATGTCTGTTGCTGATCTGCTCCACTCTCCTAAGGGAGTCTCCCATAAGAGGTGTCCATTGCTTCTGTGCTCTTCTGGGCAAAGTGAGTTTCCAAACAGTGATGTCAACTCCACTAGGGATTTCCTGATCCATTCCAGTGAAAGAAGGTGTTCATATAAATCTCAGGCAAGAGATTTATTTGGGAGCGAAGAATACAGAGTGTGACTTCTTTTGCAAGGCTGGAAAGGGGCCGCTGCCAACTGAAGGAACATATGACTCATATAGGGCTTCTTGGAGCCAGAGCACTTCTAAGGAGATTTAGAATGCAGGAATTGGTGAGATTTAAATGCCTGGGTTTGAACAAGCTCAGAGATGGGCTGGATTTTGTGCTCTGGGATTGGTTTTGAGCTCAGAGAGAAAAGGGAAGATTGTATTTCTTTGGAACTGGTTTGAAAGCCAAAGCAGGTTTCTTTCACTGTCCATTTTTGATGTTTGACTGTGTTTTCAGGGTGATGTTGTATCTTTCACTAGTTCTGGATTTAGGGGCAAAGTGTTTTCCTTTGTATCTCATTTCAATACCAGGTTGTGATTCTTCTCCTGGCTCTATGTCCTTCCCATAAAACTTCATAAAATCACAAAGTAGGTTTTGTCCATTAGTTTCCTGGTGCAAATAAAATAAAAGCTGGTACCATAATGCTTGAACAGATTTTTGACACTATCGTTTTATTACAGAATGAATACTGTTGGTTAATAGACTGTAAGTGTGATGGCTTCAGGTACATAAAACTATCAGATTGATTACACGCAAAAAGATTTACTGCTGTAAAAACTGCAAAACATATACCACACTAAGTTTATTTTTTCACTACAGTATGATTATTCTCATGTTTTTGAAGAGTACACTCCTTAAGTTTACAGTTTCTCTCCAGGATGGTTTGTTTTATGTATTTGGAGATTATTGTGCCAAAGGATTTGGAAAAACAAATTCCATTCACAAGTTTCTCTCCAATCTGTGTTCTTTTCTGCTTTTGAAGATGAATAAGACATGATAAGACCTTTCCAAACTCATTTCACGCATACTGTTTCACACCCGTGTGTGTTCTTTTATGCAATTGAAGAGCACTGTGTTGAGCAAAGGCCTTTCCACACTGGTTACATTCATAGGGTTTCTATCCAGTATGTGATCTTTTATGCCTTTGAATATTACGGTGTTGAGCAAAGGCCTTACCACACTGACTACAGGCATAGGGTTTCTCTCCAGTATGTGTTCTTTTATGCCTTTGAAGATATCTATGTTGAACAAAGGCCTTTCCACACTGATGACATTCATAGGGTTTCTCTCCAGTATGTGATCTTTTATGCAATTGAAGAGTACCATGATGAGCAAAGGCCTTACCACACTGATTACATTCATAGGGTTTCTCTCCAGTATGTGATCTTTAATGCAATTGAAAAGCACTGTGGTAAGCAAAAGCCTTAACACACTTATTACATTCATAGGGTTTCTCTCCAGTATGTGTTCTTTTATGCTGTCGTAGAATACTGTTTTCAGCAAAGGCATTACCACACTGATTACATGCATAGGGTTTCTCTCCAGTATGTGTTCTTTTATGCTGTCGAAGAGTACCCTGTTGAGCAAAGGCCTTACCGCACTGACTACAGGCATAGGGTTTCTCTCCAGTATGTGTTCTTTTATGCAATTGAAGGTGATCGTGATGTGCAAAGGCCTTACCACACTGATTACATACAAAGTGTTTCTCTCCAGTATGTGTTATTTTATGAAATTGAATATTACAGGGCTGTGCAAAGGGTTTACCACACTGATTACATTCACGGGGTTTCTCTTCAGTGTGTGTTCTTTCGCGCAACTGAAGAGCATTGTGGTGAACAAAGGCTTTATGATATGGATTAGATTCATTCTCAATATCATGTGTTCTTTTATTCCTCTGAAGCTGACTGTCAGATGCCAAGGCTTTAACACATTGAGGATACACTGAAAGTTATTTTCCAGAATTATTTCTTTTAATCCTGCAAGCATAATTGGAACATATAAAAGTGTTACCAACCACATTCAATACACTCTTGAACCTACATATCTCTATGTATTACTTTTATAATTTAGTCCAATTGTAAATAGAAATCAGATATTAAGGTTTTATAACTGTTTAAACTCATGCTTTCTTCTCTAATTAAGGGTTGTTTTGCATTTTTAAGAGACCTGTCATGGTAATTTCCTTTATTATGTGGTTTAACTTTTCACATTTACAGAAACATTTATCTATTTGACATATTTCTCATATTTGAAGAGGACTGGATAACCTCAGAACAACTTTATTACATTCATAAACTGTCCTATACTATGAATCATATTACATTTGCTAACTGAACTAGGACAATCAGAAGTATTTGCACAATTCTAGAACTCACGTGGCTTCTCTGCACTGTGAGTTTGTTTATGTATTAACAGTGATCAAAACAACTTTGAGATATCATCTTATACCTGTCAGAATGGCTAAAACCAAAAACACCAATGATAGCCTTTGCTGGAGAGGCTGTGGAGGAAGGGGAACCCTCATCCATTGCTGGTGGGAATGCAATCTTGTGCAACCACTTTGGAAATCAAGATTTTGGTTTCTCAGGAAATTAGGCATCAACCTACCCCTAGACCCAGCAATACCACTGTTGGGAACATACCCAAGAGATGCCCTATCATATGTCAAAAGCATTTGTTCAACTATGTTCATAGCAGTATTATTTGTAATAGCCAGAACCTGGAAACAACCTAGATGTCCTTCAATGGAAGAATGGATGAAGAAAGTTTGGAATATCTACTATCTACACATTAGAGTACTATGCTGCGGTAAAAAACAATGACTTCTTGAATTTTGCATGCAAATGGATGGAAATAGAGAACACTATCCTGAGTGAGGTAACCCAGACTCAAAAAGATGAACAGGGGATGTACTCACTCATAATTGGTTTCTAGCAATAAATAAGGGTCATGGAGTCTACAATTGGTGAATCTAAAGAAGCTAAATAAGAAGGTGAACCCAAGGAAAAACATATAGTTATCATCTTGGCTATGGGAAGTAGACAAAATTGCCGGGGAGAAAATTGGGATATTGGGGGTGGGATGGGATGGGGGTAAGGGGAGATGGGGAGAGAAAAGTGAGAAGGGGAGGATGGGGAGAACTTGGGGAAAAAGGATGATTCGTATAAAGGAAGGTTGGATAGGGGAGCACGGAAGCACAATTCTTTGTTAAAGGAGCCACCTTAGGGTTGGCAAGAGACTTGAACCTAGAGTCGCTCCCAGGAGCCCAAGGCGATGTTGCCAGTTAGTTCCTTGGGCAGCTGAGGATAGGGAACCTGAAATGACCCTATCCTATAGCAATATTGAAGAATATCTTGCATATCACCATAGAACCTTCATCTGGTGATGGATGAAGATAGAGACAGAGGCCCACACTGGAGCACTGGACTGAGCTCCCAAGGTCCCAATGAGGAGTGGAAGGAGGGAGAAGATGAGCAAGGAAGTCAGGACCATGAGGGGTGCACTCACCCACTGAGACAGTGGGGCTGATCTATTGGGAGCTCACCAAGGCCAGGTGGACTATGACTGAAAAAGTATGGGATAAAACCGGACTCTTTGAACATGGCGAGCGATGAGTGCTGATGAGGACAATGGCATGGGGTTTTGACACTACCTCATGTTCTGGCTTTGTGGGAGCCTAGCCAGTTTGGACGTTCACCTTCCTAGACATGGACTGAGGGGGGAGGACCTTGGACTTTCCACAGGGCAGGGAACCCTGACTGCTCTTTGGTCTGGAGAGGGAGGGGGAGATGAGTGGGTGGAGGGCAAAAAGGGTGGGAGGAGGGGGAAAGAAATGGGAGGCTGGGAGAAAGCTGAAACTTTTTTTTCCTTTTCTCAATAAAATAAAAAAAATTAAAAAAGTGTATTAGTAATACAAGATTTACTATGTGCTCTCAGTTTAGTAGAAAGTCTTACAGATATACTTATCATCACTTCAATGTGTACACATTTTGTATTATGAGTAGCAAGAAATAAATGGATTGGCAGATCTACAGCATAGCTCTCATGGTGCTATGATTCAAATGGTGATATCTGTTTAGCCATTTCTCACTTGTCTTTTTAATTAAAAGAATGCCTAAAAATGCAATTCACCTACATGAAATTGTATATGAATTGTTCAGAAGTTAATAATTATAAATGTACTTAAACCTGTGCTTGCCGGGCGGTGGTGGCGCACGCCTTTAATCCCAGCACTCGGGAGGCAGAGGCAGGCGGATCTCTGTGAGTTCGAAACCAGCCTGGTCTACAAGAGCTAGTTCCAGGACAGGCTCCAAAACCACAGAGAAACCCTGTCTCGAAAAACCAAAATAAATAAATAAATAAATAAATAAATAAATAAATAAAGCTGTGCTTATTCACACTGTTGTCTTTATTTAAATCTTCTAGGACACATTATCATTTCATCAGATGCTCATTGTTTTCAGCATGCACAAGAAAATTACCTTCCGTGACTTCTAGAACGTTGACAATGTTCTTTACTATTATGTTCTTCCCAAATGTATCCTAAAATGCAGTACCAGAAAATGTATGTTATAATATTGAATACTGTGCAACATTTAAGTAGCTATTTTAAGTAAACCTTAGAACCATGCCTGCGTTATTCACCTCATTCTTTTTCTCCTTTCTAAATCAAATTATTTTTTATTTTTTTTTTTTGCAGGGTCAGGTTGAATGTTTATTCAAGGGGTTATGGAGGAGGAAGGGTGAAGCAGGGGATAGAGAGAGAGGGAGAGAGGGAGAGAGAGAGAGAGAGAGAGAGAGAGAGAGAGAGAGAGAGAAAGAGACAGAGAAGGGGGAAGAGAGAAGTGGGGAGAGAGGCAGAAGTGAAGCTGCCTCTCCGAGAGGAAGATGGAAAAGAGCTCTAAATCAAATTATTGAAGAACATCACTATCTAAGGAAAAGTTGTTCCTTTATTTTGAAACATGAAGGAAATTCATTTTTACCTATAGTAGTGAGGTTCCTGTAGGTCTCCAGCATCACATCTTTGTAGAGATTCTTCTGGGAAGGATCCAGCAAATCCCACTCTTCCTTAGTGAAATTGATAAGCACATCATCATAGGTCACTGCCTTCTAAAATATGCCATATATGATAGTGACATGATAGTGACAACATTGTAAATGTATACTTTTTTGATAGTATAGTCATAAAATTCTGGTGTTCCCTAATAATATTCCAAGACATAGACAGTCATTTTAGAAGGAAATTGAAAAGGAGAGTCTTCTCTGTCATTTCTGTACTCTTTGAATGAGGTATCACCTTACAAGAGAAATATCTACTAGCAGAGAGAAACGAGGAAACAGATCAACAGTTCATAGTACAAATGAGAAATTTTTATGGAGATTAACTAACTACAAATAGAAAAATAAGTTGGACACACTGGGTGTATTGACTCATGCCTGTAAGCTCAGACCTTCAAAAACAGAGGCAGGTATATTTTTCTCTGAGTTAAATGCCAGACATGTCTATGCAATGAGGTCCAGGACAAGTGGAAGTACATAGTAAGACCCTATCATCCAGGAAGTGGTGATGCATGCCTTTAATCCCAGCAATCAGGAGGCAGAGGCAGGTGGATCTCTTTGAGTTTGAGGCCAGCCTGTTCTATGAGAGCTAGTTCCAGGACAGGCTCCAAAGCTACAGAGAAGCCCTGTCTCAAAAATCAAATAAACAAACAACAAACAAACAAAACTGCACTGTCTCCATTGCAAAAATCACTGAATCAAGCAAGAAGAATAGAAGAAATTACATGTTTTTAATGTAGTTCCTACAAAGAAGCATGCATTCACTCCACTTCTCTATTTATCTTCCAAACATCCGAAGTGCCCTATTTAAAGTGTAATACCAAGAACATTTTACAAACAGAGCTTTATGTTTAAACAGTTACAAATGGACAGATGAAAACATTAGCAATATAAATCTTGGGCATAAATAATAAACACAAGCTGGGAGAGGGATGACCAAGTAGTACCTAGCTTTTGATGGTCTTGAGTAGATGTGGCAGAATTTCCAGTACTTATTTGCGGATCATAACTATCCATTATTCCAAGTTCACACACTCTGAGATCCTTTGATCATGTTGAGAACCAGGTACCCATGTGGTCCATAGCCATGCTGATGCATCAAATAGTGTTATTAATTTAAAAAATGTAAAGTAAGCATAACAAGCAGGAAGAAGTTCATGAACCTACAATTCAATGACTCTGAATGCTTAGTCAGTACTAATGTCCTGCCTACTGAACGATTTCCAGACCCTAAAATGAGGGAAAATTTCTACTTCTATCATAGGCAACACAGACCAGAATACCAAAGAGCAGATAGAAACCAAGGAACCAAACGTGCATCCAACAACGACAAACAGAGATACTGGCACCTAGACCTGCAGTCACCTCAGACCCAGACACCTGACAACAGCACAATAACATGATCAACAACAGACAGAGCAATATGTCACTACCATATTCCAACTCTCCTACTACAGCACACCCTGAATATTCAAACACAGTCAAAGTACAATTAAGTTAGATCAACTATGAAGATGTTTTATGTCCTTAAGAAGGAAGTGAATGAATTCTTTAAAAAAACAGGGAAAAGATAAATGAAATCTTGGAGAATAATAATAAACCCCTTAAAGAAAGTCAAACAAGCAAACAGTTGACAGAAATGAATATATCAGTTCAAGAAGTGAAAATTGAAATAGAAGCATGAAAAAAAAATGCAAGCTGAAGGATTCTGGAGATAAAAAACTAGATAAATGAAAAGGAAAAACTGGCAAATTAACATGAAGTCTATCCTATCTTTGTGAGTCTAAACTTTTATATAAAATTTACACACACCATAACTAAGGGAAATGTTAACGATATAATCGTTTTCTTTTTTTTTTAATATTTATCTATTTATTATGTATACAATATTCTGTCCGTGTGTATGTCTGCAGGCCAGAAGAGGGCACCAGACCTCATTACAGATGGTTGTGAGCCACCATGTGGTTGCTGGGAATTGAACTCAGGACCTTTGGAAGAGCAGGCAATGCTCTTAACCACTGAGCCTCTCTCCAGCCCCCAATTTTTTTTTAAAGAGAGGGTTTCTTTTTTTTTAATATTTATTTATTTATTTATTATGTATACAATATTCTGTCTGCATGCATTCCTGATATAATCGTTTTCAACTCAATCAAAAAACCCAAGGCATAACATTAGCCTGGAAGGTCTATGGCAGCAAAAGCAGAGCCTCTTTTCCAAAGTAACAAATTTTGAAGTCAAGATACCTTTAAAGTTTTTGTGGGGTTATCATCGCAGCCCCCAATCAATGTCTCTCTCTGCAGCCCAAAAATTCAAAGAAAGCACAATGTGCAACTCAGACTCTGTGTGTAGTTTCTATCTTTTTAAGGTCCATTAATTGTTTTACTTATTTTTTTCTTTAAGAACATTAGTGTAAATTCCTTTAAAAACCATTTTTAATCCATGGCTCTGTCTATATTTATCCTCTCTATCTTAAGCCCATGGACATTTATTAAATAAACCATCACCCACTCAAAGGCCTTTTTATCTGAATGTTTTTACTGTGTATCTGTAATCCTTTTCTGATGAGGAGTGTTTTGTAATTGAAACCTGCAATTGACTTTCATTTTTGTGCTTTTACAACCCCTCATTTTTAACTTTCTTAGGGTTTATGTGGACTTAGTTGCCAAACATTTGGTGTCCTAATGTAAATGGGGACTACACTTTCATCTTCTGGCTGCCTAGACCCAAATAATCACACACAAACTATATAATTATATCAGCATTTTTAAAATGCTTAAGGCATATTCCTAGTTAGACTTTACATGTTCAATTCATCCATTTCTATTCATCTATGTATCACCATGAGGTTGTCACTTACATGTAATGTTTTGGGATATTTCTATCACCTTCAGTGAATATGTGGCATCTCTTTGATCTTCCCAAATAGTACACCGAACAGTCGGGTCTTTCTTCATTAAAAAAAAGTAACAAATGCTGGAAAGTAATGAAATTGCTCTCCAACTACAATCAGGTCCTTTTTCATAATTGGGACTCCAGCAGTCCTATTTTCCTGTGCAGTGCACACTCAAAACTGTTGCTTCTATTCTGGACTGAGGTAGAAAACACTCTCCACATGCAAATCTTTCTCCTTTACCTGCAATGGATATTCAGTTTTATAACTCAAATTTATAACTTTGAAACTGGTGGTAGAATCATTTAATTTAAGATTTTAAAGGTGTAACATAGGACAAGGTCATTGCTCAGGCGAGGAGGGACCAAATACTCTTATGCCAAGATAAGATAGATAGTGTCAAAAAAATTTCCGAAATACTAGAAGCACAGCGTTTCTAGAATTAATATGACTTCCTAGGGAGAAATCACTCCACATGTTTGAGAGATTAATAAAGAAAAAAATCATTTAAAAATATTCACATACATCTCTGACTCATGCTCAAAGAGGACCCAGGCTAGAATTTTTTTTTTTGCATTTCACTTATTTTCTTATCCTTATGTCTTTCAGGTTCAGGCTCCATACTCTGAACAATTTAAATAGGGGTGGAAGGCTAAAAGTCTACCCACCTGGACAGATGGAAGACTTACACAGTAAAGTCTTCCCAGTATTATTTCTTTTTTTATTTTTATTTTATTTTTTTGGTTTGTTTGAGCAGGGTTTCTCTGTGGCTTTTTGGAGCCTGTCCTGGAACTAGCTCTGTAGACCAGGCTGGTCTCGAACTCACAGAGATCCACCTGCCTCCCGAGTGCTGGGATTATAGGTGTGCGCCACCATCGCCCGGTTCCAGCATTATTTCTTAAATAAACCAGTAACCTTAAACAGTAAGACCATCTTCAGTGACAGGATCATGAGATGTCAGACTTTTCTTCCATTTTTACAAGCTTTTCATTAGCCTCTTAAAAGAGTTGATGGCCCTGATTTTGGTACATTTCTATCCAGAGTTACAAGATGGAGATTGCAGGGGATGTGAAGGACAGGAAAAGTATAAGGCAGAAAAGACAAAAACAGGTTAGGGAAGTCTTGCACAAGCTATGTCTCATGTCAAGTAAATTTCCTAAGAAGAATAGATTTGGGCTGGAGAGATGGCTCAGCGGTTAACAGTATTGACTGCTCTTTGAGAGGACCTGGGTTCAATTCCCAGTACACACGTGACAGCTCCTAAATATCTGTAAATCCAGTTTCCCAAGATCTGATACTAACATACCAACACATATAAAATAAAATAGAATAACTCATAAAATATCCACTATTTAGCTGGGCGATGCTGGCGCACGCCTTTAATCCCAGCACTCGGGAGGCAGAGGCAGGCGGATTTCTCTGAGTTCAAGAGCAGCCTTGTCTACAGAGCTAGTTCCAGGACAGGCTCCAAAAAGCCACAGAGAAACCCTGTCTCTAAAAAACAAACAAAAAAAAAACCCACTATCTATACTGCCTGAGAAATAACTTGGGGCTCTTTCATATTGACTTTTAGTCCTCTAAGTCTGTTTTATGTTTCTATCTTCATTTCTTTTAATCTAACATTTCCTCAGCCTCAGCATCCCTTCCCAGAGAACCCACAGCTTAATTCTGTTGGACAGACCATATGGGGTATCCAACTATGCTTGAACAAAATTTACTGCAGTTTCTGTATGATGCTGCTTTTGATACAAGGAATTACTTTGCATATTCTGTCCATAAATTAAGAGCTTATCTGGATAGAGCCTTACACTTAGGGCACCTTGGTAAGATTTAAATATAAAGCAAGGGCCTTCTCTTTAGCTGTGTAAAATCCTTGAAAATCCCTCTTGCTTTCACTACTGGACAGCCATCTGAAACAACCTAGTGCTTTTTTCTTCAACAAAAACATAGATTTTTTTTTCATTCTTTTTATGTGTTTCTTTTGCACTGTAGATTTGAAGGAGTCAGAGGTAATAACCATCCAGCAGAAATAATATTTTGTCTAAGATATCAGTCCATTAATTTTTAATTCTGCCTTAGTCACTTTCCTGGGACATGGAAACATTAAGAGAGATTGGGGGCCAAAGTGTCACACAACTGATCTCCAGCAAACTTTTTATGAAGTTTTCTAAGCTCCTGTACTTACTTACCAGGCCAAAATAAATCAATAGGGCCACAAGGAATAAAGCCAGGCTTGGGCTGGAGGGACCAGAACAAGATGAAGTTATGAGAGCAATCAGAATTATATCTTTATCAGAAACAGAAAATAAGACAATTTCCAGGATCAATACCGTGCACTTGCCAGGATATCATGAAGACTGCAAGCTATACAGGGAATACAGGATTGTGGTCTCAGACCAAGTGTACTGTTGAACTTCCCTACTTCCTCGACCACTAAGGGATAACTCAGAGAAACACAGATTAGCCTGAATGACTCATTGCTCGAGGGAGTGCATCACCATGTCAGCAACTTAAAAAAGCACACTGTGCCCAAGGAGCCATGGATTTTAATGTGAAATAACTAAGACACACGTCTCTCAGGGTAGATGGGCCAATCCAACCCCCTTTTCCCTGCAGAGTCTTTTGTCCACTAAAATCCTATAACCTCGACCTCCACTGCCTGCCACTACCCTCAACGCTCCTGTCTTTCAGGTCCTACAATGACAGTCAGTTAAGCTGTGTAGAGTTTTCTATGACTTTTGCCATCTAAAGTCATGTTAGCTTGAAAAGTCTTCCACAGTCAATATTCCCAAGTCCATTGCAGCACCAAAACCACTCTTATGGTACCACTTTTATTCGAACTTGCTGCTTTGTTCCTGTGATTAAAGTATCTAACCTAAAGCAACTCTGGTAATGGACAGGTTGATTTATTTGTTACCCCTAAGTCAGAATCCACTACTGTGGGAGCTTAGGGTAGGAACTCAAGTTAATCACTGAAGGCAAAACATTTGGAACCATTGTTTCCTGGTTTTCTCTTGTGCTTTCTCACTGACTTGTGCTCAGCTAGCCCCCTTAATCAGCCCAGGCCCACTTGCTTAGAGACATTGCCAACTCAGTGAAAGAATCCTCTTCCAACACCAATCATCAATCAACATAATCACTTTCAGACTGAAATCAGACATTCTGATCTAAGCACACACTCAATTGAAAATTCCTCAGGTGACCCTAGCATTTGTCTTATTGACAGCTGAGGCTAATTAGCACACAGAGAAAGTCTTGTATGAGAATGTTTGTAAAGAACCAAAAATATAATGTATTATTCCTGTCAACCACTTAAGCAGCACCTAACCATGAGGATAACAACAAATGGAAAGCAGATTGCCAGAAAATGGAAAGAGAAAAGGATCTAAGATCAAGAAGAGAAAACTAAAACTGTTACTCCACAGAAACTATTCAAAACAAAAACTTAAGGAACTGATAGCAGAGGAAATATTCTGAATACAAATTGATGAATGTCCATTATTTTTGAAATTTTAATGATATATTTAGATAATGGTCCATAAAAATCAACATAGATGGCACCAATGTCAAAACAAGACTCAAAGACAGACCTACAAATATATATTATAGTCCCTTAAACAAGAACTACAAGATTCTAGTCAAAATCAAATTCCAAAAAATCACTGGCCATCACTCATCCTGTACACTCCAGTTCTCTTTTTTACTAATAACAGAAAAAAAGGTTGGGTAAGGAGGGCTGTTCCACCAAAATTCACAAAATTCACTTGACACCTTCTGATATTTTTGCTTTGTGGAAATAGTTTTGATTACTAAAAGGATCTCATTTTCTTATGATAAAGAAAATGATGTATGTTAGGATCACTTAGACACCATTTCATTTCCTACAATTGGTGATTGCCTCTAAGTCTGTATCAGAGTGAGGAAGTATAAACTTTTTAAATGAAATTTCAAGAGAACAGATTTTTAAAGAATCACTGTACATGAGAAGTAACTTGCTTTACTCTGACTGCTTTATAAATCACAATTTTGAAAACAAGGTTATTCCTATTTTTGAGTATGTTTGTGCATGAGACAAAATACCTGTGATATACAAAACAATGATTGTCAGGTTTCTTGGATTGGGAATAGTAGACATTTGTTAACATGCAAACTTGAATGTAGGTTTAAATTTGGGTTATCCACAAGGAAAAAAATATGTGCTGAGCCACCTGCCAAGATGCATAATAAATTTTATCAAATAATCCAAGTCTGTCTCAGATTAATCAAAAACAAGATAAACAAAACATAAATAAAGAAGTAAAGCCGGGCAGTGGTGGCCCACGCCTTTAATCCCAGCATTCGGGAGTCAGAGGCAGGCAGATCTCAGTAAGTTTGAGACCAGCTTGGTCTACAAGAGCTAGTTCCAGGACAGGCTCCAAAACCACAATGAAACCCTGTCTGAAATACCAAAAAAAATGTAAAGAAATGAGGCAGGCATCTAAGATAAAAAAAAATTATCTGCACAGAAACATCCCCCAAACCTCAAACTTAAGGAATTGATGCAAGAAATTTTCTGAATAAAATTGGTGAAGGTCCATCATTTTCAAGAAAGTGAATAATATATTAGATTTCAGATGTATATTACAAAAAATCTTATACAGATTCACATAATATGCTTTCTGCATTTTTTAACAAAGATCCATCAATCAAGAATGTGTACAATATTTGTGAAAGAATAAAAGTGTTAAAGAGAAAGAACTGTGAACAAAAGCAGGAATAAGTAGTCAATTTTTAATCCAAAGACCAAAGTAAACTTAGGCAAGGAAAAGTGTGATCTTGGTCAATGCTACCAGCAATCTTTGATTTTATGTGTACAGAAATTAAATAAACATAAACTGTTCAACTTTCACAAAGATATCGCAAAGTGATCCTAACCTGTTGTTTCTGACCTCAGGTACAGATCTGTCTTCTGAGATGCAGCCACATGATATAGATGTTCTCTTTGAAAATAGAGAAGATCTCTTGTTACAGCTCTCCAGATCCATGTGCTATCTATCTTCTGGACGAAGGGAAACACAGTCCCACTGATGTCCAATCCCAAAACACCTAAAAACTGATTTAAAATCTGCTTCCTGCTACAGGCATTATGGCAGAATTGGTGGATTGTGCCCTATCTAGCTGGCTAACACAATGCACACCTGAGAAATCTCTGCACATCAGAAACTCCTTTTGTCCCCTGGTAAGCTTCACTGGATCACACCATTGTGGCATGTGGCAGAATCACATTAACAGAATTCTACTCAAGTATTGCTCTAGCAGTTCCTAAACAATTTGTAATCTTTAGAACAGAAACCTGAAATTGGAAAGCAATATTCAGATATTCAATATTCTAGAAATTAGAACTACAGTTTTCTAATCTCTCTTCCCACTTCACAACAAAAGCAGTTCCCATGTATATACTCTGGACATAGATACAACCAGCATTATATCCTTCCATTCCAGGGCTGCAGAGTCGCCCCTTTCTCACTAAATCTACACAGAAGAGGGATCAGAGAACAAGGGCCACTGCCAGCATGAACCACATGGACCAACATAACTACAGTCTGGCTCATGATCCTTCCAAGTCACAGCAGAAATAACAGTTCAACAGACCTGCTCTATACGCCAGCTTCACTCAGTATGGGATAGCTTGTGGTCCACCTTAAAGCTACCTACTACAGAGGCATAGGAGAATCATGGAAAAAACCCACAAACTATCTGCCACTAGTACTCTGATTGCCAATGCTTCCCAGAATTCCCTCATTGGCTAGGACCTCCCAGTGGGACTCACAATATTAGCAGCTCCTCTACTGTAGGATCAGAGATCAAATGACTCAGACAGCACAGCCCTTCCAGTTCTGCCCTCCCAGCCCAGCAGACAGGGCCCCAGTTTAAAAACTTTGTATTTAGCACACATTATTCCACTCTCCTAGAGCACATACATCCTGTTCCTCATCCAAAGTGCAGGGTCGCCGGGCGAATGCGGCACATGCCTTTAATCCAAGCACTCAGGAAGCAGAGGCAGGCAGATCTCTGTGAGTTCAAGACCAGCCTGGTCTAGAGAGCTAGTTCGAGGAAAGGCTCCAAAGCCACAGAGAAACCCTGTCTCGAAAAAAAAAAAAGTGCAGGGTCTTTTGGGTGCTCATTCCATGAAGGATGAAAGCTTCTCTCACCCTCAGTCCAACCTTTTTGTTTTTGCCCTGTGTCTCCACCAGCTTCAAGTTGGTCAACAAGCTCAACTTTTGCACAGGTCCCTCTGCTTCTAAGTCCCCAATAAAGCCAGAAAGATCAGCCAACACTCATTAACTACTCTATTTTTCTTTCTCATTGACATATCAAGGTCAAACCTGTAAGGAGTTACAGGACTGTTTTCCCAGCACTAGGCAGCAGAGGAAAGATTAATTAGGAGTTCAACATGATTCTCAATTATAGAGCATGAAGAAAGCCTAAACTATTGGGTACATTGTTCTACACCGAAATCAATAATCATCACTTGAAAGAAATCAAATCCCACTATTAATAACTTTGAAATGTTGGAGAACAGTAACAGAAACAAGAGCAGCAATACACTCAAAGAAAACATCTGAAAATGACAAAAATAGTGCACTTTTAAGATTAAATAAAACTTTCTATATTGACTTTGAAAGAGTCTTCTCTTTCTATAAGAAAGGAGATGTCATTAATAAGAGATAGATTGATGGTGCCCATATACATATGCTGACTGCTGAGATCTGTAACCTGACGCATAAGAGTTAGTCAATGGCCTGTTTCTCAAATCTCTGAGTTGACATAACTGTGTCAAACAAGATCAACCACATCTGCAGAGGATAGTGGCCTAATTGCAAATTCAATGTTCATTGGCCCAAGATGACCTTCCCAATCTGTACACCCACACAAATGATCTGCATTCATTCACATGGCATTAATTTAATAACACATGCTGGGAAATTACAAATTCATTGAACCTACAACAATCAGACCCTTTTTCATAATGGTGGCTTCAATAGTTGATTGCCTCCACTGTTTCCCCTGCAGTGTACACAATAAACTATTCCTCCTATTGTGGTCTGAAGACAGAAGGAATGCTCCATATGCAAATCCTTTTCTGTGACAGCATTGCATAGTCAACTACATGACTCAAATGCATGAGTCTAAAACTGTGGGCCAAGCGATGGTGGCACATGCCTTTAATCCCAGCACTTGGGAGGCAGAGGCAGGTGATTCTCTGTAAGTTCAAGTCCAGTCTGGTCTACAGAGCAAATTCCAGGACAGGCTCCAAAGCCACAGAGAAACCCTATCTTGAAAACAAACAAACAAACAAACAAACAAAAAAAACGTGAGGTTTTACAGTCATTTTTTAGGGGAATTTTGAAAGTGTAGTATACGAAGGACACATGAGTCAAAATAAGAATTTGTCTCAGAAACTATTTTTCTAACAGGATGGAAATGCAGCTGTTCTAGAATTAATATGCCTTTCCATTGAGAAATTACTTCATACACTTAGGAGATTAATAAAGAAAGACCTCCTTAATGATGGTATACATCAATCTCTGGCTAATGCTCAAAAAGGAGCCAGCTAGACAGATTCCACATTTGCTCTTGTCCGTCAGCCTCCTTTGGGAATAGGCTGTAGGTTACACCTTGAACAATTGAAATACAAACAGACAACTTGCCAGGCTAGACATTTAGGCAGATAGGAGAGTTACAGAGCAAATATATTTCCAGGATAATTTCTTATGTACACTGGTGACCTGAATCAGCAGATCATGCTTTAGTGACAGGGTCCTGAGTTGAAGGTCACAGGGGGTGACAAAGTTAGGAAAAGTAAAATGGGAAAAGTTAAAAATTTAGGGTGGGGATGTCTTGCAGATGCCTAGTAAGCTTCCCAAGAAAAACAGCAACTTGCTGGGCATTGATGGCACACACCCTTGCTGAGCCAAGGGACCTCTATGAGTTCAAGGACAGCCTGGTCTACCCAGTGAGTTCCAGGATAGTCAGGACAGTCCTACAGAGAAACACTCTTTCAAAAAATTTTAAGAAAAGGAGTAAAAGAAGAATAGCATCTTGGATACAGCCAGAGGGGAAATGGAAGGAAATGGGAGAACTATAAGAAGTCAGTAAACAATAACATATGAATTTGGGAGGAGGTTAGTCAGACAATTCTACTTAATTGGAACATGGTTTATCTCATGAACTTTACTAAGAGCAGAGTGGCCTGGGAACTGATAACCATAGCTCCATAAGGTGAAAGGGTTGGGTTGTTGGGCCTAAAGGAACCCCTCCACAAAGGCCTTGGCACCAGACTATTACCAGATCTCCAAAGCATATTCCTGGTTTTAGAGAAGAAGCTCTGTTTTATTAATATGTCAGGTCCTTAGGGAAACTCACAAGGCTTAACCCCAAGGGCTGTTACCAGATCTTCTAGGAATGTACTGCTCCCTGCCTCAGGGAATAAATAAAACCCTTGATTGATCAGGTAACTCCTTCTCACAACAATGTTTCGCATTTCAAATATATGTCACCTGGTGTTCTATAGCCCATATGGAAGAACTGTGCTTTTCTTTGTTGTGTGTTTTTTGTGTTTTGTTTGTTTGTTTGTTTGCTTGCTTTTGGGGGATTTCTCTGTAGCCTTTTTTTTTTTTTGGCTTTTCGAGACAGGGTTTCTCTGTGGCTTTGGAGTTTGTCCTGGAACTATCTCTGTAGACCAGAGATCCGCCTGCCTCTGCCTTGCAAGTGCTGGGATTAAAGGCATGCGCCACCATCGCCTGGCGAACTGTGCTTTTTCTTAAGAAGAAAACTGGAACTTTGAGCCACAACAGGCCTTGAGGTTGTTTAGGAGCCTGTAAAGCCTCCTTGAAACCCTGCTACAGGTTTTTTTTTTTTTTAATGGAGATGTGCCTGGTGTCTGGTTTTAAATCAGTGGTGACTTCTCTGTAGTAGTTTGGAGCCAAATATCTGTACATTCCAGTTGAACAAAGTGTGCCCTAGCATCCTAACCTCTAACAGCCCTGATTAAAACACATTTATCTTCTGTGTGATTTAGAGGCAGTCCTCCCTCAGCTAATTCTACTTTGTGAGACTAAACTATTTCCAAGGCATTGGAAAATCTTTTATATCAGCAATTCAACTCTTCTATGTGGCAGCTTAGAAGTGCAGCGCTACCCAACAGGTGAGCTGCCTTGATATCGTCCACGGGGTTAAATATATATGGAGATTGTATGTAAGGTTAAAGGCAAAGTGCTCATTTTGAGAAGATAATGGAGAAACTAGGCCTTTCGAGTATGGCATATTGAAATTGAGAAAGATTTTTGTACACACAACACCCTGCTCCCAATTCTTTAAGCAGATTAAGCCCACAGCACAAGGTCTACGAATTAAGAGGATCACATGGGACTTCACGAGGCAGGGAATATAGCAGCAGATTCCCACAGGGATCCCGGGAGGATGCACCATGCTGTCTCCTGCACCTCACCCTCTGCTCCTCCCCATCTGGAGACAGCATTCCCTCGCTCACCATGTTGTGGTTCCCCAGATCGCCAAAGCTCTCAGATAGTCATCTCCCTGCAGCAGCAACTTCACCACAGCACAGGAGACAACTGGCACAAGCTCCTCCACAAAGCCGAGTCTGAAGGCGGGTGCCCGGAAGAGCCCTGCACTGTTGCTGACTGGCAGGTCACCTGGAGGGCCTGATTGGCTGGTGCGGTCGGAGTGGCAAGAACACTGTCCACAGGGCTACAGTGTGCTTAAAGACACAGTACAGTAGTTCCTGGCCATTCCTTCCACCCCAGTCAAAGATCTTTTCTAGATTGGCCAAGCTTTGCATTTCAATAGCACTTGCCACTTGCTCCAAAAGGAGACACAGTCACAATCTTACACTCCATAGGAAATTTCCCCTTTTCCTCCAGGACACAATGTGGTTAGCTAGCTTGTACTGTGAACTGTGCCGTGCTAGGTGGATGCAGTGGTTTCTTGTCCTACAGGGGGATGGGTGCACAGAATATTAACAGCTAAAGGTAACTTTAAGGTCACAAAAGATGATTGTTCTCTGGCTTCCTGCTGAGGTCACATGAACTGAAGGTACTTTTTACATGGTTTTCACAGGGATTTCACACAACAGAAAAGAGAAAAGGAGGAACCACATCTTAAAAACCATATAAAAAGTACCGTCAGTTCATCTGACCTCAGAATGAAGCCACAGAAAAAATATTTCATTTTGTAATTTTAAAACTCTCTTTAGTTCTTATTATTCCAGGCATCCTTACCTCTGTTGGACAGGAATTACTCCACCCACCTAGCACAGTGCACTGTACAAGTCACACAGTGTGCTGGAAGAAAAAGGGAAACTTCCTAGGAGTGCAAGAAGACATTGACTGCTTTAGTAGCCAGGGGCAAGTACTATTAAATGCATATATTCTCAGATCTGGAAAAGTTCTCTGTTGGGGTGAATGGAATGGAGAGGAGCCAGTATTCTGTCTCTTTAAGCACACTGTACCCCCTATGGGCGGTGCTCTAGCCACTCAGGACTCACTAGCCATTCAGCACTCCAGATGACCTGCCAGTCAGAAGCAGTGCAGGTCTCTTCCTGGCAGCCGCCTTCAGTGTTGGCTTTGAAGAGGAGCTGGCGCCAGTGGATTCCTGTTCTCGGGTGCAGTTGCTGTTGCAGGGAGACGATGATCTGAGAACTTTGGCAAAATGGAGAAGCACAACATGGTGAGTGACGGAATGCCGTCAACTGATGGGAGGAGCACAGGGTGAGGTGCGGAAAACACTATGTTGTTACCTCCATGGGTCTGGGTGGGAACCCGCCGCCATATTCCCTGTATTGTGAAGTCCCTCATGGTCCCTGGTAACTCATGGGCCTAGGGGCAGGCCTCTGAATAACTTTGCGCTGTGGCTTCATCTGTTTAGAGTATTGGGAGCAGGAATCTCCCAAACTCCTCCGTAGTCATCTTCAACAGGGTTCATGCATTTATGGATACAAGTTGCAAAACTCAGAGAAGCCTCGTTTCTCCAGTATCTTCTAGATATCGAGCACTTTGCATTTAAGATTTAAATATAATCTGAATTTATATATAAATAATATATATAAATTTATATATAAATAATATATGTAATGGAGGTTATGAAAGGCATCTCACATGTCGTGTAGCTCTCCACTACTGAGTCATAATGTTGAAGAGTAGAATTGGTGATACAATAGATTGACCAATGCTTAAAAAATAATTAAGTCGGGGGCTGGAGAGATGGCTCAGAGGGTAAGAGCATTGCCTGCTCTTCAAAGGTCCTGAGTTCAATTCTAGCAACCACATGGTGGCTCACAACCATCTGTAATGAGGTCTGGTGCCCTCTTCTGCTCTGCAGGCATACACACAGACAGAATATTGTATACATAATAAATAAATATTAAAAAACATAATTAAGTCCCGCAAAGTAGAATTTATAAGAGGGAGAACTGCGTCTAAAACACCCAAAATGTAAGTATATGCTAATTAGGGCTGGAAGAGATTAGAATGCCTGTTAGAATGATTGTTCACCAGGATTGTCCAGATATTTGACCCCAAACCATTTCAAAGAAGCCATCACTGATTTAAAGGCGATGATTGTGCACACCTCTAATTCCAGCACTCTTGAGGCAGAGGCTGATGGATTTCTTTGAGTTCAAGGCCAGCGTGATCTACTAGAGTACCAGGACAGGCTCCTCAGGTACTGAGAAACCCTGTCTTGAAAAATCCCCGAGTACAGGGATTAAAGGCGTGCAACACCAGCAAAGATGCTAATTTTCTTCAGAAGCTTACTAGGCATGGGATGTGTCTTCTGCAACACCTCTCCACTCTATCTTTTTTATCTTTTTCTTGCCCAGTCCAGACTTTCCCCTCCCTTGTGATCTTCACCTTAGAACCCTGTCAGCCAGCCGGGTCGTGGTGGCGCACGCCTTTAATCCCAGCACTCGGGAGCCAGAGGCAGGAGGATCTCTGTGAGTTCGAGGCCAGCCTGTTCCTCAGAGAAACCCTGTCTCGAAAATCAAAAAAAAAAAAAAAAAGAACCCTGTCAGTGAAGAATGACCTGCTGTAGCAGGTCATGGGCATACTTGAGAAAATAGTCTGCGAATATTTTGCCTAAATATTTAGACTGGCAAGTTGCCTGTTTCTATTTCAATTGTTCAGAGTATAATCTGGACTACTATCCTAAGGGATACTTATGAATAACAGCATATATTAAATGCAAAATCTGTCTAACCTAGCTCCCCTTGAGCATTGGACAATGCATAACATTATTAAAGAGACTTTTCTTTATTAATCTTCTAAGTGTGTGATGTGATTTCTCAGTGGGATGGTGTATTAATTCTAGAAGAGCCTCATTTCCATCTTGATAGAAATATTGTTTCTGACGAAACTTTTGTTATGTTGACTCAGTTGGCCTTGGTCCCTATTTGTTGCTTTCCTGGACAGTGACCTTGAGTGTCCTCTATATTACACCCTCAAAGTTCTTTTTTCTTTTTTTTTTTTTTTTTTTTTTTTTTTTTGGTTTTTGAGACAGGGTTTCTCTGTGGCTTTGGAGCCTGTCCTGTAACTCACTCTGGTAGACCATGCTGTCCTCGAACTCACAGAGATCCACCTGCCTCTTCCTCCCGAGTGCTGGGATTAAAGGTGTGCGCCACCACTGCCTGGCTCACCACCAAAGTTCTTAAATGACTCTACCAATTCACAGTTTTAAAATTATGTATTTGCTGGGCAGTGGTGGTGCATTCCTTTAATCCAATCACTCGTGAGACAGAGGCAGGCAGTTCTCTGTGAAATTGAAGCTCGTGTAGTCTAGAAGAGCTAGTTCCCGGAAAGGCACCAAAGTTACAAAGATACCCTGTCTTAAACAAAACCAATAAAATAAAATAACAGATTTGAACCATGTAGTTGACTGCCAACGCAGTCACAGGAAAAGGATTTGCATATGGAGCATTTCTTCTGTCCTCAGATCACAATAGGAAGAATGGATTATTGTGTGCACTGCAGGGGGCACAGCATAGGCAATCAGCTGTTGGAGCCACCACTATGAAAAAGGGCCTGACTGTGGTAGCAGCAGCGCTTTGTAGTTGCCCAGCATGTGTAAATTAAGGTCATGTGAATGAACACAGATGAGATTGTGTGGGTGTCCCGATTAGGAAGGTTATCTTGAGTCAAGGAACATTGAATTTGCAATTAGACAACTATCCTCTGCAGATATGATCGATCTTTTTTTATTGATATTTACTGAGCTCTACAATTTTCTTTGCTTCACTCCCTGCCTCTCCACTCCCACATTCAACCCTCTCCCAAGGTCTCCATGTACCAAATTTACTCAGGAGATCTTGTCTTTTTCTACTTTATACTTCCCATATAGATTAGATGTGTGTAAGTCTCTCTTAGCATCCTCATTTTTGTCTAAGATCTGGGATTGTTGTTTGTAGGCTGGCTTTCTTTGCTTTATGCTTAAAAACCACCTATGAGTGAGTACATGTGATCATTATCTTTCTGTGTCTGGGTTACCACACTTAAAATAAAGTTTTCTAGATCCATCTATTTTCCTGCAAAATTTAAGATGTCATTATGTATAGCACTCCTTTCTGTAAATGTTCCACATATTTCTTTTTTTTTTTTTTTTTTTTTTTTTTTTTTTGGTTTTTCGAGACAGGGTTTCTCTGTATCTTTGGAGCCTGTCCTGGAGCTAGCTCTTGTAGACCTGGATGTAACACATTTTTCTTATCCATTCTTCTATGGAGGGGCATTTAGGTTGTTTCCACATTCTGGCTATGACAAACCAAGATTCTATGAAGATAGTTCAGCACATGTCCTTGTGTTACGATTGAGCATCCTTTGGTTACATACCCAAAAGTGGTATTACTGGGTCTTGAGAAAGTTTGTTTCCTAATTTTCTGAGGAATTGCCACACTGACATCCAAAGGGACTATACCAGCTTGCATTCCCACCAGCAATGCAGAAGTGTTTCCATTTCCTCACCATCTCTCCAGCAGAAGTTGTCATCGGTGTTTTTAATCCTGGCCATTCTTTCAGGTGTTAGATGGAATCTCAGAGTTTTGATTTGCATTTCTCTGATTAACGATATTGAACATTTCCTTAAGTGTCTTTCAGCTACTTTAGATTCCTCTGTTGAGAGTTCTCTGTTTAGGTCTGTTTTTTTTTTTATTGGATTATGAGTTCTTCTGGTGTCCAATATCTTTTTTTTTTGTTTTGTTTTTTTGTTTTTGTTTTTCGAGACAGGTTTTCTCTGTGGTTTTGGAGCCTGTCCTGGAACTAGCTCTTGTAGACCAGGCTGGTCTTGAACTCACAGAGATCCTCCTGCCTCTGCCTCCCAAGTGCTGGGATTAAAGGCTTGCACCACCACCGCCCGGCAGGTGTTCAATATCTTGAGTTCTTTGTATATTTTGAAGATCAGACCTCTGTCTCATGTGGGGTTAGTGATGTTCTTTTCCCATTCTGTAGGCTGTCGTTTTGCCTTGTTAATCATGTCCTTTGCTTTACAGAAGCTTTTTAGTTTCAGGACGTCCCATTTAATTGTTTCTCTCAGTGTCTGTGCTACTGCGGTTATATTTAGGAAGTGGTTCCCTGTGCCAATGCCTTCAAGTGTACTTCTCAATTTTTCTTCTATAATTTTCAGTGTAGCTGGCTTTATGTTGAGGTCTTGGATCCATTTGTACTTGAGGTTTGTGCATGGTGATAGATATGGGTCTATTTTCATTTTTCTACATGGTGATATCCAGTTATGCCAGCACCACTAGTTAAATATGCTTTCTTTTATCCACTTGATATTTTTTGCTTTTTGGTCAAATATCAGGTGTTCAGAAATATGTGGATTGATATCCGTGTCTTCTATTCAGCTCCATTGGTCTTCCTGTCTGTTCTTATGACAATACCAGGCTGTTTTCAGTACTGATTGAAGTCAGGGATTGTGAGGCTTTCAGAAGTTCTTTTATTGTATAGAATTTTTTTGGCTATCCTGGGTTTTTTGTTTTTCATATGAATTTGAGTGGTATTCTTTCAAAGTCTTTGAAGAATTTTGCTGGGATTTTGATGGGCATTGTATTCAATCTGTAGATTGATTTTGGTAAGAAATATGATGGATCTTGCTTGACAGAGTTATATCGGCTCAAATATTTGAAAAACAGGCCATTGACTAACTCTATGTGTCAGGTTATAGAGCTCAGCAGTCAACATATGTAAGGGCAAAATCAATCTGTCTCTTGTTAGTGACATCCCCTCTCCTAAGAAAGGGCCTACTCTTTTTTAAAGTCCATATAGAAAATTTTATTTAATCTTAAAAGTGCATTTTTTGGTGTATTGAGACAGGGTTTCTCTGTATCTTTGGAGCCTGTCCTGGAACTAGCTCTTGTAGACAAGGCTGGCCTCAAACTCACAAATATCTGCCTTCTGCCTCCTGAGTGCTGTAATTAAAGGTATGCACCACCACCGCCCGGCTAAAAGTGCATTATTATCATCACTTTAAAGATCACTTTTTGGTATCAGTTTCAAATACTTTCTTTAAGTGTATTGCTGCTCTTATCTCTGTTTCTGTTCTCCAGTGTTTCTAAGTCATTGATAGTTTCATTTCATTTCTTTCAAGTTATGTTGATTTCTATGTAGAGAGAGCAATGTCTCCTATACATTAGGCTTGCCTCATGCTATGTAATTGAGAATTGTTTTGAACACCTACCTAATCCCGCCTCTGCTGCCCAGTTCTGGGAAGACAGTCCTGCAACTCCTTCCAGGTTTGTCCTTCACTAGTCAGTGAGAAAGGAAAATAGAGCAGTTAATGAGTGTCTGCTAGTCATTCTGGCTTTTATTGGGGACTTAGAAATGAAGAGGGATTGGTATAAGAATTGAACTCAATGATCAACTTTGAAGTTGGTGGAGACACAGTGCAGGAAGTGAGAGGTTGCACTGTGGTTAAGGGCTTTCCTCCTTCAACTGTGATTACTTATGTGGAATCAGTTAGTCAATTGTGATGCTGTATGATTGTCCTGATTGACCATTGTGTGCAGTCCATAGACAATGGCAATCTGGGTATGGGACTGACCTTATCTTGAAATCTAATTGCGATATATACAATATTTCATCAAAAATAGATGATCTGTGTAAAATGTTGTGTCCCTGCTTAACAGGACTGTTACTTTTCTGGATAAGATCTTCATCTTTAGGGAAAATACATGAGAAATATTTATTGTGCTCTAATACAAATCCTTAGTCTCTGGAGCACATGATTATATAGTGTGTTTCAAGTTTTCAAAATAATTTTTGAGATTAAAACTTCATCATGTCCACATTGTCTTTGCTCCCTCCAAGCCGTAACATATCCTGATTGTTTTCTAATTCATGGTCTGTTTTTGTTTAACAACAGTTACAAAATAAGCACAATTACACAGGAACAGTGATTCCTTTATGACTGTGACCTGTGTTTGTCTTCAGGATTTCCCATCTCTGAGGGAATGGGATGGCTGCACTGGAAAGTGAGTGTGCAATGCAATGTGCACACAAAGGTCCCTGTGCTTTGGATGAAGAATAGGATGTGCTATAGGGGAGTGGAATAATGTGTGCTAAATACAAATGTTCTAATCTAGGCCCCTGTCTTCTGGGCTGGGAGGGCAGACTGGAAGGACTGTGCTGTCCGAGTCTTTTGATATCTGATCCTTCTATAGGGGAGCGGCTAATATTTTGAGGCCCAGCGATGTGGCCCTAACCATTAAGGAATTCTGGGAAGGGTTAGAAGTGGGGAGTACTAGTAGCAGACAGTTTGTGGGTTCTTTCCATGATTCTATTCTTCCTCTGTAGTAGGAGTTGGAAGGAAGATCACAAGCTATACCATGGCGAGTGTTGGGTGTTCAGGCTTGTTGAACTGTCATTTCTGCTGTGACATGGACTGATCATGAGCCAGCATGTAGTTATGTTGGTCCATGTGGTTCATGTTGGCAGTGGCCCTTTTTCTCTGAGCCTCCCCGTATATGAATTTATTGGGGCAGGGGAGTCTCTGGAAATTCAGGATATGATCGTGATTGTCCAGAGTACACATGTGGACACTGCTCTTGGTGTGCAGTGGGAAGAGAGATTAGAAAACTGAAGGTCTGAATTCCAGAATTTCTCAATATTGCATTCCAATTTCAGGTTTGTGTTATAAGGATTACAAATAGTTTAGGAACTGGTAGGAAATGATGATATTGACCTTCTAGCAATGCATGATCAGAATGCTTTTAATGTCATCCTGCCACTTGCTGCAATGGTGTGATCCAGTGAAGCTTTCTTCCAGGGGGAAAAGGAGTTTCTGATCTGAAGAGATTTCTCAGGTGTGCCTTGTATTGGACAGGTAGATAGAGCATAATCCACATCTTGGAGCATAATCCATGTAGCAGAAAATAAATTTAAACCATTTTTTTTGTTTTCCATAAACAACATTCTCCATGACACATTATTTTAAGAAACCCCATCCCTTTTAAATGAGTTTAAGAAAATAAACAAAATCCAGCTCCCACCTCCTTATTCCCACTTCTTCCCATTCCTTTTAAATAAAAGGGGGAAATGTAAAGATAAAATAAAACAAAACAAGAACACCTGATAAATAAATAAAAAAAAACACTGCAAAACTTTCCAAAACAAAGTACTGTATTTCTCTAAGGTAAGTAAAATTTACACTGAATCCACTGGGAGTGAGTTCTTTCTGGTAATAACTTGCAAAGAAAGACACTCAAGACAGAAAAATAAACAAAAAAGCAAACAAAATAGTTCACCAAAAAAACTGGAGAGGCTGGAGCTCTGAGGAAAGAAGGGTAGCGTGTGCCTAGACCTGGTAAATCAGAAGCATGCAGGGACTGCAAAAGACAGAGAGAAGATGAAGGAAGAAAGTAAGCTGAACAGATTGGTGCCCTTCCAGAACTCTGTGTAAAAAGAGTTCTACTACCTGTACCCACCTACCCTTGAGCATTCCCAAAGAGAGTGAAGTGGAGCAGAGGAACAGGAAACAGTTTGCACATTTTTGAAGTGTCCATGTTGAATCTCCATAGGAAATATGTCACACCTGCCCCCAGAGCAGGTCCCTATAGTTAATTTTGGGATTCTCCCCCTTCCACAGCATAACTTTTTTTAAAGATTTATTTATTTTTTTATTGAGAAAAAAAATTTCCGCCTCCTCCCAGCCTCCCACTCCTCCCTCCCTCCCCCCACTCCTCTCCCTCTCCCCCCCACTCCTCTCCCCCTCCCTCTCAAGTCTGAAGAGCAGTCAGGGTTCCCTGCCCTGTGGAAAGTCCAAAGTCTAGGAAGGTGAACATCCAAACTGGCTAGGCTCCCACAAAGCCAGAACACATGGTAGGATCAAAACCCCGTGCCATTGTCCTTGGCTTCTCATCAGCCCTCATTGTCCGCCATATTCAGAGAGTCCGGTTTTATCCCCTGCTTTTTCAGTCCCAGTCCAGCTGGCCTTGGTGAGCTCCCAATAGATCAGCCCCACTGTCTCCGTGGGTGGGTGCACCCCTCTTGGTCCTGACTTCCTTGCTCATCTTCTCCCTCCTTCTGTTCCTCATTGGGACTTTGGGAGCTCAGTCCAGTGCTCCAGTGTGGGTCTCTGTCTCTATCTCCATCCATCGCCAGATGAAGGTTCTATGGTGATATGCAAAATATTCATCAGTATGGCTATAGGATTTCAGGTTCCCTATCTTCAGCTGCCCCAGGAACTAACTGGGGGCCTCGCCTTGGGCACCTGGAAGCCCCTCTAGGTCCAAGTCTTTTCCCAACCCTAAGATGGTTCCCTTAATTAAGATATGTGCTCCCCTGCTCCCCTATCCAACATTTATTTATTATTTATTTATTTATTTATTTATCCCTGCAGGCCAGCAGAGGGCACCAGATCTCATTATAATTGGTTGTGAGCCACCATGTGGTTGCTGGGAATTGAACTCAGGATCGCTGGAAGAACAGTCATTTCTTTTAACCTCTGAGCCATCTCTTAGCGCCCCAGTATATCTTTTTTATAAAACATTTTTTCCCATCGAGGTCATCGTTTGTTTTCTATCTTTTTAAATTCTTTTATTCCCTTCTTTCCTCTTTTTCCCTGTCTCTCCTTCTAATACTTTTTTAGTAAGGGGAATACCATGATATCACTCTAGCCTGGCCCTTGTAGACTTGATCCCAGGGCCTGCTGTTAAAACCACTATAGAATCGAGACAGGGAGATGTTGTAATTGGTAGTCTGGGCATGGTATTGGATTTGTGGGAAACCCCTGTCTGTTGTAGTGATGAGAATCATCTTGATTTGTCTCACTCTAAACAGGGACTCACCTAAAGCCAGGGAAGTCCTCACTGACTCTTTGTCTAAGAAGTCTACATCTTCAAACCCTTTGCCAAGGCCACTGAATTTGTCACAGACTGACAAATTAGTAACACGGTTGACTGAACCACAGCCACGAAAGTGAGCTTCCAACTCTTCTGCTGTTGCACCAAAGTCCACATTGCCAACATAGATGGAACTGGCATCAGCCTCCATCTTCTCCTCAAGAGATGACCACTGAGCCAGCATTGTGTGGGGTTGTACTCTTATTTTGGGGTTGTATTCTTATTCATCTGCTTCTTTACCTCATTTTGTAGCTCCTTTAATTTCTCATTCTCTTCCTCTATCTCCCTGACTCCCTGAAGCTTTGATCACTTCTATCTCTGGGTCCTCAATGATGCTGTCCTTGAAGTGCTCATTCTGGCTTCTGGGGACTCCCCAGCTGGTCCCAGAACCTGTAGCTGAAGGATCCTCATTCCCAGCCTCCCCAAAGGCCCCAGGCCCACTTCTCAGGCAGGGATCCCCAACCACCTGCTTCCCCCACTGTTCTTCAAATCATTTTTCTAGGTTGTTTGTGATTGGGCATCAGTGGAGCAGCATTTATCTAAAACAGAAGAAAGAACAAGGGCATGGAGAGCCATCACAAGCAATCTCTTCTGTTTGCAAAGAGAACATCTATATCATGAGACTTCTGTCCTTAGAAGACAGATCAGTAATTAGAGGTCAGAAACAACAGTTTATGGGTCACTTTGAGATCACTGCTTTTTCTGTTGGCTAACACAGATGTTACTCACTGCCATCAAGGTTCCTGGAAGAAGAACAGCAGGCATAATAAAATTCTGTATGATGTTAAAACCTACCTAACATGATTATACTTTCAACTGTAATAAGTAACAAACTACTAATATGCAGTACTTTGTATCTTAATTACTTGATAATAATAGCTTTCAAGGACTAAACATTTTCTTTTTTCTTTCTTTTTTTTTCTCCCAACAAAGTTTGTTCTCAGAATTAGGGATATCATTTAGGGGTTGATTATAATTGGTATAGGGTTGCAAGATGGAGAGAAAATTTGAGGCTGAGGGATCACTTTGAAAAAAATGGGAAAATTGGATGGGATAATAGATTAGTGTGAGCTTACTCACACTAATAATAATAGTGAGTTGGGGCTGGAGAGATGGCTCAGAGGTTCAGAGCATTGCCTGCTCTTCCAAAGGTCCTGAGTTCAATTCCCAGCAACCACATGGTGGCTCACAACCATCTGTAATAAGGTCTGGTGCCCTCTTCTGGCCTGCAGGCATATGCACAGACAGAATATTGTATACATAATTAATAAATAAATATTTAAAAAAAATTAAAAAAATAATAATAGTGAGTAAATAGAGTAAATATTGTGATTTATTATTTACAGCGAATTGCATTGGTATAGATTATTGTATATTGATATAATGTGAAATTATATTGAATATTGTATGCATTCATGCTTCTACCTCTGCTTAAAAACATTTTTATGGATTGATATATATTTATCATATTGCAACATACATTTCTACCTTTGATCAAGATACTTATACATTGTTTACATTTTGAAGTCATTGTCCTCATTTGTTTCAGTTGTTTATTGTATAATATTCCAATATTTATTTCTTTATTATGTATACAATATTCTGTCTGTGTGCATGTCTGCAGGCCAGAAAAGGGCATCTTTGCAGATGGTTGTGAACCACCATGTGGTTGCCGGGAATTGAACTCAGGACCTTTGGAAGAACAGGCAATGCTCTTAACCAGCGAGCCATCTCTCCAGCCCCCTTGTATAATATTCTAATATGAGCCTTAGTTTTTAAGTTTATAGGTATTAAGAACTATAGATCAATAGTCATTTATGGTTTTTATAGTTGGAATAATCAGGTTCTTTAGATACGTAGAGATTATATTCTTCATATATAGGTAATCTTCAACCACTTCAAAGAGCTGTAGATTATGGCATTTAAATAACTTTGAGTTATGTTTAAGTGAGACACAATTGCTCCTAGTAGCATCATTCTATTTCCGAGAGAATGTTGAACACCGGTCACTTCACTTGGAGCTTGTTTTCTTCTTGGCAAAACTGGCCTTTAGGCAAAGACATGTTCGTGTCTCAACTACTGACAAGATACATGATATCCAAAAATGGATAAGCAGGATTGTTAAATCTTGCCAAGATAGGATAAGATGGATTTTAAATTTTTCCTACCTCCTTAAGTGGTCAGTCAGTTATTCTAGGTCTTTGCCAAAGTGGGTTGCTTCAACATTGCAAATGAGACTTTGGATGATTGCCCAGGGAGCCAGTTGTCTCTGTAATTTGTTACACATTTTGAAAGTTGCTTGATTGCACTTCCTGCTTACTCAAGTAATATTATTTCCCTTCTTGGATCTTCGATGGGGTTGAAGACTAGATAGTTGAAGTTACTTTCCTCTCATGACTTGGCCAAGTTATTATACAAGACATAAACTAGTTAGGATAGGATAATTAATGAATATATTTTTCTTATTTATAGTATAGAATTGTGTATTGGGCTTAGAACTCTCTTATTTTTTTTAAAAAAAGGAGAAGGTGCTGTAGGAAATCTTACAGCCAGTGGTTTCCTGACCACTAAGGCATGGCCTCTTATATTATATATACCAGTATAGAGCATGAGTCCAGCCTCTTTCTGGCTGCATGATTCGGTTTCTGATCTCAGTTCGAACATAGGATTCTGATTTGTGAGTCTATCCCTAATAAATAAACATCTATTTCTCAATTCTGAGCTAGTATTGCATTTCTTCTAAGAGTCCTTCTTTAAGAATCATTAAATGTGAATCTTTTAAGTGATGAAATGATTTCCTTCATTTGTTGACCATGGACCAATAGTGACTGGGTTCAGAATGTACTTGATTAAATAAACAACCCACCAGAAAATATCATGTATTTGAAGAACTTTCTCTCCTTATTGGTTTTATTTCAATTTTCTGTGGATCCTTAGTAGGAGAAGCCTTTCTAGATGAAATTCCTCATTGTATGCTATGAATTTCAATAAACTAAAGTAATTTCCTGACATTTATATCTACTGTGTTGTGCTTGACATTAATCGGCAAATTTCGTATTTATACTGAAATGTGTTTACCATCATTATAGGTTCAATCTCTAAATCACAGAAGATATAGCAGAAACAGTTGTTATTCGGTGCTCAAGAGTTTGGTAACCTGCTGTTTTATCTGAGTCATTGTGTGGCTCTAAATTCCTGAAAGTAAAGGGAGGCATCATTCCTGGCTCTATTTGTTGTTATGTTATTGGATGATGGCCCTGGAATGCAGGTATTTTTTATGTCAAGTATATGCTGCTGTGCTGAGCTTCATGCTTATCTTGAATTTTAAAATTTGACAGAGGGTATCTCTCTGATTCCCAGGATACCATCCCATGGATTGATAGTGTTAATACTGCCTGAGTATTTTGAGTCATTAAATTACAGTTGTATGAACATCTTTGAAGGTGTAAGTCACAAACAATGCCATACCAGTTTGGAATTATAATTAATAGAGTGGTATTTATTTCAAGGGGGAAAAACTTACAGATCACCGTCCCAGACAACAGCCCTCTGCACAGCCAGGAAGGGAGTCTAGTCACCTGCAGAGCAGGAAGTGAAGAAAGTGAGGAGGGGGAAGTGGCCGCGTTTTTAAAGGGAGAGAGACCACGCCCCAATGGGCTGGTTTCTCAGCAGCTATAGGCTGGAAGAGCAAGAGGACCTCCCGCAACACTTCCCCCTTTAGTTTAAATAAGAGAGTTTTAAACCTACTATGAAATTATATACAATAAGTACAAATATTCTATTCTAACTAGCTTAGGTCTTGTATAATAAATAACTTGGTCAAGTCATGAGAGAAAGTAACTACATTTATATAATCTTCAACCCCATCAAAGATCTGAGAAGGGAAATAATGTTACTTGGGTAATTAGGAAGTTCAGTAAAACAACTTCCAAAACATGCAACAAATCACAGAGACAATTAGCTACCTGGGCAATCAACCAAAGTCATGTTAGCAGCGTTGAAGTGACCAACTTTGGCTAAGGCCTAACATAACTGACATACCATTTTTAAAGGCAAGCAACTTTTCAAAACTATCTTACCCTGTCTTGGCAGGATATGACAGTCCTGTTTTATCCATTGATGCATGCTCTGTATCTCTGTCAGTGGTTGAGGTATGGGCATTTCTTTGCCCAAAGGCCAGTTCTGCCAAAAAGAAAGGCTCCAGGTGGAGTGTCTTTGGTGCTCAACATTCTCTCAGGACTAGAGCGGTGTTGCCTGGAGAAATTGTGTCTCACTACCACAAAACTCTGAGTTAGATTAAAGGCCATTTTCTACAGCTCTTTGAAGAAGTTGAAGATTATCTATCTATACTGAGTATAATCTCTATATATCTAAAGAACCTGATTAGTCTAATTATAAATGACAAACATAGATGACTATTAATCTATATAATTTTCAATGTCTATCTAACTTAAAGACTAAGAAAATAAATGACTGTGAAACAAATGAGGACAATGACCTCCAAATATAAACAATGTACAAATATACATTGCAGTAGGTAAATATATATCAATACACAAACATCTTAATCAGAGGTAAAAATGTACACTGCAATATGGTAAATATATACTATATATATATCAATACAATATATGTCAATACACAAAAAAATGTTTTAAACAGAGGTAGAAACATGCTTGCATACAATAGTCAATATAATTTAACTTTGTATCAACATACAAGAATCTCTACCAATATATTTATCTAAAAACAGTAACTCACAATTACAAATCTATTATCCAATCATCCCTCTTTTTTTTTTTGAAAATTATCCCTGAACTTATAAAATTCCTCCCCCAACCCTCAATTGTATACTAATTATAATCAACCCCTAAATGATGTCCCTAAACCCAAGGGCAAACTTTACTGGGAGAGGGGACGTCGTCCTCTAGAATTATTTAAAGCTGTCATGGGGGCGACATTCTTTCTGGGGGATCCTGTGAAAGTAAAATGATGGTTAAATTTCAAGATCAATGTCTTTTAAAATTGCAAATAGTCTCTGAGTATTTTGTGCAGGTCTGGCCAAAATGTTGTATAAGATGTGCACCATTTCACTTAACCAAGTTGGAACTGTCTTGTGCAGCTGGTACCCAAAGCAGGTCTTGTAGTAGTGCTATCTATCAGTATCATGACGTCATATCAACCAGGTGGAGCTGTTGTTATGGGGCCTCATCTTCTTCCTGGAAACTTCAAATGTCACTTCAGGAAAAATTCACTGTTCATTGTGAAAAACTTAAACATTAATCATATATATATATATACACATATATATATTTATATATTCAATGAAAGGCATGATAGATATATTCATTGAAAAGTATGATAGATATGAAGAAAAGCAAAGATGTTTCCTAAACTCATATTTCTTTTTGTCCCATATCATGACTCTTGACATGAGACAGAAACTCCAGAAACTTTGGGTTTTTCTCTTACTAACAGGCTTGGAATTGGAGAGGGACTGAGCCAGAGTCCAACTTCAAAACCAGCTCTATAAATTTAGAAATATGGTCTAATATTACTTACACAACCCATTCAGTTTTTTGATATTTCCTATTGGGCAGGTATTTTTCCATCTGTCAGTATCCAAACATCCAGGGTCCCTTGAATTTTTCAAAGATGAGTGTTTTCCTGTGCAGATAAGAACAGAACCCTGCCCCCATTTTATATGTTTTTCTCTTCACCTGTATGAATATCATCATTGTGAATGAGTTATCATTTCTCCTTTCCAAGAGGTTTCTCCTCTTCAAATCGAAACTTTATTAATTTTGATGGTATCCACAATTTTCCTTCTCCTGTGGAAACAAGAGCAGAACCCCTTCCCCAATGTAGCACATCTCCTGGCTTCCATTGAGAGGTCAGCATGTCTTTGAAATAAATCGGTTGATTTAGTTCAGCAGACTTTTCCATTATCCAATGTCTTTCTGCTGCTGTCATTCCTTTCTTATTAGCCTTAAGAGAATTCAAGGTTAATAAAGCATTATGTAATCTATTTCTGGGGGTATTTTAGGTCCCTTTCTGTTTGTTTAGCGTATCCTTTATAGTACGATTTGCTCTTTCTATAACTGCCTGACCTGTAGGGTTATTTGGTATACCTGTAATGTGTTTTATATTATAATAATCAAAAAAGCATTTCATTTTTTTAGAAACATATGCTGGACCATTATCTGTCTTTATTTGTGCAGGTATACCCATGATGGCGATAACTTCCAATAAATGTGTGATTAATGAATCAGCCTTTTCTGAGCTCAGGGCAGTAGCCCATTGAAAACCTGAATACGTGTCTATGATGTGGTGTACATATTTTAATTTACCGAATTCCATAAAGTGGAACACATCCATCTGCCAGATTTCATTTCTCTTAGTACCCTTTGGGTTACTCCCTGCAGGCAACGGTGTTTGATTATAGAAAGAACATCTCTTTATAATGTCCTTAGCTTGTTGCCAAGTAATGGAAAATTCTTTCTTTAGGCCTTTACTATTGACATGATGCTTCTTATGAAATTCTGAGGCCTGCAACACACTTCCAATCAATAATTGATCAATCTCAGCGTTGCCTTGGGCTAGAGGACCAGGGTGACCTGTATGGGACCGGATGTGTGTTATGTACATTGGACAAAGCCTGTTCCTGATTATGTCTTGTACCTGGATAAACAATGAAGTCAACTCTGTGTCATCTGGTATAAATTCAGCGGTTTCAATATGCAAGATAACTCTTTCTGCATATTGTGAATCTGTAACTATATTAAGAGGTTCTTTAAAATCCCTTAGCACCATAAGAATGGCATATAATTCTGCCTTCTGGACAGAATTTTAAGGGCTATGTTACACCTTACTCAATTCATCTGACTTGTAACCTGCTTTCCCTGATTTATTTGTATCAGTATAGAACGTACAGTTATTGGAGCATCACGTACAATTCTAGGAAGAATCCAAGAAATTCTTTTTATGAGGTTAAGTCTACCACTTTTGGGATAGTTGCTATTAATTTCTCCCAAAAAATTAGCACAAGCTCTTTGCCACGGTTCATTGTCTTCCCATAACTTTTTTATTTCTTCAGTAGTAAAAGGCACTATAATTTCTGCTGGGTCTATACCTACTAGTTGACGAAGTCTCAGCTTACCTTTTATAATTAATTCAGAGACTTTTTCCACATAAGTTTTTAATTTTTTACTTGGTTTGTTAGGTATGAATATCAACTCTAAAATAATATCTTCCCTCTGCATTAGAATCCCTGTAGGAGAAATTCTGGAAGGCAATATGACTAGGATGCAGCTCAACAAAGTAAATGTAATTAAATCAATTCCAGAGACGGAACCAGAAACCCAGAATCCAGGGGTAGAGAAGAGCAACATGGAAGCCGCTTATAGTCACCCTGAGGGGTTGCAGCTTTCAGCAACCTGCAACTGCGTGCTCTGGTTTGCGCCACTTAAGAGCTGTGCTTGCAAGGGAGATTTAAAAACGACTCAGAAAAGAGCAAACCACGCGGGCAGAGAATACACAGGCCTGTGGAGTTTAAATCCATGTGGGGAGGCAGATGATAGGGTGTGTGGGGGATGGAAGTCAATCTGAGGTGTCTAAAGGGAAAATATAAAGAACTGCAGCAAGAAAAGCCAGTGCGTGATGATTTATGTTAAGCTGCTGGCTCCACGCACAAGACACAGGCCACAAGGCCGCCACAAGGTCGCCGCCGAGGAAGGGAGGCTCACGCCAAGCTGAACTCGAGGCCGGCAGCCAAGAGGGGGAAGGAGGGGTCCTAACACCAAACTTTGGGTGCCAACTGAAGGCGTAATTCACAAACAATGCCACACCAGTTTGGAATTATGATTAATAGAGTGGTATTTATTTCAAGGGGAAAAAACTTACAGATCACCATCCCAGACAACAGCCCTCTGCACAACCAGGAAGGGAGTCTAGGAAGTGAAGAGAACTAGGAGAGGGAAGTGGCCACTTTTTTAAAGGGAGAGACACCACGCCCCAATGGGCTGGTGTCTCAGCGGCTATAGGCTGGAGGAGCCGAGGACCTCCCGCAACACATCTTCTTGCTTGTTATGCTTGCTTTGATTTTTTTAAATCAATATGACTGTTTTATATGCCTGCATGGATATGTACCATGAAAGTGATCAAAGGATATCAGAAATCCTTACCCTAGAAAATGGATAGTTATAATCCCCATGTAAGTACAGGCAAATTTGTCCATCTCCATTCCAGATCAGCAAGAGTGCTGAATTAATCTGCCCTCTCTCCAGGTCTGTGTTGATTATTTATGACCAACATTTATATTTCTACTGTTTTCATCTGTCCACTTGTAACTGTTTTATACAGGAAGTTCTTTTTGTTCAAAATGTTATTGGTATTGCAGTTTATATTAGGGTACTTCAGGGTCTGGAAGAAGACTACAGAACTGGAGTGAAAACAACTCTTTGTAGAAACTTCAATAAAAGCCTGTTAGTTTTTCTATCCCATTGTTTGTGTTATTGAGGTTTGTAATGGAGACAGAGTCTTAATGTGTACTGCCACCTATCCTGGATCTGATTATATTGACTTGCATGGCATTCATCTCAGAGACAAATATACCCACCTCTGTTTTCTGAGTGTTGTGGCCAAAGGCACAATACACCAATACACCCTTTTTTTCCTTTCTATAATGAGGAATTTTTCATACAATTTTCTCATGCATACAATTTACTGTTGAACTTTTTTCTTGTCTCACCCTGTTAATAGATACTGTTCTTAAAAGGTGAAATCCCATTCAACGTGTATAGAAATGATAGAATTGACTCTCCTTTTCAATTTATTTCTAAAGTAACTGACTATATCACAGAATAAGAATGGGGAGCACCAGAATCATACAACTGTACTTTCAAAGAAGTATGCATTTCCAATGATGTCACTGTCATGCTTACATTGTATACATGTGTGGTATATTTTTGAAGGCAGTGACCTATGATGATGTTCATATCAACTTCACTCAGGAAGAGTGGGATTTGCTGAATCCTTCCCAGAAAAATCTCTACAAAGATGTGATGCTGGAGACCTACAGGAACCTCACTACTATAGGTAAAAATGAATTTCCTTCATGTTTCAAAATATGGAGACAACCTTTCCTTGCCTTATAATGTTGTTCTGTAATTTGATTTAGAAAGAAGAAAATGAGATGAATAACACAATCATAGTTCTTAGGTGCACTTAAGATAATGAGCTAATTGTTGTACAATATTAAATAATATAACATACATATTCTGGTACTGTATTTCAGGGTACATTTTGGAGGACTGTAACACTGAAGAACATAGTCAATGTTCTAGAAGACCTGCAAGGTAATTTTCCTGTGCAAGTTTATAACAATGTGCCTCTGATGAGTTTGTAATATGTCCTGGAACAATGAATCAAAAGCAGTAGTGTAAATAAGCACAGCTTTAAATGCATTGATGGTTATTAAATTCTCACAAATCCATATTCCTCAATTTCTCATATGTGAATTGCATTTGCAAGGCATTCGTTTAAGAAAAAGTCAAGGGATTGGGCTACCAGCGGCCCTGTTTAGTTGCTGAGGAATCCCATCAGGACGGGTGAGTGTGTGCTACCCAGGGGCGGGCGGACTGTCCAGGAAGAGAGTACAAACCCCCCTCCCCCAGCTCCTTCTGCAGGGCTGTCTTTCTTTTGCACGACCCAGCACCCCTCCCCAACCCTGCCCCGGTGTATGCTAGGACCAGTGCTCAACTACAGTCTTAAGCTCCTAAACTAAGGCGACCCACCCAGAGCGGTGAGTGCCTGCCAGCCGGGCAGGCCTCAGGGTCCCCTGTATGGGAGCCGGGCACCTTCAGCTCCGGCGCCAGGCTTCCTGCGCGCTCCTGGATGCCACCCCCCCCTGCTCCATTCATCCTGTTGGCCCTGGATCATTGGGCTACCGGCGGCTCTGTTTAGTTGCTGAGGAATCCCATCAGGATGGGACGGTTCCGGAGGAATCCCATCTGGACGGGAACGGTTCCTGCTTCTACACTGAAGAGATATACGCTGAGAGTCAATCACAGCAAAGTCTGGACCAAGAGACCAGGCCTCTCCTGGCTCCTTTTGAAGGAAGAGATGGGAAGGCGCCAATACAAGAATTCCTCCAACAATCTGAAAGGCAACATGACACCACCAGAAACCAGGGATCCCGAAATAAGAAGAATTGTACACCCTACTCCTGAAGAAATAGAAGAAATCGACTCAAAAGTAAACTATATGAAAATAATAGAGGACCTTAAACAGGAGGTGAAAAACTGCCATAAACAATTAGAGATTACAAACAAAAAGGTAGAGGAAATGAATAAATCGCTCAAAGACACGCAAGAAAACCAAGAGAAACAAGAAAAAGCAATCAAACAGGTTAGGGAAGCGGTTCAAGACATGAAGAATGAAATGGAAGCAATGAAGAAAGCACAAACTGAGGGAAGAATGGAGATGGAAAATCTGGGTAAACGAACAGGAATGACAGAAACAAGTACTAACAACAGATTACAAGAGATAGAAGAGAGAATATCAGACACTGAAGATACCATAGAAAAAATAAACACACTGATCAAAGAAAACAGCAAAACCAACAAATTCTCATCACAAAACATTCAGGAAATTTGGGACACAATAAAAAGACCAAACCTAAGAATAATTGGAGTAGAAGAAGGAGAAGAAGTGCAGCTCAACGGTACAGAAAATATACTTAATAAAATTATAGAAGAAAACTTTCCCAACCAGAAGAAAGAGGTACCTATGAAGGTTCAAGAAGCATACAGAACACCAAATAGGCTGGATCAAAAAAAAAAACATCCCCTCGCCATATAATAATCAAAACACAAAATACACAGAATAAAGAAAGAATATTAAGAGCCGCAAAGGAAAAAGGCCAAGTTACTTCTAAAGGTAAACCTATCAGACTTACACCTGACTTCTCTATGGAAACCATGAAAGCCAGAAGGTCCTGGATAGATGTACTGCAAAAACTAAGAGATCATGGATGCAAGCCCAGACTACTATATCCAGCCAAGCTTTCGTTCACTATAAATGGAGAAAACAAAATTTTCCAGGATAAAAACAAATTCAAACAATACGTAGCCACAAATCCAGCCTTACAGAAAATTATAGAAGGAAAATCACTAACCAAGGAGTCCAACAATGCCCACAATAACTCAGTCATCTAGAGACCTTTCACCAGCGCAACTCAAAGAAGGGAAACACACAAACCCTACTACTAAAAAAGTGACCGGAGTTAACAACCACTGGTCATTAATATCACTTAATGTCAATGGGCTCAACTCACCTATAAAAAGGCACAGGCTAAGGGATTGGATACGAAAACAGGATCCAACGTTCTGCTGTCTACAAGAAACACACCTCAACCACAAAGACAGGCACCTACTCAAAAGAGTAAAGGGCTGGGAAAAGGCTTATCAAGCAAATGGTCCTAAGAAACAAGCAGGTGTGGCCATACTAATTTCTAACAAAGTTGACTTCAAACTTAAATCAATCAGAAGAGATGGAGAGGGACACTTTATACTCATAACAGGAACAATTCATCAGGATGAAGTCTCAATCCTGAATATTTATGCCCCGAATATAAAAGCGCCCACGTATGTAAAAGAAACATTACTAAAACTCAAGGCAGCCATCAAACCACACACACTAATAGTAGGAGACTTCAACACTCCTCTCTCACCAATGGACAGGTCAATCAAACAGAAACCTAACAGAGAAATTAGAGAATTAATGAAGGTAATGAAGCAAATGGACTTAACAGACATCTATAGATTATTCCACCCGAAGAGGAAAGAATATACCTTCTTCTCTGCAGCTCATGGAACCTTCTCGAAAATTGACCACATACTCAGTAACAAAGCTAACTTACACAGTTACAAAAAAATATTAGTAAACACCTGTGTCTTATCAGATCACCATGGATTAAAGTTAGAATTCAACAACAATGCTACCCCCAGAAAGCCTAGAAACTCATGGAAACTGAACAGTCAACTTCTGAACCATACCTGGATTAAGGAAGAAATAAAGAAAGAAATTAAAGTCTTCCTTGAATTCAATGAAAATAAAGTAACAACATACTCGAACTTATGGGACACTATGAAAGCAGTCCTAAGAGGAAAGTTCATAGCACTAAGTGCCCACTTAAAGAAAACAGAGAAAGCACATATTGAAGACTTAACAGCCCACCTGAAAGCTCTAGAAAAAAAAGAAGCAGACTCACCTAGGAGGAGTAGAAGATTGGAAATAATCAAACTGAGGGCTGAAATCAACAAAATAGAAACACAGAAAACAATCCAAAGAATCAATGAAACAAAAAGCTGGTTCCTGGAGAAAATCAACAAGATTGATAAACCCCTTTCCAAACTAATCAAACGGCAGAGAGAGAATACGCAAATTAATAAGATCAGAAATGAAAAGGGGGACATAACCACAGACACAGAGGAAATTCAGAGAATCATCAGATTATATTACAAAAGCCTGTATGCCACAAAACTGGAAAATGTAAAAGAAATGGACACTTTTTTAGATAAATACCATATACCAAAGTTACACCAGGACCAGGTGAACAATCTAAACAGACCTGTTGGTCGCGAAGAATTAGAAGCTGTTATCAAAAACCTCCCTACCAAAAAAAGTCCAGGACCAGATGGTTTCAATGCGGAATTCTACCAGAACTTCCAAGAAGAGCTAATACCCATACTCCTTAATGTATTCCACAATATAGAAACAGAAGGGTCATTACCTAATTCCTTTTATGAAGCTACAGTTACTCTGATACCAAAACCACTCAAAGACTCAACCAGGAAAGAGAATTACAGGCCTATCTCACTCATGAACATCGACGCAAAAATCCTCAACAAAATACTGGCAAACCGAATCCAAGAACACATTAGGAAAATTATCCATTATGATCAAGTAGGCTTCATTCCTGAGACGCAGGGCTGGTTCAACATACGAAAATCTATCAATGTAATCCAGCATATAAATAAACTGAAGGAAAATAACCATATGATCATCTCATTAGATGCTGAAAAAGCATTCGACAAAATTCAACATCCATTTATGTTAAAAGTCTTGGAGAGATTAGGGATACAAGGGTCATACCTAAATATAATAAAAGCTATATACAGCAAGCCGACAGCTAACATCAAATTAAATGGAGAGAAACTCAAAGCCATCCCGCTTAACTCAGGAACACAACAAGGATGTCCACTCTCTCCATACCTCTTCAATATAGTACTTGAAGTTCTAGCAATAGCAATAAGACAACATAATGGGATCCAGGGGATTCGAATTGGAAAGGAAGAAGTGAAACTTTCGTTATTCGCAGATGATATGATAGTGTACTTAAGCGACCCCCAAAACTCCACCAAAGAACTTTTACAGCTGATAAACAGCTTTAGTAATGTGGCAGGATACAAGATCAACTCCAAAAAATCAGTCGCCCTCTTATACACAAAGGATAGGGAAGCAGAGAGGGAAATCAGAGAAGCTTCACCATTCACGATAGCCACAAACAGCATTAAATATCTTGGGGTAAATCTAACCAAGGAAGTGAAAGATCTATTTGACAAGAACTTTAAGGCATTGAAGAAAGAAATTGAAGAGGATACCAATAAACGGATGGATCTACCTTGCTCTTGGATTGGGAGGATCAACATAGTAAAAATGGCAATTCTACCTAAGGCAATTTATAGATTCAATGCAATCCCCATCAAGATCCCATCAAAATTCTTCACAGATCTGGAGAGGACAATAATCAACTTTATATGGAAAAACAAAAAACCCAGGATAGCCAAAACAATCCTATACAATAAAGGATCTTCTGGAGGCATTACCATCCCTGACTTCAAACTCTATTACAGAGCTACAGTAATGAAAACAGTGTGGTACTGGCATAAAAACAGAGAAGTCGACCAATGGAATCATATAGAAGACCCGGATTTTAACCCACAAACCTATGAACACCTCATTTTTGATAAAGGAGCTAAAAGTATACAATGGAAGAAAGAAAGAATCTTCAACAAATGGTGCTGGCACAACTGGATGTCAACCTGTAAAAGAATGAAAATAGACCCACATCTTTCACCGTGCACAAAACTCAAGTCCAAATGGATTAAAGACCTCAATATCAGCCCGAACACACTGAAAAGGATAGAAGAGAAAGTGGGAAATACCCTACAACAGATGGGCACAGGAGATCGCTTCCTATGTATAACCCCAGAAGCACAGACATTAAGGGCAACATTGAATAAATGGGACCTACTAAAACTGAGAAGCTTCTGCAAAGCAAAGGACACTGTCACTAAGACACAAAGGCAACCTACTGACTGGGAGAAGATCTTCACCAACCCCGCAACAGACAAAGGTCTGATCTCCAAAATATATAGAGAACTCAAGAAACTAGACTTTAAAATGCTAATTAACCCAATTAAAAAATGGGGCACTGATCTGAACAGAGAATTCTCAACAGAAGAAATTCAAATGGCCAAAAGACACTTAAGGTCATGCTCAACTTCCTTAGCAATCAGGGAAATGCAAATCAAAACAACTTTGAGATATCATCTTACACCTGTGAGAATGGCTAAAGTCAAAAACACCAACGATAACCTTTGCTGGAGAGGCTGTGGAGGAAGCGGTACCCTCATCCATTGCTGGTGGGAATGCAATCTTGTGCAACCACTATGGAAGTCAGTGTTTCGGTTTCTTAGGAAATTCGGGATCAACCTACCCCTGGACCCAGCAATACCACTCTTGGGAATATACCCAAGAAATGCCCTATCATATGACAAAAGCATTTGTTCAACTATGTTCATAGCAGTATTATTTGTAATAGCCAGAACCTGGAAACAACCTAGATGCCCTTCAATGGAAGAATGGATGAAGAAAGTATGGAATATCTACACATTAGAGTACTACTCAGCAGTAAAAAACAATGACTTCTCGAATTTTGCATGCAAATGGATGGAAATAGAAAACACTATCCTGAGTGAGGTATCCCAGACCCAAAAAGATGAACATGGGATGTACTCACTCATAATTGGTTTCTAGCCATAAATAAGGGTCACGGAGTCTACAATAGGTGAATCTAAAGAAGCTAAGTAAGAAGGGGAACCCAAGGAAAAACATATAGTTATCCTCTTGGCTAAGGGAAGTAGACAAAATTGCCGGGGAGAAAATTGGGATCTTGGGGTGGGGTGGTTTGGGGGTAAGGGGAGATGGGGAGAGAAAAGTTAGAAGGGAAGGAGGTCGGGCCTTGGGATAGCAGGAGGATTGGGATAAAGGAAGGTTGGACAGGGGAGCACGGAACCACAATTCTTAGTTAAGGGAACCACTTTAGGGTTGGCAAGAGACCTGACCCTAGAGGGGCTCCCAGGTGCCCAAGCTGAGGTCCCCAGTTAGTTCCTTGGGCAGTTGAGAATAGGGAACCTGAAATGACCCTATCCTTGAGCAATACTGACGAATATCTTGCATATCATCATAGAACCTTCATCTGGTGATGGATGGAGATAGAGACAGAGACCCACACTGGAGCACTGGACTGAGCTCCCAAAGTCCCAATGAGGAGCAGAAGGAGGGAGAACATGAGCAAAGAAGTCGGGACCACGAGGGATGCACCCACCCACTGAGACAGTGGAGCTGATCTATTGAGAGCTCACCAAGACCAGCTGGACTGTGACTGAAAAAGCATGGGATAAAACTGGACTCTCTGAACATGGCGAACTATGAGGGCTGATGAGACGCAAAGGACAATGGCACGGGTCCTACGTAATGTGATGGCTTTGTGGGAGCCCAGCCAGTTTAGATGTTCACCTTCCTAGATATGGTCGGAGGTGGGAGGTCCTAGGTCTTACCACAGGGCAGAAAACCCTGACTGCTCTTTGGATTGGAGAGGGAGGGGGAAAGGAGTGGGGGGGGGGGAGGGGGAGAAGGGGGGAGGAGGGGGTGTAGGGGGGGAGGAGGGGGAGGGAAATGGGAGGCTGGGAGGAGGTGGAAACTTGTTTTTTTTTTTTCGCCTTTTCTCAATAAAAAAAAAGACTGAGAAAAAAAACAGAGAAGTTGATCAATGGAATAGAGTAGAAGAGCTGGATTTTATCCCACAAATGTATGAACATCTGATATTTGATAAAGGAGCTAAAATTATTCAATGGAAGGAAGAAAGCATCTTCAACAAGTGGTGCTGGCAGATCTGGTCGTCAACCTGTAGAAAAATGAAAATAGATCTATATCTATCGCCATGGACAAAAATCAAGTGAGAATGGATTAAAGACCTCAATATCAGGCTGAACACACTGAACCTGATAGAAGAGAAAGTGGGAAGTACTCTACCACATATGGGCACAGGAGATCACTTCCTAGGCATATCCCCAGCAGCACAGACATTAAGGACAATATTGAATAAATGGAACCTCCTGAAACTGAGAGGCTTCGGTTAAGCAAAGGACACTGTCACTAAGACAAGAAGGCAACCCACTGACTGGGAGAAGATCTTCACCAAATGGCAACAGACAAATATCTGATATCCAAAATATATAAAGAAACTGAATATTAAAATGCTAATAAATACAATTCAAAATTAGGGCACTGAACTGAAAGGAGAATTCAAAACAAAAGAAGTTCAAATGACCAAAAGACACTTAAGGTCATGCTCGTCCTCCATGGTGATCTGGGAAATGCAAATTACAACAAATTAGAGATATCACCTTACACCAGTCAGAATGGCTAAAATCTAAAAGACAATGATAGACTTTGCTGGAGAGGTTGTGGAGTAAGGGGCACACTCATTCATTGTTGGTGGGAAGGCAAACTTGTGCAACCACTTTAGAAATCTGTGCCGTGATTTCTCAGGAAATTTGGGATCAACCTACCCCAAGATCCAGTAATACCACACTTGGGAATATACCCAAGAGATGCCATATCATATGTCAAAAGCATTTCTTTTTTTTTTTTTTAAAAAAAACAACTTCTGATCCAGGCAGTGGTGGCGTACACTTTCTTTTATTTTATTTATTATTATGTATACAATATTTTGTCTGTGTGTATGTCTGCAGGCCAGAAGAAGAGGGCACCAGACCTCTTAACAGATGGTTGTGAGCCACCATGTGGTTGCCAGGAATTGAACTCAGGACCTCTGGAAGAGCAGGCAATGCTCTTAACCACTGAGCCATCTCTCCAGCCCAAAAGCATTTCTTCAATTATGTTCATAGCAGCATTATTTGTAATAGCCAGAACCTGGAAACAACCTAGATGCCATTCAATGGAAGAATGGATGATGAAAGTGTGGAGTATATACATATACTATTCAGCGGTTAAAAAAAAAATGACTTCGCGAATTTTGCCTGAGAATGGATGGTAATAGAGAACACTATCCTAAGTGAGGTATCCCTGACTGAAAAAGATGAGCATGGGATGTACTCACTCCTAATTGGTCTCTAGCCATAAATTAAGGACATTGAGCATATAATTGATGATTCTAGAGAAGCTAAATAAAAACGTGAAACCCCCCCCCAAAAAAAGACATATAGTCATCTGCCTGGATATGGGAAGTAGACAAGATTGCAGGGCAAAACCTGGGATCTCGGGGGTGAGGTGGCTTTTGGCTATGGGGAAATGGGGTGAGAAATGTGAGAAGGGGAGAATGGGAGCATCATGGGAAAATGGGATGTTTGGGATATAGGAAGGGTGGGCACAGTAGCAGAGAAATTTATATCCTAATTAAGGGAGCCATCTTAGAGTTGGCAAGAGACTTGTCTCTAGTGGGGCTCGCAGGTGTCCTGGAAGATGTCCCCAGATAGTACCTTTAGCAACTGAGGAGAGGGAACCTGAAATGACCCTATCCTATAGCCATACTGATGAAAATCTTTCATATCACCTTAGAGCCTTCATCTGGCGATGGATCGAGATATAGACAGAGACCCAAATTGGAGCACTTGACTTAGCTTAAGATCCCAAGGCCAGCTGGAATGTGACTGAAAAAGCATGGGATAAAACCGGACTCTCTGAATCTGGCGGACAAAGATGGGTGCTGGGAAACCAAGAACAATGACACTGTCAATGATCCTACTTCATGTTCTGGCATTGTGGGATCCTAGCCAGGTTGGATGTTCACCTTCCTAGGTTAGGATGGGGGGGGGAGGAGCACTTTGGACTTTCCACAGGGCAGGAACCCTGACTGCTCTTCTGTCTGGAGAAGGAAGGTAGAGCAGTGGGGGGAGGGGAAGAAGAGTGGGATGAGGAGGAGGGAAATGGGAGGCGGGAAGAAGGCAGAATTTTTTTTTTTCAATTAAAAAATTAGATCCAAATGAAGAGCAGAAGGAGGGAGAACATGAGCAAGGAAGTCAGGACAATGAGGGATGCACCCACCCACTATGATAGTGGAACTGATCTATTGGGAGCTCACTGTGGCCAGCGGGACTGGGACTGAAAAGCATGGAATGAAACCGTACTTTCTGAAACTGGTAGAGAAAGAAGGCTGATGAGAAGCCAAGGAAAATGGCACTAGGTTTCGATCCTAATACATGAACTGGCTTTGTGGGATGCTGTTTGGATGCTCACCTTCCTGGTCCTGGATAGAAGTGTGAGAACCTTGGACATCGGAGCGGGCAGAGAATCTGGACTGCTCTTCAGTCTTGAGAGAGAGGGGGAATGGAGTTGGGGGAGGGGAAAGGGTTACAGAAGTGAGGGAATGGGACACTGTGTGTGAGGATGGGGAGGGTAATGAGAAATGGGAAGGAGGTGGAAATTTTTTGCAATAACTAAAAAATAAAATAAACAAAAGAAAAAAGAAAAAGTCAAGGAAGCAATGACTAAACAGAAATCACCATTTGAATCATAGCAACGTGAGAGCTATGTAGTAGATCTGTCAGTCCATTTCTTTCTTGCTACTTATGACAATAACTGTATACACACTTCAGTGATGAGTGTAGCTGCAAACTTTCTCCTAAATCAATAGCCTATGGTAAGACTTGGATTACTCTTAGACTTTTGGTAACTTGCTAAGTTTAGTGAAAGTGGCAATTAGAGTCAAGGGTCAAGGGGCAGTTGTTGTGGAGAAACCTTAATATCTATACCACAAGTCTATGAGGAACAGAAAGTGAAACCATGAGGATTCAATGTGGAAATCTTTTATTTACTATTCTTCCTTTACTATGTATATCATATGTTCCTCTTGATACAAGCATATGAGAATATGGATATGGAAAGATGTAGCATACGTCTCATTAAGAACAATTAGAAGATAAACTGTACTTCCCATGGAGAATATACTTGTTCAGTTAAGTCCAAGTATACAGTAATTGGTTTTCTACCATCATTGTTAATACATAAACAACTTCACATTACAAAAAAGCCCCATGAGTTCTAAGTCTGCCTATACTTCTTGGTGTCTTTGTTCATTTAGCCAATGTATAAGGATTCATAGTAAAATTTATGAATGCAGTAAAGTTTGTAAGGCACTCAGTGTATGCAGTTCTTTTCAAAAACATGAAAAATATCATAGAAAAATATAGGGATAGGTATAGATGAAATGGTAAACCGTGACACAAAAGAATTGATCATCACAAATATTTTTCCAGATGCAAAATGACCCCTAATGAAAGAAGAAAACATGATTTTAAATGAAGTTATAAGACATTAATATTTGATTCATTTTTACAATTGGAACAAATTATGAAATTAATTCATACAGATCTGAGGTTCAACAGTGTATTGAATGTGGTAAAGCTTTGACATATGTAAATTATCCTTGCAGGATTAAAACATCAAATTGGAGAGAAATTTTCAGGATGTTCTCACTGTGATAAAGCCTTGTCTTATGACACTCACCTTCTAAGGAATGAAAAAACACATACCAGAGAAAAATGCTGTGAAATTAAGCAATGTGGTAAAGCCTTTGATTATCACAGTCATCATCAAATGCATGAAAGAACACACACTGGAGAGAAACCCTATGAATATAGTCAAGATGATAGAGACTTAGTTCTTTATGAAACTCATCACAGTCATAAAAGAACACAAAATAAAGAAAAATCAAATGAATTTAATCTGCTTGGTAAGGCGTTTGCTGATCACAGTCATCTTCAAAGGCATAAAAGAACACATACTGGAGAGAAACCCTATGAATGTAGTCAGTGTGGTAAATACTTTGCATGTCTGGATTGTTTTCAATTGCATGAAAGAACACATACTGGAGAAAAACCCAATGAATGTAATCAGTGTGGTAAGGCCTTTGCTCAACGTGGTAGTCTTCAAAAGCATAAAAAAACACATACTGGAGAGAAACCCTATGCATGTAATCAGTGTGGTAAGGACTTTGCTGAAAAGAGTACTCTTCAAAAGCATAAAAGAACACACACTGGAGAGAAACCCTATGAATGGAATCAGTGTGGTAAGGCATTTGCTCAACACAGTCATCTTCAAAGGCATAAAAAAAGACATACTGGAGGGAAACCCTATGCATGTAATCAGTGTGGTAAGGCCTTTGCTGAAAATAGTACTCTTCAAAAGCATAAAAGAGCACACACTGGAGAGAAACCCTATGGATGTAATCAGTGTGGTAAGGCCTTTGCTCAACGTGGTAATCTTCAAATGCATAAAAGAATACATACGGGAGAGAAACCCTATGAATGTAATCAGTGTGGTAAGGCCTTTTCACGTCATAGTTACCTTCAATACCATAAAAGAGCACATACTGGAAAGAAACCCTATGAATGTAATCAGTGTGGTAAGGCCTTTGCTCAACGTGGTAATCTTCAAATGCATAAAAGAATACATACGGGAGAGAAACCCTATGAATGTAATCAGTGTGCTAAGGCCTTTGCTGAAAATAGTACTCTTCAAAAGCATAAAAGAACACACACTGGAGAGAAACCCTATGAATGTAATCAGTGTGGTAAGGCCGTTGCACGTCATAGTTACTTTCAATACCATAAAAGAGCACATACTGGAGAGAAACCCTATGAATGTAATCAGTGTGGTAAGGCCTTTGCTCAACGTGGTACTCTTGAAATACATAAAAGAATACATACTGGAGAGGAACCCTATGAATGTAATCAGTGTGGTAAGGCCTTTGCACGTCACAGTCACCTTCAAAGGCATAAAAGAACACATACTGGAGAGAAACCCTATGAATGTAATCAGTGTGGTAAGGCCTTTGCACGTCACCGTCATCTTCAAAGGCATAAAAGAACACATACTGGAGAGAAACCCTATGAATGTAATCAGTGTGGTAAGGCCTTTGCACGTCACAGTCATCTTCAAAGGCATAAAAGAACACATACTGGAGAGAAACCCTTTGAATGTAATTAATGAGGTAAGGTCTTTTCTCACAACTGTGCTCTTCAAAATCATAAAAGAACACATAATGGAGAGAAACCCTATGAATGCCAGCAATGTGGTAAGGACTTTGCATGTCACAATCATCTTCAATTGCATAAAAGAACACATACTGGATAGATACATGTGAATGGAATCTGTCCTGAATCCTATTTCCCAATCATCTCCAAATATGTAAAATAAGACATCCTATAGAGAAACTCTGAGTTTAATATGTGTGTTCTTTAAAAACATGAGAAAAATCATACTGTAGTGATACTCTTTGAAAATCAGTGTCAGAATGTTTGTGCTTCATATAGGAGTAAGACTTTTTGTGTGTAATCAATCTGATTAAGTTTGTGGTGCATATTACCATAATCTTTGGACCTGAGGAAAAAACTGAGGGCTTATTGTAAATTATTCTTTAAACAAAAACAGTTATTGTATAGAAAAGAATTTTATAGTGTCAAAAATTTGTTCAAGCATCATGATACCTCTTATTATTTTAGTTTGAAGTAGCAAACTAATGGACAAACATTTTATGAAGCATTATTGGTTGGAGAAAGGGTATTCAAAGAAACATACATTGGTCCTGAAACCAGAGCCAAAAGAAAGTACCTTGTCTCTGAATCTAGAAGTAGTTAAAGAAACAACATCTCTCTGAAAACAGCCCAGCATTAAAAGGGGCCAGTAAACACACACTATTTGGCTCTCAAATCAGATCCATAAAAACAAACTCTATCCTTGTCCAACTGAGCACAAAAGCAACGAATCCCTCGGCATAAAATCAAGCCATCCCTGAGCTTTTTCAGGATCAGGGATTGAAATCCAGCAAAATCCCACCATCAAAATCTCCTTTGCTCTCTGTTATTAAGAAGTCCTATTTGAGCCATATGCTCATTCAGTATGCAGCTGTCCCTTCCACACTTTGCAGAGGTATTCATACTCATGTTTTCTTCCTTCTCAAATAAATCTGATTCAAGATTTATGTGAATACCTCTTTTACTGGAATGTTTCAGAAACTCCTGGAGTTGAGCCAATATACAATTGATGCCTCTGTTTGGGAACTAGTTCAGAAGATGACAGAGGAATTGGACATATACTATGAAATATTCCCTTGGGAATGGAGGAGATCAGCACCAGATATTTCTACTGGGAAACTTTCTTTTTTTTGGTTTTTGTTTTTTTTTTCTTCTGTTTTTTGAGACTGGGTTTCTCTGTAGCTTTGGGGCCTGTCCTTGAACTAGCTCTTGTAGACCAGGCTGGTCTCTAACTCACAGAGATAGATCCACCTGCCTCTGCCTCCCAAGTGCTGGGATTAAAGCTGTACACCACCACTGCCCAGCCTGGAAAACTTTCTTAGAAGAATTAATTTCTTTTACTTCAAGTCAATGTTCACTTTTTCTTTACATGAACCAATTTATTGTGTAAGTAAGCTGTACAATGATTCTCAGCTCCTCTTTTACAGAAATGAATGAATGTTTACAGGAGGAAAGTGTTCATGAGTGAAAAACTGTCTTAAAAGTTGTGTTCATTTTAGTTATGTGATGTTTGTGTGTGTCTCTTGTGTGTATTTGAATGTGCATTCTGTATCCACATAAAGATAATACCTTGGATATTATTGCAGAAGAAATTACTGGAAGCTGTCAAACATCTGACATTAGTTCTCACCTAGGCATGACTCTAGTGCCTCATATATTTTTAGTCTATTTATATCTTTTTGAAATCTGGAAATAGGAACACACTCTTAGAAAAAAGAAAGTTCAATTCATGACAACAATTGGTTAATTTCTTTCACAGTTTTCTTTAGCTTTAAGTAAAAATTTTTTATCATAACCTTGAAGGAAGTAAATTACATACCATGGTTAATCAAGACTGGTGGAGATCATTGCATTGTGGTTTCTACATTGAAATATTTGAAGTATGTACTAAAGTGAGCTATTTGTGTGGCAAATCCATTTAGTGAATTCTATTTTGTAGTCTTTATATTACTTCTATGGATTTTGTTCATCTTTTATTGTGCCTTTACCAAGTGATGGGTATTTTTTTGCTATAATGTATAGAATGGTAAACCCATCATACTTGTTTCCCATTGGTTATTGAAGTGTCAGGCCATGTGGGAACATACTTTTTGAGTAAATCTTTTGGGTTGTTTCTGGATTAGATTTTTATCTTTTCAGGAATTCCCTTCAGCTTTTGTTTGTTATTAATCCTAGCTTGGATATCAATAAAAATTCAGAGTTAATTTTGAACTCATGGTGCTCATATGTCTGCCCCCTGTATACAAGTCCAAGGGTCGATGATAAACTCCAAATGTGTGTGGTTTTTCAATAGAATTTGACAATATTCACATTAAAATGACTGATAAAATAAATAATAAGAAACATGAAATACCTTATGTGTATTCAAAGAAGTATTTTCATTCATGTTTTATAGATGTAATAAAGTAGTATAATCAGCAATCAACTGTTTATCTGACACCATAATTAATGTTCTTTTCTTTTAAATTTTTTTGATCTTTATTGAGCTCTACATTTTTTGCTGCTCCCCTCCTGCCTCCTCCCTTCCCTTCAATACTCTCACAAGGACCAATCCTCCCAATTTACTCTGGAGATCTTGTCTTTTTCTAATTCGCATGTTTATTAGAACTTTGTATGCCTCTTTAGTGTCCTCATCTTGTCTAAGTTCTCTGGTGCTGTGATTTGTAGGCTGGTTTTCTTTGCTTTATGATTAAAACCCACTTAATGACTAAGTACATGTGATAATTGTCTTCTGTGTCTGGGTCACCTCACTCAAAATGATGTTTTCTAGCTCCATCCATTTTTCTGGAAAGTTCAAGATGTAATCGAGGTTGGGATTCTAGTCTTGCCCATAAGAGTCCTTTCCCACTGAGTCATCTCATTGGTGCTCAAATTCTTCTAATTGAAGTTGAGTCTTATTTTCTTTTCAAATTGTAAATGCAATTTCATACAAGAATAGAGGACCATGGGAAAATTTGAATAGTCAGTCTGCTATGCATGTGAAAATATTCTTACCAGCACAGATTTTTTTAATTTCTTCACTCTGAGAACAAGACATGTATTTATATTTTCTCAAAACCAAAATTACATGCCAAAAAGTTGCATCATTTATTAAAGTTCATTGCCTCTAAGTCTGATAACCTGGCTTCCATATCTTGTTTACCCTAATACTCTTACAAATTTTTTCATATTTGCTGACTTCATCAGTTTTTATACACACTCCTACATCATCTCATTCACAAACAATTTTTAAACGAAAGGAAGTGTCTTTCAGTGTATTTGCAGTCAAATGACTCCCTAGGTTTAAGGACTAAAACTCACAAAGTGGAAGTAGATCATAGACCCCTGTTAATTTTCCTATCTGTGCTACATGCTCATCATGTTGCAGGTGTATTCACAAAAACACACTTCAAATATTTTTTTTAAAATATTTATTTATTTATTATGTATACAATATTCTGTCTGTATGCCTGAAGGCCAGAAGAGGGCGCCAGACCTCTTTACAGATGGTCGTGAGCCACCATGTGGTTGCTGGGAATTGAACTCAGGACCTTTGGAAGAGCAGGCAATGCTCTTAACCACTGAACAATCTCTCCAGCACCACTTCAAACATTTTTAAATGGATGGAATTGACAATGCAATAACAATGACTCATTTTGAACATATGAAATTATTTGGCCATTTAAATTATACAATTTGAAGAAATATTGTTATTTATCAATACAATGATGTTCCCTTTTAAGTCTTTCATTATGTTTTTTTTTTTTTTACTCAATAAGTCCTTTACAAACATTTCAGCTCAACATAGAGGTGCATGGCTCTAATCACAGAACACAGGAGTGTGGGTGGGTCCAATCTCAGTGAGTTTGACGCCAGCTTGTTCCACATAATGCATACCTGGCATCAATGGCTATGTGGACATATCCTATCTCAAAAAGATCACAAAAGACAAAGACTCCCAAATTATGGAAGTTCTCCTAATAAAATCTGCCTGGAGTCAGACTGATTTCAACCAACCTTTTAAATATTCCCTCACCTAACGAGAACTGTCTTAACAATGAAAATATGAAGCAATATACAAATTTCATTCACATTCCATCCATTGAATCTTTGACAACCATCTCGAGTGGACTTTATCCTTCAAGTGATGAGAGACAGAAGGAACAGTGTGACTACTCTCCCTTAAGAATTATGACACATGTGGGACCTGGAGAGTTGTCTCAGGAGTACTGCTCCTCTTGGGTACCCAAGTTTGACTCATAGCACCATATCTGATTGGACAGAACTCCCTGTAATTGGAGGTCCTGGAAATGGGTGCATTCTTCTGGCCTCTTAGGGTACAAAATGTACAAATACTGAAAAGATAGATCTGTATTTGATTCTATATTTTAAATAGGTTTTCTTCATGTGTCTGTTACCTTAAAAAGGAATGAAATTCAATCTAGATGTAGGAATTTGACCAGTGAGTGTAGCAAGTGTATCTCAGGTACTAGTGATGACCAGAAGACAGTGTCTACTCTCCTGGGACTGGAGGTACAGACAGTTGTGAGCTGTCTTATGGATGCTGAGTATCAAAGATTCTCTGGATGAGTCGCCAATGATCTAAGAGCTGAGCCTTCTTTTCAGCCTCCTGAACATGTCATTTATAACAGTAAGGTATAAAAGGCTGATCTAAGTTCATCTTAACTCATCCTTGGCCCAGAAGAAATAAAGGACTGATAGTATTGGAAACTAACTTAGTCTTTGTTCTTTTTTTGTCTTTGTTCTTAAAGAATTCCTGAGCCCAAATGTTACTCAACTGAGGGAAAAATACAAAACAAATAATCAGGAAACAAGCTGAAAATGTAAGTCTTTAAAAGATAGTTGGTGGCTGGGCGATGGTGGCACACTCCTTTAATCCCAGCAGTCGGGAGGCAGAGGCAGGCAGATCACTGTGAGTTCGAGACCAGCTTGGTCTACAGAGCTAGTTCCAGGACAGGCTCCAAAGCTACAGAGAAACCCTGCCTCGAAAAAAAAATCAAAAATAAATAAATAAATAAATAAAAATAGTTGGCTATTTAACCAAAGCAATTGGCCATAATTGGAACATAAAGACTGACTTCTCAGGTGTACTTTTGCTTGAGTTCATTCTACAAGGTTGTGAATGAATCATTCTTGGCTGGCCAGAAAAAGCAATCATGTTGTTATTTATTGGTGGCACCTACTAATGACAGTAAACACATCAATTTTATATTCAAAGTTCAAAATTTTCTCTTATCCTGATTTTTGTTTATAGACCATAATCAATCATCATGCATTTAAATAACTCAAAATTCTGAACTATCAAGAAAGAACTAAAAATGGGGAAAATACCATTCTGCAGTAGAAGTCAGCAATCATATCTCTGAACTCAGAACATTATGGTAAATTTCTGTATGATATAGTGCACAATAGCAAAGGAGATCAGTGTACTGACTAAGAAAGGACATTTCTGTGAAGGTGTTGAAGATAATTCCCAATAATGCTGTCTAGAAATTATTCAAGATGCAGTCATGTCGAGTTAAAGACCAAAGGTGGTCTTCAGCCACAAACACATGACCTTAACACCTGAGCGTGTCTGTCCTGGAGAATCAAGTCAGGGCTCCACACATTCTTTGATTTTTTTTTTTTTTTGCAGAAATACAGGTGTATAACCAGCAGGTTCATAACCTAGGCTCTCAGGTCAGCAAGAGAAAGAAGATACCGTATGAGTAAACTTGATGTCTCTTTATTTATTTATTTATTTATTTATTTATTGGGGATTTTCGAGACAGGGTTTCTCTGTGTCTTTGGAGCCTGTCCTGGAACTAGCTCTGTAGACCAGGCTGGTCTCGAACTCACAGAGATCTGCCTGCCTCGGCCTCCCAAGTTGATGTCTCTTTAAAGAACTCCCTGTTTTCTGCAAATGCTGATTTAGAAAGCCATCTGTAATAGGAGGCGAGCCTCTGATCACAGATCTCCAGCATAGCCCACCAAATAAAGGCAGTTACCGAGAAGCTGCATTTGTCTATGTAGTTTTGTGTTTAGATTCCTTTTCCAAGGTATTTCAGATTTTATCTGAAAATTTTGGCCACACATTGGAATGCCATTTTTATTTTTTTTACTTTAAAAATTATACCTTTAATTATAGAATATTGTTAGGATAATACAGCCATAGACAAGACACTAGGATAACTTACCAATACCAAAGGGATCCGCTCTCCACAACCACAGAACACAGGCACAGAGTGTCTGGGTATGTGCAGGAACAGCCAGGGGCCTGCAAACAGCAGGCATGCAAACAGTATTGGTGAAGTGTGACAAAGGCATGACTTCCACAGAGCTCAGCACTGGGAGTGGGCCGCGGATGACTGCAGGAGGGAGGGCACTCAGCTGGTGCAGACAGGTATGGGGAGATGGGAAGGCAATCAGAGACCCTCCCTGAGCCTTTCGTCTACAAGGCAAAAGCAGCAAATGGCACACTAGCAAAACCTTTAGGCTGGAGGTGGTGTTGCAGGGCTGGGGGGATGGGGACCGGGTAGAGAAAGGGGTAAAATGAAGTTGGATCAGAGGTGCTGTCTTCTAAAAGCTACTCCCAAGCAGACACTTACAATGACTCAACCAAGTCATTGGCTACATACAGATGCCATATCTGAGTTTAGTTACCAAGAATACATAAGTCACCTAACGGTTAAAATGTGAATACCCACAGCAGGCTAGATGTCGTACAGAATAGAAACCACGTGCCTGCCCCAAGTTCATGCTCAAATGGGAGGGGCCAATCGGAGTGCTTTTCATTTGGTAGCTTTTGAGGCTGTCACTAGTGAATGACACGGTAGGTGTCACCCAGCTTCACTCACAATGACTCTGTAGTGAAAGCACTAAATGCCAAATCCCAAAGAACTTCAACAAAAAATTTTTTTGTTTTTTCCAAGACAAGGACTCTCTGTGTAGCCCTGGCTGTCCTGGAACTCTATCCTGTAAACCAGGCTGGCCTTGAACTCACAGAGATCTGCCAGCCTCTGCCTTCCAAGTGCTGGGATTAAAGGCATGTGCCACCCCCAATCCCCACCCCTGCAAAAAAAAAAGGTTTCTTGAAAAAAAAAACATGTTAACATTTGCAAGTCTGCACTAAGCACCATAAAATGCACTGGGCCCCATCCCCTTCCATCCCCAGGGGACGGAGTAAGCACCAATATCAGGGCTACTCATAATTCCTGCCTGGGCTGAGATAAAGAGAACTGAGGTACTGGGCGACACTGGGCAACTCTCACTGTAACTCTTTGTACCTGGAGGCGGGAAACACACTCCTCTTTAGGCTTATTCATTTCTTCTGATGAGGCCAAAGAGGTTTCATCACAGGAGAAGATAACTCAGTCTGAGAAAGGGCAAAGGACCTAACTGTCCAGTCATTGTCTCACAACTGATGGACACATACGAGCAAGAGTTTAGTTCTGTACAAAACCAAGCCTTACAGGAGAGTGCACGCCTGCGCACCAGTGTTCAAATTCTTTCCCATAACACAAGAAAAGTAAAGGAATTCTCTCACATGGAGTATGCCTACAGTTCTATCTTATGGTCTACATCACGTAAGAACATGCTGATTCTTAGGAATTCGGTCTCTGCTATTAGAATACACACTTCACTATACATACACATTCCTTTAAGCGAGCTATGATAAAGACTGGGGCGTGGCCCTATCAAACCCTAGAGTTAGCAGTACAAGGGCGAGTGACCTAACTGTTAAAGTTAGATGGCAAAGGACACAGAAAGGACTGTCGCTCCCTGGGAAGGGCTCGGTGCTCCCTTCCCTGAAGGAGTCAACCCACTTCTACTCCTTCCATCATCACCTGCGGTCCTGTCCTTTCCTAAAGGCAGTTTCCACACTGCGATCTCTAAAGTGATTTCTGAAGACAATTCATAAACCTGATTAATGACAGCATCAATGGGTATCTCTTGCTAAGGTCACCACCATCCAAGGGCCCTTGGTCCTCAACCTTGTACCCTTCTCCTTTCACACTGTGTCTTCGGGTAGCTTTCAAAAGCGTGCAAGCTATATACAAGTGAGAAACAAGGGAAGTGATTCAGTCACTGCTTTCAGCGTGCAGAATCCTGTGCACAAGAAGGCAAGGTACCAATATGAGCTACTCAAGGAAAAAGCCCTTTGGAAGGGAAGTGCATGAGCCCGGCCACTGCGGTGTGTGAACAGTGGCTACCCAGGACAAGTCCGCATGCCTTCTTCCAGAGCAGCTGCGGCCACCCTAGTCCAGTTCTACATTCCCACTACAGTCTTTTGGGGCCAAAGATACGAGAGGAAAAAACAACTTTTTAAAAACCTACTCCATTTCCAGGACTAAGCATCCACCAGCATCTTGTCCTATGGTCTTCAGCTTTCAAGTTACTAGGAACGGGGGCTGCTTCTGATGAAGCGATTCTTGTAATAAAACCAGTGAAGAAAACTAACTATTTTGGAGAAGGGGAAAACTTCCCCAACGCTGTGGGTCGGAATTTCAAAGGGGTCGTATTCTACCATGTTTGAAAACGTGGCCAACAATAAGGAAAGTCAATCTAAAGGAAGCTCACTGATATCAAATCAAATATAACTACCTCCACGAGTCATTTCTTACTCAGGAATATAGGACTTAGTCGGTATGGACTCTGTTGTGTTTAATAAGAGCTGAGCTCCGGCTGAAACTCTTGTCACACTTGGTACATTCGTAAGGCTTCACTCCCCTGTGAACTCTTTGATGGGTGATGAGGTTGGAGCTTTGTGTAAACCCCTTTCCACACTGCACACACTCGTAGGGCTTTTCTCCCGTGTGAGTCCTCTGGTGCTTAATGAGATCTGACCTCTCCCCGAAGCTTCGCCAGCACTCGTTACACTCATAGGGCTTCTCCCCGGTGTGAATTTTCTGGTGTGTGATCAGATGGGAGCTGTGGCTGAAGCTTTTCCCACAGGCCATGCACTCGTAGGGCTTCTCTCCCCTGTGCCTCTGCTGGTGCTGGACCAAGTGCGAGATGCGGCTGAAGTTCTCCCCGCACTCGTTGCAGTGGTACGGCTTTTCCCCGGTGTGGATTGTCTGGTGCTGAATGAGGTGAGAGCTCCTTCCAAAGCTCTTCCCCCACTCGTTGCCGTCATAGGGTCGCTCGCCCGTGTGTGTTCTCTGATGCTGGATAAGGTGGGAGCTGCGGCTGAAGCCCTTGCCGCATTTGTAACACTTGTAGGGTCTGTGTCCCGTGTGCGCTTTTGGTGTCGATTGAGGTCTGAAATCTGACTGAAGGCCTCCCCACACTGAGAACTGTAGTAAAAAGAGCAGCGGGGCTGCGTTCCCAGCACCCCGGCAGCCTGCTTATGCCCCGAAATAATTACACGGACACTGTATTCTTTTAATCACTGCTTGGCCCATTTCTATCTAGCCTCTTCTAGGCTAACTCTCGCACCTGGACTAGCCCATTTCTAATATTCTATGTAGCACAGCTAGGTGCGCTTACCGGGAAGATTCTAGCCTACGTCCATCCTGGGTCTGAGCTTCATCACATCCATCTTCCCGGGAGCTGGGAGCATGGCGTCTCTCTGAGGCGTCTGCTCTTGAGAGGAGAGCTGTGGAGTCTGAGCTCACTTCCTCTTACTCCCTGCGTTCTGTTATGTTTACTCCTCTCACCTATCTTCTAACCAATGAGAGCCAAGCAGTTTCTTTTTATTTAACCAATGACCTTCCTCCATCAGAGAACATATGTGATAGCGGATGCCTGTGTGAACTTCTTTGTGGGCCAGCAGGTCAGTGACCTGCTGGAGAGGGTAGCTGACCCACTCCTCTGCAGTCAGCTCTCCCCACTGTCTTTCGGACCTGTCCCCACTTTCAAAGACTTCTTCGCTTTCCAGGTTCTTCTCAGCATCCCCAATAGGCTCTTCGGACATGGTCACAAACTCCACATCTTCACTAAGCTCTTCTTTCGGGTTTGTTTCGTTCTCGTTCCTGATCTGACAGTCCAGTGAGACAACATTTCCTTAATTCTCCTGCATCACGTCCCTGTAAAGGTCTCTTTGTGTAGGATCCAGAGGTCTCCATTCTTCCTGAGTGAGGTACATGGCCATATCTTCAAATGTCACAGGGGCCTGAAATCACACAATGCTTCCTCACTACTTAGCATCTAGGAGTTTAGTCCCAGCCTTTCTTCTTGAAATTAGAGACATGGTTAGAAATGTCGAGAAGGCATTGGCATTAAGTCTGATCTGGGACCCAGCCATGAGCAGGGTGGCTGCCATCTCAGGCTCAAACGTTCGTCTCCTGGGACAGAGAGCAGGAAAAGTAGCTAGTAGACAACGCTGAAGGAGAGGAAAAGCAGGGAGCGCTGCATGGCTAGAGGTCCTGCCCACTCCCTAGGGCTGGAGTTCAGGTCGCCACCAGGTATGCAGGAAGGGCCCAGGACTGGTCACTCTCCTCCTTCTCTGACCCCCGAGCGAGACCCGCTCTCCGCGTCTAGGTTAATACCAAGTACATGCAAGGCTAGAGTAAGGGAGGACAGCCCCTGGCTAGGTGCCCCCCAACTGGGGGTCAGGCGGATGCTATTAGACAGAGGCTTTCAACCCAGCCCTACAGAACGCCTCTGCTCTTCCCGAATGCCATTTTTAAACAGTCTTGTTGCGGGAGGTCCTCCCACTCCTCCAGCCTATCACCGCTGAGGTACCAGCCCACTGGGGCGTGGTTTCTCTCCCTTTAAAAAAGCGGCCACTTCCCTCTCCTCTCTCTCTTCACTTCCTGCTCCGCCTGTGACTAGACTCCTTTCCTGGTTGCGTAGAGGGCTGTTGCCTGGGACAGTGATCTGTAAGTTTTTTCCCCTTTAAATAAATACCACCCTAATAATCATAACCCCGAATTGGTGTGGCATTGTTTGTGACTTACGCCTTCACAGTCTTTTCTTTCCTACATACCAGTTCAAAGTAACTACATTAAGGCTTTTAATAATTGAAAATTCTTGACCAATATATCAGGCTTATTACTAACTACCTGTCACATTTTTAAGTTAACACATATTCTCCACATAGTAAAACATTTATTAGCGTGACACAATCTAGACATGCTCCCTCTGTCTCATGCCTATCTGCTGGCCAGTCATTGCTTTATTTAAGCAAATTGTGTGACAATTCTTCAGAGTATACAACAGAATAATCACCCCACCACAGATGTTCCTTGTACATGAGATTTGCTTTGCAAAATATTCAAAACCTGTCATGAAGCTGATATCTTTTTTACATCAGACCTACTCAAAGCTGAACATGTGTGTTACAAATATAAACCAGCATAAATAACCATAGAAAGACACAGTCAGAGCTAGCAATGAATTGTATGTACTATTGTATGAATTTGTATGTGCTATTGTACAACTGTGTGTGTATGTTTGGGCATTCTGTGTGTATATACTTGTGGAAATATAAGTATGTGATTGTATATATGTGTGTGTATATATTTGGAAGACAGAAGTGAATCTCTGGTTTCAGGCCTTTGATTTGATCAAACTTTTATTTTCTATTTCTTTTCAGATAGGGTCTCTGATTGCTTTGTAACTTTCCAAGTAGACTAGGCTAGCTGACCAACAAGCCCCAGGTACTCATTTGTCTCCATGTCCCTTTCCCATTACTAGTGTTAAAAGTCCTTGTGACTTTTTTCGTTTTCTCTTCAGCATGGATTCTTGGGCTCAAACTGAGTTCCTTCTTCTTACAAGAAAATCTCACCTGTCTTCTCAGGCCTCTCAACTACAGATATTCTGTCAGCATTGTTTAGTTTTGGTTTAGTTTGTCAGATAGTTCCATGTAGCCGTGAGATTGGACTCCAAGTGCTTTATCTCCCTACCTATCTATGTACCTATCAATCTGTCTTTCTAATTTTTTTGAGACAGTATCTCAAAGTGGAGCGCTCAAATTCTCCTACTCTAATTAATCAATAAATTCCAGGAATCTTCTTGTCTGCTTCTTCCCCTGACCTGGAATTACAGGCATAGGCATCCAGAACCTGACATTTTATTTGGGTGCTGGGAACCCAAAATCAGGTATCTAATTCTTGCACTACGGACTTTAACATCCCCCCATGCCCCACTGCGATCTCCTAGAAAGCAGATTATGAAAACAATGTGAACAGATGGATAGATGTTAGATAAACTGATGACACAGAATGGCTAGCAATTGTGAAGTCTAGCTTTAGTGCTTAGGAGTTCATTGCCATGGTTAGAGTTTGAAATTGAATTGAGCCCATAGTTCACATGCTTATTGACTTGTTTTTCCCAGATGGTGGTACCATTTGGGGTTAGTGTGATCTTTAGAGTATAGTTGGAGGAAGTAGGTCACTGGAGATGTGCCGTGCAAGTTATATATTTCCCTGGCCTTTCGTGTATTCCTTCTCTCTGCTTTCTAGTCCCCATGACATAAAGAAACTTCTCGGTAACCTTTCCAGTCATTGTGAATTTCTGCCTAATGGCACAGGACTAAACAACTGTGAACAGTTGTTCCCAGAAGAATGCCACACCTACACTGGGCCTTCTGCAAGAATAATCAATTGATTAGAACTTTTGTGATTCTGGAGAGGTTTGGATGATGTAGGTTTAGAGCATAATTATAGTTTATCTTAGATTATCTTTAGTCCCTTTAATAGTTATTTGTCTTAGCGTTCTATTTTCTGTACTAAGGGATTTTAAAGGACTTCTCAACAAAGTTATTGATTTGCAATATGCAGAAAAAGTAACTTTGGATATTGAAACCACATAATTAATACCAGATGATGTAGAATTGACTCCATTGTTTTTTCAGGTTCAAGATATAATCAGGAATAGGCTTTGTCTTATATATATATAGCACACATTAGATCCCATATGGGTCTGTCAGGTCCTCTAGCATAAGGAAATGTAGAAACTAAATAATTATTGTTTGGAAATGTGATGATGACATCAGAATTCATAAAAATATCATGTCAATAGCAGGATTGAAAAAGTTCTTTTCCAGGAGCTGGAGAGATGGCTCAGAGGTTAAGAGCATTGCCTGCTCTTCCAAAGGTCGTGATTTCAATTCCCAGCAACCACATGGTGGCTCACAACCATCTGGAATGAGGTCTGGTGCCCTCTTCTGGCCTGCCGGCATACACACAGACAGAACATTGTATACATAATAAATAAATAAATATTAAAAAAAAGAAAAAGTTCTTTTCTATTGCGTGGGAACAAGCTGTATAACAAACACCACTGTGTTTGAGAACTAACAGATGTCATGACTTTGTCTTTTTCTACTTCCCATGTATATTAGATTCATGTATGCCTCTTTAGGGTCCTCATGTTGTCTAGGTTCTCGGGAATTGTGAATTTTAGGCTTGTGTTTCTTCGCTTTATGTCTAAATGTTACTTATGAGTGAATACATACAATATTTCTTTCTGGGTCTGGGTTACCTCAATCAATATAGTGTGTTCTAGATCCATCCATTTGCCTGCAAATTTCAAGATGTCATTATTTTACTGTGAAGTACTCAGTTATGTAAATGTAGCCCCCTTTCCTTGTTCATTCTTGGGTCAAGGGACATATAAGTATTTTTCACTACCTGCTGCCTTGTGATTTGGATGTAGCGCTCTCAGCTCTTTCTTTAGTACCAAGTCTGCGTGCACACCACCATGCTACCTATTGAAGTGAGAAACCACAAAAGTGTATTTAACAATTTATTCAGGGTTCAAAGGAAAAATAAACTCAGAAATAGAGAACTAGGTAGATGCCACTGTTCTAGATGCTCCTGTCCTGTAATTCTCCCAAGAGCTATGATGACCAACAGCCAGGATTGCACCAGTTCTGACTAACAAAGAGAGAACATAAACTTCTACTCCCTTTTTTTGGTCATATTTACAGAGAAAAACATACCCATGGTAAGTCATGCCCAATTGTCATAGACTATCTAAAATATATCTCAGCTTGACCTTGAAAATATACCTAATATAACTACAAGATGGATTATAATTGATGACTACTAATTTATATTTCATGATATTCTAATTAGTTGATATAATAACTTTAAAGGCCTACACATTTGCATTGAATTGTTATATAAGGTATATAGGTACAATACTTTGATTGAGATTAAAAACAAATATATGTATATATATATATATAATTTTCTAACAAAACAACTGTAAATTTGTATCAATTTACAAAAATCTATATCAATATAAACTGAGATTACCCAAGCACCTCCCAAAAATAGACCATCCAAAGGAAATGCTTAACATTCCAACCATTTTAGATAGGATCACCTGCCAGCACACACTCACCAGGACACCCCTAGGCAAATGTCAACCAATCAGGGGTCCTGAACCTTAGAAACCCCTCACCCCCACCTTGACTACTATCAAAACCAAACTCTAACTCAGTTCAGAGCTCTCCAGTTATTCCAATACACAGGACATGCAGAGAGACCGAGTTTGCAAACTTGCATAAAATAAAGGCTCTTTGCTTTTATATATAGGACTTGATCTCCTTGTTGGCTTTTTGGAGACTGCATATTTGGGCATGACATATTTATGTATTTCAGCATACATATTTACCCACACTTAACAAGGATGAGGTTGGCAGGGAATTGTGGCAGGGATGGAATAAAGAAATAAAAAAAATGATGTATTTTCTTTTGATTAACAAATTTTAAAGATTAATTTTAAATTAAAAAGAGGGGCTAGATAGATGGCTCATCACTGGGTGTTTTCACAGAGGACCCTGATTCCATTCCTGGACCCTGCATGCTAGCACACCATTTGTTCTGATTCAAGTCCCAGGTATCTCATCCCTTCTTCTGCCCTCTGTAGGTACTGTGCATAGGCACATGCAAGCAAAACACTGTATAACTAAAGATTTCTTTAAGGTTAGAGAAAAGAAAAAATGAAATTCTCTACAGTGATGTCCTGACCCTGAGACAGACAGCAAGCCAGGTCTAGTTAAAATGGACTCCTTCTTACCTTGCATGGAAGCAGCTGTGGCCTTCTGTCTTGCCACCCTGCTCAGAGCAAAACCAGCTTTGCTCTGAGAGTAACAGAGATCATCATAACCGTTCATCCAAGAGCACTGTATAGAGGGCTTTTAGGTGACTTTTCCTTGAAGTTTTCTGGTTTTGTGTTCTCTATCTTTTGTGTCTGTGAGATATACGGTGTTGGTACAGTTATCTTTTAGATTGATCATCAAGATTGACAATCTACTTTTCACAATGTCATCTACTTGATTTTCAACTAAGACCTTATGGTAAAATATAAACATGCCAGAGTCAGTTCTTTCCATCATTTGTCTAATTTACGTATGTTCCTACAAGACTTCGTGCTAAGATTTCCTAAATATCTGTTTTTACATTGGAATCATGTTCACTAGTGGATTTGTTAATTTAGCATGCTTAAGAAAAGGGAGAACATATCATGAGTGTGTTCAGACATCCTAAGGAAAATCCCCATTCTTCCTTTGTTGAGGAAAAACACTGTTTTGAAAATAACTCCCTTGCACTTTGTGCCTCCAGCAAGAATAATTTTGTTTTCATTTCTTTTGTCTTGGCTGTAGAAATGGCTATTTTTGGTGGTCAAACTGACTACCTCTGGAATTAATCAATACACAAAGAATTAATTATACCTGAGGGAGATTTTACTTAAAGATTTTGGAATGGGAAAATCCTCCACTAATCTGGATAGCTTGAAATAATAGGACCCACCTTTAGCTGCTTGGTGGGCATGCACACCTTTAACACCTTGACACAGGAGCAAGAGGTGTGGGACCCTCACCCCTTCTTATCAAAGGGAAGAGAAGAAATTTCCTAGCAGAATGTTTTCTCAGGAAGATAGTGGAATTCCCCTCTCCCACCTGCAAGATTCCAAGCAGAAGGTCACCTAGGTCAGCCCAGCCAGCCACCTGGTACAGGCTGTTAAAGATGGCCTAACTCAAGGACAGTGGCCTTGCTCTAAGAACAAGGAGAAAGCTGACTTTACAGAATGGGAGGAAGCAAAAGTCCTTGTACCCATGCTAAGGCAACATCAAAGATTCTCTTTGTAGTTAAGGCTTTAAAAGCTTACCCCACAGAGGAGATACAACTCCTCTCTACCTTTCAGTAAGGGGGATGGAGATGAGTTCCAAACATGTTTGCATTATGCTGATTAAACCTTGCTTATTACAGACTGGACCTATCTGGTGGTCTCTCTCTGGTGGTCATAATCTGGGCACAACAAGAGGCACTGGGATTTTCTGAGTTTGAGACCAGTCTGGCCTACCGAATGAGTTCCACACCTACACAGAAAAATCCTGTCTTGAAATCACAAAAGCAAGAAAATCTGAATCAGCTGGGCGGTGGTGGCACACGCCTTTAATCCCAGCACTTGGGAGGCAGAGGCAGGCGGATCTCTGTGAGTTCTAGACCAGCCTGGTCTACAAGAGCTAGTTCCAGGAAAGGCTCCAAAACCACAGAGAAACCCTGTCTCGAAAAACCAAAAAAAAAAAAAAAAAAAAAAAAAAAGAAAATCTGAATCAAACAAGATTATGATCTAATTTTAACCTTCTCACCTTCTGGTAGCAGCAATTGCATATAAAGTATATTGAAGTAGAAAAGTCTCTTTTTTATCAACTTGCACTGGCTACCAAGCTCATTCCTTTAGTAGTACTAGAGACTACTTCTTTGAAATTTCGGTGAATACTTAAAATCATTTGAGACATCAAGCCTCATGGGCTGAACAACTACTGGATTCTTCACTTGATTTTTGGGAAAAGGCTGAGAAGCAATCTACGGAATTCTTTAATTGTCATTTTTAAGTAGCTATTTTTAGACAACCTGAAACACAGCTTGTGAAACATTCTACTAAGCCCACTTTTTTTTTTTTTTTTTTTTTTGGTTTTTTCGAGACAAGGTTTCTCTGTGGTTTTGGAGCCTGTCCTGGAACTAGCTCTGCAGACCAGGCTGGTCTCGAACTCACAGAGATCCGCCTGCCTCTGCCTCCCGAGTGCTGGGATTAAAGGCGTGCGCCACCACCGCCCGGCTAAATACATTTTTTAAAAAATGAATATTCCTAACATTTTGGAGGGTCCCGCCAAGCTAGGCCAGGCCCTTTCCACTTCACAGGCCATGTGTTGGAAGGCCCCTACTCTATAGTTTGAGCTCTCTACACCATGCTGACAACTGGCTTCTGGGCCACAGTGGCTGTGTCTTGATGAGTCCCTTTTCTTATCTATGCTATAGAGTTCTGGGGGACCCATTCATACTTATTTTTGTCGTTTTCGGATTCCCGCTGAAGTCATGAACTCACACCGGGAATTCGAGTCAGGTGGCAGTCAATCCCGTGGGATCAGGCTTGGCTGAGTTGGAGATCTGTCTGTCCTGGGACACCAGGCATCCAATATACAGTTGAGGACATGCTAAAATGGACGTAGGCCACGTGGTTGGGCATAGACTCTAAAATGGACACTTACAGTTCAAAGCCAGGTCTGTTGTTGCCCCTATGAGCCTCTTTCAAAGATCTTTTTAAATTGAGCTTGTCTGATACAAATAAACAGAGCTTACATATATATGTCCATGATTTTTGGCTTCTGCACTCTTGCCCCCCCTCCCCCACTTAGTAGCCAGTGTCTCTCAGCACCACAGTGCCAGAGGCACTGGCCCCTCTCCAACTCCCTGAAACCCACACTTCCCAACCCCTCCTGTGGAGCAACATTCTTTCCCCCTCCCTTTCCCAAGTCAGAGGTTCAAGGTCAATTTCAACCTTCCCCTCCCCCTCCCACCTCTCTGCACTCCTGGATCCCTTATGCACACTGGGCTAGTCTCTCCCCTGTTCCCTTTTCTCTTCCAAATCTATCAGGTAGAAAAGTAGCTGCTTTCCTTTTCTACTAATAATTCTGCTTCCTCAGTCAGAACCAGATATTAGGGAAAAAAAAGTTGAGGATGGTCCCCAAATTCCTATATGGGAATTGGTGAAAATGGCCTTTAAAGTTTTTAATGCCTGAGAGGAATCAGCTGAGTCTTCCCGACAGACAAAGCTACAACAATCTACAGGCCCAGGCCTTAGCAGCTGCCCTAAGATCACAGGAAGGGGGACAAGGGAAGCCAATCATAGGGCTGTATCAAGTGTGGCCTAAATGGTCTCGTGGCACGATATTGCACTACACCTGCTCCGAGGTTCTGCCCTATCTGCTAGCAACCTGGACACTGGAAATCACAATGCCACAATACAGACTTGTCCTTTATGCCAAGCCATGGAGGTCCGGCCTCATCACTCACTATCGGCAAGTGAAGCTGTGCCAGCCTTCAAATGTCTCAGCCTTGCAGAGGCTGCCCAGATTTGGTTTATCCCGTAACCTTCGCCTAGCCTAGGGTCATGATACAAGTCGCGGGTGAGTCCATTACTTTTATTCTCACTTGGGCCTTAAGTTTCCCTTACCAATTTTACGCTTTTACAGGATGGATAGGAGTGTTTTCAGTCTCCAGGGAAACAGCAGATGCGGTGGCTCAGGGTCATGGAGCTAGTGTCAGAAGCTCTCAACATCTCCTGGACAATGGGACTCATCAAACAACAACTAACCAAGCTCTTCACTGAACTCAGGTTATCTTGGCTCTCGCCTGAGGGCCACCCCACATTCCCCTACGGACCTGAGCTTTTTTGAGTTGCTTCATGGCAAGCCCTTTCTCCTTAACCATCACCTCCCAGTTCAAACTCCTCCACTGGTGGGGTACCTACTCTAAGGTACCTTCTCCATTCACATACTGGAAACAAACTAAATATCCCCCAACCAAAAAATGGACAAGGAAAATGTGGTACATTTATACAATGGAATACTACACAGCAGAAAATAACAATGTCTTGAATTTTGTGAGCAAATGCATCAAACTAGAAAACATCATTTTGAGTGAGGTAACCCAGATCCAGAAATAAAATTATCACACGCACTCACTCATAAGTGGTTTTTATGCATAAAACAAAGAAACACAGTCTACAAATCATAATTCCAGAGAGCCTCAACAACAATGAGGACCCTAAGAGAAATATACATGAGAAGTAGAAAAAGACAAATTCTGAGTAAATTGGGAGCATGGGGGTCTTGGGAGAGAGTCGAAGGGGAGGGGAGCAGAGAAAAATGCAGGGCTCAATAAAAATAGATTTAAAAAATGACCCTTCAATGCGTAGGCAAAATTTTCACATAAAATCTGAAATAACTTGGGAAAAGATTCTAAACACCCAAAAAGCATAGTCAAACACAGCTTCTTTGTAACTGCCTTTTTTGGTGGGCTGTGTTTGATAGCAGTGACCAGAGGCTTGTCCCCTTTAACAGAGGGCTTCCTGTCTCAGCATTGGTGACAGATAAGGCAGCTCTTTTAAGAGATCCTAATTTGGTGATTATGTGTCCTCTTTCTCCGCCTGACCTGAGGGCCCAGGCTATGATCCTGCTGGCTGCTCTCCCTGTATTTCTGTAATTGAAAGAATGTGTGGAGCCTGATTTGATTCTCTAAGACAGACTCTCTCTGGTGTGAAGGCCATTAATTTACAAGTGGCTGCTCTCCCTCTCTGGTCTTTTGTTCAATATGGCTGCCTCTTGAATAGTTTCTGGGCACCATTATGGGGAAGTACCTTCAAATCCTTTCCAGAAATGTCTTTTCTTAGTCAGTACACCGATCTATTTGGTTACATTCAGTATAACCTATTAAAATTTACCACAAAGTTCTGGGGCCAAAGATAGGATTGCTGACTTCTACTGTGGAATAGTATTTCTTTTTTTCTTTTTTTTAAAAATATTTATTTATTATGTATACAATATTCTGTCTGTATGCCTGAAGGCCAGAAGAGGGTGCCAGACCTCTTTACAGATGGTTGTGAGCCACCATGTGGTTGCTGGGAATTGAACTCAGGACCTTTGGAAGAGCAGGCAATGCTCTTAACCGCTGAGCCATCTCTCCAGCCCCTGGAATAGTATTTCTTGCACTTCTAATTTTGTGTCCAATTTATTGATAGTTCAAAATGATGAGTTAGTTAAATGCATGATGGATAAATAGTCTATAAATAAAAGAAAGGATAAAAGAAATTTTTGGCCGGGTGGTGGTGGCGCACGCCTTTAATCCCAGCACTCGGGAGGCAGAGGCAGGCGGATCTCTGTGGGTTCGAGGCCAGCCTGGTCTACAAGAGCTAGTGCCAGGACAGGCTCCAAAGCTACAGAGAAACCCTGTCTCAAAAAACTAAAAAAAAAAAAAAAAAAAAAAAAGAAATTTTTGATGTGTCAGCCTACAAAAGTGATTTCTTTACTGACACCGCAAGGTGGTGCCACCAATAAATGAAAACAATGTGGCTGTTCAGACTGGCCAATTATCAACCACCTACAACCTAGTGTGGCACATGAATGAATACGTGCATATATCCAAGAATATGTGCACATGAAAGAAATGATCTCACTGGTCTTCACAATGTGACATAAAGTGTACTTGTGCAGATAAAGACCTTCATTAAATTGAGGGAAGGGATTGAAGTAAGACAGCAAGATCTCCCAAAGGCTTACAAATCAGTTGGTAGTCTGAAATGACTGCATAAGAAAGCTTCCTTTGGAGTACTGCAGATGATTTAAAAGCAATCAGCTGGAACTTATTTGTTTCTTAAACATGTACCACCGGCAAATGTAATATCTTTGTACAAGTTCAGCAATGTGAGGGTTAAATCATGTCGGAACCAAACCCAAGGCCATTTTCTTGTGTTATCTTCTACTCGTTTGAATTGTGGAATATTATAGAGGTCACTGTTCATTTAATTCCAAAAGAATACTCTTGCTTCCCTCTAAGGAGAAATACTATTTGAGTAACTATTTAAGTAATATAAAAGCATGTGTAATGGTATTATGTATTGCTAGGCTAATTATATTTTAATCATTTATTAACTGATACATTAAAATATTAATTGTTTAAACAGTATACAAAGCATAAATGAAAGGATTACTGTTTAAGGTGGGTTATTTCAACAAAAGAAAACAAAGACTCAATGTATAAGATTAGCATATTTTTGTCAAACTATAATTATTGTCATTATTTAAATTCAAACAAAACAGGCATTCTGTTTCTTAACTTTGTTTTTACTTCATGTATAGTATAAATCATTGGCAAAAATTTCTCAAACTAACAAAATTAAGCAATTCCCTGCATTTTTACATTACAATAGCACATTTGCAGCTCATCTTTATAACAAACCTTGGGGGCTGGAGAGATGGCTCAGCGGTTAAGAGCATTGCCTGCTCTTCCAGAGGTCCTGAGTTCAATTCCCAGCAACCACATGGTGGCTCACAACCATCTGTAATGAGGTCTGGTGCCCTCTTCTGGTCTGTAGGCATACACACAGACAGAATATTGTATACATAATAAATAAATAAATAAATAAATATTTTAAAAAAAGAAACAAACCTTTCTACAAAAATCTTGATACTTTTGTTCTCCACATACTGACTAAATGAACATTAGAAAACTATTTAAAAGTGATTGCCGCAGCTAGATTTATTTTTTTCTGCCCCTCATTTTTCATTGCTGAAGCTCTCACTTCCATCTGATTTATGAGACTGCACTAGTTGATTAAAAGCAGATGGAAGAAATAGGTGGTTTGACATAGCCTAAGCTGTAATTACATTTTGTTTTATGATGAATGCAATACAGACTGTGACAGTACTTTAGGAGTGCCTGAGCTTTTTGACCATTGTTGTCATCATTCATTTTGGTTTAGCACAGTGACCTCATGCACAGCACTGTTCCTCTATATGCGAACATTTAGGTCATTTGTACATTTAAGCCACCACAGAAATACCTGCCATAAACATGAGAAGTATAGGAATACTTCTTCATTCTAATTTCAATAATATGCATAATATGCTGAGGAGATTGCTGTGATCTACAGTAATTTATGTCATTTTATGAGTACTCTGTATATTATGAAGACACATAAACACAGGAATATAAAGAGAATGTCTAGGCATTACAAGTCACTGTGTTTCCTATGGTAAAGGTGCTGGCCATGGGGGTGTATGTCCAAAAGCTCCAGAATACACACACTAAATATGTGTAATTTTCATCAACTCTAACAATACAACATGATGTCACTTAATTTTAGTTGATATCTGTGGGAAATCCCAACCTCCTGCTATCAGAGTCTATTTCCCATGATATTACACAATCTCATGTCACATTCAGATTCATTGTTAAATTGTGGAACGTGCATTATTTTCACTGTTTGTTTTCTCCATTACATAATACTGAGTGTAGAATCTTTTAGATGAAAATAAGAATGTATTCTTTGTCACTATCTTATACTGCAGTCTTCGTTCTATGTCTCTTTACACTATTTTCCAAATCCACACGCAAGAATGTTTAGAGTCCAGGGTGCATGATCAGCACATGAATGAACAGAACCACACTGTCTTATGAGCCATCAAACTCCCAGATCTGTCAGCTCAGCCAACCTGCTTTTCCTGTTCAGAAGGCAATGCACCACTACTTACCATGGCATGACTTATGGTCTCCCTCACATTTCCCCCAGAGCATCATAACTAGAGCACCATAAGAGGAGAAAGCAAGAATACCAAAATCTACTTCCCAATGGTGCCTCTTACAATCACCCTTCTGGGCCTCAGGAAAATAGCAGCTCCCCTACTAGATGAGCAGAGATCAAATGATTAGACTGCACAGGCTTTCCAGCTATGGCCTTAGACCCTAGGGGAAGACAGGAGTCTCATCAAGAAAGTTTGTATTTTAGTAGAAACTCTTGTCAGTCTCTCAGTGCACTTCCTGTTATTTTTCAAGATACAGTGTTCCTTGTGTGCATAATCTACTACACACTCAATGTTCAGTGCAGAATATCCTCTGCATAGTAACTCCTAAATCCTGATGCCAAACAAAGGTCATATTTAAACAGTAACTTCTGTTAAAGCAAAAAGAGGCCATGAATTAGAAAACAATGAAGAAGCTATGGAAGGGCTTAGAAGAAGGATGAAGCAGAGGGAAACTAAGCAATTGTTATCTCCAAAAACTTATTTTAAAAAGTTGAAATAGGGGGGCTGGAGAGATGGCTCAGTGGTTAAGAGCATTGCCTGCTCTTCCAAAGGTCCTGAGTTCAATTCCCGGCAACCACAAGGTGGCTCACAACCATTTGTAATGAGGTCTGATGCCCTCTTCTGGCCAGCAGACATAAACACAGACAGAATATTGTATACATAGCAAATAAATAAATAAATAAATATTTTTTTTAAAAAAAAGTTAAAATAGGTTTTATGGCCATGTGCCCTAGAGTTGAAACATTCATATTAGAGCACAAGTTTTAGCCATACATTTTCTCTCAAAATGTTCATCTTAAACCTGTAATATAAGAGTTCTTTTAGGCAGGCTCACAGCATTTTATCCAGGTCTATTTTGTTCACACTAGTGGACCTTCTGAAATTTGGTTCCATAATAAGTTCCATTCTTTACCTAAACTCTCAAGTCCCTGGTCTGTGTAATCTAGAAATGACAAGTCAGAACATTTATCAATTACAATATATTTTGTGTTTGTTCTAATAAATAAAGCTTGCCTGGAGATTAGAGGCTGGAGGTAACCACTATTGGATGACAGGATCTGACAGAAAGTGGTTCATGCTATTAATTCTAGCATTTGGGAGATAAAGACAGGAATATAAGGTGGGTGGAGACAGGATCTCATCCCCCATTTGGTCTGATGATTTGGAGAGGTAGAAAGTGAATTTGACTGCTGGTTGCTTCTCTCTTCTGACAGCTGTTCCCCAATATCTTCTCTGGGATTTTATTAACAATACTAATTAGGGCCATGCATCAAGCAATCATCTTAACTACTTATTTCTAAAGTGTACTACTTTCAAAAGATGGAAATATTTGTGCTCCTTTCTGTCTATAACTTTTTGTGCTTGGACTGCACATGGTTTAAAGTTGACCTTTAAATTCAGTTCTTACACAAGGGGGCACTCATTTACTGGTATATATTTTTTTCTAACTGACCAGATGAGGCACAGTGTTGAAGCAGTTGAAGGACTTTCTATCCGGTGCTGGGGAGCAGAAGGATAGTGAGTTCAATAAAATTCTCAACTGCATAGTGTAAGGCAAGCCTACTCTACAGGAGGCATTGCTCTAAACAGAAATAAATAATCAACATAACTTGTAAACACAAGAAAGAAATTCTTAATGACCTGGAAACAATGGGGGACAGAAAGAAATAAGAGATTAGAGCAAGGATAAATTTAAAGGAATTCAAATTTAAAAATTAAAACTCACAATTGTTTTTTTAAAAAAATATATAATTAAAAAAACATAGCTCTATTGACTTTCCAAAAGTTAAAATAATCCCTGCACTGAGGGAACGGCAGTAATAAGCTATTACTTCAGCCTGTGCTCATGTGTACCGTCAGCTGCTGAGACCTGTCAGCTGACACATGCAGTTACAGCGAATGGATGGAACAATGACAGCAAGGTTGAACACATCTGTATGAGAGTTCCTTCTTGCAAATTCCATATTCTTTGGCTCAATAAATCTTCTCACATTGTATACAGAAATCTGGTCTGACTTCATTTACATGACATGGATCAATACATGTTGGGAAAAAATAAAATCACATATCCATCATAATCATGTCTTCTTTCATAATGGTGACTCCACAACTGTTTGACTTCAGTGTTTCCCCTATAGTGTACACAGTAAACTATTCCACCTATTATGGTATGAAGGCAAAAATCATGCTCCACACACAAATCCTTTTTCTATTACTGAAATGGAAAGTTGACCATATGACTCAAATTTTTAATTGTATGACTAAGTGGTGAATGATTTGTTCAATCTAAAAATTTAGTTGGTTTAATCATGAGAACAAGGTCATTCCCCTGGGGAACAATGGAGTGGGATCAAGGGAACTTGATCCAAAATAAGAACTTTTGATTCAGAAACATTATTCTACAAACTGGAGATACTTATGTTCTAAAATTAATGCACCTTCCTCTGGATAAATTATTCCACAAAATTAAGTTTAATAAAAAAAAAATCTCTTTAAAAACTGCATGCACCTGGGGTGGTTAATTTTTAAAAGAGGAGCCAGCCTGGAAAAAAAATTTTGCATACCATATAAAATGTCATTTTTAAGTCTCTTTTGTGTTCAGACCCAAGGTTATACTCTGAACAATTTAAAAAGGAACAAGAGAACTTAGGCAGTGGTTGCACATGCCTTACTTCCAGCACTTTGGAAGCAGAGGCAGGTGGATCTCTGTGACTTCAAGGCCAGCCTGGTCTATAAGAGCTAGATCAGGACAGGATCTAAAGCTACAGAGAAATCCTGTCTTGAAAAACAAAACAAAACAAAACAAAAAACTAACAACAACAAAGAAAAAGGCACATCTAACCACTTAGGCAGATGGAGATTTACAGAGCAAAACTATCTTTTTGATCATGCATAATGATCAGAAATTCTAAAAGAACCAAGTCTAAGTTAGATTCTGGGACTGTCAATCTTTAGTTCTTCTGGGTCATGAAGGGTGATGAAAAGATAAACTTATTATATCAGCCTTTCCCACCTCACTATTATTAATGACATGCTCATGAGGCTGAAGACTCAGCATTTAGAACACTGGATACTCATCCACAGGGCCTAACATTGATACTACGTACCCACAGCTGTCTGTAACTCCAGACAGAGCATTAGACACCACCTTTTTATCACCACTGGTACCTGGGTTGTGGGGCTATAAACCAAACTCGGGTACCCAAGAGGAGCAGTACTTTGAGACAACTGTCCAGTTACCATATCTGTCATTATAATGTGGAAGGTGAAGGTGTCCCACTGTTCCTTCTGTGTCTTAGCACATAAATGCCCTCTAGATGGTTGTCAAAAGATTCAATGGATTGAATGTGAATGGAATATCTATATGCTTATGTTATTGTTATCAGTTTTTTTATGTGAGTAAAGATACTAAAAAGTTGGTTGAAATCAGTCTGAGTCCAGCCAGATTTTATTAGCAAAAGGTTATATTATTTGAGATAGGCTCTTTCTTTTAGAATTTTTGAGACAGGATACTTCCTCATAGCCATGGATGGCATGAATTTATGATGGGGAAGAAGCTGGCCTCACTATGATCAGGCCCACCAACACTCTGGTGTGCTATAATTATAGCCATACACCTGTAAGTCCAGTTGAAATATGTGTTTCTAAAGGACTTATCATTGAGTCAGAGAAAAAAATAATAAAATAAGATTTAAAAAGGAGCATCATTGTTTTGATGGATAGTAACTTTTCGCAAAATTCTATAATTTAAATGACCAAATCATTTCATATGTTCTCAATAACAGGTTATTTTCTTTGCATTGTTAATTACACCCATTTATAAATGTTTGAAGTGTGACTGTGTGAATACACCCGTGCCATGATGTGTATGTAGCACTGACAGGAACACCAACAGGGGTCTATGATCTACTTCTGCTTTGTGAGTTCTCGTGATTAAACCTTTGGAGTTATTTGACTGCACATGACCTCAATGGCACTTCTTGTGAAGTGAAGAAATATGAGAAAATTTGTTGAAGTATGGTGCATAACGCAGAGATAGAACCCAGGTCAGACATAGCAGCAATGAACTTTACTAAATGTGGCAATTTTCTGGTGTATAATTTTGGTTCTAAGAGTGTTATAAATAAATGCATAGTCCTCAAAACGAACAAATTTTCTTGTTGTAATATTTCTTCAAATTGAAATTGAGCACCACTGAAATGGCTCAGGGGGAAAGGACTGTTGTGTGTAAGACTAGAAACCTATCCTCAATTTCTATAGAACATCAAGCTGTGGTATTAGATACACAGTTGTTTGCTGATTCTCATACATTAGTACATCCATATCAGATAAATGAAAATCTTTGAATACACACATGAATTATTTAATGTTTCTTATAATTTCTTTTGTTAGTCATTTTAACATATACATTGTTAAATTCTCTTGAAAACCCAGCACATTGAAAGTTCATCATCTACCTCTGGACTAGTACTCAAGCAGAAGACAAATGAGCATCCTGAGTTCAAATGTATCCCTGAGTCATTACTGACATCCAAGGTAAGATGAACAACAAATAACAAAATCTCAAGGGAATTTGTGAAAAGATGAAAATCAAAACCAGAAACACAAACCACCACCCTTATGAGTAAATCATGATCAAACATGGCCTGGTATTTCATTAACCAATGGGAAAAATTATATGATGGAGGCTCCATTATATACATTACAGTAGAAAAATACCTATCACTAGGGACAGACAGAATAGAAGATAAACTAAAGTCATAGAAGTAATATAAGGGCTACAAAATAAACTTCACTAAATGGATTTGCCACATATACAGCACACGTTAGTGACTCCCTCAAATACTTTAAAATAGAAACCACAATACAATGATCTCCTCCATCTGTCTTGACTGAACGTGGTATGTAATTTACTTCTTTCAATGCTATGATAAAAAATATTTTTTCATGAAGCTGAAGAAATCGGTGATGTTTAATGTCATTAAAATTTTTTCATGAATAGGAATTTCTTCATGACTTCTTTCCTATTGCAGACTTAAAAGTGTTCTAAATAGAATTTAAACATTTATAGCACTAAGTCATGGTGAGGTGACTAAGAAATATTCATTCCCAAGACTAAGATCAGATTTTTAAAAGTTTGCTGTAATTCCTGGTATAAGAAGACCCAAAGTCTTAATTTTTTTTTTTCGAGACAGGGTTTCTCTGTGGTTTTGGAGCCTGTCCTGGAACTAGCTCTTGTAGACCAGGCTGGTCTTGAACTCACAGAGATTCGCCTGCCTCTGCCTCCCAAGTGCTGGGATTAAAGGCGTGCGCCACCACCACCCGGCCCAAAGTCTTAATTTTCTAAAGATACAAAATATCAATCCAAAAATTCTCTCTCTCATTCTCTCTCTCTCTCTCTCTCTCTCTCTCTCTCTCTCACACACACACACACACACACACACACACCACATAAAAACAATTAAAATATTTTTTTATATTTTTTCGAGACAGGGTTTGTCTGTAGCTTTTTTTTTTTTTGGTTCCTGTCCTGGAACTAGCTCTTCTAGACCAACCTGGCATCGAACTCACAGAGATCCGCCTGCCTCTGCCTCCCAAGTGCTGGGATTAAAGGCGTGCGCGACCATCGCCCGGCTTCATATAGGGTTTCTTAAAACCAGATCTCTTCTAAGGAGATTTTGAAGGTGGGAACTGGTCAGATTTCAATCCCTCTGCTTGAACAACCAGAGAGTTGGGCTGGATTTTGTGCTCAGAGATTGGTTGCTTTGGTGCTCATTTGAACAAGGGAAGAGTGTGTTTCTTTGGCTCTGGTTTGAGAGCCAAAGTGTGTTTCCTTCACTGGCTCTTTTTAACTTTTTGGCTCTGTTTTAGGGTGATGTTCTTATAACTAGCTCTAGATTCAGGGACAAAGTGTTTTCTCTTGGATCTCATTTCAATTACAGGGTGTGATTCTTTGACTGGCTGATTTTCCTGCCTGTAGGACTTCATAACTCCAAATAATATGTTTTTTCCATTAGTTTGCTGGTGCAAATAAACTAAAGTGTTATCATATTGAACAGATTATTGACACTATCAGCTTTTTTTCTACAGAATGAATGCTGTTAGTTATCTGACTGTAAATGTATAGGCTTAGGATCTTGAAAAACAATTTAGAATAAGCCCTCGGGTTGTTCTTCAGGTATCCAAAGGATATTGTAATTTGCAAAAGCTTTATCAGATTGATTACACACAAAAAGTTTTACTCCTGTATAAATTACAAAATATCACATTGAATTTATTCATAGAGTTTCACTGGAGTATGATTTTTGTAATGTTTTTGAAGTCTACATTCATCAAATTCACAGTTTCTATCCTGAATGGTTTAATGTATTTGGAGATTATTGTGACAAAGGATTTACCACACAGATCCAATTCATGGTTATTCTTCTGTATGTGTACAATCCTGCATTTGAAGATGAATAAGACATGAAAGGGCTTTATCACAGTGATTTCATTAATACTATTTCTTTTACTTTTAAGCCTTTGAAGATTACTGCAAAGGCATTACTACACTGAATACATCCATGGAGTTTCTCTCTTTTGTAGATTTGTTTATGTTTTTGAAGATCACTGTGCTGTGCAAAGCTCTTACCCCACTGATTACATTCAAAGAGTTCCTACCTAGGGTGAGATCTTTTATGCCTTTTAAGATTACTTAAAGCTGAAAATGCCTTACCACACTGATTACATTCATATGGTTTCTCTCCAGAATGTGTTCTTTTATGTTTTTGAAGACTACTGTGTTGGGCAAAGGCCTTACCACACTGACTACATTTACAGGGTTTATCTCCAGTATGTGTTCTTCCATGGGATTTAAGAGTATTATACTGAGCAAAGGTCTTACCACACTGATTACATTCATAGGGTTTCTCTCCAGTATGTGTTCTTTTATGGTTTTGAAGATTACTCTGATCTACAAATGTCTTACCACAATAATTACAATCATATGGTTTCTCTCCAGTATGTGATCTTTTATGTGTTTGAAGATTACTGTGTTGAGCAAAGGCCTTACCACACTGATTACATTCATAGGGTTTCTCTCCAGTATGTGTTCTTTCATGGTATTGAAGAGCAGTGTGCCATGCAAAGGCCTTACCACACTGATTACATTGATAGGGTTTCTCTCCAGTATGTGTTCTTTTATGGATTTGAACATTACTCTGACCTGCAAAGGCCTTACCACACTGATTACATTCATAGGGTTTCTCTCCAGTATGTGTTCTTTCATGGTATTGAAGAGCAGTGTGCCATGCAAAGGCCTTACCACACTGATTACATTGATAGGGTTTCTCTCCAGTATGTGTTCTTTTATGGATTTGAACATTACTCTGACCTGCAAAGGCCTTACCACACTGATTACATTCATATGGTTTCTCTCCAGTGTGTGTTCTTCCATGGTATTGAAGACCAGTGTACCATGCAAAGGCCTTACCACACTGATTACATTGATAGGGTTTCTCTCCAGTGTGTGTTCTTTTATGGTTTTGAAGATGACTCTGAGCTGCAAAGGCATTCCCACACTGATTACATTCATGGGATTTCTCTCCAGTATGTGTTCTTTCATTCCATTTAAGGTGACTGGCATGTGTGAAGGCTTCAGAACATTGAATATCTACTGAAAGTTTTTCTCCAGCTTGAATTCTTTCAATCCTGCAAAGATAATTGGCACATATAAAAACTTCACCATATTCAATACGCTGTTGTGGCTACACATTTGTATGAATTAATTTTATAATATGTTCCAATTATAAAGAGGATTCAGATACTAAGTTTTTATAACTGTGTCTAAACTCATGTTTTGCTCTTTAATTAGGCACTGTTTTGTCACTTGGAAGATACCTCCAATGGTCAATTCCTTTCTTTTATGGCTTACCTTTATACCTTCACAGAATCCAGAATCTTTTTTCTATATGATAATATATATATATATATATATATATATATATATATATATATGAAGAGAACTGGATAAACCCAGAGCTTTTATTTTCATAACTTCTCCTATACTGTGAATCATATTGCATATGCTATGTGGACTAGAACACTCAGAATTATTTGCACATTTCTAGAACTTATAGGGCTTTTTTGCAGTTTGAATTTGTTCATGTATTAACAATGAGGGTGGAAAACCAGTTACTTGTATACTTAATTAAAATTCAACAAGTATACTCAACATGGGGACTACCAGTTATCTAATTGTTCTTAGAGAGTGGTATCCTACATCTCTCCATATCCCTGTGCTAATACACTTGTATCAAGAGCAATGTATGGTATCCATAGTAAAGAAGAATTACAAATAAGAGATTTCCACATTGAATTCTCAGGGTTTGACCTGCTGTTCCTCACAATCTTGTGGTATAGATATCAAGGTTACTCGAAAACAACTGCCACTTGACTCAGCTCTAACTGCTTCTCTCACTAAAGTTAGTACAGTCACAAGAAATTACAAGTAATAAAAGATTTACTATGGGCTATTGGCTTAGTACAAAGTTTTACAGATATACTTATAATCTCTTCAATGTGTATACTTTTGTATTATGAGTAGCAAGAAAGAAATTTATTTGCAGATCTACAACAAAGCTCTCATGGTGCTATGCCTCAAAAGATGTTATCTTTTTAGCTATTGTTTTCTTGACTTCTTTCTTAAAAGAATGTCATTCAAATGCAATTCACATATATGAAATAGGGATTTGTGAGAATTTGATAAAACTGTACATGTTATCAGTATTGCTTTAAACTAAAACTTTTAAGACACATAAAAATTTCATCAGAGGCACATTGTTATCTGCTTGTATATGAAAATTACCTTTCAGGTCTTCTAGAAAATTGACAATGCTCTTCACTGTTAGGGTCTTCCCAATTACATCCTAAAATATAATGCCAGTAAATGTATGTTATATTATTGAAAATTGTGCAGTATTTAAGCTGTTATATGAAGGGACCCTTAGAACTATGTCTGCTCTATTCAACTAATTCTTATTCTTTCTAAATAAAATTACAGAATAACATCATTAACCAAGAAAAAATTATCCCCTTATTTTGAATCATGAAGGAAATTTAATTTCACCTATAGTAGCGAGGTTCCTGTAGGTCTCCAGCATCACATCTTTGTAGAGATTCTTCTGGGCAGGATCCAGCAAATTCCACTCTTCCTGACTGAAGCTGATATGCACATCATCATAGGTCACTGCCCTCTAAAATATTACATTCATGTGTATAAGAGAAGCATGATGGTGACAACATTGTAAATGCATACTTCTTTAACACTATAGTCATAAAATTCTGATGTTCCCCACTATTATTCCATGACAGAGACAGACACTTTTTTTAAAAAAAATATTTATTTACTTATTATGTATACAACATTCTGTCTATGTGTATGCCTGCAGGCCAGAAGAGGGCACCAGACCTCATTACAGATGGTTGTGATCCACCATGTTGTTGCTGGGAATTGAACTCAGTACCATTTGGAAGAACAGGCAATGCTCTTAACCTCTGAGCCATCTCTCCAGCTCCGAAGCAGACACTTTAGAAGGAAATTGAATAGAAGGGTCATGTCTGTTATTTTTGTACCCTTTGAATGGGATATCACCAACAAAAGAACTGTCTATTAATAAAGATAGTCAAGGAAACGGATCAACAGGAATCACGCAGAAAAATTGTATGAAGAAAATTGTATGAAGAAATACTAATTACAAAATAGAAAAAAATACGGTGGACAAACTGGGTATGTTGACTCATGCCTTTAAGCAAAACACTCATAAAGCAGAGGTGTGTAGATTTGTCTCTGAGATGAGTGCCAGCCAAGTCTATGAAATCATGTCCAGGACAGGTGGAAGTACACATTAAGACCCTGTCTCCATTGCAAAAATCAGTGAAACAGGGCTGTAAAGATGGCTTGGCAGTTTGGAGCACTGATCCTTCTTGCAGAGGTCCTGGGTTCAGTTCCCAGCAACCATATGGTGGCTCACAACCATCTGCAATGAGATCTGGTGCCCTCTTCTGGCCTGCAGGCAGACATATAGGCAGAACATTGTATATATATAATAATTAAATAAACCTTAAAAAATCAGTGAAATAAACAAATCACACAGAAAGAATTTAGAGCTGTGTACTGAAGTTCCTACAAAGAATTATACATTCACTCCAGTTCTGTGTTCATCTTCCAGACAGCTGAAGTGTCCTATTTTAAACTGCAATACCACAAACATTTTATGAAAAGGTACTTTATGTTTAAAATAATTATAAATGGAGAGATGAAAACATTAGCAATATAAATGTTGGGCATAACAAATTAACATAGTTCTGGAAATATGGCTGAGTACTACTGAGCTCTTCCTGGTCTTGAAAGAGGTGGGCACAATTGTCAGTACTTACATGGGGACCACAATTATTTATTATTCTAAGTTCAGGATTTCTGAGAAGCTTTGATCACTCTGATGACCAAGTACCCATATGGTACATATCCATGCAGACCCATAAAATAGTCAAATTGAGTGAAAAATTAAAAGCAAGCTAATCAAGCAGGAAGAAGTTCATGCACCGGCAATTCACTGACTCAGGATGCTCAGGCAGTATTAATGTCATGAATACATGGCATCCTGGGGATCAGAATGAAACCCTCTGTCAAATATAAAATTTAAGATATGTAAGAAGCTGAGCACAGCAGCATATGCTTGACATTTAAAAAGCCTACATTCAGGGTCATCATCCAACAACATAAAAACAAAGCCATGAATGAAGCCCCCCTCATTTTACTTTGAGGAATTTGGAGCCACACATCAAAGGTTACTCAGACAAGCAAACAAAACAATTAAAACTACAGGCTACAAAACTCCTTAGCCCTGAACAGCAACTGTTTCTTCTTTATTTTCTGTGATTTACAGATCAAGCCTATAATGATGATAAAAGCATTTCAGTGTAAGTGGGAAGTTGGCTGATTAATTCCAACTACAACACAGTAGACATAAAAGTCAGAAAATTAGTTAAGGATATTGAGACTCATCACATACAATGAGGAATTTCATCTTGAAAAGCCTTTTTTACTGAAGGTTTATAGGAAATTGAAAGGCCAGCAAGGAGAGAAACATGATCTTTTCTGGGAAATGTTCATTAAATTAAATGCATAGACTGGACCAAGAGAGTGACCCAGGAGAGCAGACCAAAAGAGCAGGCCAAGACAGAGGGCAAAGACACACCTCAGAGGTGTGGCTTTCTGAAACACAGAGTAGGCCAAGAACAGGTCTCAAAAACAAACTGGGTGGTGGCGCACGCCTTTAATCCCAGGCAGAGGCAGGCGGATCTCTGTGAGTTTGAGACCAGCTTGGTCTACAAGAGCTAGTTCCAAGACAGGCTCCAAAACCACAGTAAAACCCTGTCTCAAAAAAACCAAAAAAAAAAAAAAGAAAGAAAATGATTTCTAGTGTAACTTTGTGAGGATGATGAGGAAATGAAAATCCCCTTAAAGAAATTGAGGAAAACATAAGCAAAAGAATGGAAGACATCAATAAATTTCTCAAAGGGGCTGGAGAGATGGCTCAGAGGTTAAGAGCATTGCCTGCTCTTCCAAAGGACCCGAGTTCGATTCCCAGCAACCACATGGTGGCTCACAACCATCTGTAATGAGGGCTGGTGTCCTCTTCTGTCCTACAGACATATATGCAAACAGAATAGTGTGTCCATAATAAATAAATAAATAAATAAATAAATAAATTTCTCAAAGAAACCCAAGAAACCAAGAAAAAAAAAACAATATTTGATTGAAACAAGCAAATCTAGACTTGAAGACTGAAATAGAAGCAATAAAGAAACCACAGACAAAGGGAATGCTGTATATGGAAAATCTGGGTAAACAAATGGGATCCACAGTGAGAAGTGTAACAAACAGAATACAAGAGATAGAAGAGAGAATGTCAGGTGCTGAAGATTCTATAGAAGAAATCAAATCATTGGTCAAAGAAAACAATAAATCCAAAAATTCCTTACACAAAACATTATTTCTGGGACACCATGAAAAATCCAAACCTAAGAATAATAGGAATAGAAGAAAGAGAAGAACACTAACTCCAAAGCACAGAAAATATATTTAACAACAAAAAAAAATCATAGAAGGAAATGTTTCCAGCCCAAAAAAGGATACACCTATGACGGTATAAGAAGCTTAGGGAATACCAGATAGACTGGACAAAAAAAGTACCCCCAACATATAATGATCAAAATGCAAAACAGAAAATGAAGAAAGACTATTAAGAGCTGCAAAGCATAATGGCCAAGTACAATATGAAGCAGACATATCAGAATAACACCCAAATTCTTCATGGAAACTTTGAAAGCATGAAGGCCCTGGACAGATGTGCTGAGGACACTAAGAGACCATGGACACTACTCTACCCACCAAAGCTTCCAACCAGACTACTATACCCAGCAAAGCTTTCAACCACAATCAATGGAGAAAACAATGTATTCCATGACAAAACCAGATTTAAACAATACTTATCCTAACAAGTCCAGTCATACAGAAAGTACTAGAGGGACTTACCAAGGAAGCTAACTGTAAACACAGGAAACAGATAACCTTACATCTGCAAACACCAAAGAAGGCAAACATACAAACACTACTACTGAAACATAGCTGGAACTAGCAATCACTGGTCATTTATATCTCTTACTATCAATAGACCCAATTTGACTATAAAAAGGCACAAGCTGGGTTGGAGAGTTGGCTCAGAGGTTAAGAGCATTGCCTGCTCTTCCAAAGGTCCTGAGTTCAATTCCCAGCAACAACAGGGTGGCTTACAACCATCTGTAATGAGGTCTGGTGCCCTCTTCTAGCCTGCAGGCATACACACAGACAGAATATTGTATACATAATAAATAAATAAATATTTTTTTTAAAGGCACAAGCTTAGAGAATGGATCCGAAAGCAGGATCCATCACTTTGCTATATAAAGAAAACAAACCTAACCCTCAAAGACAAACATTGCCTAAGAGTAAAGTGTTGAGAAAAGTTTTTCAAATCATATGGACATAAGCAACACACAAGTATAGGTATCATAATAGTGAACAAAACAGACTGCAAAGTAAAGTCAATCAGAAAGATGGACACTTCATATTCATAACAGGAACCATCCTGAGCATCTATGCCCCGAATATAAGAACACCCACACATGTAAAAGAAACATTCCTAAAGCTTAAAATGCACATCAAATCCCACATCTTACTAGTAGGAGACTTCAACACCCTACTCTCCCCAATGAACAGGTCAATTAAACAGAAACATAACAGAAAAATGAGACAACTAACAGATTTCTTGACTTAAATGGACTCAACAGACATCTACAGAATATTCCACCCAAGCGCAAAATATAATTTCTTCTCAGCACCTCGTAGTATCTTCTCTAAAACGGACCACGATCATGGTAACAAGGCAACCCTTGACACACACACACACACACAAAATTGGAATAACCCCCTGGGTTTTATCAGATCACTATGTTTTAATGTTATAATTTAACAACAACACTAATCACAAAATTGAATAGTGGAAATTGAATAGTGCTCTATTAAACTACCCCTGGGTCAAGGAAGAAATAAACATATACTACAAAAAAAAAAAAAAGCTGGGGCTGGAGATATGGCTCAGTGGTTAAGAGCACTGACTGCTCTTCCAGAGGACCCGGGTTCAATTCCCAGCACCCACATGGCAGCTCACAACTGTCTGAAGATCCAGTTGAAGGGGATCTGACACCGTCACACCAATGCACATAAAATAAAGTTAAATAAAGCATAAAAATAAAAAATAAAAAAAAAAGCTGTTCTCCACAAAATTGAAAAGGTTAAACACATTTGGACAGGGTTAGTCAGCAAAATAAAATCAACCTAATGACAGCAGACAACTTATCCATCTGCTTTTGGCCAACTTTGATGAGACCTGATTTTGAAAATCGGGAGTTCCTGTCTACCACTATAATCCATCAATCTGTCCTTGAAACAGTGTCAGTTTTTCTTTTGCAATGGAGAAATTGTAGAAACTATGAACACTGTGGCTCCTGCCCCACTCACAAATCCAGGACAATTGGTGGAGTCAATGGTACCACTTCAGTTGCCACCACCATTGCAACCTCAGCTCATTCAACCACAATTGTGACAGATCCTCTTGCTATTATATAAACAGAATGTGATTGCAAACGGCCTGAAATTGGACAAAAGCAAATCTAGACATGCATGTTTCAGGGTTTAGTAGTATATTTCATTTTTCATAGAGATAATCCACATTCAAAATGATGAGACATTTTCTCTTTGAACAATGTGTATTACCTGTTAACTTACACTGCAAACCTAAAAATGTGGGAAGCATGACTGGAGAGGCCTAATTTTTATAAACAAATAATAGTTATAAAAATGCAAAGCTGCTGCTGCATACAGTACTATTGCAATCAGTCTATCAATCCTGTGATGATTTCTGTCATATTATATTGTGAATAAAATTGTTCTATAGAAATTAAATGATTTAAAACTCATATATGAAATGTTTAATGTTTCTGCCTGCTTTGTGGCTGGTTTTGTTATTTGATGTGCTAATTTGGGAACTTAATTCACATTCATGCAGTCTGTATAGATAACTAAAGCCCAGTTAAGTATTTTGTAATTTCAGGCTCCTATGTGGTTTGAAAGAAAGAAAGAAAATACATGTAACATATTTCACATTTCTGCACTTTCACCTTCTATGTAAATCTGTGGAAGATTTGATGAGGAGTAAATGAACCTATTTCTTCTACTCACATACCAAGGACACACTTGTGGTTAAAGTGAGTTGATAATGTGGTGTAAGGATGATTGTCCCCAACTCATTTCTTTGTGATCTCTAATGAAAAATACATTTTGTATATGGTTAATTCTGTAAACAGATGCATGTTTACAAGATCTATAATGGTCTTGTAATCTTAATCTAGTATATTTTAGATATTTTAACTTTTCCCTCTTGGGAAATACATTTAGTATAGTGTAGAAAAATACTTCATGACATTTTCATATAAGGTTAGGTAACTTTTCATACATAAACATGAAATTTGTTGTAGATAATTCTTTAAATGAAACATTTAATCTAGAAATCCAATTTAATATATTCCCCGAATCTATTTTTATATGACCAGTGAGAATATATCCCCAAAAATTCATTGCTAATCCAGCAATAAAAATAATTTGAGTACTGATAAATTTCTTGGAGTACATATATATAAAATCACAAAACTTGTATTCATTCTCTTCTGTGATATGTTGTTCTATAGTCCAGAATAGCTTTTGCACCATTTTTTAAACCAGTTTTCCCCTTTGATGTTGGTACCAGAGTTGCTATAAATGACTACTGCTTTAGGGGTTAAATATTTTGTTAGTGGAGATACAACCAAAACACTAAATTATGATAAAACTTTCTGACTGGATAATAGGTATATGTCACCTGGTGGCATATTGCAAATGTGGAAAAACTGTGTTTTCCTCAAATAGAAAACTGGAAGGTTAAGCGACATCAGGCCTTAAAGTAGGTTAGGAACCTGTAGAGCCTCCTTGAAAAGCTTGTTAGAGGTTTTTTTTTTTTTTTTTCATATGGGGATGTGCCTGGTGTCTGGTTTTAAATCAGTGGTGGCGTGGTGGCTTCTCTGTAGTAGTTTGGAGCTAAATATCTGGACAATCCAGTTGAACAAAGTGTGCCCTAGCATCCTAATCTCTAACAGCCCTGATTAAAACACATTTATTTTCTGGGTGATTTAGAGGCAGTCCTCCCTCAGCTAATTCTACTTTGTGAGACTGAACTATTTCCAAGGCATTGGAAACTCTTCTACGTTGCGGCTTAGAAGTGCAGCGCTGCCCAACAGGTGAGATGCCTTGATACCGTCCACATAGTTAAACACAAATGGAGATTGTGTGCAAAGGTTAATGGCAAAGTGCTCAATTTCAAGAAGATACTGGAGAAACTAGGCTTCTCTAAGTATGACATATTGAAGCTGACAAGAAAAAACATTTGTACACACAGTGCCCTGCTTCCAATTCTCTAAACAAATCAAGCCCAAGGAGCAAAGTTATACAGAGGCCTGTTCCTAGGTCTAAGAATTAACAAAGACCGCATGGGACTTCACAGCACAGGGAATCTGGCGGCAGGTACCCACACAGATCCCAGGAGGACGCACCATGCTGTCTCCCGCACCTCACCCTCGGCTCCTCCCCATCTGGAGACAGCATTCCCTCGCTCACCATGTTGTGGTTCCTCAGGTCGCCAAAGCTCTCAGCTCATCAATTTCCAGCACACGAAACCACTGAAAACAGCGTCTCTGCGAAGCCGACTTGGAACTTGGCTTCCCGGAAGAGCCCTGCACTGTTGCTGACTGGCAGGTCACCTGGACGGCCTGATTGGCTAGTGCAGTCTGAGTGACAAGCACACTGTCCACAGGGCTACAGTGTGCTTAAATACTCAGTACAGTGGTTCCTGACCATTCCTCTCACCCCATTCAAAGATCTTTTCTAGATAGGCCAAGGTAAGCATTTCAATAGCACTAGCCCTTGGCTACAAAACCAGACAATGTCACAATCTTTTTTTTTTTGTTGTTGTTTTTTTTGTTTTTTTTTTTTTTGTTTTGTTTTGTTTTTTCCAGACAGGGTTTCTCTGTGGCTTTGGAGCCTGTCCTGGAACTAGCTCTTGTAGACCAGGCTGGTCTCAAACTCACAGAGATCCACCTGCCTCTGCTTCCCGAGTACTGGGATTAAAGGCGTGCGCCACCATCGCCTGGCTGACAATGTCACAATCATGTACTCCATAGGAACTTTCCCTTTTTCCTCCAGGACACAATGTGGCTAGCTGGCTTGTACTATGCACTGTGCTTATCTAGGTTGGTGGAGTGATTTCCTGTCCCAGAGTGAAAAATATTAACAGCTGAAGAGAATTTTAAGGTCACGAAAGAAGATGATTGTCATGGTGTTGAAAGTGAGCACTGCCACCAAGCAGCTAAAGGTGGTCCTATCATCTCAAATTATACAGATTAATGGAGGTTTTCCCATTTAAAACCCTTTAGTAAAATCTCTCTCAGGCATAATCAATTTTTAGGTAATCCCAGAGGTAGTCAGTTTTACTACCCAAAATCACGATCTCAACAGCCAAGAGAGAAGAAATGAGAAAATATACTTGCCTGCAGGAGGCACAAAGTGCATGGGAGTTATTTTCAAAACAGTGTTTTTCGCCGGGCGGTGGTGGCGCACGCCTTTAATCCCAGCACTCGGGAGGCAGAGGCAGGCGGATCTCTGTGAGTTCGAGACCAGCCTGGTCTACAGAGCGTGTTCCAGGACAGGCTCCAAAGCCACAGAGAAACCCTGTCTCGAAAAAAAAAAAAAAAAAACAGTGTTTTTCCTCAACAAAGGAAGCATCGGGATTTTACTTAGGGAGTCTGAACATGCTCATGTAATGTTCTCTCTTTCTTTAAGCATGCTCACTTAACAAATCCACTTCTGAACATGATCACATTGTAAAAACAGATATTTTGGGGGCATTCTTACCTCAAAGTCATGTAGGAACATAAGTTATCACTGGTGCTTTAAATCTTAGCCATTCTGACTATTCTAAGATGCTATGTCAGAGTCATTTTGATTTACATTTTCATGATTACTAAGGATGTGGAACATTTCCTTAAGTGTCTCTTAGACTCTTGAGAATCTGCTGTTGAAATTTCTCTATTTAGATTTGTATCCTACTTTTATTTGGAATATTTGGAATTTGATGTCTAATATCTTGAGTAGTTTATATATTTTGGAGATCAGTCTTTTGTCTGCTCTGGGGTTGGGAAGATCTTTACCCATTCATTGTGATGCCTTTTTATCTTATTGACTGTGTCCTTTGCATTACAGAATTTTCTCAGTTTCAGAAGGTCCCGTTTGTTTATTGGTACTCTCAGTGTCTGTGCAATTGATGCTATATTTAGACAGTAGTTTCCTATGCCCATGCTCTGAAGGCTACTTCTTGCCAGAAGCAAAGGCCTGTATTTTGAGATCTGCGTTTTTGTTACAGCCATCTTAAGCTCACAAATTAAGAAAAATATCTACCTCTATCCCCTCTGCAGGGTCCAGGAAATCAACCTGGTATCTTATCTCCTAGCAGAGACCTGCAGGCACCAGGCTCTGGAACCTATTAGCATTTTCCTTGGTTAGTCAACAATCACAGACCCTCAGTATATACTTATCAGCTAGGGATGTCTCCAGACATGAATTCCAGCAGACCTGAGTTTCCTGACACCCTTCCCTTCCCCCTTTGCCTGTTTGCTATATAACAGCATCTGAGAAAGAATAAACAGAATGGCTTGATCAAAAAATCCTGTCTTGCTGTCATTTCTCATGTCTCTTGTCTCCTTTCATTCCTCTCCACTAGGTTTATCAGGGACCCCCGTTCGTATCCCGCAGGCTGGGATAACTTCCCACTTTCTCCTCTACTGTATTCACCGTGGCCAGATCCGTATTGAGTTATTTAATCCATTTGGACTTGAGTTTGTGCGTGGGGAGAGATATGGATCTACTTGCATTCTTTTTCATTTTGATATCCACTTATTCCAGCACCATTTGTTGAAGATGCTTTCATTTTTCCATTGTATAGTTTTAGCTTCTTTGTCAAAAATTAAGTGTTCAGGGCTGGAGAGATGGCTCAGTGGTTAAGAGCACTGCCTGCTCTTCCAAAGGTCCTGAGTTCAATCCCCAGCAACCACATGGTGGCTCACAACCACCTGTAATGAGATCTGGTGCCCTCTTCTGGCCTGTATACTTAATAAATAAATAAATCTTTAAAAAAAATCAGGTGTTCATAGGTCTGTGGATTCATATCTGAACCTTTGTTTTGATTCCATTGGTCAACCTGTCTACTTCTATGCCAATACAATCTGTTTTCATTACTGTAGCTCTATAATCCAGGTTTATGTTAGGAATGGTGATACTTCCAGAAGTTCCATTACTGTACAGGATATTTTGGTTATCTTTGGTGTTTTATTTTACACTGTTTTGTTTTCTGATTTGAATTTGAGTAGTGTGCTTTCAAGGTCTGTGAAGAATCATGTTGAAATGTTTTAAATTATTTGTGGCTATTGTAAATGGTGATGCTCCTCTGATTTCTTTCTCAGCGTCTTTATTATTTGTTTTTTGTTGTTGTTGTTGTTGTTGTTGTTTTTGTTTTGGGGTTTTTTTTTGAGACATGCTTTCTCTGTGGCTTTGGAGCCTGTCCTGGAACTAGCTCTGTAGACCAGGCTGGTCTCGAACTCACAGAGATCCAGCTGCCTCTGCCTACTGAGTGCTGGGATTAAGGGCGTGTGCCACCATCGCCCAGCTCTTCTATATTATTTGTATATAGGAGGGCTACTCATTTTTTGAGCTCATCTTGTTTCCTGTCACCTTACTTAAGTTATTTATGGGTTGTAGGAATTCCCTGATAGAGTTTCTGGCATCACTTATGTATACTATCATATCATCTGTGAATAGCAAAAGCTCAACGTTTTCCTTTCCAGTTTGGATTCCCATGATCTTCTTTAGTTTTCTTTTGCATATGTAGTATCCATATCAAACTCCTGTGTGCATACACTAGGCAGCTTTTTTTGGGGGGGGAGGGAGGGTTTCGAGACAGCGTTTCTCCATAGCTTTTTTGTTCCTGTCCTGGAACTAGCTCTTGTACACCAGAATGGCCTCGAACTCACAGAGATCCGCCTGTCTCTGCCTCCCGAGTGCTGGGATTAAAGGCGTGCGCCACCACTGCCCGGCTCTAGGCCCATTTTAAAAGCTGGATGAGCCATCTTCCTCCCTCTCTCTACACACTGACTTCTGAGGCCTGTGCACACCCCTTCTAATAAACTCCGAAGAGTGTTCGCTGTGTGTTCTCTGTTTCTTTCTTGTTAAGAAAAAAACCCAAGAAGGCGCAGCTCTGCCAGCACAAAGAAGTCCAATTAAGTGAAATGAAACCAAATCAAAATGCCCATTATTTTATTAAATACAGTGCTCTCCGGTGGCTGAGCACATGTGGGGGAGACAGGACAACGGGGAGCCCATGCAAACCCAGAACAATGTGTTTCTCCTCTAGGAACCCACCTAAAGGCACTGTGGGAGTGGTCCCGACCTCTCCACAGGGACAGGTCAGGACCTGGAATGCTGGGATTTAGAGTCCAGGATAATGCAATTCCCAGACCAGAGGGGCTGGGATGGATGCCAGGGGCTGGAGGCTAAGGTCCAGACTTAACACTTCTCACTTGTACCAAGTAATTTCTGTGACCCACTGTCAAATGTTCAGTTTTTCTTTTTTTTTAATATTTATTTATTTATTATGTATACAATATTCTGTCTGTATGCCTGAAGGCCAGAAGAGGGTGCCAGACCTCTTTACAGATGGTTGTGAGCCACCATGTGGTTGCTGGGAATTGAACTCAGGACCTTTGGAAGAGCAGGCAATGCTCTTAACCACTGAGCCATCTCTCCAGCCCCCAAGTTTTTCTCAGTGAATTGAATTAATGGCATGTGCTTGCATATTTTTGATTGATATTTATTGAGCTCTACATTTTTCTCTGCTCCTCTTCCTGTCTCTCCCCTCCCCCCTTCAGTCGTCCCCTAAGATCCTCATGCTCCTAATTTACTCAGGAGATCTTGTCTTTTTCTACTTTCTAATTCCCATGTAGATTAGATCTATGTAAGGCACTCTTCGCATCCATATTGTTGTCTAAGTTCTCTGAATTTGTGGTTTGTAGGCTGGATTTCTTTGCTTTATGTTTGAAAACCACCTATGAGTGAGTACATGTGATAATTGTCTTCCTATACCTGGGTATGTTATTCAGGTTTCTTCTTTTCCTGGGTTGTGTAATTTTTTTGTTTGTAGACTATATAGCAGCTGTGGCCTTCTGCCTAGTCAGACTGCTCAGAGCAAAAACAGCTTTCTCTGAGATTAATAGAGATCATCATAACTGTTCCTCCAGAAGCATTGTATATAGGGCTGTTAGGTAACTTTTCCTTGAAGTTTTCTGATTTTGTGTCCCCTTCTTTTGTGTTTGTGAAAATTATGGTGTTGGCAAAGTTATATTTTAGAATAAGCATCAAGATTGATAGTCGACTTTTCACAGTGTCATCCTCTTGATTTTTAAGCGAGACCTTAATGGTACAGTATGAACATGCCAGAGACATTTCTTTCCATCATTTGTCTAATATACATTTGTTCCTACATAATATTGAGGTTAGAATATCCCTAAATGTCTTTGCTATTACACTGTGATAAGTGGATTTGTTAACTGAGCATGCTTAAGGAAAGGGAGAACATTGCATGAGCATATTCAGACTCCCTAAGTAAAATCTCCATGTTTTATTTGTTGAGGAAAAACACTGTTTGATAACAACTCCCAAGCTCTTTGTGCCTACCGCAGGCAAGGTTTTTTTTTGTTTTTTTTTTTTTTTGTTTTTTTTTTTTATTTCTTCTGTCTTGGCTGTTGAAATGTCTGGCTATTTTTGGTAGTAAAAATGACTACCTCTGGGATCATCCAATACACAAAGAATTGATTATATCTGAGAGAGATTTTACTTAAAGGTTTTTGAAATGAGAAAATCCTCCATTAATCTGTATAATTTGAGATGATAGGTCCCACCTTAAGCTTCTTGGTGTTTCTGCACACTTAACCAGTGAGCCATCTCCACCACCCATGTCTGTGAACAGTTTTAACACCATCACTCATGAGCAGAGGTAGTGGGATTCTCTACATTTGAGACCAGTCTGGACTACAGAATGAGTTCTACAAATACACAGAAAAATCCTGTCTTGAAATCACAAAAACAAAACAGAACAAAACAAACAAAGAAAAAACCCAAAAAACTGAATAAAACAAAGACTATGACCCAACTTTAATCAGCATCTTACATTCTGGCAGCAGCAGTCACGTATAAAGTATTTTGAAGAAGAAATTTTTTTTTTTTTTTTTTTTTTTTTGCCTCTGTGCTCTGGCACTGGCTACCAAACTCATCCCTTTACTAGCATTAGTCATTGTAATTTTGGTTAATACTTAAAACCAGCTGAGTCACAGATCCTTGTGGGCAGAACAACTACTGGATCCTTCTCTTGATCTTAGACAAAAGGCTGAGAAGCAAGCTATTGGATTCCTCAATTGCCATTGGTATGCAGCTGTTCTTAAGTTAAGTGGACCACAGCTTGCGAGACATTCTAAGAAGACTACTTTTTACATCCATGGTGAGAATCATTCTACCTGTCTTGGTCATGTAGAGAATCTTAAATACTGCAGCTGTATATTTTATTCACCTGACTATAGAGGAAGAAGTGCTGGCTAACAATAGTGCTCATGAAGACATTCTTTCTAGCTCCATTATTCTCTACATATTCAAATTTCCATGAACACTACCCTTTTTATTATTATTCATTTGCCTGGAGTTTGCTTCGAATTTCAGGAATAAAACCCATAAACAATGGAGTCATCATACAGCTTTCCGATGGGAAAAAGACCAATCATCTTGATTGAGACCTGGTTCCTGCTTTTCTCTTTTCTGTTGTGTGAAATCCCTGTGAAAACCATGTAAAAAGTACCTCCAGTTCATCTGGCCTCAGAGTGAAGCCACAGAACAAATATTTCATTTTGTAACTTTAAAACTCTCTTTAGTTGTTAGTATTCTAGGCATCCTTACATCTGTGGGACAGGAAATTGCTCCACCCGCCTAGCACAGTGTACCGTAAAAGTCACACAGTGTGCTGGAAGAAAAAGGGAAAGTTCCAAGGAGTGCAAGAAGATGACATTGATTGCTTTAGTAGCCAGGGGCCAGTGCTATTAAATGCATGTATTCTTAGATCTGGAGAAGTTCTCTGTTGGGGTGAATGGAATGGAGAGGAGCCAGTATTCTGTCTCTTTAAGCACACTATATCCCATGGGCGGTGCTGTAGCCAGTCAGGACTCACTAGCCAATCAGCACTCCAGGTGACCTGCCAGTAAGAAGCAGTGCAGGTCTCTTCTGGGCAGCTGCCTTCAGTCTTGGCTTTGAAGAGGAGCTGGCACCAGTGGATTCCTGTTCTCCGGTGCAGTTACTGTTGCAGGGAGACGATGAGCTGAGAACTTTGGCAAAATGGAGAAGCACAACATGGTGAGTGAGGTAATGCTGTCTTCTGATGGGGAGGAGCAGAGGGCGAGGTGCAGAAAACACTATGCTGTTACCTCCATGGGTCTGGTTGGGAACCCGCCGCCATATTCCCTGTATTGTGAAGTCCCTCATGGTCTCTGCTAACTCCTGGAGCTAGGGGCAGGCCTCTGAATAACTTTGCTCTGTAGCTTCATCTCCTTAGAGTATTGGGAGCAGAAAGCTGCGTGCACAAACACTTTCCTAGGCAACTTCAACAGGGTTCCTGCATTCATGAAAACAAGTTGCCAAACTCAGAGAAGCCTCGTTTCTCCAGTATCTTCTTGATATCGAGCACTTTGCATTTAAGCTTTAAATATAATCTGAATTTATATTTAAATTTGTGGACGTTATCAAAGGCATCTCACATGTCATGTAGCTCTCCACTACTGTGTCAAAATGGAGAAGAGTAAAATTGGTGATACAATAGATTGACCAATGCTTCTGAAATAATTAAGTCTCACAAAGTAGAATTTATCAGAGGGAGAAATGTGTCTAAATCAGCCAAACTGTGAGTCTATGCTAATGAGGGCTGGTAGAGATTAGAATGCCCAGGTATACATTGTTTATCAGGAGTGTCCAGATATTTGACTCCAAACCATTTCAAAGAAGCCATTACTGAGTTAAAAATAAAATGTCACTGCTGGGTGGTGGTGGTGCACACCTTTAATTCCAATACTCTTGAGGCAGAGGCCGGTGGATTTCTTTGAGTTCAAGGCCAGCCTGACCTACAAGAGCTAGTTCCAGGACAGGCTCCAAAGCCAGAGAGAAACCCTGTCTCAAAACACAAAAAACAAAAAAAATCACTACACCCAACTAAATATCAAAGAATAGACCTGATAACTAGCTGCTCTAGGAGACATTACAGGTCACAACCAACCTTAAGACCTGGCATGCCATAAAGTTCCAGTTTTCTTTTTGAGAGAGGCATAGTTCTGTCAGAAGACTAATATAACCGGGTGACATATGTTTGAAATGTAAAACACTATTGTGTGAATGACTCGCCTGATCAATCAAGGCTTTCCTTTAGGACCTCAGGCGGGGAGGAGGGACATTCTTGCTGACCTAGTAACAGCCTGGGACATAAGCCTGTGAGTTTCCCTAAGGACCTGATGTATTGATACTAAAACAGAGCTCATTCTCTAAAACCAGGACTGTGCATTGGAGGGCCCATAATGGTCTGGTGTCCAGGCCTTTGTGGAGGGGTTGCTTCAGATCTTGACAACTCAACCTTTCCCAAAATATGGAGCTATGGTTCTCAGTACCAAGGCCATTCTGGATGTAGCAAAGATTTCAAAATACCCTGTATACCCTTTGAGTAGAATTGTTGGACTAGCCTCTTCCTAAATTTGTCTCATTGTATCATAGTTTCTGCTGACTTCATGTAATTCTTTCATTTCCCCCTAGGAAGTAATAGACCAGGCTGGCTTTGAACTCACAGAGAGGCACAGGGTTCTTCTCCCTGTGTCTTGGGATTAAAGGTATAGGCCACCACCACCTGGCAAGATGCTATTTTTCTTTTTTCTTTTTTTTTTTTTTTTTTTTTGGTTTTTCAAGTTTCTCTGTAGCTTTGGAGCCCGTCCTGGAACAAGCTTTTATGGACTAGGCTGGCCTTGAACTCACAGAGATCTCCTGGCAGGATTTCAAGGCATGCCCCACCACTGCTCAGCTAAGATGCTATTTTTCTTAAGAAGCTTACTAGGCTGGGACATATCTTCAGCAACACCTCCCCACCTTATCTTTTTTATCTTTTACTTGTCCAGTCCAGTCTTTCTCCTCCCTTGTGATCTTCACCTTAGAACCCTGTCAGTGAAGAATGACCTGCTGTAACAGGTCATGGGCATACTTAAGAAAATATTCTGAGAATATTTTTGCCTATATATTTAGACTGGCAAGTTACCTGTTTCTATTTCAATTGTTCAGAGTATAATCTGGACCATTATCCTAAGGGATACTTATGTCTAACAGCATATATTGAATGCACAATCTATGTAACTTCTGTCTCTTGAGCATTGGACAGAGATCAATGCATAACATCATTAAAGATACTTTTCTTTATTAATCTCCTAAGTGTATGATGTGATTTCTCAGTGGGAAGGCATATTAATTCTAGAAGAGCTGCATTTCTGTCCCGAGAGAAATTTTGCTTCTGAGACAACTTCTGTTATATTGACTTAGGTGGCTTTGGTCCCTCTTTGTTGCTTTCCTGGGAAACCTTGAGTGTCCTCTATCTTACACCCTCAAAGTGCTTAAGTGACTATACCAATTCACAGTATTAAAATTATATATTTGCTGGGCAGTGGTGATGCATGCCTTTAATCCAAGCACTGGAGAGGCAGATGTATGCAGAATCTGTGAGTTTGAAGCCTGGCTGGTCTACAAGAGCTAGTTCCAGGACAGTCACCAAAGCTACAGAGATACCTTGTCTCAAAAAAAAAAACCAGTAAAGTAAAATAATGCATTTGAGGCATGTAGTTGACTGCCCAATGCAGTCGCAGGAAAAGGATTTGCATATGGAGCATTTCTTCTGTCCTCAGATCACAATAGGAAGAATAGATTATTGTGTGCACTGCAGGGGGCACAGCATAGGCATTCAGCTGTTGGAGCCACCACTATGTTAAAGGGCCTGACTGTGGTAGCAGGAGTGGTTTGTAATTGCCCAAAATGTGTAAATTAATGTCATGTGAATGAACACAGACCAGATTGTGTGGGTGTCCAGATTAGGAAGGTTATCTTGAGTGAAGGAACATTGAATTTGCAATTAGATAACTATCCTCTGCAGATATGATCGATTTTACCATGTTAAATTTTACCATGTTAAAGTAAAAGCCTTTCCTTCTTGTTTAAACAGAAAAAGGGGAAATGATGGAGGAAGGTCATTGATTAATAATGAAACTTCCTTGGCCCCATTTGAGGCCAGCTGCCGCCGGCAGCTCCTTCAATCATCTCCAAATACATAATATGAGCCTACCTGTGGAGAAACGCTGAAGTTAATGTCTTTAGTCTTTAAAAACATGAGAAAACATCATACTGTAGTGAAACTCTATAAATTAATTCAGTGTCATATTGTTTTGTGCTTCATATGAGAGTAAGACTTTGTGTGTAATCAATCTGATAAAGCTTGTGCATATTGTCATAATCCTTTGGACCAGAGGAAAAAGCTAGGGGCTCATTTTAAATTATTCTTTAAGATCTAAAGCCACTTACAGTCAGTTAAGCAAAAGCAGCTATTGTGTAGAGAAAAATTTGATAGTGTCCACAATCTGTTTAAGCATCATGATACCTCTTTTTATTCTAGTTTAAACCAGGATTGTATTTCATAAAACCTTTTATGAAGTATTATGAGTTACAGCAAGGGTATTCTAACATTGGGCCTGAAACCAGAGCCAAAGCAAAGCACTTTATCTCTGAATCTAGAACTAGGTAAAAAAAAAAAAAAGTCTCCCTGAAAACAGACAAAACATTAAAAAAGGGCCTGTGAAAGAAACCCAATTTGGCTCTCAAACCAGAACCATAAAATCATAAAATTCAATGATGTTTTTAATCCCAAAGGATACCATTAACTGAAACATGAGAGGCTTGAAGAGTCAAATCTCTCATACGTTTAATTTTATGTTTTGTTTAAACGTTGCATTAGAAGTTGGGGTATAATTATGGTTATCAGAAGGTTGGGAATGGTCATGAGGAAGGTAGATAGAGGTGGTTACAAGGAATATTTTTTGAAAAAGATGGCTAGAATTAATATATTATGGAAACATCACCGTTAACCATAGACAGATATAATATAAAATATTATGGAATAACTTAATAAAGAAGTGAAAGGACTGTAGGAAATGAACATTAAATCTTTGAAGAAAACAACCGAAGAAGACACCACAGAATGGGAAGATGTCCCTTGCCCTTGTTAGGTAGAATTCAAGATAGTAAAAATGAAAACCTTTCCAAAAGCAATCTACAGGTTCAATACCATTCCCATGTAAATATCAGAAAAATTCTTCACAGACCTCAAAATAAAAATACTCAACTTCATATAGTAAAGAAAAAAATGCAGGATATCCAAAACAACTGTATACAAAAAATAATTTCTGGAGTCATCACATTCCCTGACTTAAGTCTACTACAGAGCTACAGTACTGAAAAGAGCCTGGTATTGGCACAAAAACAGACAGGAGGACCAATGGAACTGATTCTAAGAATCGGATATCAATCCACTCACCTACTACACCTGAATTTTGTCAAAGAACCAAAAAAATATATGATGGAAAAAGAAAGCATATTCAACATGGTGCTGGCATAACTGAATATCAGTGTGGGGAAGAATGAAAGTAGATCCACATCTATCACCATGAATAAAACTCAAGTCCAAATGGATCAAAGACCATAACAGAAAGCCAAACACACTAAACCACATAAAAGACATAGGAAGTATACTTGAACACACTCGCAAAAGAGACCAATTTCAAATTATAACCCCAGCAGCACAGACACTGAGAGAAATAATTAATAAATGAGACCTTTTGTAACAAATGTTTCTGTGAACCAAAGACATGATCAGAAATACAAAAAAGGCAGTCTATAGTATGGGAAAAGATCTTCACCTACCCCACATTGGACAGAGGACTGATCTTTAAAACATACAAAGAAATAAATGAAATAGTCATCAAAAGAATAAATAATCCAATATTAAATGGAGTACAGACATAAAGAACTTTCAACATAGGAATCTTAAATTACTGAGAGACACTTAGTGATATTTCCAAACTCCTTAGCCATTAGAGAAATGAAAATCAGAACAACTCTGAAGTTCCCTCATATCTGTAATAATAGCCAAAATCAAAAACATTGGTGACAACTTAAGCTGGAGAGGATGTGGGGTTAAGGGAACACTCCTCCATTGCTGATGGGAGTGCAAACTGAGTCAGCCACTTTGATATGGTGTTTTCTCAGAAAATTAGAAAGCCAACTGCCTGGTTGTGAGGCATGCCTTTAATCCCTGCACTTGGGAGGCAGAGACAGGCCCCTCTGACTTCAAGGCCAGCCTGGTCTACAAGAGCTAGTTTCAGGACAGGCTCCAAATCTACAGAGAAACCGTGTCTTGGAAAACCAAAAATTATAAAGAAAGAAAATTAGGAAACAACCCATCTTAAAACCCAGCAATACCACTTTGGATATGTACCTAATGGATGCTCAGGCATACTACAAGGACAAGTGGTCAACTATGTTCACAGCAACATTATTTGTTCACAGCCAGAACCTGAAAACATCCCTTCCACTGAAGTATGGACAAAGAAATTAACATGGATAAAGACAATTACATCTTCAAATTTATGGATCTAGAAAACATAAGAGTGAGTTAACCCAGACCCAGAGAGAAAAATATAAATGTACTCACTCCTAAGTGGCATTTAAATATAAAACAGAGGACAACCAGTCTACAATTCTCAAAGAACATAGACAACAAAATGGAAACAAAGAGATATACATAAATCTATTCTATATAGACCTAGACAAAGACAAGATCTTAGTAAATTGGGAACATGTGGATCATGGGAAATTTGGAGGGGAGAGGAAGGGAGAGTAGTTGAATAAAAAGTCAGTTAAAAAATCTTTGGTAAACAGCAGTTCATGGGTGAATTATACAAAGTACAAAATGAATAGCTGAAATTTGCTTAATTTTGTAGCTGAATAAAATAATTCCTCTTTCCAAGGCAAACTGATTTATGACATTTAAGTAAATGCAATCCACACATATTTTCCAAAAGAAAATTGAAGGTGTATACCATATCTCCCCATGTTTCCAAACCTATGATCAAACTCACATGAGAGAGAGAAGTGTTTGGTTTTACTTAATATAGCTGCATTCAAGCCGGGCAATGGTGGCGCACGCCTTTAATCCCAGCACTAGGGAGGCAGAGGCAGGCGGATCTCTGTGAGTTCGAGGCCAGCCTGGTCTACAAGAGCTAGTTCCAGGACAGGCTCCAAAGCCACAAAGAAACCCTGTCTCGAAAAACCAAAAAAAAAAAAAATATATATATATAGCTGCATTCATTCTAAATTCACCATTAAACACTGAGTTCATGTTTTAATTATGAGTTTTGAAGGTTGTACAAGTCAGAGTGACAGACCCTGACCTATGTGAGTACTAATTGAATCTTTAACTTTTGAAAATACCAAGTTAGAGTGTAAGAATATCTTGGAATTTTATAGGTCAGATGAGCACCTACCGGCAATGGATCTTTTCTTTTAAAAAAAATATTTTTATGGTTTATTTAACTTTATTTTTATGTGTGAAGGTGTCAGATCCCCTGCAACTGGATCTTCAGACAGTTGTGAGCTACCATGTGAATGCTGCGAATTGAACACAGGTCCTCTGGAAGAGCAGTCAGTGCTCTTAACCACTGAGCCATATCTCCAGCCCCAGGGCAATGGATCTTGTATCCAATAAATCTAGCAGCCAGAATCAAGAGCTGAATTGAAGAAAGTGACCAAACACTTTTCAGATTGATTTATAATGTAGGAGACCATGCCCAAGTGGATTGGTATCTTACAGGGTATTGACTCAGGAAGCTCTCCCAGCACCTAACCCTTTTGCTTAAATAAGAAATTCCAAACTTGGCTGGGTGGTGGTGGCACATGCCTTTAATCCCAGCACTCAGGAGGCAGAGGCAGGCGGATTTCTGTGAGTTCAAGAACAGCCTGGTCTACAGGAGCTAGTTCCAGGACAGGCTCCAAAACCACAGAGAAACCCTGTCTCGAAAAAAAAAAAAAGAAATTCCAAACTCAATACAAAACTATGTATACAAGAAACAGATGTGAGGGCCTGGAGAGATGGCTCAGAGGTTAAGAGCATTGCGTGCTCTTCCAAAGGTCCTGAGTTCAATTCCCAGCAACCACATGGTGGCTCACAACCATCTGTAATGGGGTCTGGTGCCCTCTTCTGGCCTGCAGGCATATACACAGACAGAATATTGTATACATAATAAATAAATAAATAAATAAATAAATAAATAAATAAATAAATATAAAAAAGAAACAGATGTGAAATATAAAGTTAGAGTTATAAGCATAATCAATATTAAGGAAGGAATATATACTAATGTTTTGATAAGCATTCTCTCCTAAGGAATTCATGTCTTGTAGTAGAAATGGCTTGGCTAGATCACAAGAGGATGATTAGTAAGTATGATTATCTTCAACCCCATCAAAGGCCTGAGAAGAGCATTAAATTACTTGAGTAGGCAGGTAGTGAAGTCCAGCAGCCCACAAAAAGTGTAGTAGATGACAGAGACAACTGACTGCCTGAGCAATCAACTAAAGTCTCATTACAATGTTGAAGATTAAGACTTCCTATCAGAATATAAAAAATCTTTAATCAACTATGCAGTAAAGCAGGAAAATGATCTCAAAATATAAACCATGTATAAGTATCTTGATCACAGGTAGAATTATATAATGCAATATGATAAATATCTCATAAAATTGTGTCAATACACAAAATGTTTTAAACAGAGGTAGAATCATACATAGATACAATCTGACAACGTAACTGCATAGGTGTTACAAACATTCTAAACAAAAATAGAAATATTCTATATGATAAGTATAACTTGAATTTGTATCTATAAAAAAAGTCTATACCAATGAAAATTATCCATAAATAGTAGTTCATAAGTATTCCTTCTATTACAAACTATTATTATTTGTGTGAGTAAGTAATCTACCTATTATCCCATTCAGATTTCCCTCTTTTTTTGAGATCTCTGGGTATACATAATTTCACCCAACCCTATATGAGTAATAATCAACTCTTAAATGTTGTCCCTGACCACGAAGACAAACTTTGTTGGGACAGGGGATGGCACCTTCTAGAATTGCTTCCAGATGTCTTGGGGGTGATGTTCTTTCTATGTGATATTATAAAAGTAAAATGATTTCTAAGTATTTGATCGGGTTGTTCTGAAGTTCTTATTTGGAATTGTGGCCAGAACATTGTAAGAAGGTGCACCATATCTGCAGCTTGTACCCATAAGTCGGTCTCATAGTGCTATTAGCATCATGCTTTCATATCAATCAGGTAGAGACATTGGGGAGCTCCAATGTCTTCTTCTTGGAAGCTGTTCATTGTTGAAAATATAAACATTATTCATGTAGACATATTTTCAGTGAAATATATAGAAAAAATGGGCATGAAGGAAAGTAAAATGTTCCTTTAAAATCTATCTTCTTTCTGTCCCATACCAGAAGGCTGTTGATATGAGACACAAGTTTTGAATTTTTCTTTTAACATTGTGCTTGCATTTAGAGAAGGATTGACACTGTCTAATTCTAAAACCATTTCTGATTCTGAAGTAGAGATGTAAATACAAAGGAGACATCTTCTAAAGCTGTAGCCCATGCAAAGCACCTAACAGATTATCTCTTTGGGGTTGGGCTCACTCACAGGCCAGTAGCTGTCCCCTTCCTGAGACAAAAAGCATGCGGCGTGTGGCAAACAGAACCAGAAGAGACAGATCAGCTACAAGTGTAGGAAAAATGAAAATATTCCAGATAGTGAGAACAGTGCAAGCCATGGCTTAGAGGCTGCAGCAAACTCAGCAGAACCTTTAGAGCCATTCATCCCTGTGCCAGTAGAGCAGTAACAACACACATCTGCCCTAAGCCAGAAACTGGAAGGAAAACACACTGTGTTTTGACCGTCTTCCAAATAATTCCAGTATGTGAGTAAGTTTTAGGACCTCTGAGCCAGGCTACCAGCTCTAAAATGCTGTTTGCAGGGCTCTTCTTGGGCATAGGACCAGAGGTGAAGTGGATGTAAATTCAGATAAGTTTGTAAGTGCATAATCTACATTGTTTTTGGAGAGTCACCAATAAACATTAGCCATTTAGAGGTTTCAAGAAGTCCTGCAATAAAGACCTTTATTTCTCATTCACCTTTGGATCTCTGTGATTCTGCCTATTCATACTTCCATAAATACCCTCTTAGGGATATTATCCTCACTATTCACATGGATGCGATGTAACCTACAGAAAATTAGAAGACTGTCCCAAAGTCACAGAACCTGTATCCATGTTGGAAAAGACCTTAACAATTTTTCTGACCAGCCTGGTCTACAAGAGCTAGTTCCAGGACAGGCTCCAAAACCACAGAGAAACCCTGTCTCGAAAAACCAAAAAAAAAAAAAAAAAAAAAAAAAAATTCTGTTCCCAATACCCTGCATCCTCTGTCCTTCCACTCTACTGTGTATCCAGGCATAACTCTGTGTTATGTAGTGCCGAAATCTCGGTGGAGACCTCCAAATGACGCACCCCGCTCCCCTGTGTCTGCGCTCTGTGCGCTGGCATGCAGTTCACAAGCTTTGGGCAAGGGTGCTCGAGGTTAAAATACACAGACACACCAGACAGAGAGACAGTGACACAGATCATCCTTGAATTCCCCAAGAATGCCCCCTTGATTGTGTTCAGGAGCAGATTATATAGAGATAGCCATGCCTCAGCCAAATGCACCAAAAACCATCCTCCTGCCATCAGGAACTCCTGAAGGTCTCATGGTCAGAGCAGCTGTAGGAACTCAGATCAGGAGATTACAAGAAATTCAGGATCTGGGGTCTCACCGAGCTGGAAGGTGGAGGCGCAGTGGGGCGGAGCAGTGGGCTCCGACTCCATCAGGATGGGGTATATTTCATCCAGGCCGGTTGGCCCAGGCTGGGACAGAGGTCCAGGCCAACAGGCCTTGTGGCAGTTGTGCTGAGCTTCTGCGACCTGAGGCCCAATGCTGGAAGTTGGCCTAGTGTTCTTGCCTCATCAGTCCTCGAGGCTGGTCCCGGGGTTTGCATGTGTCGCAGCCCCTCAGTGGCCACTGCTTGGAGTCGCCACAGCTCACAGTCCACTGCAACATTTCAGGAGGTCTCGAGGATTCAAACCCCATGAATATCAAATCCTTAGGCTTTTTTTGTCTTTGGAGACAAAAACAGAACCTCTTTTCCAAAACATCAAATTCTTAAGCCCATATTTTAAAGTCAAGATACTTTTCTTAGCAGTTCTTAGAATCAAATGTCTTTCTCCAGTCCAGAACACAAAAGACAACACAATCCACATATCATACATCTGTACACATTTATCTTTTTAAGCTATAAACATTATCTATTCCCAATACATATGTCCCCTCCGGCTGGGGAAAACCCTGTTTGCTTACCTCTCTTTCTTGGTTGGTTCCACTTGCTGCCAAACTGAGCAAAGGATGTCAAGATAAACACATATACCCCAATCCACCCTCACCTTCTGAGGGTGACCTCTCAGCGTTCCCTAGTTCCCAATATCTCGGCTAGGACCTCCTATTGATGAAATCTCGGTGGAAGACCTCCAATTGCTGCACACCCAGTAACTGAGCTTCGAGCAAGGGGCTGGAGGTTAAAATACACAGACAGAGAGACAGCAACTTGGTCATCCTTGAATTCCCCAAGAACGCCCCCTTTATTGTGTCCAGGGGCAGATTATATAGAGATAGCCACACCCCAGCCAAACCCACCAAAAACCATCAGGAACTCCTGAAGGTCTTGTGCTCAGAGCAGTTGTAGGCACTCAGATCAGGGGATTACAAGAAATTTAGGATCTGGGGTCTCACTGCTACCAACAATGTAGCTCAGAAGCAGGACAAAAGTCTCTGAGTTTATCTTGAAGGAATTTTCTGACTACTCATCCCTGAAGCACCTACTCTTCTGTGCTCAGTTATGTACCTGGTGACCCTGCTCGGAACACTGCCTTCATGGCTGTGTGCATGTGGGATCTCTGTCTACCCACACTCATATACAATTTCTGAGTAATATTTCCATTTAGAGTATCTTCTACACATCTACTTTTGTGCCTCTGATGCTGTTCCACCTTCTCTCATCCCAGAAGACCATCTTCTCTAATGGCTGTGACATCCAGATGCATCTGAGACATTCCACAGGCTCCACAGAATGCCTGCTGCTTGTCATCATGGCCTGTGATCACTACCTTGCTATTTGACAGCAACGCAGGTACCCCATGCACATGAACCACACGTTTTTCTCGATGCCTCCAAGAGTCTTCTGGGTACTCTACCTCTTCAGGTTGGTGACAGAAACAGTCATTGCCATGAGAGTGCCATTGTATTGCCACCAAGTATTCAGACACTTCACCTGCAAGGTCCTGGATGTGCTGAAGCTGGCCTGTGGTGACACATCAGTCAGCAATGACTTTGTCCTTGTGGGTGCTATCCTTCTGCTGCCTCTACTCAAGTACCACATTTGCCTTTCTGACATGCCAATCCTGGTCACCTTCCTGAAGGTGTCCTCAGCCAGTAGGCCCTGCAAATGCTTTTCCACTTGCTTGGAGTACCTTGCTGTGGTCCTATTTTTCTATAGCATCATCATGTTCATGTACATGAAGCCTTTAAACATAAAGGGCTGTATCTCTAACATGGTCTTCACAGTCCTCAGCATTGTGCTCACACCCATAAAGCAGGCAGTGATCTGCAAAGATAGGGATCTTGACTTTCTCTCTATCTCATCAAATGCCAATACCAATGCAGAGTAGATTATAGAACTCTGGGAACCTCCACTGCAGAGACACAGCCTAAGTCTTACTAAAATTGTCAGCGTGACTCCCCAATTCTTCCCCTGTCCTGAACTTGCCTGAGCTAGTACCCAGCACCTTAATCTGATCTAATCTCAAGACTTCAGCCTTGGCCAGGAAGTGGTGGTGCATAACTTTAATCCCAGCACTCGGGAGGCAGAGGCAGGCAGATCTCTGGGAGTTTGAGGCCAGCCTGGTCTACAAGAGCTAGTTCCAGGACAGGCACCAAAGCTACAGAGAAACCCTCTCTCGAAAAAAAAAAAAAGGACTTCAGCCTTGGTTAGGTTCCTTCATTCACATCTATAATATCAGCATTTATTAAGTTAAGGCAGATTGATGGTTAAATTAATGTCCTCTTGTGCTACATAGTATGACCAGTACCATGAAAATAAATAGATACTAGACATTGGTATTGCCCTTCTTAATGTGTCCTCAGTGGGGAGCTGGGAGTACCATTTTACTATTTAAGAGTGCATCATTTCCTGACTGACAGTCACAAATGGCTCCTCACTGCTCTCAAGATGAAAAAGATGCTCATTAGCAGGACATCACAGCTGCCTGCCTGCATGCCTAGATCCCAGTCTTCTCCTACACTTTCACAGTCACACACAATTGACAAATGTGTGTTTCGATCTTCCCTAAACTCCCTACCTCACAAACACTTGTGTTCTCCTTGTGAGGCAGTTATTTTCAGCTCTCATTCAAGAGCAGTTGAACCCTCTTTTCCTTTAGGCTCAAAGCCATTTTCTCCTCTCATTATCTCCCTCCTGTGTCCTTGGTTTCTAATATTTTGTTTTGCTCATTCCTTCTTTATTTCCTTTTTTTTCCATTCAAATATTTACACTTCCTTCCCTCCTCCCAATCCCCTCCCACTCCCCAATCTACCTCCTCCCTCCCTCTCCCTGCTTGATAGAGGGCAGGGAACACTGTCATGTGGGAAGTCCAAGGCCCTCCCCACTACATCCAGGCCTAGGGAGCTGTGCATCCAAATAGACTAGGGTCCCAAAAAGCCAGAACATGCCATAAAACAAGTCCCAGTGCCTTTAACAATGGCTTCTCAGTCAGCCCCCATTGTCAGCCGCATTCAGAGAGTCCGGTTTGATCATGTGCTCATTCAGACCCGGTCCAGCTGGATTTGGTGAGCTCCCATTAGAATAGGCACCCTGTCTCAGTGGGTGGACCAATCCCTTGCAGTCCTGACTTCTTTGCTCATGTTCTCCCTCCTTCTGCCCTTCAACTGGACCTCAGGAGCTCAGTCCGTTGTTCTGATGAGGGTCTCTGTCTCTATCTCCATCCATCGTGGCCCAAGGAAGATTCTATGGGTGATATTCGAGATCAGTGTGATAGTCTGATCTCACATCAATGTGACAGTGGGGCAAGGACAGTTCAGGCACCTTTGCCTTTGCTGTCCAAGGACCTAGCTGGGGACATCCCCATGGACACCTGGGATCCCTCTAGAGGCAAGTCTCTTGCCAACCCTAAAATGCATTCCTTAGTGTAGCCATCTTCTTCCCTGCTCCTATATCGGCCCTTCCTCCATCTCCACCCTCCCCCTCCCCCAAGCTCTTGCCAGTCCTTCCCTTCTCCCTTCTCTCTTCCACTTTCCCCTTCCCCCAACTTCACTCCCACCCCTGCCCTCACCCCCATGCTCACAACTATTGCCCAGAAGACTTTTTTGCTTCCAATTTCCAGGAGGACCTATATATGTTTTTCTTTGGGTTCACCTTGTTATTTGGCTTCTCTAGGCTTGTGAACCATAGGCTTTGTATATCCTTTGTTTATGGCTAGAGTCCACAAATGAGTGAGTACATACCAAATTCATTTTTTTGGGTCTGAGTTATCTCACTCAGGATAGTGTTTTCGATTTCCATCCATTTGCATGCAAAATTCAAGATGTCATTTTTTTTTTACCACTAAGTAAGTAGTACTCTAATATATATATATTCCATACTTTCTTTTCTTTTTTTTTTTTTTTTTGGTTTTTCGAGACAGGGTTTCTCTGTGGTTTTGGAGCCTGTCCTGGAACTAGCTCTTCTAGACCAGGTTGGTCTCGAACTCACAGAGATCCGCCTGCCTCTGCCTCCCGAGTGCTGGGATTAAAGGCGTGCGCCACCACCGCCCGGCTTCCATACTTTCTTTATCCATTCTTCCATTGAGGAGCAGCTAGGTTATTTCCAGGTTCTGGTTATTAAAAACAGTGCTGCTATAAACATAGTCAAACAAATGCTTTTGTAGTATGTCTGGGCATCTCTTGGGTATATTCCCAAGAGTGGTATTGCTGGTGAGGTAGGCTGATTCTGAATTTCCTGAGAAACCACCACACTGATTTCCAAAATGGTTGCACAAGTTTGCATTCCCACCAGCAGTGGATGAGTGAGCGTTCCCCTTACTCCATATCCTTTCAAACCAAGGCTATCATTAGTGTTCATTATATATTTTGGAGATTAGTCCTTTGTCTAATATGGGGTTGGTGAAGATCTTCTCCCATCCTTTCTGACAGGTGTAAGATGGTATCTCAAAGTTGTTTTGATTTGCATTTCCGTAATCACTACGGAAGTTGAACATGACCTTAAGTGTCATTTGGCCATTTGAACTTCTTCTGTTGAGAATTCTCTGTTCAGTTCAGCACCCCATTTTTAAATTGGGTTAATTAGAATTTTAGTTTCTAGTATTTTTTTTTTTTTGGTTTTTCGAGACAGGATTCCTCTGTGGCATGGAGCCTGTCCTGGAACTAGCTCTGTAGACCAGGCTGGTCTTGAACTCACAGAGATCTGCCTGCCTCTGCCTCCCGAGTGCTGGTATTAAAGGCATGCGCCACCATCGCCCAGCTAGTGTCTAGTTTCTTGAGTTCATTATATATTTTGGAGATCAGTCCTTTGTCTAATATGGGGTTGGTGAAGATCTTCTCCCATCCAGTAGGATGCTTTTTTGTCTTAATGAGAGTATCATTTGCTTTACAGAAGCTTCTCAGTTTCTGGAGGTCCCATTTATTCATTGTTGCTCTCATTGTCTGTGCTAATGGGGTTTCTAATATTTTTATGACCCGATGATATTTTTAGGAATGTATTTTTTTATTGATTTTTTTTGAGTTCTACATTGCTCTTTACTCCCCTTCCTGTCTTTTCCCTACCCTCTTTAACACTCCCTCATTGTCCGTATGCTGCCAATTTAGTCAGGAGATCCTGTCTTCCTCTACTTCCCATGTACATTATATCATGTAAGTCCCTCCTAATGTCCTCATTGTGGTCTAAGTTCTCTGGGATTGTGGTTTGTAGGCTAGTTTTCTTTGCTTTATTTTTAAAAACCACCTATAAGTGAGTATATGTGGCAGTTTTCATTCTGTGTCTTGGTTACCTCACTCAAAATAATGTTTTCTAGCTATATCCATTTCCTGCAATATTCAACCTGTCATTATTTTTTTTTTTTGCTGTGTAGTACTCCATTGTGTAAATGTACCACATTTTCCTTATCTGTTTTTTGGTCAAAGAGCATTTAGGTTGTTTCCAGGTTCTGGCTATGACAAACAAAGCTGCTATGAACATAGTTGAGCACATGTCCTTGTGCATTTTTGAGCATCCTTTGGTTATATACCCAAAAGTGGTATTATTGGGTCTTGAGGAAGGTTGTTTCCTAATTTTCTGTGAAATCACAACACTGATATCCAAAGAGGTTGTACCCCTTGAATTCCCACCAGCAATGCAGAAGTGTTCCCTTTTCCCCACAATCTCTCCAGCATAAGTTGTGATCAGTATTTTTGATCTTGGCCATTCTTACAGGTGTAAGACAGAATCTCAGAGTTGTTTTGCTATTTTCTGATGTCTAAAGATGTTGAACATTTCCTTAAGTGTCTTTCAGCCCTTTTAGATTCCTCTGCTGAGAGTTCTCTGTTTAGGTCTGTGCTCCATTTTTTAAAATTAGATTATTTGTTCTTTTGATGACCAATTTCTTGAGTTCTTTGTCTACTTTGGAGATCAGACCTCTGATATGGGGTTAGTGATGATCTTTTCCCATTCTGTAGGCTGTTGTTTTGTCCTGTTGACCATCTCCTTTGCTTTGCAGAAGATTTTCAGTTTCAGGAGGTCTAATTTATTAATTGTTTCTATCAGTGTCTGTGATGCTGGGATTATATTTAGGAAGTGGTCTCCTGTGCCCTTGTGTTCATGTGTACTTCCCACTTTCTCTTCTATAAATTTCAGTGAGGCTGGCTCCATGTTGAGGTCTTTGATCCATTTGGAGTTGAGTTTTGTGCATGGTGATAGATATGGGTCTATTTTTATTTTCTACATGTTGATATCCAGTCATTCCAGCATCATTTGTTATATAGGCTTTCTTTTTTTCCATTTGACATTTTTTGCTTTGTCAGAAATCAGGTGTTCAAAGGTGTATGGATTAATATCTGGTTCTTTGATTTGGTTCATTCATCTTCTGTCTGTTCTTTTGCCAATACCAGGCTGTTTTCAGGATTGTAGCTCTGTAGTAAAGTTTGAAGTCAGGAATTGTGATGCCTCCAGATGTTCTTTTATTGTACAGGATTGTTTTGGCTATCCTGGGATATTTTCTTTTCCATATGAAGTTGAGTACCTTTCTTTCGAGGTCTGTGAAGAATTTTTCTGGAATTTTGATGGTCAGTGCATTGAATCTGTAGAGTGCTTTTGTAGTAAGATTGCCATTTTTACTATGTTTATTTTGTCTAGCAAAAAGTATGGAAGATCTTTCCACTTTCTGTTTTCTTCTTAATTTCTTTCTTCAAAGATTCAAAGTTCTTGTTATACAAGTCTTCCACTTGTTTGGTTAGAGTTACTTTGAAATATTTTATGCTACTTTTGGTTATTGTGAAGAGTGTTGTTTCTCTGATTTCTTTTCCAGCCCTTTTATTATCTTTGTATAGGAGGGATATTGTTTTTTTTTCTGATCCAGTATTGTGCTACATTACTGAAAGTGTTTATGATTTGTAGAAGTTCCTTGGTAGAATTTTGGAATCGCTTATGTAAACTATCATACCATCAACAAACAGTGAGCGTTTGGCTTTTTCTTTTCTGATTTATAGTCAATTGATCTCCTTTTGGTGTCTTATTGCCCTACCTAGGACCTCAAGAACTATATTGAATAGATATAAAGAGAGTGGACAATCTTGTCTTGTTCTTGATTTCAGTGGAATAGCTGGGTGTTTCTCTACATTTAGTTTGATGTTGGCTGTTGGCTTGCTGAGTATTGCATTTATTATGTTTATGTTTAGGTATATTCCTTTTATCATGAAGGGATGTTGTATTTTATCTAATGCTTTTTCGTTATCTAATGAGATGATCATGTGCTTTTTATTTTTCAGTTTGTTTATATGATGGATAATGTTGACAGATTTTTGTTTGTTGAACCATTCTTGCATCTCTTGGATGTAGCCAACTTGATCATGTTGGATGAATGATCTGATGTGTTCTTGGATTTGATTTGCCAGTATTTTTTTTTTTTTTTTTTGTATTTTTGGATCAATGTTCACGAGTGAGATTGGTCTGTAATTTTCTTTATAATGTCTTTCTGTGGTTTGAGTGTCAGGGTAATTGTAGCCTCAAAAAAAAGGGTTTGGCATTGTTCCTTCTGTTTCTATCATGTGAAATAACTCAAGGAGTATTGGTATTAGTTTCTCTTTGAAAGTCTTGTATAATTCTGAGCTGAAACCATCTGGTCCTGGGCTTTTTTTGGTTGGGAGTCTTTTGGAGGCTGTTTCTATTTATTCATCAGTTATAGGTGTGTTTAATTTTTATCTGGTGTTGATTTAATTTTGGTAAGTGATATTTATCCAGAAAGTTGTCTATTTCCTTTAAGTTTTCCAATTTTGTGGCGTTTTCAAAATATGACCTGATGATTCTCTGTATTTCCTCCATGTCTGTTGTTATGCCCCCCTTTTCATTTCTGATTTTGTTCATTTGCATATTTTCTCTCTGCCTTTTGGTCAATTTGTATAAAGTTTTGTCTATTTTGCTGATTTTCTATAAGAACCTACTCTTTGTTTCAGTGATTCTTTGTATTGTTTTTTTCTGTTTCTATTTTGTTGATTTCAGCTCTTAATTTGATTTTTCCTGCTGTCTTGATTTCTTAGGTGAGTTTACTACTTTTTGTTCAAAAGTTTTCAAAGGTTTTATTAATTCACTAATGTGGGATTTTTCTGTCTTCTATATGCAGGCATTTAGTGCTATGAACTTTTCTCTTAACTCTACTTTCATTGTGTCCCATAAATTTGGATATGTTGTGTGGTCATTTTCATTGAATTTTAGAAATTCTTTAATTTCTTCTTTTTTTTTTCTTTCTTGACCCATTGATAATTCTGGTTAGCATTGTTTAATTTCCATGTTTGTGGATTTGATGAAATTAGTATGCTGTTGACTTCTAGTTTTTAACCAGATGATCTGATAAAGTACATAGGGGTATTCCGATTTTTTTTGTATTTGTTGAGGTTTGTCTTGTTACTGAGTATGTGGTTGATTTTTGAGTAAGTTCCATCAGGTATGGAGAAGAAAATATATTCTTTTCTGTTTGAAAGGAATATTCTATCAAAGTCTGTTCAGTACATTTGAGTCATAACATCTGTTAGATACCTTATTTCTCTGTTAATTTTTTGTCTGAATGACCTGTCCAGTGGTGAGAGGGGAACATTGAAGTTTCCACTATTAGTATGTGGGGTTTTATGTATGTTTTAAGTTTTAGAAGTGTTTCTTTTACAAATGAGCGTGGCCTTATATTTGGGACATTGATGATCCGTAATGAGATTTCTCTTGATAGATTTTTCTTATGACTAATATGAAATAACCTTCTTGTCTCTTCTGAACAATTTTAGCTTGAAGTCTATCTTGTTAGATATTAGGATATCTACAGCCACTTGTTTCTTAGGTCAATTTGATTGAATACTTTTTCCAACCCTTTACTCTGAGACAATGTCTGTCTTTGAGGTTGAGATGTGTTTCTTTTATGCAGGAGGAGGATGAATTCTTTATTTGTATCCAATCTGTTTGCCTGTGTCTTTATATAGGTGAGTTGACTCCATTTATATTAAGAGATATTAGTGACCAGTGATTGGGCTGGAGAGATGCTCAGTGGTTAAGAGCATTGCCTGCTCTTCCAAAGGTCCTGAATTCAATTCCCAGCAACCACATGGTGGCTCACAACCATCTGTAATGAAGTCTGGTGCCCTCTTCTAGCCTGCAAACTTACACACAGACAGAATATTGTATACATAATAAATAAATAAATATTTTTAAAAGAATGACCAGTGATTGCTATCTCCTATTAATTTAGTATTCATTGTTGGTGATGTTAATTCGTGCCTTTTTCCCTTCTTTTGGATTTACTGCTATGAGACCATCAATTGTCTGTGTTTTTCTTGGTTAACCTAACTTTCTTCAGTTTTCCTTTTAGTATTTTGTGTATGGCTGAGTTTATGGCTAGGTACTGGTTAAATCTAGTTTTGTCCTGGAATATCTTGTTTTTTTTTTTTTTTTTTTTTTTTTTTTTTTTTTTTTTAAAGACTTATTTATTTATTATGTATACAACATTCTCCCTCCACATATGTCCACACACCAGAAGAGGGCACCAGATCTCGTTACAGATGGTTGTGAGCCTCCATGTGGTTGCTGGGAATTGAACTCAGGACCTCTGGAAGAGCAGCCAGTGCTCTAAACCGCTGAGCCATCTCTCCAGCCCCTGGAATATCTTGTTTTGTCCTTCTCTGGTGATTGAAAGTTTTACTGGGTATAGTAGTCTGGGCTGGCATCCGTGGTCTCTTAATATCTGCATAATGCTTGACCATGACCTTCTGGCTTTTATTGTCTTCAATGAGAAGTCAGGTGTAATTCTGATAGGTCTGCCTTAAATGGTACTTGGCCTTTTTCGTTTACAGCTCTTAATGTTCTTTCTTTACTCTGTATGTTTAGTGTTTTGATTATTATGTGGTGAGAGGACCCAAAAAGATGAATATGGTATGTACTACCTCATTAGTGGATTCTAGCCATGAACAAAGGTCATTGAGCCTACAGTTCATGATCCTAGAGAAGCTAAATAACAAGGTGAACCCAAAGAAAAACATATAGATCCTCCTGGAAATTGGAAGCAGACAAGATCACCAGGCAAAAGTTTGGAGCATGGGGATGGGGTTGGAGTGGAGGGAAGGGGAGAGGGGAAGAAAGAAGGGAGAAGGGGAGGATTAGAGAGATTTTGGGGGACTGGGAGGGTTTAGATGGAGGAAGGGTGGATATGGGAGCAGGGAAGAAGATATCTTAATTAAGGGAGCCATTTTAGGGTTGGCAAGAGACTTGGCTCTAGAGGGCTTCCCAGGTGTCCAAAGGGATGTCCCTAGCTAGGTCCTTGAACAGTAAAGGAAAGGGTGCCTGAACTGGCCTTGTCCTATAGCCACACTGATGAATATCTTGAATATCATCATAGAACCTTCATCGGGTGATGGATGGAGATAAGACAGAGACCCACATTGGAGCACTAGACTGAGCCACCAAGGCACAGATGAAGAGCAGAAAGAGGGAGAATATAAGAAAGGAAGGCGTCCATCCATGGAGACTCTGGAACCTATCTACTAGGAGCTCATTAAGGCCAGCTGGACTGGGTCTGGACAAGCATGTTATCAAACTGGACTCTCTGGATGTGGCTGACAATGAGGGTGGACTGATAAGCCAATGATAATGACACTGGATTTTGATTCTACTGCATGTACTGGCTTTATGGAAGCATAGTCTGTTTGGATGCACACCTTCCTAGGATGGAGAGGGGGGCCTTGGACTTCCCACAAGAAAGGGCATCCTGACTTCTCTTAGGAATGGATAGCGAGGGGGAGAGGGAGTGGGAGGGAAATGGGAGGATGGGAGGAGGTGGAATTTTAAATCAATCAATACATTTAAATAAATACAAAAATACAATGCTCTCAGGGCTGGAGAGATTGCTCAGTGGTTAAGAGCATTCCATGCTCTCCCAAAGGTTCTTAGTTCAATTCCCAGCAACCACATGGTGGCTCACAACAATCTATAAAGAGGTCTGGTGCCCTCTTCTGGCCTACAGGCATACACACAACAGAATATTGTATATATAATAAATAAATAAGGGGCTGGAGAAATGGCTCAGCGGTTAAGAGCACTGACTGCTCTTCCAGAGGACCCGGGTTCAATTCCCAGCACCCACATGGCAGCTCACAACTGTCTGAAAATCCAGTTCCAAGGGATCTGACACCCTCACACCAATGCACATAAAATAAAGATAAATAAATCATAAAAAAATTTAAAAAAAAATAAATAAATATTTTTTTAAAAAAATGCAATGCTCCATCAATCTTAAAAAAAAACACAACAAAATTTAGTTAATTACTTAAGAACAGCACATCCCCATACAGGTTTGTTTTGGGCAGACTATCAAGGAACATAGAGCTTGCAGACAGCTGTGAGCCATGAGGTTACAGAACAAAGCTTGGTTCAGGCATTTGCTGATCTAAAATGCAAGCTGGAACAGCCCCTCCTCCCAGAGTCAGATCTCAGCCTAATCAGAGTAGGGTTGGCAGAAGCCAGAGAAGCTGGAAGCTGCAGAGGAATTTCAGCCAAAAGCCACAAGAAGCAATAAGTCAGCCACTTAGTAGGAGGGACTAAGCCACTTGGGCATAGGAGGAAGGAAATTGTAAAGTTGTCTTCCAGGAGGCCAACACAATGGTGCACAGCTGTGTGCCAGAGGGGAGGTGGTTAAGTTGCAGAGAGGTAGTTCAGCTGTGTGTGGTGGGAGAGGGCTGCAGGAGAGACCCAGAAATAGTGAGGATTCTGGCCATATGGTCACCAATTTGTTGTTGTACAAAGAGTTCCTAAATAGTCCAGAATAGAGATAACAAAGGTTTACTCATCTGGAAATGAACTAAAAGAAAGAATACTAGTCCATAGCCTTCTGTGAGCAATGGGAATGGGAACCAAATCCAACAGCCAAGAGGCTTTGTCTGCATTTATCGTACATGAGATGATGCCCAAGGTATCTTAAAGGCTATTGACTGCAGGAGTTCCCCAGCACAGGCTACCTGTGTTGCACATATATTTTGCACCACAGTAGATGGCAGTAGCATCTCTACCCATCCAAGAAATCTCCTCAAGCCCACAGTCTTCCCTCTTCCTCACCCTTTTCTAGGATGGCAAATAGTATAGGTAAATCCCATATTCTATCCCACATATGACCTTCTCCCAACTATTTTAGTCATCCCTGTCAATATTTCATACTTTTATGTTTGACCCTCTCTGTCTATCTTTCCACATGGCTGAGCTTGCATCACCATCTCCATCACTTACACCCTCATGGAGCCCATCTGTTTGGAACAAGGTGTCCCCTGCTTTCTTAAAAAGAATACCATCATTTCTTTGGTGCAAGGTCATATTTTTTTAGAAATACCTAACATTACTAAAAAGGTGAAAAGAAGAGTAGCTATCTGTAACCACATTGCCCTGAAAGAAAGCAACTATTAGTATCTCACCACAATTTTCCAGAATTTTCTAGACCTAAACATATATCCATAGGACAATAATTAAAAAAAATAAGATTAGGACAAAAGTTAATGCAATGTTTTATGGTCTGCATATTTCCCCTCCCATTGATGATATCATGATAATTTTCTATAATCCAATATTTCTTTAAAAATGTTTTCTATCTTTTGCATTTCACCATTGTACTCCACAGAAATTTATTTAAAAATTTCTGTTCTACTTGAACATCAAGTTTGCAATTTTTTTGTAACTTGGATTAATGTATTTTGTGCTGTAAGTAAAATTTGTACATATTAATCATTAACTGTACCAGATTTTGCCTTTTTTTTTGGTTTTTCAGGACAGGGTTTCTCTGTAGCTTTGGAGTCTGTCCTGGAACTAGCTCTTGTAGACCAGGCTGGTCTCGAACTCACAGAGATCTGGCTGTCTCTGCCTCCCGAGTGCTGCAAATTTTTCTTTTATTCTTGTGTGTGTGTGTGTGTGTGCACCTGTGGGTGTATGTACATGTGAATGTGTCTCATGTTTCCCAGGCTGATCTTAAGCTTTCTTTGTGTTTGAGGAGTGCCTTTAACTTCTGATCTCCTTGTTTCTGTCTCCTAAGTGCTGGGATTGTAGGTATGTAACACCATGATATAGCTGTGCGCTTCATTTTTTCTTCAACTAGATTCCTAGTACTGGCAGTGTAGGATTAACAGATCTGACGTTTAAGGACCCTGTTTTCCAATTACTATATAAGAGGTTCATATTGATTTGTTACCCCTCCAACTCTTTATTTAACAATCTGCACAAGATCAAGAAAAGCTGGTACACTAAGTGTTTAAGGGAAGATAATATCCTGTCAGAGATTGAATTAAAAGTAGCATAGCCAGACTGATGCCAGCCCTGACTCATGCATGCTCAGAAGATGTCTCTGAGCCCTGGTAACTTCCCTTTCACCTCTGTATCAACGTCAGTGGCAGATCCAGTCCTGCATTGCTACAAATGCCTTGGGAAGAGCCCTATTTAGGAACCACCACTTGGGTAATATTGAATCCTTGGTTACACCACAGGAAAATATTCCAGCAAAAGCCAAAGAGACATTGAGGGGGAAGTGTGTACACAGAAGATTAGGTACTAAATAAAGAGAGACACTGTGCTTAGGTGTCTTTACAAAAGATACAGAAAGAGGGCGCTGGGACCGAATCTGAACCGGGAGGACATAGGGGTGGCCGGTAGCTCCTTTGTTCCCATAGCCTGCCGCAGCGAGCGGGGTGGGCCCTTTGTTCACGAGCTAACCAAGCAGCGCAGAGTTTCGATCTGGGCACCGAGTGAAACATCATTGTGGTGAGTGAGTGCTGCGGCAGCTGGGATCATACCTCAGCCCGCCCACACTTCCTGGCCATCCTACAGGGGCTATACTGCCCAAACCCCCTCTCTCTTCCTATCCCACTCAGCTTACATCCAGATCCCCACACCCCCTGTCTCCCTCCCTCCTTTGGGGCATAGCGCCTCCCTGCCCAGCCTGCTAGGGCGCTGGGACCGAATCTGAACCGGGAGGACATAGGGGTGGCCGGTAGCTCCTTTGTTCCCATAGCCTGGCCGCAGTGAGCAGGGTGGGCCCTTTGTTCGCAAGCTAACCAAGCAGCGTGGAGTTTCATTCTGGGCACCGAGTGAAACATCATTGTGGAGAAACATCTCTGGGGAGTGACATCACTGGGAAGGTACATCAGTGGGCAAGAAGACCTGATCCTATAAAAGAAGATCCAAAGGGGAGTATTGGGAGGAAGAGATGGGCAGACGCCAATGCAGGAATTCTCCCAACAATCTGAAAAACAACACGAAACCACCAGAAGCCAGTGACCCCACAACAGGAGGACATGAACACCTTAATCAAGAAGAAGTAGAAAAAACTGACTTCATGAAAGTGATTGACACCCTTAAACAGCATATAAAAAACACCCTTATAGAAATGGATGAGAAGTATAATAGAAAGTTCGAGGAATTGAGTAAATCAGTGAATGATACCCTAGGAAACCAAGGAAAAACAATCAAGCAGATAAAGGAAACAGTTCATGACTTGAAAACTGAAATGGAGGCAAAGAAGAAAACACAAACAGAGGGCTGACTGGACATGGAAAATCTAGGTAAACGAATAGAGACTACAGAATCAAGTATAACCAGCAGAATACAAGAGATAGAAGAAAGAATCTCAGATTCTGAGGATAACATAGAGAAAATAAACACTCTGATCGAAGAAAACAGCAAGTCCAACAAACTCTCATCACAAAACATTCAGGAAATATGGGACACAATAAAAAGACCAAACCTAAGAATAATTGGAGTAGAAGAAGGAGAAGAAGTGCAGCTCAACGGTACAGAAAATATACTTAATAAAATTATAGAAGAAAACTTTCCCAACCTGAAGACAGATGTACCTATGAAGGTTCAAGAAGCATACAGAACACCAAATAGGCTGGATCAAAAGAAAACATCCCCTCACCATATAATAATCAAAACACAAAATATACAGAATAAAGAAAGAATATTAAGAGCCGCAAAGGAAAAAGGCCAAGTTACTTATAAAGGTAAACCTATCAGACTTACACCTGACTTCTCTATGGAAACCATGAAAGCCAGAAGGTCCTGGATAGATGTTCTCCAAAAACTAAGAGACCACGGATGCAAGCCCAGACTACTATATCCAGCCAAACTTTCATTCACTATAAATGGAGAAAACAAAATTTTCCAGGATAAAAACAAATTTAAACAATACGTAGCCACAAATCCAGCCTTACAGAAAATAATAAAAGGAAAATCACTAACCAAGGAGTCCAACAATGACCACAATAACTCAGACATCTAGAGACTCTTCACCAGCACAAATCAAAGAAGGAAAACACACAAACCCTACTACTTAAAAAGTGACCGGAGTTAACAACCACTGGTCATTAATATCACTTAATATCAATGGGCTCAACTCACCTATAAAAAGGCACAGGCTAAGAGATTGGATAAGAAAACAGGATCCAACATTCTGCTGTCTACAAGAAACACACCTCAACCAGAAAGACAGGCACCTACTCAGAGTAAAGGGCTGGGAAAAGGCTTATCAAGCAAATGGACCTAAGAAACAAGCAGGTGTGGCCATACTAATTTCTAACAAAGTTGACTTCAAACTTAAATCAATCAGAAGAGATGGAGAGGGACATTTTATACTCATAACAGGAACAATTCATCAGGAAGAAGTCTCAATCCTGAATATCTATGTCCCTAATATAAAAGCACCCACTTACGTAAAAGAAACATTACTAAAACTCAAGGCAGCCATCAAACCGCACACACTAATAGTAGGAGACTTCAACACTCCTCTCTCACCAATGGACAGGTCAATCAGACAGAAACCTAACAGAGAAATTAGAGAATTAATGGAGGTAATGAAGCAAATGGACTTAACAGATATCTATAGATTATTCCACCCAAAGAGGAAAGAATATACCTTCTTCTCTGCAGCTCATGGAACCTTCTCGAAAATTGACCACATACTTGGTAACAAAGCGAACTTACACAGTTACAAAAAAATATTAGTAACCACCTGTGTCTTATCAGATCACCATGGATTAAAGTTAGAATTCAACAACAATGCTACCCCCAGAAAGCCTACAAACTCATGGAAACTGAACAGTCATCTACTGAACCATACCTGGATTAAGGAAGAAATAAAGAAAGAAATTAAAGTCTTCCTTGAATTCAATGAAAATAAAGAAACAACATACTCGAACTTATGGGACACTATGAAAGCAGTCCTGAGAGGAAAGTTCATAGCACTAAGTTCCCACCTAAAGAAAACAGAGAAAGCACATATTGGAGACTTAACAGCCCACTTGAAAGCTCTAGAAAAAAAAGAAGCAGACTCACCTAGGAGGAGTAGAAGACTGGAAATAATCAAATTGAGGGCTGAAATCAACAAAATAGAAACACAGAAAACAATCCAAAGAATCAATGAAACAAAAAGCTGGTTCCTGGAGAAAATCAACAAGATTGATAAACCCCTATCCAAACTAATCAAACGAAAGAGAGAGAACACGCAAATTAATAAGATCAGAAATGAAAAGGGGGACATAACCACAGACACAGAGGAAATTCAGAGAGTCATTAGATCTTACTACAAAAGCCTATATGCCACAAAACTGGAAAATGTAAAAGAAATGGACGCTTTTTTAGATAAATACCATTTACCAAAACTAAACCAGGACCAGGTGAACAATCTAAACAGACCTGTAAGTCGCGAAGAATTAGAAGCTGTTATCAAAAACCTCCCTACCAAAAAAAGCCCAGGACCAGATGGTTTCAATGCAGAATTCTACCAGAACTTCCAAGAAGACCTAATACCTATACTCCTTAATGTATTCCACAATATAGAATCAGAAGGGTCATTACCAAATTCCTTTTATGAAGCCACAATTACTCTGATACCAAAACCACTCAAAGACTCAACCAGGAAAGAGAACTACAGGCCAATCTCACTCATGAATATCGACGCAAAAATCCTCAACAAAATACTGGCAAACCGAATCCAAGAACACATCCGAAAAATTATCCATTATGATCAAGTAGGCTTCATTCCTCAGATGCAGGGCTGGTTCAACATACGAAAATCTATCAATGTAATCCAGCATATAAATAAACTGAAAGAAAAAAACCATATGATCATTTCATTAGATGCTGAAAAAGCATTTGACAAAATTCAACATCCATTTATGTTAAAAGTCTTGGAGAGATTAGGGATACAAGGGTCATACCTAAATATAATAAAAGCTATATACAGCAAGCCGACAGCTAACATCAAATTAAATGGAGAGAAACTCAAAGCCATCCCGCTTAACTCAGGAACACGGCAAGGCTGTCCACTCTCACCATACCTCTTCAATATAGTGCTTGAAGTTCTAGCAATAGCAATAAGACAACATAATGGGATCAAGGGGATTCAAATTGGAAAGGAAGAAGTTAAACTTTCGTTATTTGCAGATGATATGATAGTGTACATAAGCGACCCCCAAAACTCCACCAAAGAACTTATACAGCTGATAAACAGCTTTAGTAATGTGGCAGGATACAAGATCAACTCCAAAAAATCAGTTGCCCTCTTATACACAAAGGATAGGGAAGCAGAGAGGGAAATCAGAGAAGCTTCACCATTCACGATAGCCACAAACAGCATAAAATATCTGGGGGTAAATCTAACCAAGGAAGTGAAAGATCTATTTGACAAGAACTTTAAGGCATTGAAGAAAGGCAACCGAATCCAAGAACACATCCGAAAAATTATCCATTATGATCAAGTAGGCTTCATTCCTCAGATGCAGGGCTGCATCAATTGAAGGGGATACCAAAAAATGGATGGACCTCCCTTGCTCTTGGATTGGGAGGATCAACATAGTAAAAATGGCAATTCTACCAAAGGCAATTTATAGATTCAATGCAATCCCCATCAAGATCCCATCAAAATTCTTCACAGATCTGGAGAAGACAATAATCAACTTTATATGGAAAAACAAAAAACCCAGGATAGCCAAAACAATCCTATACAATAAAGGATCTTCTGGAGGCATTACCATCCCTGACTTCAAACTCTATTACAGAGCTACAGTAATGAAAACAGTGTGGTACTGGCATAAAAACAGAGAAGTCGACCAATGGAATCGTATAGAAGACCCGGATTTTATCCCACAAACCTATGAACACCTCATTTTCGATAAAGGAGCTAAAAGTATGCAATGGAAGAAAGAAAGCATCTTCAACAAATGGTGCTGGCACAACTGGATGTCAACCTGTAGAAGAATGAAAATAGACCCATATCTCTCACCGTGCACAAAACTCAAGTCCAAATGGATTAAAGACCTCAATATCAGTCCGAACACACTGAACCTGATAGAAGAGAAAGTGGGAAATACCCTACAACAGATGGGCACAGGAGATCGCTTCCTATGTATAACCCCAGAAGCACAGACATTAAGGGCAACATTGAATAAATGGGACCTACTTAAACTGAGAAGCTTCTGTAAAGCAAAGGACACTGTCACTAAGACACAAAGGCAACCTACTGACTGGGAGAAGATCTTCACCAACCCCGCAACAGACAAAGGTCTGATCTCCAAAATATATAGAGAACTCAAGAAACTAGACTTTAAAATGCTAATTAACCCAATTAAAAAATGGGGCACTGAACTGAACAGAGAATTCTCAACAGAAGAAGTTCAAATGGCCAAAAGACACTTAAGGTCGTGCTCAACTTCCTTAGCAATCAGGGAAATGCAAATCAAAACAACTTTGAGATATCATCTTACACCTGTCAGAATGGCTAAAGTCAAAAACACCAAGGATAACCTTTGCTGGAGAGGCTGTGGATGAACGGGTACCCTCATCCATTGCTGGTGGGAATGCAATCTTGTGCAACCACTGTGGAAGTCAGTGTTTCGGTTTCTCAGGAAATTCGGGATCAACTTACCCCTGGACCCAGCAATACCACTCTTGGGAATATACCCAAGAGATGCTCTATCAAATGACAAAAGCATTTGTTCAACTATGTTCATAGCAGTATTATTTGTAATAGCCAGAACCTGGAAACAACCTAGATGCCCTTCAATGGAAGAATGGATGAAGAAAGTATGGAATATATACACGCTAGAGTACTACGCTGCGATAAAAAACAATGACTTCTCGAATTTTGCATGCAAATGGATGGAAATAGAAAACACTATCCTGAGTGAGGTGTCCCAGACCCAAAAAGATGAATATGGGATGTACTCACTCATAATTGGTTTCTAGCCATAAATAAGGACCACGGAGTCTACAATAGGTGAACCTAAAGAAGCTAAGGAAGAAGGTGAATCGAAGGAAAAACATATAGTTGTCCTCTTCGCTAAGGGAAGTAGACCAAATTTCCGGGGAGAAAATGGGATCTTGGGGGTGGGGTGGGATGGGGGTAAGGGGAGATGGGGAGAGAAAAGGTAGAAGGGAAGGAGGGGGGACCTGGGAAACGGGAGAATTGGGATAAAGGAAAGGTGGATAGGGGAGCACGGAACCACAATTCTTAGTTAAGGGAGCCACTTTAGGGTGGGCAAGCGACTTGACCCTAGAGGGGCTCCCTAGTGCCCAAGATGAGGTTCCCAGTTAGTTTCTTGGGCAGCTGAGGATTGGGAACCCGAAATGACCCTATCCTAGAGCAATACTGACGAATATCTTGCATATCATCATAGAATCTTCATCTGGTGATGGATAGAGATCGAGACAGTGACCCACACAGGAGCACTGGACTGAGCTCCCAAGGTCCCAAGGAGGAGCAGAAGGAGGGAGAACATAAGCAAAGAATTCGGGACCATGAGGCGTGCATCCACCCTCTGAGACAGAGGAGCTGATCTACGGGGAGCTCACCAAGGCCAGCTGGACTGTGACCGAAAGAGCATGGGATAAAACCGGACTCTCTGAACATGGCGAACAATGAGGGCTGATGAGACACCAAGGACAATGGCAGGGGGTTTTGATCCTACTTAATGTGCTGGCTTTGTGGGAGCCTAGCCAGTTTGGATGTTCACCTTCCTAGATATGGACGGAGAGGACCTAGGACTTAACACAGGGCAGGGAACCCGGACTGCTCTGTGGACTGGAGAGGGAGGGGGAGAGGAGTGGGGGGAGGGGGAGAAGGGTGGGAGGAGGGGGAGAAGGGTGGGAGGAGGGGGAGAAGGGTGGGAGGAGGGGAAGGGAAATGGGAGGCTGGGAGGAGGTGGAAACTTGTTTTTTGTTTATGTTTTTTTTTCTTCTTTTCGCAATAAAAAAAAGATACAGAAATATTTGTCACATATCTTAAAGGATGTAATTCATAGCTGAGCATAGTGGCATAAGCCTTTAATACCAGCGCTTGGTGGTGTCTTTCTCCTGTGGTGGCTACAAGGCTTCTCTTCTGATTATGCCTACTTTCTCTACATAGCTTTTCCAGTCTGGCTACATTCTGTGAAGTCATTGGCTGAAAGCAGCTTTTTTATTCATTAACCATCATAAGCAACACATATACAAAGGGACTTCCCATACCAAAGAGGCACACTAACCTAGTGAGTTCCAGACCAGGAGAGGCATAGGACCTTGTCTCAAAAAAGAATAAATAAAACAAATAATGTAATTTATAATGTAAGACTTTAAGACAATCCTGAAGCCATTTTTGACAATTCTGAATCCTCTCAACCTCTGTGCCATAGTGCTTCCCCTCCTCCCTTGAGAACCAAGGACCTAACAGCTACACTCGCACGTACTCAGTTCCTGAACAATTACCCATATATGTAAGTTTTGGTTCGGTCCCTCGGCTTCTCGAATGCTGGGGGACCCTGTCATGACAAATTAATAAAATCTTCGTGCTTTTGCATCAGCTGTGGTGTGTGAGATGGTCTCTGGGGGCGACTCCTTCTCAGTGTTTGGACGCTAGAGTCCTACATTTGGTTCCCTGACCGGGAATCGAGTCGCTCCCAGACACACTCTAAACCCAGTTGGAGGTATAAAGAAATGAGCTCATTTTTATGTCAGTCTGTTTGTGTATAATGCTTCTGTTTCTGTTTAATTGTGAATTAGTAACTTGAGAATTGTACCCGCGCAGGGCTAGTATTTAAAGGGGACCAGGCAGTGGGACAGACGTGTCCGGGAACATTCCCTGGCCCAGCCATGGAGGACACTTCACTGGCAATTTGTGAAACTAGGAGCGACCAGGTCATCTTAGTTTCTAGAGAGTGTGGCCCTTATCCCCCACTCCCTTTCAGGTTCATATCAGTTTGTTGCCGTGCTGCTTCTGATTTTGAGTCTATGTCTGTCTTTTTGTTCTTGTGTATTTTCAGTTCTCCACCAGAGTGGTGGTGAGAGCACCAACTTCTGGTTTTGAGTTTATGTCTGTCTCTTTGTATTTTTTGTTTTTGTATGTCGGTTTGTCTTTGTTAAAATCCACCTGGCCATCATCAGTTTCCCTGATTCCGAAAGCAGCCCCACTGCTGGAAGAGGTGATGGCTGCCCCTCCCCAAGCCCTTTGTCTTCTCTCTTTCCTGTACAGGAGCAAAAGAAACCCAGAATCCAGGCACCTCTGGTTCTTCCTGGTATCCAGCGGAGCATGACAGACTTCTTCCTCCTCCTCCCCGGGAGGAAGCACTTTGTTCCTGAGGAGCCCAGCTGGTCAGGCCCTAGCCCTGAAAACTTCAGTACTCAGCATCTACGCTGGGACAGGGGAAAGATGAAAATGAATTCCCAAGCATTTCCCCTTCGCTCAGTAGCAGGACTGTAGAGCCCTGGTCTCCCTTATTCCTGTGGTGCATTTGCAGGGACAGTTTATGATCAACTAACTAAGCTTCCTGTGGTTAGCTGTAGGGCATTCACTCCATTGTTAATATGGTAATTTCCCACCTGCCTGGGTGGAAATCCTTGTGCTGCAGTTAGGTAGATAAGGATTTCCCAAAGTCTGAATAAAGTGGCATTTGGCTGATCTCCTTTCCAATGACCCTGGTCTCTCTGTATCTTCTTTTCAACCTCCAGGCCTTTGCCCGACTCACGTTCAGTACAGTGGCACCGGGAACTGTACTGAGGGTGTAATACCAAATCAGGTGTTACACAGGCCAATTACAATACTGCCTTTTTCTGCCTCTAATCTTTACTTATAACCCTTCCTTTTCTTGAAACTCTCAGGCTGTGACCAGGCTTATAGAATCTCTTCTGGTTATTCATCAGGCCACTTGGGATGATTGCCAACAGCTCTTACAGGTGCTCCTAACCACAGAGGAAAAAAAATATCCCAGGAGCTGACAGCAGGCCAACCCAATCACCGGACAAGATAGAGGATGGAACTTCAATACTCCAGCTGGTAGGGAGCAGCTCCGTCTTTATTGCCAGAGTCCAATTGGTGGGTCTAAAGAAAGGGGGGGGGTTGCAAAGCACCCCACTAATTTGCTAATTTGGCTAAGGTAAGAGCAATAGTACAAAGGTCTGATAGTACTCCTAGATGATTTATAGAAAGACTATTGGAGGGGTACAGGATGTAAACCCCTTTTGATCCCATGGCAGCAGATTGCCAAGCCAATGTAGTGATGTCTTCTATAAGCCAGTCAGCATCAGATATTCGTAGCAAGTTGCAGAGAATGGTGGGACGGCAGAGATGCTCCCTCCAGGACTTAGTAAAGAAAAAAATTCGATAGAGAGGCAACAGAAGATGACAGCTGCAGAGACTGCACACCTCATACAGAGCAGCCCCTGAGTGGCCAAATATGTACTTCAGTGAGGAGGAGTGGCCCTACAGGGCTTTGGGCTCGAGACACTTCCCAAAGCAGCTGCTGAGCAGAAGCGGGTTGGAGAATGGCACCAAGTACAGCCGGCTACTGAAGCGATGCTCTGCCCACCTGAGAGGCCTAAGCAGCAACCACATGGACAGTACTGAAATTCCCCCCTTGTTTACACTGTACACCGAGGTGTCCGTTTCTGGGGTGTACGGGGGGGGGGGGGGGGAAGGGGGAGGAGTTCCCCCTCGCTATGTCTAAAGCATTTGACTATGGACAAAAGGATGGCTGATTATTCCCGAGTGTCCCACACTTTTATTACAAGAAGACCTGTTGGAGACTTTGACTTCCCCTACTGTTCTCCAGGGCTGTAAAGAATAGCAGGCTGCTCTCTGCCTTTGCCGTGCCCACCTCGCTGAGGAAGGCTTTGCAGCCACTGCCGGCTGAATCCTCCCAGCTGCCTTGGTCACAGCCCAAGCCTGGGAACTCTGCTTACAGCCACAGGCCCCGGCAGGTAGCGACTGACTGAAACAAGGAGGGGCTGGGAGATGCCGGAGCCCAATTCCAAACAGCCTTCCCCAGCTGCTTGCAAGTTTCACAGAGAACAACTGCTCCCAGCTCCCAGACCGCAGCTGTGGGAAGCTTGGGGTACTGCAATGCCCAAGCAGAGCCGGTTTTGGTGACTTATGCTGGTAGGATTTGCTGAAGAAGACAGGGCAGCAATGGTGAATGAGCTGAGCAGCCTACTTAAAGGGACATCGGCCGGAAGGCAGAGAAGCTTTTTCTTACCAGAACTAAAAAGATCAAAGAAGAAATATTCTCAAGGTTTGGCCTGCTCAAGGTAATCGAGGTTGATGGTAAAACTGCCTTGTTGCTCAGAAAAGTCAGGGCATAGGTAAGACTGGGAAAAATTACATTGTGCATACAGACCCCAGAGTTCAAGACAGGTAAAAAGGATAAATAAAGACCCTTACCAAATTAGCCTTTGGAATCTGGCACTAGAGACTGGGTAGAGCTCCTTCCCCTAGCCCTGTTCTGTGTATGAAACACCCCGTCTCATCTTGGACTAACCCCCTATGATATCCAATATCGGGGACCCCCCTCTTAGTTTCCTAAGGCCCCTCATGACCCATTTGCTCACAAACCTCATCTGCAGGCACGGTTGAAGGCTCTCCAGATCTCCGAGCCCAGGCATAGAGACTCCTGGCCACCCTGACACCTGGAAATCTCGCGTTCATTCCAGAATTGACACCTGGGGTATATCCGGAGGGACATGAGAAAAGCTGCAGCACCCCACAGCCAGAACAGCAGCTGCCCGCTCATACCTGCAATCCATGCCTCCTTAAGCCCTTGCTTTGATACCCCTGCCCTCACCCCTGATTTCTGTCAACTAGTGGCAGAGCTAGCCTCCTGGGATATCCGAGATACATATCCCCCACAGCTGCCTCTGGAGGCTGGCAGATTTACCCCTGGAGGAAATATTTGGGCACGGGGGTCCAGAACATAGATACTTCCCCAAAACAATGCTCCCTGTGGAGCACAGGGACCTGTGACATCTCCCCCACTTGTCTCCCAGGGGCAAGCAGAGGGATTGTCTCCATGGGTGTCGGGAAGGACTTGGGGCATGAGATAGTATTTAAAACCAAGTACTATCTGACCAGAGCCTGCTGCTGCCGGCCAGACTAGACCCTCCCTAAAGGGGCCCTAGCTATTCCTGCTGCTGTCTGCTGGACTAAGCTACTCTCCCTGCTTCTTTGCTGGCACCTCCCACCACCAGCCCGGGCACCCGGAAATCTCACACCCGTTCCAGGTTGGCGATTCTATGTACGTTCGAAGACACCGGTCTCAGAATCTTCGCTGGAAGGGACCCTACACCTACTGCCCTCAAAGTGGACGGTATTACAGCCTGCCTGCTTCTCACATCAAGCCTGCACCTCCACAGAACGACCCAGGACTACTTAACCTGGACCCTGATTAACTTTGAGACTGGGCCAGCCTTAAGGCTAGCCACTGCAGTTCATCCCCTGGATGCCTGGTTCCCCAGCTAACTTTTGACCTGTGTGTTTTAGCAAATTACTCTTGGGAGGATACTGAGCAAACCCCAGAAACTTTTATCCTGTATACAAATATTCTGAATGATATATTTGTCTGGGGGTAAAAAGCAAACTCTGCAGTATGTGGGAGGGGGGCTAAAATATTTTATTATGCTGCCTGGGGATGTAAAACCAATGTCAATGTCTCCTGGTTGAGGGTTAACAAAAAAGACTTAGTCTCTTTTACCCGTACAACACCAGAAAAAACAAGCACTTTCACTGAGAAAAAAAAAAAAAAAGAGCTAACCAGTTAATAGGCAATACTTGGGGTTTATAGTTGTATGATCCAGAAAAAAAAGACATAGGGATTCTGTTCACTCTATGAGTTGTTGTAACACCTCCAATGACCATAGTACTAGGCCCCAACCCGGTATTGCCTGACCAGGGCCAGCTAGCCGCTCCCCTTGCCAGGGCCTTAGGCCCCACTCCTAATGCTAAGAACCCTTCTGCAACCCCTGCTCCACTGCTGGCAAGCTCTAATACAGGCCAGCGACTGTTTAATCTGATAGTGAGAGCCTTTTCTTTGCTAAATAGTACTGACCCCAGCTTGACACAATCTTGCTGGCTATGCTTGTAAGCAGGACCTCCCTATTATGAGGGAATAGCCTCATCTGGCAGTTTCAACAATATCATCTCTCACATGTCCTATAATTGGGGACAAACCTAACGCTCACAAGTCCCAGGACAACAGACCTGGTGCCTTCTATTGATCTATGATGGGCCTACAACACTGGTTTGTTAATCTCTGTGTATAGATCCAATTGGTCCTCCAAATTTACTAATATCTCAAGATTGAGATATTTGACCAAATAAGAGGAGGGAATGTAAGACTTTAAGACAATCCTGAAGCCAATTTTGACAATTCTGAATCCTCTCAGCCGCTGTGCCATAGTGCTTCCCCTCCTCCCCTGGGAACCAAGGACCTAACAGCTACACTTGCACGTACTCAGTTCCTGAACAATTACCCATATACGTATGTTTTGATTCGGTCCCCTGGGAAACGGGGTCAAAATGACCTGTTACCTCATCTGATCTGGCAACAGCTCTCCAGTCAATTATTGGTAATAGCCCTTTCAAATATTTCAGAATAGTCAAAGAACAAGCCCCCTTGCTTCTGTGGCCCCTTTAAAAGTTGACTGTACCAGCTATTCGGGGTCCCTCGGCTTCCTGAATACTGGGGGACCCTGTCATGACAGAATTAATAAAATCCTCATGCATTTGCATCGGCTTTGGTGTGTGAGATGGTCTCTGGGGACGACTCCTTCTTGGTGTTTGGATGCTAGAGTCTAACAGTAGCGGCCTGTGCTTGCAAGTTCCTCTTAGGTCACAGGAGATTTGAAGGTTTGGGGGTGGAGTGGGACTTGTAGCTTACAGGGTGCAATAGAGAGGGTGGTGGATTTGGAGCACACTACCTATAGGAATCTTACCAGCTGGCTGACTAGAGAAGCTGATGCAGGTGGGGGAGGGCCCAGGGTTTTGCGTGGAGCCAAGGGCCTGGAGAGTGGGTGCCTGGTGGGGTGTGTGCTCACACACCTCTTGTTCCACTGTGTGTCCTCTCAGTCTGTGCTTTAGAGTTCTTCTGAGGTCTGCAAATGAGTTTTGAATCTGTTTAGCAGCATGGCTAGGATTAAAGCTGCATCTTTGTTGGCTGGCTGCACTGCATTCCTTAGATTCCTGAGAGTCTAGCTTCACTGAGGAGGCACTGAAGAGAGACAGGTTTATTATCACAACTCTGGAGTTTCTAGGTCCATGAAGACACCAAGAAGCCTGCAGCTGACTGCTTATAAATACAATTTAAATATTTCATGGTAGATCTTCCTTAAAGAACTACAAGGTTTCTGCCTTTAATGCTGAGTCAGGAACCCTCTCTTAAAGGAAACCTACCTCTGCCTCTAGCAAACAGAGCCCACGTGATACAATGTGCTACCACCAAGAAATTATCCCATTTCTGCTTAACTATATTTTACCTCTGAGATTTTTTCTTATGCTTTTTATATATATCTTTCCTTCTGACTCTGTAGCTGACCAGGTGGCTGGGTAGCTTGCTCATGGACTCTTACCCTTCTTCATTTCTCATATTTTTGCAATTTTACATATCTCTTCCTCTTTATTGTCTCTGCCCGCAAGCCCTACATATTTCTCTCTCTTGTATAGCCATTGGCTATTAAGGTCAATATTTGATTAATCAGGTGTTTTAGGCAGGCACATTAACACAGCTTTATAGAGTTAAACAAATGAAAAAATTGAATTCAATACATCTTTGCATCATTAAACAAATATTCCACTGCATAAATGCATTTGACACATCTTAAAATCATATTCCTTTACATGAATTAATTCATCACATACTCTAAGAAAGATCTGTAATTGATGTCAAATTTATAGTAACTGGGCTCTACCTACTAAAGATACATATGTCTTATTGTGACTTGAAAATCAGATTCTCGCCAGGCGATGGTGGCGCTCGCCTTTAATCCCAGCACTCGGGAGGCAGAGGCAGGTGGATCTCTGTGAGTTTGAGACCAGCCTGTTCTACAGAGCTAGTTTCTACAGGCTTCAAAGCCACAGAGAAACTCTGTCTCCAAACACCAAAAAAAAAAAAAAAAGAAAAAGAAAAAGAAAAGAAAGAAAGAAAGAAAATCAGATTCTCCAGCTGGGGGGTAGTGGCACGTGTCTTTAATTCCAACACTTGGGGGCAGAGGCAGACAGATCTCTGTGAGTTCAAGGCCAGCCTGGTCTACAAAATCTAGTTCCAGGACAGGCAGCAAAGCAATACAGAGAAACTATGTCTTGAAAAAGGAAAAGGAAAAAAAGAAAATCACAGTCTCTTTCCCAGCCACCCCAAAAGAAACCCCAGGGCTGGATGAGTTCAGAGAGGAATTCTACCAGAACTTCAAAGAAGAGTTAACACCTACACTGCTCAAATTGACTTGGTAGAGTGAGGAATATGTTGTGGGAGGGGACAGTAGCCCACAGCATTCAATCTGAGTATTCATGGAGACACAATCTTGCCCACTTTGGTCTGAGGATTCAGTAGACATAAAAGATCTTTGACTCCTTTATTTCTCTGATCTTTCAGAATTTACTCCAATATCTGACTCTGTCTTTTTATAATAAAGAACAATTAGATGTTGTACTAGAGTGATATGTAAAATAAATTTCATCAAACCATTTACTTTCAAAAATCCCACAAAAGTTTCCTCGGTATATTGTTTTTTAGAGTCTACATCATTATTAACACTTACTTTTAGAGTGTTTTATTCCGATTTTATCCCTTCAGGTTTAGCTACTCAAGCATGCACACATACCTCTGAAAATTCATTAAGTATAGATGACACTAGATGAGACCTCCATTTAGAAAGTAATGGTGAATTTCATTCTGTATGTTAAATGTATTTATTTTATGTTATGTGCATCATGCTTTGCATTCATGGATGTCTGTGCGATAGTGTCATGTCCTCTAGAACTGGAACTATAGACAGTTGTGAGCTTCCATGTGGGTGCTGAGAATTGAGCCAAGTTCCTCTAGTAGAGCAGGCCATGAGTGCTCTTAACCACAGTACCATCTCTCCATTGCCATCATTCAAGTACAATTCTAAATGTGGCTTTAGAACAGGAGACAGAGTTTACTTTCCCATGCTTTGGTGGTACAAGCTTTGATTTTCCTTGTAAGTGTCAATTTACTTGACTTTTCTATTTTAATAGACACATGAATGCAAAAATAAACTAATACGTAAATAGCTTTCCACTAACAAGTACCTCTCAACTTGATTAAAACAAATAACTAAATCTTGCATGCATCTAATGCCTCACACTGTTTATAGTTTTGGTTTTTTTTTTTTTTTTTTTTTTTTGGTTTTTCAAGACAGGGTTTCTCTGTGGTTTTGGAGCCTGTCCTGGAACTAGCTCTTGTAGACCAGGCTGGTCTCGAACTCAGAGATCCGCCTGCCTCTGCCTACCGAGTGCTGGGATTAAAGGCGTGCGCCACCACCGCCCGGCCTGTTTATAGGTTTTTTTTTTGTCAGAAATAGCACTCAATCCTTTGCTTTACTGTTTGACTTTTTTTTACCTTATTATGTTGAACCCTAGTGTCCAATCACTGAGGAGGGGGAGAAGGAGGAGGAGGAGAAGTTACCCCAAGAGACCATCTCTCATGACAGCTGATGTAAAAGCATGAAAATTTTATTAATTACATCATGACAGGGTCTTCCAGGAGTCAGGAGGCCAGAAGACCATGAATGTCTGGAACAGGCTATTTTTAAAGGGGAAAGCCATAGAAGGAAGGGGTGTCTGGGGGTTGTTCTTTAACTATTATGATTGGCCCATTCAAAAGGGCAAATACCAATAATTGGCTGGAGAGTGGTTGCCAGATCAGGTGAGGTAAAGGGAAACTTCTGAGGGTCACTTTGCCCCTTCCCAGGGACTTAGTCAAAACATCAGTAACTGAGTCAACACCTAAGGGTTATCTTGCCCCTCCTTATTCAGGGAGATGGAAAGTTCCCTACACCTCTCAGTACATGCTTGTAACATCTCATAATGCTTAGCTGTTATGTTGGTTCCCAGTGGAGGTGGGGAAGTACTGAGAGTTGTCAGAAATGGCTTCAGAATTGTCTTAAACTTCTACAATTACAGTATAAAGGGTTATTGTCTTAAAATGTTTATAATGTGATACTAAACTTTTTGCTAAAATGTTTCTGATGTGTAGTTAGTGTATAAATAGAAAAATTAGAAACTAAAAGTTTAAAAATTTAATTGACTGGAACTCATAGTATATTAGTCAGGGTTCTCTAGAGTCATGGAATTTATGGACTAAATCTCTCTCCATTCATCTATCATATCTATCTATCTATCTATCCATCCATCCTCCATCCATCCATCCATCTATCTATCTATCTATCTATCTATCTATCTATCTATCTATCTGTGTTCATATGGGGATTTTTTTGGAATAACTTTCAGAGTGCAGTCCAAAAATGGCTGTCAGTGAATGGAAGGTTCAAGAATCTAGCTCAGACCCACCAGACTGGGTGTCTCAGCGGTTTTGTGTATATGCTGGAATCCCAAAGTAGACTTCACTGACAATGAAGGAATACATGTGCTGACAAGGTGAGGAAATGCAGAGATGTCAGAGTCCACATGACTGTACAGGGAATGCACATGTGACCGAGCACTAGGCAGATCCACAGGAAGTGTATACATCCACCCAAACATGGCGCAACCCATTTTGCTGAGCTGTGGGAATACTTCTCTTTTGGAAAATCACTGTCATACCTGTGTTAATTTGTGAAGCCACGATTCTTCCCTTTGAAATGGGATTTGTTCCCAAAACACCTCAGCAGAGTGACTTCTGTGGGCAATGGTGTGGACTTGCCTCCCCACAACAGTGGGATTTAGAGTGATAACATTCATTCCTTTTTCTAAGAGTCAAATTGACATTTGTTAATCCAACAAATTTACCCTCTAACAGACCACATAGAAATTTCTATAGAAGGCAGGCACTGAGCAGTAAGAAAGCATGCCCCACCTTTGCTAAAAAACAAATCTGGGCATTCCCAAAACTGGTTATCACAAAGAAATTAGATAAGGAGAATGGGTGGATTCAGGATTCAGGCTTGTTTATGAACCTTATCTAATGGTTAGGAATGTCAGGCACTTCCCCTTGAATGCTGGCTCTTTCCTGGGTCAGGTCACGTGTTCAGGAATACTGCTGTGTCAGGTTCTACCTGCCTGTTTTTGTCATTCTGATATGCCTATTATCATTGTTCTTGCTTGGGGAATATTCCAACTATGTCTGTAAAGACTAGAAACCTCGTGGAGATCAACCTTTCCTCTTACACTTCTACTCCTCACTACTTCTACTTCTTCCCCTTACTCTCCTTTCTTCTCCTTTTCCTTCCTCTCAGTCCCTTCCCCTTCCCCTTCTTTTCTTTTCTTTCCCCTTCTTCAGTTCATTTCTTTACCCTTGCATGAAAACTAAAGAAGATGCAGAGGTAATGTACTTCAGTTTAACTTTAACACTCAGATCCTTGCCTATTGTACACATCCAATTCTAAGCACTCTGGGATTACTGAGGATGGCACTCAAGGCTCACTGGTAGAGAGAAATAATACCCCATCTTTCTTCTTCCATTGTCCTTCCAGCAGAAGGTGTGACACAAATTGAAGGTGTGCCTTCTAGCTTCAAGGTCTAGATCAAAGTTGAGTGTCATTCATCCTTACTATTTGGATCATTGGCATGTTGTCCTCTTCCCTTAAGGTCCAGATCATAGCTATGCCCTCCTTTTTTGAATTGTAGTTCATTCCTACAATTCAAATAAAGTTGAAAACCAAGAACAATTGTCATAATCAATCCATTGTCAACATGACATACAATCATATCACCTTATTAATTTCCAAATGAAAATCAATAACCGGGTTGTAATTATGACTAAACATAACATAATTATGTCAAATACAAATGATTATATATTTATTTATTTATTTTTTATTTATTTATTTATTTATTATGTATACAATATTCTGTCTGTGTGTATGCCTGATGGCCAGAAGAGGGCACCAGACCCCATTACAGATGGTTGTGAGCCACCATGTGGTTGCTGGGAATTGAACTCAGGACCTTTGGAAGAGCAGGCAATGCTCTTAACCTCTGAGCCATCTCTCCAGCCCTGATTATATATTTAGAATAGTGGCAATGTCTCTTGGAGAATATCTTTCTAGTATCTCAAACTTCTGATAACCACAAATATTCTCTTAATTGATGTTGCAACATATGATAAGGAAATTTAAAGGACAGAAATAACTTTACAAATTCATTATCAACAAAATACAACAGAAGCACTCATATCAGTTAAAGTTCTCGTTGCGGGAATAGTCACGTGACTTTAGATGGAATTTAGAACTGCCACACTCTGCTGCCCATTCTGTATTTCTCCCAACCTCTGCAAGCACTTCACAAGGTCTTGGGTCTTTTCCTAGAGAAGTGACCCATGCCTTCATTCCTGATGGATATGTGACCTTTGTCATACTTATTAGATTACACTGTTTTTCTCATTTATCTTTATGACAAGTCCTGGTATCACAAGGAGATGCCCTAAAATATCTCCTGCATTCTGGACATATTGTCCTTCTTATCTCTATTGTGAAGAGACAATCCAATTTCCCCATGATAATCTGAATATATCACCCTGCCTAAAGTTGTTATTCTTTCTTTATTCTGTTGGTTTAAGAGCATTTGAACCCCAAATGTCCTTTTCACAGAGGAAGTTTCTCAGTGTAGTCAACCAGCCAATAGGTTGATGACTGGTCACTCTAGTAATGGTGTCATATATGGGGCTAAGTTTTGGTGTCTGCTGATGTGTGATATGGCAACTCAGCAAAAGCTGTAGCCAGGTCAGCCATGATGAGTGCAAGTCCATGCTGTTGAGCCCATGCCCTTCTCATATTTTGGCACTATGGCCACTTTGTTCATGGGCCCATTGGACACTGACATGACTAACTGGAAAAAGAGGCTGACTGTACACGGAAGAGTCATCCTGTCTACTTGAGTATGGAACTCCTCCTCAGGTGCATTCACCTTTTGATCAGCATTTACATGGAGTAGAAGGATCTTTATACTCCTTTCCCATTTACAGAGATTATTCACATCCTTCTTCCTCCAATGTCTTTTTTCACCAATTTTCTAATCATGCTCTTTACTAATCCCTCAGCATCCAGTCAAACCGCTGGATAAATTTTATCAATCAGTGCCTTGCTATTTGTAGATTAGACCATCACTCCTTCCAAATAAACCACACTCAAATGTGTATTGTTTGATTTTCTGCCCACTGTGAACATTACCTTTCACAAGCATCTTTCAGTGTTGTCCCAGACAGGGATTGTAATCCTGCAGCTGTCTAATTCTGGGTGGTTCGTGCATGATGTATTGAACCATCAGCCAGGGCCTAGTCATCTCTTCCTCATTCAACCAATCATAGGGAATAGACTATAGGTGTATGCTTGACAGCAGAAGGCATAGTAACAGGAGTAGAAACCATTGGAAGTTAGCCATTTCTTCATGTATCTTCCTTGTGTCTTCAGGAACTATGTGGTCCTGATCTCTAATATACCACTCCCATTTGATAACAGGTTGTAGCTGTAAATGTCCTACTTTATAACTTGATAGATCCAGAAATACCCAGCTCATGATGGACATTTCACATCACCTGGTAAGGTGGTGCCTGTAATAATTTAAGCCACATATGGTTGGTACTTCTAGATTCTAGGGGTCATGCAGGGGCAGACAAGCCCTCAATCACCTGAGGATGTTAAAGGCGCTCTCCTGCATGATCCACGTATGACTCAGCTAAGCCCTTGCCCGCTTCCATGAGCCCCATCATCTGCATATGATGGAGCCATGTCAACCCCTGTGTGCATACACCAGGCAGCTTTTAAAATCTGGATGAGCCATCCTCCTCCCTGTCTCTGAACACTGACTTCCCAGGCCTCTGCATGCCCCCTCTAATAAACTCCTAAGAGTGTTTGTTGTGTGTTCTGTGTTTCCTTCATGGTAAGAAAAAATCCTAAGATTGCGCCGCTCTGCTAGCACAAAGAAGTCCAATTAGGTGAAATGAAACCAAATCAAAATAGCCACGATTTTATTAATTACAGCGCCCTCTAGTGGTTGATCTCATGTTGGGAATCAGGACAGGGGGGAGCCCATGCAAACTGGGAACCAAGTGTTTCTCCTCCAGGATCCCACCTAAATATGCTGTGGGAGAGGTCCTGACTCCTCCCTGGGGGGTCAGGACCTGGCATGCTGGGATTTCAAGTGCAGGATAATGGAACTCCCAGGCCAGGGGGTACTGGGATGAATGCCAGGGGCTGGAGGCTAAGCTCCAGACTTAACACTTCTCACTTGTGCCAAGTAATTTCATTGACCCACTGTCAAATGTTCGGTTTTTCCCAGTGAATTGAATTAATAGTATGTGCTTGCATATTTGAGTATATTTATTTTTGCAAATGCTTTTATGGGCAGCAGTGGCAGATATTTGGAATGAGTTTAAGAGGTAATATTGTTTCAATTCTCCACAGCTCCTTTTATGGAGGTTATTCAGGTTTCTTGTTTTCCTGGGTTGTTCGAATTTTTTTGTTTGTACACTATGTAGCAGCTGTGGCCTTCTGCCTAGTCTGTCTGTACAGAGCAAAAGCAGCTTTCACTGAGATTAATAGAGACCATCATAACTGCTCCTCCAGAAGCACTGTATAGAGGGCTGTTAGGTGACTTTTCCTTGACATTTTCTGGTTTTGTGTTCTCTACCTTTTGTGTTTGTAAAAATTATGGTGTTGGTTAAGTTATCTTTTAGAATAAGCATCAAGATTGATAGTTGAGGGCTGGAGAGATGTCTCAGTGGTTAAGAGCGTTGCCTGCTCTTCCAAAGTTCCTGAGTTCAATTCCCAACATCCACATGGTGGCTCACAACCATCTATAATGAGGTCTGGTGCCCTCTTCTGGCCTGTAGGCATACATGCAGACAGAATATTGTGTACATAATAAATAAATAAATATTTTAAAAAAATTGTTAGTCGACTTTCCACAATGTGGAAATTCAATTCCCACTTGAATTTCAACTAAGACCTTATGGTACAGTATGAACATGCCAGAGGCATTTCTTTCCGTCATTTGTCTAATTTTCATTTGTTCCTACATGATTTTGAGGTAAGAATGTCCCTAAATATCTCTGCATTAACATTGTGATTGTGGTTAGAAGTGGATTTGTTAACTGAGCATGCTTAAGGAAAGGGACAACATTGCTTGTTCATGTTCAGACTCCCTATGTAAAATCTCCATGTTTTATTTGTTGAGGAAAAACACTGTTAGGAAAACAATTCCCACGCTCTTTGTGCCTCCTGCAGGCAAGATTTTTTTTTTTATCATTTCTTCTGTCTTGGCTGTTGAAATGGCTTTTTTTGGTTGTCAAAACTGACTACCTCTAGGATCATCTGATACACAAAGAATTGATTATATCTGAGAGAGATTTTACTTTAAGGTTTTTGAAATGAGAAAATCCTCCATTAATCTGTATAATTTGAGATGATAGGAACCACCTTAAACTGCTTAGTGTTTGTGCACACTTAACCATTGAGCCATCTCTCCCACCCATGTCTGTGAACAGTCTTAACACCATTACTCATGAGCAGAGGTAGTGGGATTTCCTACATTTGAGACCAGTTTGAACTACAGAATGAGTTCTACAAATACACAGAAAAATCCTGTCTTGAAGTCACACACACACACAAAAAAAAAACCAACAACACCCCCCCCCCAAAAAAAAAACTGAATCAAACAAAGACTATGACCCAACTTAAAACCAGCTGAGTCACAGAGCCTTGTGGACAGAACAACTACTGGATTCTTCTCTTTATCTTAGACAAAAGGCTGAAAGCAATCTATTGGATTCTTCAATTGCCATTGGTAGGTAGCTGTTCTTAAGTTACGTGTACCACAGCTTGTGAAACATTCTAATAAGCCTAATTTTTACATCCACGGTGAGAATCATTCTATCTGTCCTGGTCATGTAGAGAATCTTTTTTTTTTTTAAATATTTATTTATTATGTACACAATATTCTGTCTGTGTGTATGTCTGCAGGCCAGAAGAGGGCACCAGATCTCATTATAGATGGTTGTGAGCCACCATGTGGTTGCTGGGAATTGAACTCAGGACCTTTGGAAGAGCAGGCAATGCTCCTAACCACTGAGCCATCTCTCCAGCCCCATGTAGAGAATCTTAAATACTGCAGCTGTATATTTTATTCACCTGACTATAGAGGAAGAAGTGCTGGCTAACAATAGTGCTCATCAAGTCATTCTTTCTAGCTCCATTATTCTCTACATATTCAAATTTCCATGAACACTACCCTTTTTATTATTATTCATTTGCCTGGAGTTTACTTCAAATTTCAGGAATAAAACCCATAAACAATGGAGTCATCATCCAGCTTTCCGATGGGGGAAAGGCCAATCATCTTGATTGAGATCTCATTCCTGCTTTTCTCATTCCTGTTGTGTAAAATCCCCGTGAAAACCATGTAAAAAGTACATTCAGTTCATCTGACCTGAGAATGAAGCCACAGAACAAATATTTCATTTTGTAACTTTAAAACTCTCTCTAGTTGTTAGTATTCTAGGCATCCTTACATCTGTGAGACAGGAAATTGCTCCACCCGCCTAGCACAGTGCACCATACAAGTCACACAGTGTGCTGGAAGAAAAAGGGAAAGTTCCTAGAAGTGCAAGAAGATGACATTGATTGCTTTAGTAGCCAGGGGCCAGTGCTATTAAAATGCATGTATTCTCAGATCTGGAGAAGTTCTCTGTTGGGGTATATGGCTTGGGCAGGAACCAGTATTCTGTCTCTTTAAGCACACTGTACCCCCTATGGGCGGTGCTCTAGCCACTCAGGACTCACTAGCCAATCAGCACTCCAGATGACCTGCCAGTCAGAAGCAGTGCAGGTCTCTTCCTGGCAGCCGCCTTCAGTCTTGGCTTTGGAGAGGAGCTGGCACCAGTGGATTCCTGTTCTTGGGTGCAGTTGCTGTTGCAGGGAGACGATGAGCTGAGAACTTTGGCAAGATGGAGAAGCACAACATGGTGAGTGAGGTAATGCTGTCTCCTGATGGGGAGGAGCAGAGGGCGAGGTGCGGAAAACACTATGTTGTTAACTCCATGGGTCTGGGTGGGAACCCGCCGCCATATTGCCTGTATTGTGAAGTCCCTCATGGTCCCTGCTAACTCCTGGACCTAGGGGCAGGCCTCTGAATAACTTTGCTCTGTGGCTTCATCTCCTTAAAATATTGGGAGCAGAAAGCTCCTAAACTCCTTCCAGGTGAACTTCAACAGGGTTCACGCATTCATGGAAACAAGTTGCCAAACTCAGAGAAGCCTCGTTTCTCCAGTAACTTCTCGATATTGAGCACTTTGCATTTAAGCTTTAAATATAATCTGAATTTATATTTAAATTTGTGGACGTTATCAAAGGCATCTCACATGTCGTGTAGCTCTCCACTACTGTGTCATAATGTAGAAGAGTAGAATTGGTGATACAATAGATTGACCAATGCTTATGAAATAATTAAGTCTCACAAAGTAGAAATTATCAGAGGGAGAACGGCATCTAAAACACCCAAACTGTGAGTCTATGCTAATGAGGGCTGGTAGAGATTAGAATGCCCAGGTATACATTGTTTATCAGGAGTGTCCAGATATTTGACTCCAAACCATATCAAAGAAGCCATCATTCTGGGCGGTGGTGGCGCAAGCCTTTAATCCCAGCACTCGGGAGGCAGAGGCAGGTGGATCTCTGTGAGTTCGAGACCAGCCTGGTCTACAAGAGCTAGTTCCAGGACAGGCTCCAAAAGCACAGAGAAACCCTGTCTCTAAAAACCAAAAAAAAAAAAAAAAAAAAAAAAGAAGCCATCACTGAGTTAAAAATAAAAAGTCACTGCTGGGTGGTGGTGGTGCACACCATTAATTCCAATACTCTTGAGGCAGAGGCCGGTGGATTTCTGTGAGTTCATGGCCAGCCTGATCTACAAGAGTGAGTTCCAGGACAGGCTCCAAAGCTACAGAGAAACCGTGTCTTGAAAAATAAAAAAAAAAAATCACTAGACCCACCCATATTTCAAAGAATAGACCTGTTAACAAGCTGCTCAAGGAGACATTACAGGTCACAACCAACCTTAAGACCTGGCATGCCATAAAGTTCCAGTTTTCTTTTTGATAGAGGCATAGTTCTGTCAGAAGAGCAATATTACACCAGTGACACATATTTGAAATGTAAACACTGTTGTGTGAAGGACTAGCCTGATCAATCAAGGCTTTCCTTTAGGACCTCAGGCAGGGAGGAGGGACATTCTTGCTGACCTAATAACAGCCTGGTACATAAGCCTGTGAGTTTCCCTAAGGACCTGATGTATTGATACTAAAACAGAGCTCATTCTCTAAAACCAGGACTGTGCATTGGAGAGCCCATAATGGTCTGGTGCCCAGGCCTTTGTGGAGGGGTTGCTTCAGATCTTGACAACTCAACCTTTCCCACCATATGGAGCTATGGTTCTCAGTACCAAGGCCATTCTGGATGTAGCAAAGATTTTGAAATACCCTGTATACCCTTTGGGTAGAATTGTTGGACTAGCCTCTTCCTAAATTTGTCTCATTGTATCATAGTTTCTGCTGACTTCATGTAATTCTTTCATTTCCCCCTAGAAAGTAATAGACCAGGCTGGCTTTCAACTCACAGAGAGGCACAGGGTTCTTCTCCCTGTGTCTTGGGATTAAAGGTATAGGCCACCACCAACTGGCAAGATGCTATTTTTCTTTTTTCACTTTTTTTTTGGTTTTTCAAGTTTCTCTGTAGCTTTGGAGCCCGTCCTGGAACAAGGTTTTCTAGACTAGGCTGGCCTTGAACTCACAGAGATCTCCTGGCAGGATTTAAAGGCATGCCCCACCACTGCTCAGCTAAGATGCTATTTTTCTTAAGAAGCTTACTAGGCTGGGACTTATCTTCTGCAACACCTCCCCAACCTATCTTTTTTATCTTTTACTTGTCCAGTCCAGTCTTTCTCCTCCCTTGTGATCTTCACCTTAGAACCCTGTCAGTGAAGAATGACCTGCTGTAATAGGTCATGCGCATACTTAAGAAAATATTCTGAAAATGTTTTGGCCTATATATTTAGACTGGCAAGTTGCCTGTTTCTATTTCAGTTGTTCAGAGTATAATCTGGACCATTATCCTAGGGGATACTTATGACTAACAGCATATATTGAATGCAAAAATCTATTTAATTTCTGTCCCTTGAGCATTGGACAGAGATCAATGCATAACATCATTAAAGATACTTAATTTATTAATCTCCTAAGTGTATGATGTGATTTCTCAGTGGGAAGGCATATTAATTCTAGAAGAGCTGCATTTCTGTCCCGATAGAAATACTGCTTCTGAGACAACTTCTGTTATGTTGACTCAGGTGGCTTTGATCCCTCTTTGTTGCTTTCCTGGGAAACCTTGAGTGTCCTCTATATTACACCTTCAAAGTACTTAAGTGACTGTACCAATTCACAGTATTAAAATTATGTATTTTCTGGGTAGTGGTGATGCATGCCTTTAATCCAATTCTAATCTAGCGATCCATTCTAATCTAGCGATGCATGATTAGAATGCTTTTAATGTAATCCTGCCACTAGCTGCAAAGGTATGATCCAGTGAAGCTTAGTTCCAGGGGACAAAGGAGTTTGTGATCTGCAGACATTTCTCAGGAGTGCATTGTGTTGGGCAGGTAGATAGAGCATAATTCACATCTTGGACAATAGGAGAAAAAATAAATTTTAAATCATATTTCTTTCTTTCCATAAAGAAGTTTATTTATGACACAGTTTTTTTTTTAAAAAAAACCCATCCTTTTTTTTTTTTTTTTTTTTTTTTTGGTTGTTCAAGACAGAGTTTTTCTGTGGTGTTGGAGCCTGTCCTGGAGCTAACTCTTGTAGACCAGGATGGTCTCGAACTCAGAGAGATCCGCCTGTCTCTGCCTCCCACGTGCTGGGATTAAAGGCGTGCACCACCACCACCTGGCCTAAACCCCGTTCCTTTTAAATGAGTTTAAAAAAATAAACAAAATCCAGCTTCCTCCTCCTTGAACAACAACAACAAAAATACACTGCAAAACTTCCCGAAACAAAGTAGTGTATTTCCCAAGGGTAAGTGTAATTCACTCTGAATCCACTGGAGTGAGTTCTTTCTGCTACAGAAACCTGCAAAGAAAGACACTCAAGACAGACAAATAAACAAAAAAGCAAACAATAGTTCACCAGACAATCTGGAGGAGCAGGAGACCGTAGGAAAGAAAGGCCGACTTTGCCTAGAACTGAAAGGACAGGAGAAGGCAGGCAGGGTCTGCAAAAGGCAGAGAGAAGATGAGGGAAGGAAAAAAGCTGAACAGATTGGTGCCCTTCCAGAGCTCTGGTTGAAACAATGCCCTCCTACCACCCATGCCCACCTACCCTTGAGCAGGCCCAAAAAGAATGATTTGGATCAGGCAAACAGGGAGCACGTTGCACATTTGAGAAGTGTCTATATTGAATCTCCAGAGGGAACATGTCACCACTGCCCCAGTCCCTGGGCCTGACCTACTACACAGTGTAGGTCCCTCTTCAGTTAGTTATGGGATTCTCCCCCTTCCACAGTATATCTTTTTTAAAAAAATATTTTTCCATCTTCTGTTTTTCTTTCTTTTCTTTTAACTCTTTTTTTTTTTTTTGATCCCAGAATCAAGACTGGGAGCTGCTGTAATTGGAAGTACGTGCATGGTATTGGGCACATTGGAAACCCATCTGTTGTGCTGATGGGAATCACCTTAATCTGTCTCCCTCTAAATGGGGAATCATCTAAAGCCAGGGAATTCCTCACTGACTCTTTGTCTAAGAATTCTACATAGGCAAACCCTTTGGAAAGACCACTGAATTTGGCACAGACCATAGTAACATGGTTGGCTGAACCACATCCATGAAAATGAGCTTCCAGCTCTTCTGCTGTTGCACCATAGTCCACATTGCTAACATAGATGGAACTGGCATCAGCCTCCATCTTTTCCTCAAGAGATGTGATCACTGAGCCAGCATTACCAGGGGTTGTACTCTTATTTTGGGGTTGAATTCTTATTCATCTGCTTCTCTACCTCATTTTGTAGCTCTTTTAACTTCTCATCCTCTTCCTCTATCTCCCTGACTCCCTGAAGCTTTGATCACATCTAGGTCTGGGCCCTCAATGATGCTATCCCTGGGGTTCACCTTAAGTAGTACTGGCTCTTCTTCCTGCTTCTGGCTGCCAGGGACTCCCCAGGTGTGCCCAGAACCTGCAGAGGGGGCACAGGATCACTGCTCTTTGGGAAGGTTGTTCCCATGGTCCCCTGCACCACTGGCTCTCTCCCTCTCAGGCTCCCCAAAGGCCCCGAGCCACTGATCAGGCACGAATCTCCAACCACCTGCTTCCCCCACTGCTCCTTAAATCATTTTTCTAGGTTGTTTGGGATTGGGTATCAATGGAGCAGCATTTATCTGAAACCAGAAGAAAGCACAAGGGTCTGGAGAGCCATCACAAGAGATCTCTGTTTGCAAAGAGAGCAACTATATCATGAGGTTTCTGTCTTTGGAAGACATATCAGTAATTGGAGGTCAGAAACAACAGGTTTTTGTTTTTTTGGGTTTTTTTTTTTGAGATAGTGTTTCTCTGTGGCTTTGGAGCATGTCCTGGAACTAGCTCTATAGACCAGGCTGGCCACAAACTCACAGAGATCTGCCTGTCTCCGCCTCCAGAGTGCTGGGATTAAAGGTGTGTGCCACCACCACCCAGCCAGAAACAACAGTTTAAGTGTTACTTTGAGATAACTCTCGGAAAGTTGTGCAGTTTGTGTTTATTTAATTTCTGTACACATATAATCAAAGGTAGCTGGGTAACATTGGTCAAGATCACACTTTTCCTTGCCTAAGTTTTCTTTGGTCTTTTGATTAAAAGTTGACTATATATTTCTGCATCTGCTTTTGCCTTTTTATATCCTTCCCCTTAATTCTTTCACAAAAATTGTGCACATTTTTTTATTTATGTATAATTGTGGAAAGTATAGAAGTCATTATACATGATTTTTTATACTACCTTTTCTGTAATCTGACTGTAATCTAAATATATTATTGGTTATCTTTAAAATAATGGACCTTCATCAATTTTATTCAGAAAATTTCTAATTTTATCAGGTCATTATTGTTTTTTGGAAAGTTTATGTTAAAAGACTGCTTTTATTCATCTTTGATGCCTGCTTCTTTCCATTTCCTGGCATTTCTATGTTTTCCAGTTGTTGCTATCTTCATGTTTGAATCTTTGCTACTTAAGTGTTGGTATAATCAATACATAATCCCTTGAGCTTTCTGAGTGTTTCCACTGTGAATATTGGTTTGTTATCAGTTGTCCAGTTATAAATTGTTGGGCTAAGCTATTTGTATTCATTTAATGGTAAAAACTTATCATACACAAAATCATAATTTTTATAGATCGTCTTCATAAGGGTCTTTTTCTTTTTTATGTTTTGTTTTTCCTGTTTTTTTAATCTTAGAAAGACTTGACATACTGGATAAAAGCTTTTTTGTGTCTGGGCATGTGGCTCAGCACATATTCTTTTTGTGTATGACCTGAATTCAGATACCTACATGCTAGTTGATAGATTAATTGTTGAAGCCCATGTGGGTCCAACACAGATAATTATTTTCCCTAACTGGACTGGAATGGAGTCACGAAGAATGATCAGACGCAATTTAGGGTCATACTTGTAGGGCAAGATCTCTTGAAGATCTCTTTTTGTTTATTATCCAAACACCTTATTGAGTGGGAAAACACATTAGGCTGTCTCCTAGGCAACCAGGTGAATGGGCTTTTAGTCAGGTCCTCACCTAAGTGTACACTAGGTGTCTAGCAGGCCATGAATTAGCATCTCTATAAGACTTCCTCCAAGCCAGGAGGTATTGGTGCATGCCTTTAATCCCAGCACTTGGGAGGCAGGGACAGGGGGATCTTTGTGGGTTTGAGACCAGCCTGGTCTACAAGAGCTAGTTTCAGGACAGGAACCAAAACCACAGAGAAACCCTGTCTTGAAAAACAAACAAACAAAAAAATAGACTTCCTCCAAATTTCCAAGAAATAGGCACCAAACATCCTGACAAGTTTCAGCCAACACCTCTCCTCAGGAGATCTACATTTCTAACAAAAGAAGAAAGGAACTAAACAGTCTTGCTATTGTTACACAGAGACAGCTTGTCTGATAAGCTACGTGGTCAGCTCATACCAGGCCTATGGCTTTTATGCTTGGCTGCTACACCATACAGAAATATGGGCCTACAGTTAACAAATCTCTAATATTCCCAATTCAGCAACCTTCCTTCCTGTATGTCACCTCTTTGTGTGTGTGAGTGTGTATGTGTCTGTGTGTGTGTATGATATTCTCTGTCATGCACAAACACACAAAAATATCAGTAACCTTATTTTCAAAAGTGCTTGGGACTTATAGAGTAGTTGGAATAAAGCAAGTTGCTTTACACGTACACTGATTCTTTAAACATTTGTTCTCTTGAAATTCCATTTAAAAAGATTTCATTTCCTCACTGTGGTGCAGACTTGGATTCAATCACTAATTGTAGGAAACCACATGGTAGTGATCCTAACAGACACCATTTTCCTCATCATTAGAGAATGAGATGCTTTCAGTAATCAAAACTATTTTCTGTAAAGTAAAAACATCTTCAAGAGAATATTGTAAATTTTGGTGAAACAGTCCTTTTCACCAAACCCATTTTCTATTATTGGTAAAGGAGAGAACAGGAGCCGGGCAGTGGTGGTGCACGCCTTTAATCCCAGCACTCGGGAGGCAGAGGCAGGCAGATCTCTGTGAGTTCGAGACCAGCCTGGTCTACAAGAGTTAGTTCCAGGACAGACTCCAAAACCACAGAGAAACCCTGTCTCTACTCGAAAAACAAAAACAAAAAAAAAAAAAAGGAGGGAACAGTAGTGTACAGGATGCATGATGGCCAGTGATTTCTCAGGAATTGATTTTGCTTTGCATCTTACAGTACTTCTTTAAGAAACACACACACACACACACACACACATATATATATATATATAATTCTACTTTAAGAAACATATATATGAGAGAAACACTGTCTCAAAAAACCAAAAAAAGAAACATATATATGTATATGTTTATATATTTGTGTTTGTCTCTTGGTTTGTCAATAGTGTCATCTATATTGCTGATTTTGTGAACTATAATTTAATCAAATCATGCACTGTCTTTGAAAATGATGGACCTTCATCAATTTGTACTCAGAATATTTCTTATACTCTTTGGTGATAAACAGTTCTACATTTCTCTTCTTGATCTCAGATGCTTGCTTCTAATTATTTAATTTTATTTTTTCATTTATATTTTAATAATAAAGCTTGCCTGAAGATCATGAAGTAAAACAGATGCCATGGCCAGCCTTACACCACAGGCAAGGCTGACACATAGCTTTAATCCCAGTAGTCACACTAGTTTGTTGTAGAGTCAAATGCTGGTGTCTCATTTCTTTAATCCTATCACTAAGGAGTTGCAGATAGGAAGTGACATGTCTGGACACAGAGAGGAATATAAGGTGGTACGAGAGAGGAGCTGAGGATTGAGTGTTTGTAGAAACAGCATTCAGTCTGAGGACTTACAGGGACAGGATACCCCATTTAATCAGTCTAGCAAAATTCACCTATGGCTTCCCTTGGAGGGGATGCTGAGTCTTAGGAAAAGTTAGATTAAGAGAAATGAATACAGAATCATACATTAGACCTAGAGGATGAAAGGTCAATGGAAAACAGCCTGAGTTTATTTCTCAGCCAGCATATATACTAAATATAGCCAAAAGGCAGATCAAAAAGCAGTACAGCCAGCTCCCCACCTCCCTGCACTGTGCTTGGAGGCAGCTCAAACCTGTGCATTATCTGATTCAGCTAAGCAGCTTCTAATCATTAACAAGGAGTGCCCTTGGCTGGCCAACACTAGCCCAAATCTTAATAGAAAAAAATGCACTCTTTCAGCTGGGCAAAATGCTTTTTCTGTTGGCTAACGCAGATGTTATTCACAGCCCTCAAGTTTACTGGAAGAAGTACAGCAGGCATGCTTGAACTCAAAGGGCTTCCTTAAGTCTGAAATGACTCAGGATGATCATTATGATTATTAATATTATGGCAAAAGAGATATTTGTTGTTAATCTCTCCCAAGAAATCACTGCAAGCACTTTGCCAGTGTTTACTTGCTGTCCATTATGATTCAATTTTAACATTAGTAAAACAGTCTATAATTTAACCTTGGTCAATTCTTTTTTTTTTTAAAGATGTATTTATTTATTATGTATACAACATTCTTCCATGTATGCCTGCAGGCCAGAAGAGGGCACCAGATCACATTATAGTTGGCTGTGAGCCACCATGTGGTTGCTGGGAATTGAACTCAGGACCTCTGGAAGGGTAGTCAGTGCTCTTAACCTCTGAGCCATCTCTCCAGCCCCTCAATTCTTGCTAATAGATGAAGTTTCAATTTTCTTTTTAATATCAATGCAGATTTTTTCCACATATCTTTATAGCTTTTTGTCTGTTTATATGGTAAAAATATTGATTTTAAAATAGTATCTTTCCTCTGCAGTAAAATTCCTATAGGGGAATGCATAGCGGTTAAAATGCCTAGAATGAAGACCATGAGGTGGTGGCTCATGTGTTTAATCCCAACACTTGGAAGGCAGAGGAAAGTGGAGTGTGAGGCCAGCCTGGTCTACAAGAGCTACTTCCAGTATGTGATCCAAGGCTACAGAGAAACCCTGTATCAAGAAAAATGTCTTGAATATAACCAAACTTCAGATCCAAACCATCCGTATGTGCGTCCTATAATTTTATTTCCACTAAGCCAATTTTTTCTCTGCTTTAGATGATAATTCTCTTTGACTATTTAAATCTTTGTCACCTTTTATAGTTTGTTTCTAATTACTGGTTTGAATTTTTTTCCCAAATAGTGGACTATAGATGGTAAATGCCTTGCAGCAATTTCAGAAAATTATTAAGATTCCACAAATAATCTCTCCTAATTTTTAAATTTAGGGCTCAAATTTTTGTAAAAGTATTTTACATGCTGAATAATTAATAGAATCTCCTTTTTGTATATTTTCAGAATATTCTGTATATTTTTAATCCCCAAGGAGACAAAGTTTGCTTTACTTCAGCAAACATTTTCTCTAAAGTATGTTCATTTGAATCATCTAATAAAATTCTGTATAATGTTGAAAACATACCTAAATTGAGTATAATTTCAATTATAATAAGTAACAAACTACTCACCTACAGTACTTTATATCCTAATTTGTTTATAATAAAACTTTCGAGGGCTAGAAATTTTCATTGCATGTTTAAGTGAGTAGTATTAAGTAAAATATCTTCAGTATGAATATAACATCATAGACAGTATGTTTTAACAAAAATAATGTCAAGTTTGTATCAAAAGGAAGCATCCATATCTATATCAATGTAAAATGTATAAATAAGTAGTTACTTTTAAAATTAGAAAAAATTTTCACTTCTCTTAATATCTATTTTTGTCTCTATTGTACATGCCATTGAATATGTATGTCTGTATATGTCTATATAAATAATAAGTTTTCCACAATGAACAATGGATTTTCCTGCAGTAATTTTTAAATTTTCAGGAAGAAGATGGGGCCCCACAGCAAGTCAACCTGGTTGATATCATTACATCAAGATGATAATAGCACTGCTATAAGATCTGTTTTGAGTACCAGATGCTCAAGATGGTTCCATCTTAGTTAGCTGAAATGGTACACTTTTTTCAATGTTCTGGATTGACCTTCTTATAGGAAGCTCAGAAAATCCTTACCAAATAGTCAGACTATTTGGAATTATACCAGACAGTAATCTTGGAATTTAACCATCATTTTACTTTCACAGGATCCTAAAGAAAGAACATCGCCACCATGACAGTTGGAAGTAATTCTTTTTTGGTTTTCCAAGACAGGGTTTCTCTTGTCTTTGGAACCTAACCTGGAACTCACTCTGTAGACCAGGCTGGTCTCGTACCCACAGAGATCCGCCTGCCTCTGCCTCCCGAGTGCTGGGATTTAAGGCTATGCCACCATCACCCGGCTGGAAGTAATTCTAAAAACTTCCTCTCCTCTCCCAACAAAGTTTGTACTCAGGGTTAGGAACATCATTTAGGGGTTGGTGATAATTGGTATAGGATTGTGGGTTGGATGGGAAATTTTATTTTTTTTATTTTTTTGGTTTTTCAAGACAGGGTTTCTCTGTGGTTTTGGAGCCTGTCCTGGAACTAGCTCTTGTAGACCAGGCTGGTCTCGAACTCACAGAGATACACCTGCCTCTGCCTTCCAAGTGCTGGGATTAAAGGCTTGCGCCACCACCGCCTGCTTGCCATTTTGGTTTTTTTTTTTTTTAAGATTTATTTATTTATTATGTATACAACATTCCTTCCACATATGCTTGCCAGAAGAGGGCACCAGATCTCATCATAGATGACTCTGAGCCACCACGTGGTTGCTGGGAATTGAACTCAGGACCTCTGGAAGTGCTGTCAGTGCTCTTAACCTCTGAGCCATCTCTCCAGCCCTGTTGCACATTTTGAAAAGTTGCTTGATTGCACTTCCTGCTTACTCAAGTAATATTTCCCTTCTCATATTCAATGGTGTTGAAAACTAGATAGTTGTTGTTACTTTCCTCTCATAAGTTGTCCAAATTATTTATTAAACTAGTTAGCGTGGGAAAATTGTTGAATATATTGTTCTTATTGTATATAATTTTGTATTGGGCTTAGAACTCTCTTATTTTGAAAAAAAAAACAAAAAAAAAGAACTCTCTTATTTATACAAAAGGGGGAGAGGCTTTGGAAAGAATTACAGCCAGTGGTTTCCCGCCCATTGGGGCGTGACATCTTATACTATACTTGTCAATGTAGAGCATGAGTTTGGCCTCTTTTCTGACTGTGTGATTCAGATTCTGATCTCTGTTCAAGCATAAGATTCTGATTTAAGAGTCCATCCCTAAATAAGTATACATTTATTTCTCAATTCTAGCTGGTGTTGTATTTCTTTAAAGCATCCTTCTTCAAGCAACATTAAATGGGAATCAATGAAATGACTAAATGAATTTTTTCCATTGTTGACCATGAACTAATAGTAACCAGGTTCACAATGTATTTGACTGAATGAACAACCTCCCAGAAAAGATCATGTATTTGAACAAGTTTCTCTCCATAGTGGTTTTCTTTCAATTTTCTGTGGATCTTTAGTAGGAGAAGAAGCTCTTCTATATGAAATTCCTCATTGTATCCAATGAATCTCAAAACCCTCAAGTAATTTCCTGACATTTAAATCTACTGTGTTGTGCTTGACATTAATCAGCCAGCTTCCTACTTATACTGAAATGCTTTCAACATCATTATAGGCTTGATCTCTAAATCACATAAAATATAGCAGAAACAGTTGTTATTCAGTCCTCAGGAGTTTGGTAACCTGCTGTTTTAATTGTTTCGTTTGCTTATATGAGTAACTGTATGGCTCTCAATTCCTGTAACTAATGGGAGGCATCATTCCTAGCTCTATTTGTTTTTATGTTATTGGATGATGGTGCTAGAATGTAGGTATTTTTTATGTCAAGTATATGCTGCTGTGCTGAGCTTCATAATTTCTAAAATTTTAAAAATTGACAGAGGGCATCACTCTGATTGCAAAGATGACATGTATTCATAACATCAATACTGCCTGAGTATTCTGAGTGATTAACTGGAGTGAAAACAATTCTTTGTGGGAAGTTCCAGAAAACTCTTTCAGTTCCTACTATCCCATTGTTTGTATCATTTCAGTTTGCAATGGAAACAGGGTCTCAATGTGTATTTCCACCTCTCCTGGACCTGATTGCTTAGACTTCACTGGCATTCAACTCAGAGACAAACATTCCCACCTCTGTTTTCTGAGTGTTGTGTTTAGAGGCACAATACTTCAATACACCCAGTTTGTCTATTTTTTAACTTTCTGTACTCAGTAATTTTTCATACAATGTTCTCATGCATACAATGTACTGTTGATCTTTTCTGTTTTTCTCTCCCTATGAATAGATATTTCTCTTATAAGGTGGTACAAAGGGTACAGAAATAAAATTTACTCTCCTTTTAAATTTCATTCTAAAGTGACTGTCTATGTCATGGAATAAGTAGATAACACCAGAATCATACAACTATACTTTCAAAGAAGTATGCATTGCAATGTTGCCACTGTCATGCTTACATTGTACACACGTGTGGTATATTTTTGAAGGCAGTGACCTATGATGATGTGCATATCAACTTCACTAAGGAAGAGTGGGATTTGCTGGATGCTTCCCAGAAGAATCTCTACAAAGATGTGATGCTGGAGACCTACAGGAACCTCACTACTATTGGTAAAAATAAATTTCTTTCATGTTTCAAAATATGGAGACAAATTTTCCTTGGTGTATGATTTTGTTCTGTAATTTGATTTAGAAAGAAAGAGAATGAGGTGAATAACACAGTCATAGTTCTTAGGATAATAAGCTAATTATTTCACAATGATAAATAATATAACATACATATTCTGGTACTGTATTTTAGGATACATTTGGGAAGACCATAACACTGAAGAACATTGTCAATGGTGTAGAAGGCATGCAAGGTAATTTTCTTATGCAAGTTTATAACAATGTGCCTCTGATGAGTTTGTAATGTGTTATGACACTTTTAAACAAAACAACAGTGTAAATAAGAACAGGCTTAAATGAATTGAGGGTTATTAAATTCTCACAAATCCATATAGCGCAATTTCCTGTATGTGAATTGCATTTGCAAGGCATTCATTTAAGAAAAAATCAAGGAAGCAATGATTAAACAGATTTTACCATTAACCATGAGAGCTATATTATACATCTGCCAGTCCATTTGTTTCTTGTTACTCATGACAGAAAATGAATACACATTTCAGTGATGATGAATATAGCTGCAAAACTTTCTACTAAATCAATAGCCCATGGTAAGTCTTGTATTACTCATATAGTTTTTGTGACTGTTTTAAGTTTAATGAAAGCAGCTGTTGGAGTCAAGGATCAAGGGGCAGATGTTGTGGCGAAACCTTAATATCTATACCACAAGTCTGTGAGGAACAGAAAGTCAAATCGTGAGGATTCAATGTGGAAATCTTTTATTGACTATTCTTCCTTTCCTATAAATATCATATGTTACTCTTGACACAAGAGTATGAGCATAGGCATATGGAAATATTTAGCATACCTCTCCTTAAGAACAATTGAGAAGATAAAATGTAGTTCCTATGTAGAGTATACTTGTTGAATTTGATCCAAGAATACAAAATTAATTCATTTGCTAACATCATTGTTAATACATAAACTCACATTACGAAAAAACCACGATGAGTTCTAGGTCTGTGCAAATACTTTTAGGTGTCTTAGCTCACTTAGCAAATGTATAATGATTCACAATATAGAAAAATTTATAAATGTAGTAAAGTTGGTAAAGCACTCAGTGTATGCAGTTCTCTTCAAAATTGTAAAAAAATATAATAGAAAAATATAGGTATAGATGAAAAAGTAAACCATGGCACAAAGGCAATTATCATCACAAATATTTTCTGAGATGCAAAATGACCCCTAATGGGTGAACAAAACATGATTTAAAACAAAGTTATAAAACCGTAATGTTTGATACCTTTTTTACAATTGGAAAAAATATGAAGTTAATTCATATAGATATGAGGTTTTACAGTGCATTGAATGGGGTGAAACTTTTACATGTGTAAATTATCCTTGCAGAATTGAAAGAAATCAAACTGGAGCAACGTTTTCCATATATTCTGTGTGTGCTAAAGCCGTGTCTTATAACACTCATCTTCTAAGGAATGAAAAAACACATATCGGAGAAAAATGCTCTAAAATTAAGCAATGTGATAAAACCTTTGTTCATCCCAATTATCTTCAAAGGCATAAAAGAACACATACTGGAGAGAAAACCTATGAATATAATAAGTGTGGTAAAGACTTTACTCAATACAGTGTTCTTCAAACTCATAAAGGAACACATACCGGAGAGAAACCTTATGAATGTAATCAGTGTGCTAAGGCCTTTGTTGACAACAGTGCTCTTCAAAAACATAAAAGAACACATACTGGAGAAAAACCCTATGAATGTAATCACTGTGCTAAGGCCTTTGCTGACAACAGTGCTCTTCAAAAGCATAAAAGAACACATATTGGAGAGAAACCCCATGAATGTAATCAGTGTGGTAAGGCCTTTGCACGTCATGATCATCCTAAATTGCATAAAAGAACACATACTAGAGAGAAACCCTATGAATGTAATCAGTGTGGTAAGGCCTTTGCATATCACTATTATATTCAATTGCATAAAAGAACACATACTGGAGAGAAACCCTATGAATGCCATCAGTGTGGTAAGGCATTTACCCAACTTAGTGGTCTTCAAATACATAAAACAATACACACTGGAGAGAAACCCTATGAATGCAATCAGTGTGGCAAGGATTTTGCACATCATAGTCAACTTCAAAGGCATAAAAGATCACATACTGGATAGAAACCCTGTGAATGCAATCCGTGTGTTAAGACCTTTGAATATGAAACTAGTCTTCACATTCATAAAAGAATGCACACTAGAAAGAAACCTTATGAGTGAAATCAGTGTGGTAAGGCCTTTACAGAACCCCTGTACTCTTGAAAGGCATAAAATAACACCTACTGTAGAGATATTGATGCATGGAATTTTTGGTAGGAGGAGGAAGGTCATTGTTTAATCAAAAAACTGCCTTGGCCCATTTGATAGGCCAGCCCTTATGTGGGTGAAGTAGACAGAATGCCGGGAGGAAGAGGGGAGTGAAGCAGACGTCATTTCCTCTTCCGTCCGGGGAAGATGTGATGCAGCCTGCCACCAGGGCAGACATGCAGAATCTTTCCCGATAAGCGCACCTCGTGGTGCTACACAGATTAGAAATGGGCTAAATTAATATGTGACAATTAGCCTAGAAGAGGCTAGATATAATGGGCCAAGCAGTGTTTTATTTTATACAATTTTTGTGTTGTTATTTTGGGGCATAAGCTAGCCAGGCAGCCGGGAGCTGGGTGGCAGGAAGCGGCCCGCAGCTCATTCAACAGAATGGTGCCCATGTGCACAACTGCTTCCACATAATGCCTGGGAAAGCTTGGGAAAGAATAGAGTAAAGCATGTTTTTTTGGTAGCAGCAATTTCTCATTCTGCTCTGCTTGCTAGAGGCAAGCAAGCACTCTCATCTAAGAAAGGCTTCCTGACTAAGCTTTAGCTGCAAAACCCTGCAGCTCTTAAGAGGTCCTGCCAAGAAACACTTAAATGGTGTTGATAAAAGCCAACTGAATGCTTGTTTGTTTTCAGCAGTAGCAGGAAAAAAGTGCCCACAGCTCCTTTAACTGAATGGTGCCCATGTGGACAACTGCCCGGCAAAAGTGCCATTTTAAAATACCCCCTTCTGGGCTGTCCTGCCAGGGCAGACTCTGAGTCTTTCAGGCAGGCAGTTGACTGAGTGTGGTCTGGGAGCAGAATGCTGCAGCTTGCTTGCTGGCAGGGACCTTGAAACGCCATAGACTTGTGGCAATAAACATGGCTACAGCTGGTACTTCCACCATGAAGCTGAAAGCTAAGACTGGATCTAGCCGCCAAAGCCACGGCTTTAATCCTGCCCATATTGCTTAGTAGTTTAAAAGCTCATGTGGTCAGAAAAAAAGAGGGAGATATATAGTAAAGAGAGATTCAAATTGCTTCTCAACTTCATATTGAGAAGCAAAAAAAAAAAATGCAGGATATCCAAAACAAGTGTATACAAAAAATAATTTCTGGAGTCATCACATTCCCTGACTTCAGTCTACTACAGAGCTACAGTACTGAAAAGAGCCTGGTATTGGCACAAAAACAGACAGGAGGACCAATGGAACTGATTCTAAGAATTGGATATCAATCCACTCACCTACTACACCTTAATTTTGTCAAAGAACCAAAAAATATATGATGGAAAAAGAAAGCATATTCAACTTGGTGCTGGCATAACTGATTACCAATGTGGGGAAGAATGAAAGATCCGCATCTATCATCATGAATAAAACTCAAGTCCAAATGGATCAAAGACCATAACAGAAAGCCAAACACACTAAACCACATAAAAGACATAGAAAGTATACTTGAACACACTGGCAAAAGAGACCACTTTCAAATTATAACACCAGTAGCACAGACATTGAGAGAAATAATTAATAAATGAGACCTTCTGAAACAAAAGTTTCTGTGAACCAAAGACATGATCAGAAATACATAAAAGGCAGCCTATAGTATGTGAAAAGATCTTCACCTACCCCACATTGGACAGAGGACTGATCTTTAAAACATACAAAGAAATAAAAGAAATAGTCATCAAAAGAACAAATAATCCAATATTAAATGGAGTACAGACATAAAGAACTTTCAACATAGGAATCTTAAATTACTGAGAGACACTTAGTGATATTTCCAAACTCCTTAGCCATTAGAGAAATGAAAATCAGAACAACTCTGAAGTTCCCTCATATCTGTAATAATAGCCAAAATCAAAAACATTGGTGACAACTTAAGCTGGAGAGGATGTGGGGTTAAGGGAACACTCCTCCATTGCTGATGGGGGTGCAAACTGAGTCAACCAGTTTGATATGGTGTTTTCTCAGAAAATTAGAAAGCCAACTGCCTGGTTGTGAGGCATGCCTTTAATCCCTGCACTTGGGAGGCAGAGCCAGGTCCCTCTGACTTCAAGGCCAGCCTGGTCTACAAGAGCTAGTTCCAGGACAGACTCCATGTCTACAGAGAAACCGTGTCTTGGAAAACCAAAAATTATAAAGAAAGAAAATTAGGAAACAACCTATCTTAAAACCCAGCAATACCACTTTGGATATGTACCTAATGGATGCTCAGGCATACTACAAGGACAAGTGGTCAACTATGTTCACAGCAACATTATTTGTTCACAGCCAGACCCTGAAAACATCCCTTCCACTGAAGAATGGACAAAGAAATTAACATGGATAAAGACAATTACATCTTCAAATTTATGGGCAAATTTTTGGATCTAGAAAACATAAGAGTGAGTTAACCCAGACCCAGAAAGAAAAATATAAATGTACTCACTCCTAAGTGGCGTTTAAATATAAAACCGAACAACCAGTCTACAATTCACAAAGAACATAGACAACAAAATGGAAACAAAGAGATATATATGACAAAGACAAGATCTTAGTAAATTGGGAACATGTGGATCATGGGAAAGGGGGAGGGGAGAGGAAGGGAGAGTAGTTGAATAAAAGACAGTTAAAAAATCTTTGGTAAACAGCAGTTCATGGGTGAATTATACAAAGTACAAAATGAATAGCTGAAATTTGCTTAATTTTGTAGCTGAATAAAATAATTCCTCTTTCCAAGGCAAACTCATTTATGACATTTAAGTAAAAGCATTCCACACATATTTTCCAAAAGAAAATTGAAGGTGTATACCATATCTCCCCATGTTTCCGAACCTATGATCACACACACATGAGAGAGAGAAGTGTTTGATTTTACTTAATATAGCTGCATTCATTCTAAATTCACCATTAAACACTAAGTTCATGTTTTTATTATGAATTTTGAAGGTTGTACAAGTCAGAGTGACAGACCCTGACCTATGTGAGTACTAATTGAATCTTTAACTTTTGAAAATACCAAGTTAGAGTGTAAGAATATTTTGGGCTTTTATAGGTCAGATGTGCACCTAAAGGGCAATGGATCTTTTTTTTTTAATATTTTTATGGTTTATTTAACCTTATTATTATGTGTGAAGGTGTCAGATAACCTGCAACTGGATCTTCATACAGTTGTGAGCTAACATGTGGGTGCTGGGAATTGAACCCAGGTCCTCTAGAAGAGCAGTCAGTGCTCTTAACCACTGAGCCATATCTCCAGCCCCAGCGCAATGGATCTTGTATCCAATAAATCTAGCAGCCAGAATCAAGAACTGAATTGAAGAAAGTGACCACACAGTTTACAGTTCGAATTATAATGTAGGAGACCATGCCCAAGTGGATTGGTATCTTACAGGCTATTGACTGAAGAAGATCTCCCAATACCTAACCCTTGTGCTTAAATAAGAAATTCCAAACATGGCTGGGTGGTGGTGGCACATGCCTTTAATCCCAGCACTCGGGAGGCAGAGGCAGGCGGATCTCTGTGAGTTCAAGACCAGCCTGGTTTACAAGAGCTAGTTCCAGGACAGGCTCCAAAACCACAGAGAAACCCTGTCTCGAAAAACCAAAAAAAAAAAAAAAAGGAATTCCAAACTCAATACAAAACTATGTATACAAAAAACAGATGTCAAATATAAAGTTAGAATTACAAGCATAATCAATACTAAGGAAGGAAGATATACTAATGTTTTGAGAAGCATTCTATCCTAAGGAATCCATGTCTTGTAGTAGAAATGACTTGGCTAGATCATAAGAGGATGGTAAGTATGATTATCTCATCTTCAACCCCATCAAAGGCCTGAGAAGAGCATTAATATTACTTGAGTAGGCAGGTAGTGAAGTCCAGCAGCCCGCAAAAGTGTAGATGACAGAGACAACTGACTGCCTGAGCAACCAACTAAAGTCTCATTACAATGTTGAAGATTAAGACTTCCTATCAGAATATAAAAAATCTTTAATCTGCTATGCAGTAAAGCAGGAAAATGATCTCAAAATATAAACCATGTATAAGTATCTTGATCAGAGGTAGAATTATATAATGCAATATGATAAATATCTCATAAAATTGTGTCAATAAAAAATGTTTTAAACAGGTAGAATCATGCATAGATACAATCTGACAAAATAACTTTGCATAGGTGTTACAAACATTCTAAACAAAATTAGAAATATTCTATATGATAAGTATAATTTGAATTTGTATCAATAAAAAACTCTATACCAATGTAAATTATCCATAAATAGTTCACAAGTATTCCTTCTATTACAAACTATTATTATTAGTGTGAGTAAGTAATCTACCTATTATCCCATTCAATTTTCCCTCTTTTTTTTGAGATCTCTGGGTATACATAATTTCACCCAACCCTATATGTGTAATAATCAACTCTTAAATGTTGTCCCTGACCATGAAGACAAACTTTGTTGGCAGAGGGAATGGCATCTTCTAGAATTGCTTCCAGATGTCATGGGGGCAATGTTCTTTCTATGGGATATTATAAAAGTGAAACGGTATTTGATAGGGTTGTTCTGAAGTTCTTATTTGGAATTGTGGCCAGAACGTTGTAAGAAGGTGCACCATATCTGCAGCTTGTACCCATAAGTTGGTCCCATAGTGCTATTAGCATCATGCTTTCATATCAATCAGGTAGAGACATTGTGGGGCTCCAATGTCTTCTTCTTGGAAGCTGTTCATTGTTGAAAATGTAAACATTATTCATGTAGACATATTTTCAGTGAAATATAAGATATAGACAAAATGGGCATGAAGGAAAGTAAAATGTTCCTTTAAAATCTATCTTCTTTCTGTCCCATAGCAGAAGGCTATTGATATGAGACAGAAGTTTTGAGTTTTTCTTTTAACATTGTGCTTGGATTTAGAGAAGGATTGACACTGTCTAATTCTAAAACCATTTCTGATTCTGAAGTAACACACATCTGATCCCATACGGGTCTGCCAGGTCCTCTAGCACAAGTAATGCAGAAATTGATCAATTATTGATTGGTAGTGTGCTACAAGCCTCTGAATTTCATAAAAAACATCATGTTAATAGCAAAGGTTTGAAGAAAGAAATTTCAATTACATGGCAACAAGCTAAGGAGATTGTAAAGAAATGCCCTACTTGCTCTTTTTATAACCAAACGCCACTGCCTGCAGGGGCTAATCCAAAGGGCACCCAAAGGAATGAAATCTGGCTAATGGATGTGTTCCACTTTGCAGAATTTGGCAAATTAAGATATGTTCATCACACCATTGACACTTATTCAGGCTTTCAGTGGGCAACTGCTTTAAGTTCAGAAAAAGCTGATTCAGTAATCATTCATTTATTAGAAGTCATGGCTATCATGGGTATACCTACACAAAAAAAGACTGATAATGGTCCTGCTTATGTCTCTAGGAAAATGAAACGGTTTTTTGATTATTACAATATCAAGCATGTTACAGGTATACCATACAATCCTACAGGTCAAGCAGTCACAGAAAGATCAAATCGAACTATAAAGGATATGTTGAACAAACAGAAAGGAGTGGAAAACACCCCCAGAAATAGGTTACATAATACTTTGTTAACCTTGAATTTTCTCAATGCTAATGAGAAGGGAACAGCTGCAGAAAGACATTGGATAATGGAAAAGTCTACTGAACTAAATCAACCAGTTTATTTCAAGGATGTGCTGACCTCACAATGGAAGCCAGAAGATGTGCTGCATTGGGGAAGGGGTTTTACTCTTATCTCCACAGGTGAGGAAAAATTGTGGATACCGTCAAAACTAATAAAGGTTCGGTTTGAAGAAAAGAAGCCACTTGGAAAAGATAAATAGCAATTCATTCACAAGGATGGCGAACATACTGATGGTAAGAAATACAGATAGGTTGGAGGCAGGGTTCTTTTCTTATCTCCGCAGGAAAATATTCATCTTCAAAGAAATTGAGGGACCCTGAATATTTAATTACTGATGGATGGACACATTTTGTAAGTATTAATTTATATATATATATATGTATATGTCTTATTAAACATTTCTTTATAAATATATAGAGCTGGTTTTGAAGTTGGACTCTGGCTCAGTCCCTCTTCAATTCCAAGCCTGTTAGTAAGAGAAAAATCCAGAGTTTCTGGAGTTTCTGTCTCATGTCAAGAGCCATGATATGGGACAGAAAGAAATATGGGTTTAGAAAACATCTTTGCTTTCCTCCATATCTATCATACTTTTCATTGAATATATCTATCATGCCTTTCATTGAATATATATATGTATGTCTATATGATTAATGTTTAAGTTTTTCATAATGAACAATGAGTTTTTCCTGAAGTGACATTTGAAGTTTCCAGGAAGAAGATGGGGCCCCACAACAACAACTCTACCTGGTTGATATGACGTCATGATACTGATAGTGCTACTACAAGACCTGTTTTGGATACCAGCTGCACAAGACGATCCCAACTTAGTTAGCTGAAATGGTGCACATCTTGTACAACATTCTGGCCAGACCTCCACAAAATACTCAGAGACTATTTGCAATTTTAAAAGACATTGATCTTGAAATTTAACCATCATTTTACTTTCACAGGATCCCCCAGAAAGAACGTCGCCCCCATGACAGCTGGAAGTAATTTTAGAGGACGATGTCCCCTCTCCCAGTAAAGTTTACCCCTGGGTTTAGGGACATCATTTAGGGGTTGGGAGGTTGGGGGAGGAATTTTATAAGCTCAGGGATCATTTTGAAAAAAAAAAGAGGGAATGATGTGATAATGGATTTATAATTGTGAGTTACTGCTTTTAGACAAATATATTGGTATCAATTTTTGTATATTGATACAAAGTTAAATTATACTAACTATTGTATGCATGCATGTTTCTATGTCTGTTTAAAACATTTTTATGTATTGACATATATTGTATTGATATATATATTGTATATATTTACCATATTGCAATGTACATTTCTACCTCTGATTAAGATACTTATATAATGTTTGTGTATTGATATATATTTGCCATATTGCAATGTATATTTGTACAGTGTTTATATTTGGAGGTCATTATCCTCATTTGTTACACAGTTGTTTATTGTCTTAGTCTTTAAGTTAGATAGATATTGAGAATTATATAGATAGTCATCTAAGTTTGTCATTTATAATCAGACTAATCAGGTTCTTTAGATATATAGAGATTATACTCAGTATAGATAGATAATCTTCAACCTCTTCAAAGAGCTGTAGAAAATGGCCTTAAATCTAACTCAGAATTTTGTGATAGTGAGACACAATTGCTCCTAGCAACACCGCTCTATTCCCGAGAGAATGTTGCGCACCAAAGACACTCCACCTGGAGCCTTTCTATTTGGCAGAACTGGCCTTTGGGCAAAGAAATGCCCATACCTCAACCACTGACAGAGATACAGAGCATGCATCAATGGATAAAACAGGACTGTCATATCCTGCCAAGACAGGGTAAGATAGTTTTGAAAAGTTCCTTGCCTTTAATAATGGTATGTCAGTTATGCTAGGCCTTAGCCAAAATTGGTTGACTCAGCATTGCAAATGAGACTTTGGGTGATTGCCCAGGTAGTCAGTTGTCTCTGTCAATTGTTGCACATTTTGGATATATCTCGTTTGTTGAGTAGTGTTTATTCCCTTCTCAGATCTTTGACTGAGTTGAAGATTATATAATTGTAGTTACTCTTTACATTATTTGGACTCCTTGAGATAGAATGTTTAGCAAAGCTTTTGTTCTCAATATTGTTTGTTATATTTATTATTTGTTGTTATTGTATGTAGTTGTATTTGGTTTAGTTCTGTCTTATTTAGACAAAAAGGGGAGATGTAGGGATAAGTCCCGCCCTTCGGGGGCATGTTCGCCTCGGGCTAATGTGTGCCTATAAATTTGGCCAGCCTGCTCCCAGCGTAGCATCTGCTTTCCTGGTCTCCGCTGGAATGGTGGTTCTGTAAGTCTCTTTCGACATTAAAGCTATATATATATTGTTACAATCTGTCTGCATTCGTTTATGCTGCTACACCCATGGACATTTATCAAATAAACTATCACACACACTCAGAGGCCTTTTTATCTGGAAGTTTTTTACTGTATACCTATAATCCTTTCTTGATGATTAGTGTTTTTGTAATTGAAAGCTGCATTTGACTTCCATTTGTGTGCTTTTAAAACCCCTTATTTTAAACCTTCTTAGGGTTTATGTGGATTTAGTTGCCTAACTGTTGGTGTCATAATGTAAATGGGGACTACACTTTCATCTTCTGGCTGCCTAGACACAAATAATCACACACAAACTATATAATTACATCAGCATTTTAAAAATGCCTCAGGCATATTCCTAGTTAGATTTTACATGTTTAATTCATCCATCTCTATTCATCTATGTATCACCACGTAATGCTTTGGGATATTTCACCTTTAGTGAATACATGGCATCTCTTTGATCTTCCCAAATAGTGCACCTACCAGTCTGGTCTGTCTTCATTTAAAAAAAAAAAAACAAGTAACAAATGCTGGAAAGTAATGAAATTGCTCTCCAACTACAATCAGATCCTTTTTCATAATTGGGACTCCACAGTCCTATTTTCCTGTGCAGTGTACACTCAAAACTGTTGCTTCTATTCTGGACTGAGGTAGAAAACACTCTCCACATGCAATTCCTTTTCCTTTACCTGCAATGGATATACAGTCTCTTAACTCAAATTTATGATTTTGAAACTGGTGATAGAATCATTTAATTTAAAATTTTAAAGGTGAAATGTAGGACAAGGTCATTTCTCAGGATAGGAGAAGACAGGAACCAAATCCTCTTATGTCAAGATAAGACAGAGTGTCAAAAAATTTTTCTGAAATACTAGAAATACAGCAGTTCTAGAATTAATATGACTTCCTAGGGAGAAATCCCACATGTTTGCGAGATTAATAAATAAAAATCCTTTAATAATGTTTACATACATTTCTGACTAATGGTCAAAGAGGACCCAGGCTAAAATAATTTTTTGCATTTCACTTATTTTCTCATCCTTATGTCTTTTAGGTTCAGGCTCCACACTCTGAACAATTTAAATAGGGGTGGAAGGCTAAAAGTCTACCCACCTGGACAAATGGAAGACTTACACAGTAAAGTCTTCCCAGCATTATTTATTACATAAACCAGTGACCTTAAACAGTAAGACCATCTTCAGTGACAGGATCATGAAATGTCAGACTTTTCTTCCATTTTTACAAGCTTTTCATTAGCCTCTTAAATGAGTTGATGGCCCTGATTTTAGTACATTTCTATCCAGTTACAAGATGGAGATTCCAGGGATGTGAAGGAGGGGAAAAGTATAAGGCAGAAAAGATAAAAACAGGTTAGGGAAGTCTTGCACAAGCTATGTCTCATGTCAAGTAAATTCCTTTTTTTAAAATGATTTATTTAACTTTATGTTCATTGGTGTGAAGGTGTCAGATCTCATGGAACTGCATTTTCAGACAGTTGTGAGCTGCCATGTGGGTGCTGGGAATTGACCCGGGTCCTCTGGAAGAGCAGTCAGTGCTCTTAACTGCTGAGCCATCTCTCCAGCCCTCAAGTAAATTTCTTAAGAAGAATAGATTTGGGCTAGAGAGATGGCTCAGCAGTTAACAGTATTGACTGCTCTTTTAGAGGACCTGGGTTAAATTCCCAGTACCCACATGACAGCTTCTAAATATCTGTTAATCCAGTTTCCCAAGATCTGATACCTACATACCAACACATATAAAATAAAATAGAATAACTCATAAAATATCCACTATTTTTACTGGCTGAGAAATAACTTGGGGCTCTTTCATATTGACTTTCAGTCCTCTCAGTCTGTTTTATGGTTCTGTCTTCATTTCTCTTAATCTAACATTTCCTCAGCCTCAGCATCCCTTCCCAGGGAACCCCCAGCTTAATTCTGTTGCACAGACCATATGGGGTATCCAACTATGCTTGAACAAAATTTACTGCAGTTTCTGTATGATGCTGCTTTTGATACAATGAATTACTTTGCATATTCTGTCCATAAATTAGAAGCTTAGCTGAATAGAGCCTTACACTTTAGGGCACCTTGGTAAGATTTAAATGTAAAGCAAGGGCATTCTCTTTAGCTGTGTAAAATCCTTGAAAATCCCTCTTGCTTTCACTACTGGACAGCCATCTAAAACAAACTAGTGCTTTTTTCCAAACAAAAACATGGATTTTTTTTTTCTTTCGTTTTATGTGTTTCTTTTGCACTGTAGATTTGAAGGAGTCAGCAGTAATAACCATCCCTCAGAAATAATATTTTGTCTTAGATATCAGTCCATTAATTTTTAATTGTTCCTTAGTCACTTTCTTGGGACATGGAGACATTAAGAAAGATGGGGGGCCAAAATGTCACACAATTGATCTCCAGCAAACTTTTTATGAAGTTTTCTAAGCTCCTGTACTTACATACCAAATAAATATATAGGGCCAAAATAAACCAATAGGGCCACAAGGAATAAAGCCAGGCTTGGGCTGGAGGGACCAGAACAAGATGAGGTTATGAGAGCAATCAGAATTATTATATCTTTATCAGAAACAGAAAATAAGGTAATTTCCAGGATCAATACCATGTACTTGCCAGGATATCATGAAGACTGCAAGCTATACAGGGAATACAGGATTGTGGTCTCAGACCAAGTGTACTGTTGAACTTCCCTACTTCCTCGACCACTAAGGGATAACTCAGAGAAACACAGATTAGCCTGAATGACTCATTGCTCGAGGGAGTGCATCACCATGTCAGCAACTTAAAAAAGCACACTGTGCCCAAGGAGCCATGGATTTTAATGTGAAATAACTAAGACACATGTCTCTCACAGTAGATGGTCCAATCCAACTCCTTTGTTCCCTGCAGAGTTCTTTGCCCACTAAAATCCTATAACCTCGAACTCCACTGCCTGCCACTACCCTCAACACTCCTGTCTTTCAGGTCCTACAATGACAGTCAGTTAAGCTGTGTAGAGTTTTCTATGACTTTTGCCATCTAAAGTCCTGTTAGCTTGAAAATTCTTCCACAGTCAATATTCCCAAGTCCATCGCAGCAACAAAACCACTTTTATGGTACCACTTTTATTCCAACTTGCTACATTGTTCCTGTGATTAAAGTACCTAACCTAAAGCAACTCTGGCAATGGACAGGTTGATTTTTTTTTTACCCCTAAGTCAGAATCCACCACTGTGGGAGCTTAGGATAGGAACTCAAGTTAATCACCCGAGGCAAAACATTTGGAACCATTGTTTCCTGGTTTTCTCTTGTGCTTTGTCACTGTTTTGTGCTCAGCTAGCCCTCTTAATCAGCCCAGATCAACTTGCTTAGAGACACTGCCAACGTAGTGGAAGAGTCTTCTTCCAACACCAATCAATCAACATAATCACTTTCAGACTGAAATCAGACATTCTGATATAAGCACACACTCAATTGATAATTCCTCAGATGACCCTAGGCTTTGTCTTGTTGACAGCTGAGGCTAATTATCACACAAAGACAGTATTGTATGAGAATTTTTTGTTTTGTTTTGTTTTGTTTTTCGAGACAGGGTTTCTCTGTGGCTGTATGAGAATTTTTTGTTGTTGTTTTTCAAGACAGGATTTCTCTGTGGTTTCGAGCCTGTCTTGGAACTAGCTCTTGTAGACCAGGTGGTCTAGAACTCACAGAGATCCTCCTGCCTCTGCCTCTAGAGAGCTGAGATTAAAGATGTGCACCACACCGCCTGGTGTGAATTTTTTTAAAGAACCCAAAATATAATGTATTATTTCTGTCAATCACTTAAGGAACACCTAACCATGAGGATAACAATAAATGGAAAACACAGATTGCCAGAAAACAGAAAGAGAAAAGGATCTAAGATCAAGAAGAGAAAACTAAAACTGTCACTCCACAGAAACTATTCAAAACAAAATCTTAAGGAACTGATAGCAGAGGAAATAATCTGAATACAAATTGATGAAGGTCCGTCATTTTTGAAATTTTAATGATATAATTCGATTATGGTTCAAAAAAATCAACATAGATGACACCAATGCCAAAACAAGACTCAAAGACAGATCTATGAATATATATTATGGTCCCTTAAACAAGAACTACAAGATTCTAGTCAAAATCAAATTCCAGAAAATCACTTGCCATCACTCATCCTATAAACTCCAGTTCTCCCCTTTACCGATAACTGAAAAAGGGTTGGGTAAAATGGGCTCTTCCTCCAAAATTCAAAAGATTCAATGGACAGCCAGGCGGTGGTGGCACACACCTTTAATCCCAGCACTCGGAGGGGGAGGCTAGCGGTTCCAGGCAGGCCTGATTTAGAAGAGCTAGTTCCACGACAGGAACTAAAAAAGCTACAGAGGCTGGGCGGTGGTGGTGCATGCCTTTAATCCCAGCACTCTGGAAGGCAGATGCAGGCGGATCTGTTTGAGTTCGAGGCCAGCCTGGTCTACAAGAGCTAGTTCCAGGACAGGAACCAAAAAGCTACCGAGAAACCCTGTCTCGAAAACACACACACAAAAAAAAAAAAAAGATAAAAAAAAATAAAAAAGCTACAAGAAACCCTGTCTCGAAATAAAAAAAAAAAAAAAGATTCACTTGACACCATCTGATATTTTTGCTTTTTGGAAATAGTTTTGATTACTAAAAGGATTTCATTCAATTATGATAAAGAAAATGATGTCTGTTAGGATCACTTAGACACCATTTCATTTCCTACAATTGGTGATTGCCTCTAAGTCTGTATCAGAGTGAGGAAGTATAAACTTTTTAAATGAAATTTCAAGAGAACAGATTTTTAAAGAATCACTGTACATGTGAAGTAACTTGCTTTACTCTGACTGTTTTATAAATCACAATTTTGAAAACAAGGTTATTCCTATTTTCGGAGTATGTTTGTGCATGAGACAAAATGCCTGTGATATATAAAACAATGATTGTCAGATCTCTTGGATTGGGAATAGTAGAGATTTGTTAACCTGCAAACTTGAATGTAGGTTTAAACTTGGGTCATCCGCAAGGAAAAAAAAATATGTGCTGAGTCACCTGCCAAGATGAATAATAAATTTTATTAAATAATCCAAGTCTTTCTCAGATTAATAAAAAAACAAGAAAAACAAAACATAAATAAAGAAGTAAAGCCAGGAGGTGGTGGCACACGCCTTTAATCCCAGCACTCGGAAGTCATAGGCAGGCAGATCTCAGTAAGTTTGAGACCAGCATGGTCTACAAGAGCTAGTTCCAGGACAGGCTCCAAAACCACAGAGAAACCCTGTCTGAAATACCAAACCAAGAAAAAAAGTAAAGAAATGATTTTTGGGAATATGTGGCATCAGAATTAAGATGATATGTAAGGTAAATATGCAGCATTAAATGAATACAACTCAATAACTTCATCTAACAATCTATAAGAGGAAAGCTAATCACAAAGTAACAATCATAGTGGAAACACTCAGAATGCTCATTGGGTTTGTGTGTTAATCACATCAACATTTAAGTATCAAAGACTCAAATGTGAAGATAGCAACAGCTGGAACACACAGATATGCTAGGAAATTGAAAGAGGTAGGCATCTAAGATGAAAAAACAATCTGCACAGAAACATCCCCCAAACCTCAAACTTAAGGAACTGATGATGTAAGAAATTTTCTGAATAAAATTGGTGAAGGTCCATCATTTTCAAGAAAATGAATAATAAATTATATATCAGTTGTAGATTACAAAAAAAAATCATATACAGATTCATATAATATGCTTTCTGCATTTTTCACAAAGATCCATCAATCAAGAATGTGTACAATGTTTGTGAAAGAATAAAGGTGTTAAAGAGGAAAAGCTGTGAACAAAAGCAGGAATAGTAGTCAATTTTTAATCCAAAGACCAAAGTAAACTTAGGCAAGGAAAAGTGTGATCTTGATTATTGCTACCCAGCTATCTTTGATTATATGTGTACAGAAATTAAATAAACATAAACTGTACAACTTTCACAAAGATATCTCAAAGTGACCCTTAAACTGTTGTTTCTGACCTCCAGTTACTGATCTGTCTTCTGAGATGCAGCCACATGATATAGATGTTCTCTTGGAAAATAGAGAAGATCTCTTGTTACAGCTCTCCAGATCCTTGTGCTATCTTCTGGGTGAAGGTAAACACAGTCCTACCGATGTCCAATCCCAAAACAACCTAAAAGATGATTTAAAATCTGCTTCCTGCTACATGCATTATGGCAGAATTGGTGGATTGTGCCCTATCTACCTGGTTATCACAATGCACACCTGAGAAATCTCTGCACATCCGAAACTCCTTTTGGTCCCCCTTTTAAGCTTCACTGGATCACACCATTGTGGCAAGTGGCAGAATCACATTAACAGAATTCTACTCAAGTATTGCTCAACCAGTTCCTAAACAGTTTGTAATCTTTAGAACAGAAACCTGAAATTGGAAAGCAGTATTCAGGTAGTCAATATTCTAGAAATTAGAACTTCAGTTTTCTAATCTCTCTTCCCACTACACAACAAAAGCAGTTCCCATGTATATACTCTGGACATAGATACAACCAGCACCATTTCCTTCCATTCCAGGGCTGCCGAGTCTCCTCTTCCCCACTAAATTTACACACAAGGAAGCTCAGAGAACAAGGGCCACTGCCAGCATGAACCACATGAACCAACATAACTACAGTCTGGCTCATGGTCCTTCCAAGTCACAGAAGAAATAACAGTTCAACAGACCTGCTCTATACACCACCCTCACTCAGTATGGGATAGCTTGTGGTCTTCCTTAAAGCTACCTACTACAGAGGCAGAGGAGAGTCATGGAAAGAACTCACAAATTATCTGGCCCTGGTACTCTTGATTGCCAATGCTTCCCAGAATTCCCTCATTGGCGAGGACCTCCCAGTGGGACTCACAATATTAGCAGCTCCTCTACTGGAGGATCAGAGATCAAATGACTCAGACAGCACAGACCTTCCAGTTCTGCCCTCCCAGCCCAGCAGACAGGGCCCCAGTTTAAAAACTTTGTATTTAGCACACATTATTCCACACTCCTAGAGCACACACATCCTGTTCCTCATCAAAAGTGCAGGGTCGCCGGGCGAATGTGGCGCATGCCTTTATTTCCAGCAATCGGGAAGCAGAGGCAGGCAGATATCTGTGAGTTCAAGACCACCCTGGTCTAGAGAGCTAGTTGCAGGACAGGCTCCAAAGCCACAGAGAAACCCTGTGTCGAAAAAACAAAAAAACAAAAAACAAAGTGCAGGGTCTTTTAGGTGCTCATTCCATTACATACTCACTTTCCAGTGCAGCCATCACCTTGTCTGAGAGATGTGAAATTCTGGAGAAATTCAGGTCACATTCATAAAGTAATTACTCTTACTGTGTAACTGTGGTTACTTTGTAACTGTTGTCAAAATGACAGACCATGAATTAGAAAACAATCCAGGCATATTAGGACTTGAAGGCAGCAAAGAGAATATATATGACATAGATTTCATCTCAAAAATTATTTTGAAAACTTGAAACACACTTTATGGCCATGTGCTCCAGAGACTAGGGATTTGAATTCATGCACATTAAAGATTTCTCATATATTTTATCTAAAGATGAATGTCTTAATGCAGAGATGTAGCAGTGCTTTTAAGCAGGACCACAACATTTTACCTAGATCTTCTATTTTAGATGAACTTCTGTAAATAGAGCAATTAGGTTGAAAGATATGGTCATTCCCTTTCCAAGATTCTTCACTGCTTTGGTCTGTGGACTGCAAACAGTGGTCAATCAGGACAATCATAGAGCATCTACAATTGACTCCCTCATTCCACATTGCTAATCTCAACTTCTATTGAAGGACGAAAGCTCTCACCCTCAGTCCAACCTTTTTGTTTCTGCCCTGTGTCTCCACCAGCTTCAAGTTGGTCAGTGAGCTCAAATTTGCACAGGTTCCTCTGCGTCTAAGTCCCCCAATAAAAGCCAGAATGATTAGCAGACACTCATTAACTACTCTATTTTTCTTTCTCATTGACAAATCAAGGTCCAACCTGTAATGAGTTACAGGACTGTTTTCTCAGCACTAGGCAGCAGAGGAAAGATTGATTAGGAGTTCAACATGATTCTCAATTACACAGCATGAGGCAAGCCTAAACTATAGGGTACATTGTTCTACACAGAAATCAATAGTCAACATCAATTGAAAGAAATAAAATCCCACTATTATTGACTTTGAAATGTTGGAGAACAGAAACAGAAACAAGAGCAGCAATACACTCAAAGAAAACATCTGAAAATGACACCAATAAGTGATTTTTTAAATGACAAAAGTAGTACTAGCACTTTTAAGATTAAATAAAACTTTCTATATTGACTTTGAAAGAGTCTTCTCTTTCTATAAGAAAGGAGATGTCATTAATAAGAGATAGATTGATGGCGCCCATATACATATGCTGGCTGCTGAGATCTGTAACCTGACGCATAAGAGTTAGTCAATGGCCTGTTTCTCAAATCTCTGAGTTGACATAACTGTGTCAAACAAGATCAACCACATCTGCAGAGGATAGTGGCCTAATTGCAAATTCAATGTTCATTGGGCCAAGATGACCTTCCCAATCTGTACACCCACACAAATGATCTGCATTCATTCACATGGCATTAATTTAATAACACATGCTGGGAAATTACAAATTCACTGAACCTACAACAATCACACCCTTTTTTATAATGGTGGCTTCAATAGTTGATTGCCTAAACTGTTTCTCCTGCAGTGTACACAATAAACTATTCCTCCTATTCTGGTCTGAAGACAGAAGGAATGCTCCATATGCACATCCTTTACTGTGACTGCATTGCATAGTCAACTACATGACTCAAAAGCTTAAGTCCAAAACTGTAAGGTTTTACAGTCATATTTTAGGGGAATTTTGAAAGTATAGTATACCAAGGACACCTGAGTCAAAGTAAGAATTTGTCTCAGAAACTATTTTTCTAACAGGATGGAAATGCAGCTGTTCTAGAATTAATATGCCTTTCCATTGAGAAATTACTTCATACACTTAGGAGATTAATAAAGAAAGACCTCTTTTATGATGGTATACATCAATCTCTGGCTAATGCTTAAAGAGGAGCTAGCTAGACAGATTCCACATTTGCTGTTGTCCTTAAGCCTCCTTTGGGGATAGGCTCTAGGTTACACTTTGAACAATTGAAATAGAAACAGACAACTTGCCAGGCTAGACATTTAGGCAGATAGGAGAGTTACAGAGCAAGTATATTTCCAAGATAATTTCTTATGTACACTGGTGACCTGAATCAGCAGATCATGCTTCAGTGACAGGGTCCTGAGTTGAAGGTCACAGGGGATGACAAAGTTAGGAAAAGTAAAATGGGAAAATTTAAAAATTTAGGGTTGGAAGGTCTTGCAGATGCCTAGTAAGCTTCCTGAGGAAAACAGCAACTTGCTGGGCACTGATGGCACATACCCTTGCTGAGCCAAAAGACCTCTATCAGTTCAAGGACAACCTGGTCTACCCAGTGAGTTCCAGGATAGTCAGGACAGTCCTACAGAGAAACACGGTTTCAAAAAATTTCATAAAAAGGAGTAAAAGCAGAATAGCATCTTGGATACTTCCAGAGGGGAAATGGAAGGAAATGGGAGAAGTATAAGAAGTCAGTAAAGGGGGCTGGAGAGATGGCTCAACGGTTAAGAGCACTGCCTGCTCTTCCAAAGGTCCTGAGTTCGATTCCCAGCAACCACATGGTGGCTCACAACCATCTGTAATGATATCTGGAGCCCTCTTCTGGCCGCAGGCATACATGCAGACAGAATACTGAGAATACTGTACACATAATAATAATAAATAAATAAATCAAAAAAAAAGAAGTCAGTAAAGAATATCATGTGAATTTGGAAGGAGATTAGTCAGATAATTCTACTCAATTGGAACACAGGTTATCTCGAAAACTTTACTAAGAGCACAGTGGCCTGGGAACTGATAACCATAGCTCCATATGGTGAAAGGGCTGGGCTCTTGGGCCTGAAGGAACCCTTCCACAAAGGCCTTGGCAATAGACCATTACCAGCTCTCCAAACCATATTCCTGGTGTGAGAGAAGAAGCTCTCTCTTATTATCAATACATCAGGTCCTTAGGGAAACTCACAAGGCTTAACCCCAAGGCTGTTACCAGATCTCCTAGGAATGTCCCTGCTCCCTGCTTGAGGGAATAAAAAAAACCCTTGATTGATCAGGTAACTCCTTCTCACAACACTGTTTTTCATTTCAAATATATGTCACCTGGTGTCCTATAGCCCATCTGGAAAAACTGCTTTTCTTTTGTGTGTGGTTTTTTTTTGTTTGTTTATTTGTTTCTTTGTTTTTTGAGGATTTCTCTGTAGCCCTTGTGGTTTGCTTGGTTTTTCAAGACAGGGTTTCTCTGTGGCTTTGAAGGCTGTCCTGGAACGAGCTCTGTAGACCAGGCTCAGAGTTCCACCTGCCTCTGCCTCCCAAGTGCTGGGATTAAAGGCGTGCGCCACCATCGACTGGGGAACTGTGCTTTTATTAAGAAGAAAACTGGAACTTTGAGCCACATCAGGCCGTGAGGTTGTTTGGGAACCTGTAAAGCCTCCTTGAAAGCTTGCAAGAGGGTTTTTTTTTAATATACTTATTTATTTATTTATTATGTATATAATATTCTGTCTGTGTGTATGCCTGCAGGCCAGAAGAGGGCACCAGACCCAATTACAGATGGTTGTGACCCACCATGTGGTTGCTGGGAATTGAACTCAGGACCTTTGGAAGAGCAGGCAATGCTCTTAACCTCTGAGCCATCTCTCCTGCCCAAGAGGGTTTTTTTTTAATATGGGGATGTGCCTGGTGTCTGGTTCTAAATCAGTGGTGGCTTCTCTGTAGTAGTTTGGAGCTAAATATCTGGACAATCCAGTTGAACAAAGTGTGCCCTAACATCCTAAACTCTAACAGCCCTGATAAAAACCCATTTATCATCTGGGTGATTTAGAGGCAGTCTTCCATCAGCTAATTCTACTTTGTGAGACTGAACTATTTCCAAGGCATTGGAAAATCCTTTATATCAGCAATTCAACTCTTCTACGTGGCAGCTTAGAAGTACAGCGCTACCCAACAGGTGAGATGCCTTGATACCGTCCACGTGGTTAAATATATATGGAGATTGTATGTAAGGTTAAATGCAAAGTGCTCATTTTGAGAAGATACTGGAGAAACTAGGCCTCTCTGAGTATGGCATATTTAAGTTGAGAAGAAAGCACCCTGCTCCCAATTCTCTAAGCACATTAAGCCCACAGAATTAGGTCTAAGAATTAACAGGATCACATGGGACTTCACTAGGCAGGGAATATGGCGGCAGATTCCACACAGATCCCGCAAGGATGCACCATGCTGTCTGCCGCACCTCACCCTCTGCTCCTCCCCATCTGGAGACAGCATTCCCTCGCTCACCATGTTGTGGTTCCTCAGATCGCCAAAACTCTCAGTTCATCATCTCCCTGCAGCAGCAACTTCACCACAGCACAGGAGACAACTGGCACAAGCTCCTCCACAAAGCCGAGTCTGAAGGCGGGTGCCCGGAAGAGCCCTGCACTGTTGTTGACTTGCAGGTCAACTGGAGGGTCTGATTGGCTGGTGCGGTCTGAGTGGCAAGAACACTGTCCACAGGGCTACAGTGTGCTTAAAGACACAGTACAGTGGTTCCTGGCCATTCCTTCCACCCCAGTCAAAGATCTTTTCTAGATTGGCCAAGCTTTGCATTTCAACAGCACTTGCCACTTGCTCCAAAAGGAGGCACTGTCACAATCTTGCACTCCATAGGAACTTTCCCTTTTTCCTCCCGGACACAATGTGACTAGGTAGTTTGTACTGTGCACTGTGCTGTGCTAGGTGGAGCAGAGATTTCTTGTCCTACAGGGGGACCAGTGCACAGAATATTAACAGGTAAAGATAACTTTAAGGTCACAAAAGATGATTGTTCTGTGGCTTCATGTTGAGGTCACATGAACTGAAGATACTTTTTACATGGTTTTCTTTTTCTTTTTTTTTTAAGATTTATTTATTATATACCCAGTGTTCTGCTAGCATGTATGCCTGCATGCCAGAAGAAGGCACCAGATCTCATGGTTGTCAGCCACCATGTGGTTGCTGGGAATTGAACTCAGGACCTCTGGAAGAGCAGGCAGTGCTTAACCTCTGAGCCATCTCTCCAGCCCTTTCCATGGTTTTCACAGGGATTTCACACAACAGGAAAGAGAAAAGAAGGAACCAGATCTTAAACAAGTTGATTGGTCTTTCCCCAACTGATGGCTGGATGTTGGCTCCATTGCTTTACAGATTCTATTCCAGAAATTCAAAGCAAATTCCAGGCAAATGAATAATAATAAAAAAGTGAAGTGTTCATGAAAATTTGAATACATAGATAATAATGGAGCTAGGAAGAATGTCTTCATGAGTATTATTGTTAGCCAGCACATCTCTTTCCATGGTCAGGTAAATAAAATATACAACAGCAGTATCCAAGATTCTCTACATGAACAAGACAGGTAGAATGAATCTCACCATGATTGTCAAAAGTAGGCTTATTAGAATGTCTCACAAGCTGTGGTCCAAGTAACTTAAAAATAGCTGCCTGCCAATGGTAATTGGAAAAATCCAGGCCATCTCTTCTCAATGTTTTGTCTAAGATCAAGTGAAGAATTCAGTAGTTGTTCAGTCCATGAGACTAGCTATTGTGTGTGTTTTGTTTTCTGCTATGAATTTGAGTAGTGTGCTTTCAAGGTCTGGGAAGAAGTGTTTTGGGATGTTGATGGAGATTGCATTAAATGTATTAATTGCTTTTGGTATGGTTGCCATTTTTATTATGTTGATTCTACCTATCCAAGAGCATCTTTCCATTTTCTAGTATTTTCTTCAGTTTCATTCTTTAAAGACTTAAATTTTGAAATAACAGGTCTTTCACTTCTTTGGTTACTGTTACCTGAAGATATTTTAAATTACTTGTGGCTATTGTAAATGGTGATGCTCCCATGATTTCCTTCTTAGCTTCTTTTTTATTTATGTATAGGAGGGCTGCTGATTTTTTTCAGCTGATCTTGTATCCTGAAAAATTACTGAAGGTATTTATGGGCTGTAGGAGCTCCCTGATAGAGTTTGTGGGGTCACTTATGTATACTCTCATATCATCTGTGAATAGCAAAAGCTTAACTTCTTCCTTTCCAGGTTGGATCCCCATGATATTTTTTTGTGTTCATCTTCTCTAGCTAGAATTTCAAGAACTATGTTTACTTGGTATGATGAGAGAGGACAGCCTTGAATTGTTCCTAATTTTAGTGGGATCATTTTGAGTTTCTCTCCATTTAATTTGATGTTTGCTCTATGCATTCTGTATATTTCTTTCATTATGTTAAGATATCTTGCATATCATCATAGAACCTTCATCTGGTGATGGATGGAGATAGAGACAGAGACCCACACTGGAGCACTGGACTGAGCTCCCAAGGTCCCAAAGAGGAGCAGAAGGAGGGAGAACATAAGCAAAGAAGTCGGGACCACGAGGGGTGCACCCACCCACTGAGACAGTGGAGCTGATCTGTTGGGAGCTCACCAAGGCCCGCTGGACTGAGACTGAAAAAGCATGGGATAAAACTGGACTCTCTGAGCATGGCGAACAATGAGGGCTGATGAGAAGCCAAAGACAATAGCACGGGGCTTTGATCCTACGTAAAGTGCTGGCTTTGTGGGAGCCTAGCCAGTTTGGATGTTCACCTTCCTAGATATGGACGGAGGGGGGAGCACCTAGGACTTACCACAGGGCAGGGAATCCTGACTGCTCTTTGGACTGGAGAGGGAGGAGTAGAGGAGTGGGGGAAGGGGGAGAAGGGCGGGAGGAAAGGGAGAACGGTGGGAGGAGGGGGAGGGAAATGGGAGGCTGGGAGGAGGTGGAAACTTGTTTTTTTTTCCTTTTCTCAATAAAAAAAAATAATAATAAATGAAAACAAAAAGATCTGGTTCCTCCTTTTCTCTTTTCCGTTGTGTGAGATCCCTGTGAAAACCATGTAAAAAGTACCTTCAGTTCATGTGACCTCAGCATGAAGCCACAGAATAATCATCTTTTGTGACCTTAAAGTTATCTTTACCTGTTAATATTCTGTGCACCATATCCCGTGTAGTACATGAAATCACTGCATCCACCTAGCACAGCACAGTGCACAGTACAAGCTAGCCACATTGTGTCATGGAGGAAAAGGGAAAGTTCTTATGCAGTGTAAGATTGTGACAGTGTCTCCTTTTGGAGCAAGTGGCAAGTGCTATTGAAATGCAAAGCTTGGCCAATCTAGAAAAGATCTTTGACTGGGGTGGAAGGAATGGCCAGGAACCACTGTACTGTGTCTTTAAGCACACTGTAGCCCTGTGGACAGTGTTCTTGCCACTCAGACCGCACCAGCCAATCAGACCCTCCAGTTGACCTGCAAGTCAACAACAGTGCAGGGCTCTTCCGGGCACCCGCCTTCAGACTCGGCTTTGTGGAGGAGCTTGTGCCAGTTGTCTCCTGTGCTGTGGTGAAGTTGCTGCTGCAGGGAGATGATGAACTGAGAGTTTTGGCGATCTGAGGAACCACAACATGGTGAGCGAGGGAATGCTGTCTCCAGATGGGGAGGAGCAGAGGGTGAGGTGCAGCAGACAGCATGGTGTGTTTTCCCGGGATCCCTGTGGTAACTTGCTGCCATATTCCCTGCCTTGCGAAGTCTTAAGTCCTAGACCTTGTCCTGTGGGCTTAATCTGCATAGAGAATTGGGAGCAGAGTGCTGTGTGTGCAAACATCTTTCTTCTCAACTTCAATATGTCATACTTAGAGAGACCTAGTTTCTCTAGTATCTTCTCAAAATGAGCACTTTGCATTTAACCTTACATACAATCTCCATATATATTTAACCACGTGGACGGTATCAAGGCATCTCACCTGTTGGGTAGCGCTGCACTTCTAAGCTGCCACGTAGAAGAGTTGAATTGCTGATATAAAGGATTTTCCAATGCCTTGGAAATAGTTCAGTCTCACAAAGTAGAATTAGCTGATGGAAGACTGCCTCTAAATCACCCAGATGATAAATGTGTTTTCATCAGGGCTGTTAGAGTGTAGGATGCTAGGGCACACTTTGTTCAACTGGATTGTCCAGATATTTAGCTCCAAACTACTACAGAGAAGCCACCACTGATTTAGAACCATACACCAGGCACATCCCCATATAAAAAAACCCTCTGGCAAGCTTTTCAAGGAGGCTTTACAGGTTCCTAACCAACCATAAGGTCTAATGTGCCTTAAAGTTCCAGTTTTCTTCTTAAGAAAAGCACAGTTCTTCCAGATGGGCTATAGGACACCAGGTGACATATATTTGAAATGAAAAACAGTGTTGTGAGAAGGAGTTACCTGATCAATCAAGGGTTTTATTTATTCCCTAAGGCGGGGATCAGGGACATGCCTAGGAGATCTAGTAACAGCCTGGGGGCTAAGCCCTGTGAGTTTCCCTAAGAATTAAAGTATTGATAATAAAACAAGCCCCTTCTCTCAAACCAGGAATATGCTTTGGAGAGCTGGTAATGGTCTGTTGCCAAGGCCTTTGTGGAGGGGTTGCATTAGGTCCTAAGAACCCAACCCTTTCACCATATGGAGCTATGGTTATCAGTTCCCAGGCCACTGTGCTCTTAGTAAAGTTCTTGAGATATCCTGTGTTCCAATTGAGTAGAATTGTCTGAGTAACTTCCTTCCATTTCACATGGTATTGTTTACTGACTTCTTATAAGTCTTCCATTTCCTTCCATTTCTTCTCTGGAAGTATTCAAGATGCTATTCTTCTTTTACTCCTTTTATTAAAATTTTTTGAAAGTGTTTTTCTGTAGGACTTGTCATACATTACACCGTTACTATCTTAAATTAAATGATTCTACCACCAGTTGCAATGTTATAAATTTGAGTTATGAAACTGAATATCCATTGCAGGTAAAGGAAAAGGATTTGCCTGTGGAGAGTGCTTTCTACCTCAGTCCAGATTAGAAGCAACAGATAGTATAGACTTCACCTTAATTTGCCAGTTTTTCCTTTTCATTTATCTAGTTTTTTATCTCCAGAATCCTTCAGCTTGCATTCTTTTACATGCTTCATGCTTCCATCAAGGAGTTGCAGATAGGAAGTGGCATGCCTGGGCAGAGAGAGGAATATAAGTTGGTACGAGAGAGGAGCTGAGGATTGAGTGTTTTGTAGAAACAGCATTCAGTCTGAGGACTTACAGAGACAGGATACCCCATTTGGTGAGTCTAACAACATGTATCTAGGGCTTCCCTTGGAGGGGATGCTGAGGCTGAGGATAAGTTAGATTAAGAGAAATGAAGACAGAATCATAGGTTAGACTGAGAGGATGAAAGGTCCATAGAAAGCAGCCTGAGTTTATTTCTCAGCCAGCATATATACTAAACAGAGTCAAAAGGCAGATCAAAAGCAGTACAGTCAGCTCCCCACCTCCCTGCACTGTGCTTGGAGGTAGTTCAAACCTGAGCATTATCTGATCCAGCTAAGCAGCTTCTAATCACTAACAAGGAGTGCCCCCAGCTGGCCTACACTAGCCCAGAGCTTAATAGAAAAAAAAGGACTCTTTGAGCTGGGCAAAATGCTTTTTCTGTTGGGAAACAGAGATGTTACTAATAGCCTGTAAGGTTACTGGAAGAACAGCAGGCATGCTTGAACACAAATGGAATCTTTGAGTCTGAAATGACTCCAGATGGAAACTGAGTCACACGTGGGCTCCCACATTGGACTGCGAATTTCATAAAGTTAAGAACTAGTGGCTGGATGTTATGCTTCTCTAATCTTTCAGCTTTCAGACCTACTATCTAACTACAGGGTTTATGAATAAGATCAATTTGCACTACATCTAAAATCTAATTTTACAAAAGGATTATTCTTAATTCCTGTTCATGATTTTGGGTCTAAATCTCTATCAAGTAACTTAAAATTAATTTTGTGAATCATGTATATAAATAAAAAAAAACTATGCTCCTTTAACCTCTTTGAACTTTACTACATACAGCACTTAAAAGGTTTTCTAGTAAACCATGATCATTCTTAGCAGTGACCATTAAAATCTTTCTCTTTTTTGTCTTTTTTTTTTTAAATTAAAAGGGTGAGAGACAGACGTATGGTGCAGAGAGAATTTACCGTGCAGACAGAGTTTACATGGAGCGTTATATTAAAGGAGGGGACGGGAGTAGGGGAAAGGAAGGGAGAGAGGGGAGAGAGGAAGGGAGCTCAGAGCGGCCTCATGGGGGGGGCGGGGAAAGGAACATTAAAATCTTAAACAGGGGCTTAGGGCCCCACACCATTGATTCCTCCTAGAGTGTGGTATGCCACTAAACTGACTACCTCCCACCAAAGATCAGCTTTGGGTTCTGTATTATTCACGACAAATCCAAGATTACTATCTACGATGGTCCTCATGTACTACACTAGCCAGAACTTGAGATAATTTCTCCACTTTCCCATTACACAAAGACTGGACAAGAGATAATACAGGCAATGCTCCCATGAATTGAAATTATCCTAAGTTTATTTCAGGGACCCTTATAGATGCCATTGCCCAAAGACATCAAAAAATAATTTTTAAAACATGGTTCCCATATTTCCAAGAGTTGGGGGGAAGCAGTTTGGTCATGCATTAGGTCATGATTTATGTCATCATTGAGGTGGAGGTGGTAACAAGTTACTCTGGGTAATGGTAAAACATATAAACAAAGGAGCTTATATTCAGTTATCTTGTTCTGAAAAGAAAAAGGGAAGATGTATAAATTATAGGATAAATGATAGATTACTCAATTTTCTTTAAATAAAAACAATTATTTTTATTAAATATTTTACATTAGTATGGCTTTTGTATATTAATACATATTTGAGGTTATTTTTGTTATATTATAGATGTTTCTAATCTTATTTAACATATTTGTGTATATTCATGCAAATTCAAAATTATTTTTGATAAAACATTCTGTAAATATATTTCTACTCTTATGTATTGTTGTGTGCCCAACAAGTCACTTTACGATGTAAAAACAAATCTCTCATCCTTAAAATTACTATTAAAAGCTATTTAAATTATTAAAATTACAGGTTAATAGTTACATATTATAATCATACTTATGGTCATGTTAGGGAGTCTTTCAAGGTGAAACCAAAAGACATTTCATTTCCATTTTTTTCATGATAGGGTTCCTTTGTATTACTCTGGTTTTCCTGGAAATCACTTTGTAGACCAGCCTGGCCTGGAGCACACTGAGATCAACGTTCTTCTGCCACACAAGTACTAGGATTAAAGACATGACCATTACTCTCTGGCCAAAAATACATTTTAAATAAGTCATCAAACATTTCCTATTCAAAATATGGCATTTAAGATGTTATGATTATATAAGGCTTTTATGGCAAGACATGTCTGTTCCTGACAACACCAATCTACTTCAGAGAAATGATGGCTATCATAGAAATGACTAAATGTAGTTAACTTTCGCACTGGCAAGAAACTGCCCTTTGAGTTAACTACTGACAGTATACTGTCCAAGTTAGATAGGCAGGACACGGAAGAAAGTGACAGCTGAGCATTGCCATGGCAAAGCAGGACAATCCTTCAAAATTCCTGCTTCACAGAAACTTGGTCATATCTTCTAGGTTTACAGGCTAAAGTTAAAAGTCCAACAGTACAGTGGAATCTTGGGTGACTGTCCAGGCAGTCAGTTGTTTTTGTCATTTCTTGGCTTTTTTAAATTGTTTTTATTGAGGTATTTATTTTTCTCTGCTCTCTTCTCTTCCTCCCTACTTCTACCTTCTCCCATGATCTCCATGCCTGCAATTAGTTCATAAGATTCTGTCTTTTTCTACTTTCCATGTAGATTAGATCCATGTATGTCTGTCTTAGATTCCTCTTTGTTATCTAGGTTCTCTGGGGTTGAGAATTGTAGGCTGGTTTTCTTTGCTTTAGGTCTAAAAGCCACTTATGAGTGAGAACATTGTATATTTGTATTTCTGGGTCTGGGTTACCTCACTCAATATGATGTGTTGATGCATAAATTTGCTTGCAATTTCCAAATGTCATATTTTTTTCTGTTGTGTGGTACTCCATTGTGTAAATGCAGCACATTTTCCTCATCCATTCTTTGGTCAGGGAGTGTTTAGGTTGTTACCAGGCTAATACAAATAGTGCTGATATGGATATAGCTGCACACATGCCCTTGTGATATGATTGAGAATCATTTGTTATACCCATAAGTGCTATTGCTAGGTCTTGAGGTAGGTTGTGTCCTAATTTTCAGAGAAATCACCATTCTGATTTCTAAAGTGATTGTACCAGTTTGCATTCCCACCAGCAATGTAGAAGTTTTACCTTCACCCCACATCCTCTCTAGTATAAACTGTCCTCAGTGTTTTTGATCATGGCTATTCTTACAGGTGTAATGTGGGATCTCAGAGTTGTTTTTACATTTCTTTAATGGCTAAGGATGCTGAGCATTTCCTTAAGTGTCTTTCAGTCATTTTATAGTCATCTGTTTAGAATTTTCTGTTTAAGTCTGTACAATTTTTTCCCCTTGGCTTATTTGTTCTTCTGATGACAAGTTCCTTGAGCTTTTTATATATTTTGGAATCAGCCGTCTGTTTGAAGTGGGGTTGAAGAAGACCTTTTTCTGTCTTGTAGGCTGCCATTTTATTAAACATTTCTTTTGCTTTTCAGAATGTTCTCAGTTTTAGGTGGTCCCATCTATTAAATATTGCTATTATTATTATTGTTATTATTATTATTATTATTATTATTATTATTTCATGCTGCTGGGGTTATATTTAGAAAGTGGTCTCCTGTACCAATGTGTTCAAGTGTACTTCCCACTTTCACTTCTCTGAAGTTCAGTGTGATTGTTTTTATGTTTTGATCTATTTGGACTTGAGATTTCTGCATGGAGATAGATGAACACTATACTTTCTGTTTACTCAGGTAGTATTATATCCTTCTCAGGTCTCTAATGTAGTTAAATACTAGATAATTGTGGTTCTCTCTGTTGTTACCAAATTGAAGCAAATCAGAAACTAGCATGAAATAAGTGTAGTAATAAGGGTAGCGGCGGGGCTGTGTCCCCAACACCCCGGCCGCCTGCCCAGCTAGCTTATGCCCCGAAATAATTACACGGACACTGTATTCTTTTAAACACTGCTTGGCCCTTTAGCCTTAGCCCTTACTGGATAATTCTGTTATCCCGATCAACCCATCTCTAATAATCAGTGAGCACCGGTCTTACCGGGAAAGGTTCAGCATGTCTAACCTGGCGGCTTGCTTCATGGCGTGTCTGCCCAGGAGCCGGGAGCATGGCGTCTCATCAAGTGGTTGACAGGAATTGAACTCAGGACCTCTGGAAGAGCAGGCAATGCTCTTAACCACTGACCCATCTCTCCAGCCCACAATTCTTATATTTTAATAAAGTGTTAGAAATAAATATTTAGCCCGCAGAATGAACTAATTAGATATGTATGATGGTGTAAATATGTTTCTATGTAAAGAAGAATTATTATTCAAGATGTCCTGGGTCCTTATACTTTGAAAAAATTTACATTTACAATCTGAAAAAAGACAATAATTTACTGATGTACTATTTCTTCAAATCAAATTTGATCATCACCGATAGAGTTCTGTGGGAAGAAACTGTTGTATACCAGGCAAGAATCCTAACCTTAATCCCAGTAGAACATCAAGTTATGGTATGAAATATACAACTGATTGCTGATTATCTTTATTATATTAATATCACATAAATGAAAATATTTTTTGAATTAACACACGAGGTATTTAATGTTTCTTATAATTACATTTTCAGTCATTTTAACATTAACATTGTTAAATTGTGTTGAGAAAACAGAACACATTGGGAGTTCATCATCTACCCTTGAACTTGTGCTCAGGTGGCAGACATATGAGCATCATGAGTTCAAATGTATCTCTGAATCATTACTGACATCCAAGCCAGGATGCATAACAAACAACAAAACAACAAGGGATTTTGTGAAATGATGAAAATCAAAACCACGAACAACAACTGACCACCCTTTCACTGACACCCTTACTTGAAAAGTATGATCAGACATGTTCTAATATTTTAATTACCAATGGGACACTTCAATGATGGGAAGGCCATTCTATATATTACATCAGAAAAATACCTATTACTAGGTAAAGGCACAATAGAAGCTGAGCAAAAGCCATAGAAGGAATAAAATGACTACAAAATAAATTTTAGTAAATGGAGTTGCCACAATATAAAACTTTAGTACCTACCTCAAATGTTTCAAAATAGAAACCAAAATGCAATGATTTCCAGCATCAATCTTGAGTGAACAAGTTACATAATTTACTTCCTCCAAGGCTATGATGAAAAATAATTTTTCTTCAAGCTGAAGACAACTTTGATGGCTAAAGTCACTGAAAATTATTTTCATGAATAGGGCTTTCTGCTTTATGAGTTTGTTCCTATTTCCAAAATTCAATGAGATATAAATGGACATTAAAATATTTATAGCACTAGAGTTATGGCTAGGTGACTAAGAAATCTTCATTCCATGGACTGAGGTCAGATTTTTTAACAGATATTTGTAATTTCTGCTACAAGAAGATCTAAGGTGTTTAACTTTTCCAGGATGCAGAATGAACATTTACATTTCCCAACACACACACATCACATCATTACAATAAAAGCATTTTTTAAACAATTTTTCACTCATGAAAATTTTTCTTCCGTAAGCATTTATTTTTTTTTTTTTTTTTTTTTTTTTTTTTTTTTTTTTTTGGTTTTTCGAGACAGGGTTTCTCTGTGGCTTTGGAGCCTGTCCTGGAACTAGCTCTGTAGACCAGGCTCCGTAAGCATTTATTAATGTAAAATAGGAGACCAGGCATCTTACAGCTCACTTACAGATTTTTTCTTCATGAAGTATTGGTTCATGTAAAGAGAAATCAAATTAAAACTAGAAGTAAGAGAAACAAATCCTTGTAAAATGATGGTATCATTTGGGAAGATTTAGGTTATGAGAATTTACATCCATACACAGTTCCAGTTCCAATACTCTGCTTTATGTGGAAGATTACAGCTGTGAATTCTTAAGTTCCAGCTTTAGTGCCATGTCTGACACTTTTTGTCATGGCTCTTTCATGGTGATCGGTTACCCTCTAGAACCATGGCCTCAATAAGATGCTTTTATATTGTGAAATAGACATCATATCACAACCGAAAAGGAGGCAGTACACATCCACAAATATTTGCACCTGAATTACATATTCCATGCTGTTGAAGAGAAGTATAAAATCTAAGGGTTACATTATTGTTCAAATTCATCCTGCAAGTCTTAAAGCTATGAAAGGAAGGATATACTGACTACCAAAAATTAGGCAATACCAACAGCTGTGAAAAGAAGTTTGTCCCACTAGATGTAGCAATTCTGTTCCTCTCTGAGAGACAGTCATTACAGCTGGGCTCTGCTCCATTCTTCTATGAAAGCTTCCCAGCAGAAATGTCTGTTGCTGATCTGCTCCACTCTCCTAAGGGAGTCTCCCATAAGAGGTGTCCATTGCTTCTGTGCTCTTCTGGGCAAAGTGAGTTTCCAAACAGTGATGTCAACTCCACTAGGGATTTCCTGATCCATTCCAGTGAAAGAAGGTGTTCATATAAATCTCAGGCAAGAGATTTATTTGGGAGCGAAGAATACAGAGTGTGACTTCTTCTGCAAGGCTGGAAATGGGCCGCTGCCAACTGAAGGAGCATATGACTCATATAGGGCTTCTTGGAGCTAGAGCGCTTCTAAGGAGATTTAGAATGCAGGAATTGGTGAGATTTAAATGCCTGGGTTTGAACAAGCTCAGAGATGGGCTGGATTTTGTGCTCTGGGATTGGTTTTGAGCTCAGAGAGAAAAGGGAAGATTGTATTTCTTTGGAACTGGTTTGAAAGCCAAAGCAGGTTTCTTTCACTGTCCATTTTTGATGTTTGACTGTGTTTTCAGGGTGATGTTGTATCTTTCACTAGTTCTGGATTTAGGGGCAAAGTGTTTTCCTTTGTATCTCATTTCAATACCAGGTTGTGATTCTTCTCCTGGCTCTATGTCCTTCCCATAAAACTTCATAAATTCACAAAGTAGGTTTTGTCCATTAGTTTCCTGGTGCAAATAAAATAAAAGCTGGTACCATAATGCTTGAACAGATTTTTGACACTATCGTTTTATTACAGAATGAATACTGTTGGTTAATAGACTGTAAGTGTGATGGCTTCAGGTACATAAAACTATCAGATTGATTACATGCAAAAAGATTTACTGCTGTAAAAACTGCAAAACATATACCACACTAAGTTTATTTTTTCACTACAGTATGATTATTCTCATGTTTTTGAAGAGTACACTCCTTAAGTTTACAGTTTCTCTCCAGGATGGTTTGTTTTATGTATTTGGAGATTATTGTGCCAAAGGATTTGGAAAAACAAATTCCATTCACAAGTTTCTCTCCAATCTGTGTTCTTTTCTGCTTTTGAAGATGAATAAGACATGATAAGACCTTTCCAAACTCATTTCATGCATACTGTTTTACACCCGTGTGTGTTCTTTTATGCAATTGAAGAGCACTGTGTTGAGCAAAGGCCTTTCCACACTGGTTACATTCATAGGGTTTCTATCCAGTATGTGATCTTTTATGCCTTTGAATATTACGGTGTTGAGCAAAGGCCTTACCACACTGACTACAGGCATAGGGTTTCTCTCCAGTATGTGTTCTTTTATGCCTTTGAAGATATCTATGTTGAACAAAGGCCTTTCCACACTGATGACATTCATAGGGTTTCTCTCCAGTATGTGATCTTTTATGCAATTGAAGAGTACCATGATGAGCAAAGGCCTTACCACACTGATTACATTCATAGGGTTTCTCTCCAGTATGTGATCTTTAATGCAATTGAAAAGCACTGTGGTAAGCAAAAGCCTTAACACACTTATTACATTCATAGGGTTTCTCTCCAGTATGTGTTCTTTTATGCTGTCGTAGAATACTGTTTTCAGCAAAGGCATTACCACACTGATTACATGCATAGGGTTTCTCTCCAGTATGTGTTCTTTTATGCTGTCGAAGAGTACCCTGTTGAGCAAAGGCCTTACCGCACTGACTACAGGCATAGGGTTTCTCTCCAGTATGTGTTCTTTTATGCAATTGAAGGTGATCGTGATGTGCAAAGGCCTTACCACACTGATTACATACAAAGTGTTTCTCTCCAGTATGTGTTATTTTATGAAATTGAATATTACAGGGCTGTGCAAAGGGTTTACCACACTGATTACATTCACGGGGTTTCTCTTCAGTGTGTGTTCTTTTGCGCAACTGAAGAGCATTGTGGTGAACAAAGGCTTTATGATATGGATTAGATACATTCTCAATATCATGTGTTCTTTTATTCCTCTGAAGCTGACTGTCAGATACCAAGGCTTTAACACATTGAGGATACACTGAAAGTTTTTTTCCAGAATTATTTCTTTTAATCCTGCAAGCATAATTGGAACATATAAAAGTGTTACCAACCACATTCAATACACTCTTGAACCTACATATCTCTATGTATTACTTTTATAATTTAGTCCAGTTGTAAATAGAAATCAGATATTAAGGTTTTATAACTGTTTAAACTCATGCTTTCTTCTCTAATTAAGGGTTGTTTTGCATTTTTAAGAGACCTGTCATGGTAATTTCCTTTATTATGTGGTTTAACTTTTCACATTTACAGAAACATTTATCTATTTGACATATTTCTCATATTTGAAGAGGACTGGATAACCTCAGAACAACTTTATTACATTCATAAACTGTCCTATACTATGAATCATACTACATTTGCTAACTGAACTAGGACAATCAGAAGTATTTGCACAATTCTAGAACTCATGTGGCTTCTCTGCACTGTGAGTTTGTTTATGTATTAACAGTGATCAAAACAACTTTGAGATATCATCTTATACCTGTCAGAATGGCTAAAACCAAAAACACCAATGATAGCCTTTGCTGGAGAGGCTGTGGAGGAAGGGGAACCCTCATCCATTGCTGCTGGGAATGCAATCTTGTGCAACCACTTTGGAAATCAGGATTTTGGTTTCCAGGAAATTAGGGATCAACCTACCCCTAGACCCAGCAATACCACTGTTGGGAACATACCCAAGAGATGCCCTATCATATGTCAAAAGCATTTGTTCAACTATGTTCATAGCAGTATTATTTGTAATAGCCAGAACCTGGAAACAACCTAGATGTCCTTCAATGGAAGAATGGATGAAGAAAGTTTGGAATATCTACTATCTACACATTAGAGTACTACGCTGCGGTAAAAAACAATGACTTCTCGAATTTTGCATGCAAATGGATGGAAATAGAAAACACTATCCTGAGTGAGGTAACCCAGACTCAAAAAGATGAACAGGGGATGTACTCACTCATAATTGGTTTCTAACAATAAATAAGGGTCATGGAGTCTACAATTGGTGAATCTAAAGAAGCTAAATAAGAAGGCGAACCCAAGGAAAAACATATAGTTATCCTCTTGGCTATGGGAAGTAGACAAAATTGCCGGGGAGAAAATTGGGATATTGGGGGTGGGATGGGATGGGGGTAAGGGGAGATGGGGAGAGAAAAGGGAGAAGGGGAGTATGGGGGAAACTTGGGGAAAAAGGATGATTCGTATAAAGGAAGGTTGGATAGGGGAGCACCGAAGCACAATTCTTAGTTAAAGGAGCCACCTTAGGGTTGGCAAGAGACTTGAACCTAGAGTCGCTCCCAGGAGCCCAAGGCGATGTTGCCAGTTAGTTCCTTGGGCAGCTGAGGATAGGGAACCTGAAATGACCCTATCCTATAGCAATATTGAAGAATATCTTGCATATCACCATAGAACCTTCATCTGGTGATGGGTGAAGATAGAGACAGAGGCCCACACTGGAGCACTGGACTGAGCTCCCAAGGTCCCAATGAGGAGTGGAAGGAGGGAGAAGATGAGCAAGGAAGTCAGGACCACTAGGGGTGCACTCACCCACTGAGACAGTGGGGCTGATCTATTGGGAGCTCACCAAGGCCAGCTGGACTATGACTGAAAAAGTATGGGATAAAACCGGACTCTCTGAACATGGCGAGCGATGAGGGCTGATGAGGACAATGGCATGGGGTTTTGATTCTACCTCATGTTCTGGCTTTGTGGGAGCCTAGCCAGTTTGGACGTTCACCTTCCTAGACATGGACGGAGGGGGGAGGACCTTGGACTTTCCACAGGGCAGGGAACCCTGACTGTTCTTTGGTCTGGAGAGGGAGGGGGAGATGAGTGGGGGGAGGGCAAAAAGGGTGGGAGGAGGGGGAAAGAAATGGGAGGCTGGGAGAAAGCTGAAACTTTTTTTTCCTTTTCTCAATAAAATAAAAAAAATTAAAAAAGTGTATTAGTAATACAAGATTTACTATGTGCTCTCAGTTTAGTAGAAAGTCTTACAGATATACTTATCATCACTTCAATGTGTACACATTTTGTATTATGAGTAGCAAGAAATAAATGGATTGGCAGATCTACAGCATAGCTCTCATGGTGCTATGATTCAAATGGTGATATCTGTTTAGCCATTTCTCACTTGTCTTTTTAATTAAAAGAATGCCTAAAAATGCAATTCACCTACATGAAATTGTATATGAATTGTTCAGAAGTTAATAATTATAAATGTACTTAAACCTGTGCTTGCCGGGCGGTGGTGGCGCACGCCTTTAATCCCAGCACTCGGGAGGCAGAGGCAGGCGGATCTCTGTGAGTTCGAGACCAGCCTGGTCTACAAGAGCTAGTTCCAGGACAGGCTCCAAAACCACAGAGAAACCCTGTCTCGAAAAACCAAAATAAATAAATAAATAAATAAATAAAGCTGTGCTTATTCACACTGTTGTCTTTATTTAAATCTTCTAGGACACATTATCATTTCATCAGAGGCTCATTGTTTTCAGCATGCACAAGAAAATTACCTTCCGTGACTTCTAGAACGTTGACAATGTTCTTTACTATTATGTTCTTCCCAAATGTATCCTAAAATGCAGTACCAGAAAATGTATGTTATAATATTGAATACTGTGCAACATTTAAGTAGCTATTTTAAGTAAACCTTAGAACCATGCCTGCGTTATTCACCTCATTCTTTTTCTCCTTTCTAAATCAAATTATTGAAGAACATCACTATCTAAGGAAAAGTTGTTCCTTTATTTTGAAACATGAAGGAAATTCATTTTTACCTATAGTAGTGAGGTTCCTGTAGGTCTCCAGCATCACATCTTTGTAGAGATTCTTCTGGGAAGGATCCAGCAAATCCCACTCTTCCTTAGTGAAATTGATAAGCACATCATCATAGGTCACTGCCTTCTAAAATATGCCACATATGATAGTGACATGATAGTGACAACATTGTAAATGTATACTTTTTTGATAGTATAGTCATAAAATTCTGGTGTTCCCTAATAATATTCCAAGACATAGACAGTCATTTTAGAAGGAAATTGAAAAGGAGAGTCTTCTCTGTCATTTCTGTACTCTTTGAATGAGGTATCACCTTACAAGAGAAATATCTATTAGCAGAGAGAAACGAGGAAACAGATCAACAGTTCATAGTACAAATGAGAAATTTTTATGGAGATTAACTAACTACAAATAGAAAAATAAGTTGGACACACTGGGTGTATTGACTCATGCCTGTAAGCTCAGACCTTCAAAAACAGAGGCAGGTATATTTTTCTCTGAGTTAAATGCCAGACATGTCTATGCAATGAGGTCCAGGACAAGTGGAAGTACATAGTAAGAGCCTATCATCCAGGAAGTGGTGATGCATGCCTTTAATCCCAGCAATCAGGAGGCAGAGGCAGGTGGATCTCTTTGAGTTTGAGGCCAGCCTGTTCTATGAGAGCTAGTTCCAGGACAGGCTCCAAAGCTACAGAGAAGCCCTGTCTCAAAAATCAAATAAACAAACAACAAACAAACAAAACTGCACTGTCTCCATTGCAAAAATCACTGAATCAAGCAAGAAGAATAGAAGAACTTACATGTTTTTAATGTAGTTCCTACAAAGAAGCATGCATTCACTCCACTTCTCTATTTATCTTCCAAACATCCGAAGTGCCCTATTTAAAGTGTAATACCAAGAACATTTTACAAACAGAGCTTTATGTTTAAACAGTTACAAATGGACAGATGAAAACATTAGCAATATAAATCTTGGGCATAAATAATAAACACAAGCTGGGAGAGGGATGACCAAGTAGTACCTAGCTTTTGATGGTCTTGAGTAGATGTGGCAGAATTTCCAGTACTTATTTGCGGATCATAACTATCCATTATTCCAAGTTCACACACTCTGAGATCCTTTGATCATGTTGAGAACCAGGTACCCATGTGGTCCATAGCCATGCTGATGCATCAAATAGTGTTATTAATTTAAAAAATGTAAAGTAAGCATAACAAGCAGGAAGAAGTTCATGAACCTACAATTCAATGACTCTGAATGCTTAGTCAGTACTAATGTCCTGCCTACTGAACGACTTCCAGACCCTAAAATGAGGGAAAAAATCTACTTCTATCATAGGCAACACAGACCAGAATACCAAAGAGCAGATAGAAACCAAGGAACCAAACGTGCATCCAACAACGACAAACAGAGATACTGGCACCTAGACCTGCAGTCACCTCAGACCCAGACACCTGACAACAGCACAATAACATGATCAACAACAGACAGAGCAATATGTCACTACCATATTCCAACTCTCCTACTACAGCACACCCTGAATATTCAAACACAGTCAAAGTACAATTAAGTTAGATCAACTATGAAGATGTTTTATGTCCTTAAGAAGGAAGTGAATGAATTCTTTAAAAAAACAGGGAAAAGATAAATGAAATCTTGGAGAATAATAATAAACCCCTTAAAGAAAGTCAAACAAGCAAACAGTTGACAGAAATGAATATATCAGTTCAAGAAGTGAAAATTGAAATAGAAGCATGAAAAAAAAATGCAAGCTGAAGGATTCTGGAGATAAAAAACTAGATAAATGAAAAGGAAAAACTGGCAAATTAACATGAAGTCTATCCTATCTTTGTGAGTCTAAACTTTTATATAAAATTTACACACACCATAACTAAGGGAAATGTTAACGATATAATCGTTTTCTTTTTTTTTTAATATTTATCTATTTATTATGTATACAATATTCTGTCCGTGTGTATGTCTGCAGGCCAGAAGAGGGCACCAGACCTCATTACAGATGGTTGTGAGCCACCATGTGGTTGCTGGGAATTGAACTCAGGACCTTTGGAAGAGCAGGCAATGCTCTTAACCACTGAGCCATCTCTCCAGCCCCCAATTTTTTTTTTAAAGACAGGGTTTCTTTTTTTTTTAATATTTATTTATTTATTTATTATGTATACAATATTCTGTCTGCATGTATTCCTGATATAATCGTTTTCAACTCAATCAAAAAACCCAAGGCATAACATTAGCCTGGAAAGTCTATGGCAGCAAAAGCAGAGCCTCTTTTCCAAAGTAACAAATTTTGAAGTCAAGATACCTTTAAAGTTTTTGTGGGGTTATCATCGCAGCCCCCAATCAATGTCTCTCTCTGCAGCCCAAAAATTCAAAGAAAGCACAATGTGCAACTCAGACTCTGTGTGTAGTTTCTATCTTTTTAAGGTCCATTAATTGTTTTACTTATTTTTTTCTTTAAGAACATTAGTGTAAATTCCTTTAAAAACCATTTTTAATCCATGGCTCTGTCTATATTTATCCTCTCTATCTTAAGCCCATGGACATTTATTAAATAAACCATCACCCACTCAAAGGCCTTTTTATCTGAATGTTTTTACTGTGTATCTGTAATCCTTTTCTGATGAGGAGTGTTTTGTAATTGAAACCTGCAATTGACTTTCATTTTTGTGCTTTTACAACCCCTCATTTTTAACTTTCTTAGGGTTTATGTGGACTTAGTTGCCAAACATTTGGTGTCCTAATGTAAATGGGGACTACACTTTCATCTTCTGGCTGCCTAGACCCAAATAATCACACACAAACTATATAATTATATCAGCATTTTTAAAATGCTTAAGGCATATTCCTAGTTAGACTTTACATGTTCAATTCATCCATTTCTATTCATCTATGTATCACCATGAGGTTGTGGCTTACATGTAATGTTTTGGGATATTTCTATCACCTTCAGTGAATATGTGGCATCTCTTTGATCTTCCCAAATAGTACACCGAACAGTCGGGTCTTTCTTCATTAAAAAAAAGTAACGAATGCTGGAAAGTAATGAAATTGCTCTCCAACTACAATCAGGTCCTTTTTCATAATTGGGACTCCAGCAGTCCTATTTTCCTGTGCAGTGCACACTCAAAACTGTTGCTTCTATTCTGGACTGAGGTAGAAAACACTCTCCACATGCAAATCTTTCTCCTTTACCTGCAATGGATATTCAGTTTTATAACTCAAATTTATAACTTTGAAACTGGTGGTAGAATCATTTAATTTAAGATTTTAAAGGTGTAACATAGGACAAGGTCATTGCTCAGGCGAGGAGGGACCAATACTCTTATGCCAAGATAAGATAGATAGTGTCAAAAAAATTTCCGAAATACTAGAAGCACAGCGTTTCTAGAATTAATATGACTTCCTAGGGAGAAATCACTCCACATGTTTGAGAGATTAATAAAGAAAAAAATCATTTAAAAATATTCACATACATCTCTGACTCATGCTCAAAAGGACCCAGGCTAGAATATTTTTTTTTTTTGCATTTCACTTATTTTCTTATCCTTATGTCTTTCAGGTTCAGGCTCCATACTCTGAACAATTTAAATAGGGGTGGAAGGCTAAAAGTCTACCCACCTGGACAGATGGAAGACTTACACAGTAAAGTCTTCCCAGAATTATTTCTTTTTTTATTTTTATTTTATTTTTTTGGTTTGTTTGAGCAGGGTTTCTCTGTGGCTTTTTGGAGCCTGTCCTGGAACTAGCTCTGTAGACCAGGCTGGTCTCGAACTCACAGAGATCCACCTGCCTCCCGAGTGCTGGGATTATAGGTGTGCGCCACCATCGCCCGGTTCGAGCATTATTTCTTAAATAAACCAGTAACCTTAAACAGTAAGACCATCTTCAGTGACAGGATCATGAGATGTCAGACTTTTCTTCCTTTTTTTACAAGCTTTTCATTAGCCTCTTAAAAGAGTTGATGGCCCTGATTTTGGTACATTTCTATCCAGAGTTACAAGATGGAGATTGCAGGGGATGTGAAGGACAGGAAAAGTGTAAGGCAGAAAAGACAAAAACAGGTTAGGGAAGTCTTGCACAAGCTATGTCTCATGTCAAGTAAATTTCCTAAGAAGAATAGATTTGGGCTGGAGAGATGGCTCAGCGGTTAACAGTACTGACTGCTCTTTGAGAGGACCTGGGTTCAATTCCCAGTACACACGTGACAGTTCCTAAATATCTGTAAATCCAGTTTCCCAAGATCTGATACCAACATACCAACACATATAAAATAAAATAGAATAACTCATAAAATATCCACTATTTAGCTGGGCGATGCTGGCGCACGCCTTTAATCCCAGCACTCGGGAGGCAGAGGCAGGCGGATTTCTCTGAGTTCAAGAGCAGCCTTATCGCCGGGCGGTGGTGGCGCACGCCTTTAATCCCAGCACTCGGGAGGCAGAGGCAGGCGGATCTCTGTGAGTTCGAGGCCAGCCTGGTCTACAAGAGCTAGTTCCAGGACAGGAACCAAAAGCTACGGAGAAACCCTGTCTCGAAAAATTAAAAAAAAAAAAAAAAAAAAAAGAGCAGCCTTGTCTACAGAGCTAGTTCCAGGACAGGCTCCAAAAAGCCACAGAGAAACCCTGTCTCAAAAAAACAAACAAAAAAAAAAACCCCACTATCTATACTGCCTGAGAAATAACTTGGGGCTCTTTCATATTGACTTTTAGTCCTCTAAGTCTGTTTTATGTTTCTATCTTCATTTCTTTTAATCTAACATTTCCTCAGCCTCAGCATCCCTTCCCAGAGAACCCACAGCTTAATTCTGTTGGACAGACCATATGGGGTATCCAACTATGCTTGAACAAAATTTACTGCAGTTTCTGTATGATGCTGCTTTTGATACAAGGAATTACTTTGCATATTCTGTCCATAAATTAAGAGCTTATCTGGATAGAGCCTTACACTTTAGGGCACCTTGGTAAGATTTAAATATAAAGCAAGGGCCTTCTCTTTAGCTGTGTAAAATCCTTGAAAATCCCTCTTGCTTTCACTACTGGACAGCCATCTGAAACAACCTAGTGCTTTTTTCTTCAACAAAAACATAGATTTTTTTTCATTCTTTTTATGTGTTTCTTTTGCACTGTAGATTTGAAGGAGTCAGAGGTAATAACCATCCAGCAGAAATAATATTTTGTCTAAGATATCAGTCCATTAATTTTTAATTCTGCCTTAGTCACTTTCTTGGGACATGGAAACATTAAGAGAGATTGGGGGCCAAAGTGTCACACAACTGATCTCCAGCAAACTTTTTATGAAGTTTTCTAAGCTCCTGTACTTACTTACCAGGCCAAAATAAATCAATAGGGCCACAAGGAATAAAGCCAGGCTTGGGCTGGAGGGACCAGAACAAGATGAAGTTATGAGAGCAATCAGAATTATATCTTTATCAGAAACAGAAAATAAGACAATTTCCAGGATCAATACCGTGCACTTGCCAGGATATCATGAAGACTGCAAGCTATACAGGGAATACAGGATTGTGGTCTCAGACCAAGTGTACTGTTGAACTTCCCTACTTCCTCGACCACTAAGGGATAACTCAGAGAAACACAGATTAGCCTGAATGACTCATTGCTCGAGGGAGTGCATCACCATGTCAGCAACTTAAAAAAGCACACTGTGCCCAAGGAGCCATGGATTTTAATGTGAAATAACTAAGACACACGTCTCTCAGGGTAGATGGGCCAATCCAACCCCCTTTTCCCTGCAGAGTCTTTTGTCCACTAAAATCCTATAACCTCGACCTCCACTGCCTGCCACTACCCTCAACGCTCCTGTCTTTCAGGTCCTACAATGACAGTCAGTTAAGCTGTGTAGAGTTTTCTATGACTTTTGCCATCTAAAGTCATGTTAGCTTGAAAAGTCTTCCACAGTCAATATTCCCAAGTCCATTGCAGCACCAAAACCACTTTTATGGTACCACTTTTATTCGAACTTGCTGCTTTGTTCCTGTGATTAAAGTATCTAACCTAAAGCAACTCTGGTAATGGACAGGTTGATTTATTTGTTACCCCTAAGTCAGAATCCACTACTGTGGGAGCTTAGGGTAGGAACTCAAGTTAATCACTGAAGGCAAAACATTTGGAACCATTGTTTCCTGGTTTTCTCTTGTGCTTTCTCACTGACTTGTGCTCAGCTAGCCCCCTTAATCAGCCCAGGCCCACTTGCTTAGAGACATTGCCAACTCAGTGAAAGAATCCTCTTCCAACACCAATCATCAATCAACATAATCACTTTCAGACTGAAATCAGACATTCTGATCTAAGCACACACTCAATTGAAAATTCCTCAGGTGACCCTAGCATTTGTCTTATTGACAGCTGAGGCTAATTAGCACACAGAGAAAGTCTTGTATGAGAATGTTTGTAAAGAACCAAAAATATGTATTATTCCTGTCAACCACTTAAGCAGCACCTAACCATGAGGATAACAACAAATGGAAAGCAGATTGCCAAAAAAATGGAAAGAGAAAAGGATCTAAGATCAAGAAGAGAAAACTAAAACTGTTACTCCACAGAAACTATTCAAAACAAAAACTTAAGGAACTGATAGCAGAGGAAATATTCTGAATACAAATTGATGAAGGTCCATTATTTTTGAAATTTTAATGATATATTTAGATAATGGTCCATAAAATCAACATAGATGGCACCAATGTCAAAACAAGACTCAAAGACAGACCTACAAATATATATTATAGTCCCTTAAACAAGAACTACAAGATTCTAGTCAAAATCAAATTCCAAAAAATCACTGGCCATCACTCATCCTGTACACTCCAGTTCTCTTTTTTACTAATAACAGAAGAAAAGGTTGGGTAAGGAGGGCTGTTCCACCAAAATTCACAAAATTCACTTGACACCTTCTGATATTTTTGCTTTGTGGAAATAGTTTTGATTACTAAAAGGATCTCATTTTCTTATGATAAAGAAAATGATGTATGTTAGGATCACTTAGACACCATTTCATTTCCTACAATTGGTGATTGCCTCTAAGTCTGTATCAGAGTGAGGAAGTATAAACTTTTTAAATGAAATTTCAAGAGAACAGATTTTTAAAGAATCACTGTACATGAGAAGTAACTTGCTTTACTCTGACTGCTTTATAAATCACAATTTTGAAAACAAGGTTATTCCTATTTTTGAGTATGTTTGTGCATGAGACAAAATACCTGTGATATACAAAACAATGATTGTCAGATTTCTTGGATTGGGAATAGTAGACATTTGTTAACATGCAAACTTGAATGTAGGTTTAAATTTGGGTTATCCACAAGGAAAAAAATATGTGCTGAGCCACCTGCCAAGATGCATAATAAATTTTATCAAATAATCCAAGTCTGTCTCAGATTAATCAAAAACAAGATAAACAAAACATAAATAAAGAAGTAAAGCCGGGCAGTGGTGGCCCACGCCTTTAATCCCAGCATTCGGGAGTCAGAGGCAGGCAGATCTCAGTAAGTTTGAGACCAGCTTGGTCTACAAGAGCTGTATTTAATATATACAGCATATATTAAATGCAAAATCTGTCTAACCTAGCTCCCCTTGAGCGTTGGACACAGATCAATGCATAACATCATTAAAGAGACTTTTCTTTATTGATCTTCTACGTGTGTGATGTGATTTCTCAGTGGGAAGGCGTATTAATTCTAGAAGAGCTACATTTCCATCCTGATAGAAATATTGTTTCTGATGAAACTTGTGTTAGGTTGACTCAGGTGGCCTTGGTCCTTGTCTGTCGCTTTCCTGGACAGTGACCTTGAGTGTCCTCTATATTACACCCTCAAAGTTCTTTTTTTTTTTTTTTGAGACAGGGTTTCTTGTGGCTTTGGAGCCTGTCCTGTAACTCACTCTGGTAGACCATGCTGTCCTCGAACTCACAGAGATCCACCTGCCTCTTCCTCCCAAGTGCTGGGATTAAAGGCGTGCACCACCACCACCTGGCTCATCATCGAAGTTCTTAAATGTCTGTACCAGTTCACAGTTTTAAAATTATGTATTTGCCGGGCAGTGGTGGTGCATGCCTTTAATCCAAGCACTCGGGAGGCAGAGGCAGGTAGATCTTGGTGAGATTGAAGCTAATGTAGTCTACAAGAGCTAGTTCCCGGACAGGCACCAAAGTTACAAAGATACCCTGACTCAAACAAAACCAAAATAATAATATAACGCATTTGAACCATCTAGTTGACTGCCAATGCAGTCACAGGAAAAGGATTTGCATATGGAGCATTTCTTCTGTCCTCAGACCACAATAGGAAGAATAGATTATTGTGTGCACTGCGGGGGCACAGCATAGGCTATCAGCTGTTGCAGCCACCAGTATGAAAAAGGGCCTGACTGTGGTAGCAGGAGTGGTTTGTAATTGCCCATCATGTGTAAATTAATGTCATGTGAATGAACAGAGACCAGATTGTGTGGGTGTCCAGATTAGGAAGGTTATCTTGAGTCAAGGAACATTGAATTTGCAATTAGGCAACTATCCTCTGCACATATGATCGATCTTTTTTTATTGATATATATTGAGCTCTACAATTTTCTTTGCTTCACTCCCTGCCTCTCCACTCCCACATTCAACCCTCTTCCAAGGTCGCCATGTACCAAATTTACTCAGGAGATCTTGTCTTTTTCTACTTCATACTTCCCATATAGATTAGATGTATGTAAGTCTCTCTTAGCATCTTCATTTTTGTCTAAGATCTGGGATTGTTGTTTGCAGGTTGGCTTTCTTTGCTTTATGCTTAAAAACCACCTATGAGTGAGTACATGTGATAATTATCTTTCTGTGTCTGGGTTACCACACTCAAAATAATGTTTTCTAGATCCGTCTATTTTCCTGCAAAATTTAAGATGTCGTTATGTTTTTTCTGCTGTGTAGCACTCCTTTGTGTAAATGTTCCACATATTTCTTTTTTTTCTTTTTTTTCTTTTTTTTGGTTTTTCGAGACAGGGTTTCTCTGTATCTTTGTAGCCTGTCCTGGAGCTAGCTCTTGTAGACCTGGATGTAATACATTTTTCTTATCCATTCTTCTATGGAGGGGCATTTAGGTTGTTTCCACATTCTGGCTATGACAAACCAAGATTCTATGAAGATAGTTCAGCACATGTCCTTGTGTTATGATTGAGCATCCCATGGTTACATACCCAAAAGTGGTATTACTGGGTCTTGAGAAAGGTTGTTTCCTAATTTTCTGAGGAATTGCCACACTGACATCCAAAGGGACTATACCAGCTTGCATTCCCACCAGCAATGCAGAAGTGTTTCCATTTCCTCACCATCTCTCCAGCATAAGTTGTCATCGGTGTTTTTAATCCTGGCCATTCTTTCAGGTGTTAGATGGAATCTCAAAGTTTTGATTTGCATTTCTCTGATTAATGATATTGAACATTTCCTTAAGTGTCTTTCAGCTACTTTAGATTCCTCTGTTGAGAGTTCTCTGTTTAGGTCTGTACTCCATTTTGTTTTGTTGGATTATGAGTTCTTCTGATGTCCAATATCTTGAGTTCTTTGTATATTTTGAAGATCAGACCTCTGTCTGATGTGGGGTTAGTGATGATATTTTCCCATCCTGTAGGCTGTCGTTTTGCCTTGTTGACCATGTCCTTTGCTTTACAGAAGCTTTTCAGTTTCAGGACGTCCCATTTAATTGTTTCTCTCAGTGTCTGTGCTACTGCGGTTATATTTAGGAAGTGGTTCCCTGTGCCAATGCCTTCAAGTGTACTTCTCAATTTTTCTTCTATAATTTTCAGTGTGGCTGGCTTTATGTTGAGGTCTTTGATCCATTTCTACTTGAGGTTTGTGCATGGTGATAGATGTGGGTCTATTTTCATTTTTCTACATGTTGATAACCAGTTATGCCAGCACCACTAGTTAAATATGCTTTCTTTTTTCCACTTGATATTTTTTGCTTTTTGGTCAAATATCAGGTGTTCAGAAATAGGTGGATTGATATCCGTGTCTTCTATTCAGCTCCATTGGTCTTCCTGTCTGTTCTTATGACAATACCAGGCTGTTTTCAGTACTGATTGAAGTCAGGGATTGTGAGGCTTTCAGAACTTCTTTTATTGTATAGAATTTTTTTGGCTATCCTGGGTTTTTTGTTTTTCATATGAATTTGAGTGCTGTTCTTTCAAAGTCTTTGAAGAATTTTGCTGGGATTTTGATGGGCATTGTATTCAATCTGTAGATTGATTTTGGTAAGAAATATGATGGATCTTGCTTGACAGAGTTATGTCGGCTCAAAGATTTGAAAAACAGGCCATTGACTAACTCTATTTGTCAGGTTACAGAGCTCAGCAGTCAACATATGTAAGGGAACCATCAATTTGTCTCTTGTTAATGACATCCCCTCTCCTAAGAAAGGGCCTACTCTTTTTTAAAGTCCAAATAGAAAATTTTATTTAATCCTAAAAGTGCATTTTTTGGTGTATTGAGACAGGGTTTCTCTGTATCTTTGGAGCCTGTCCTGGAGCTAGCCCTTGTAGACAAGGCTGGCCTCAAATTCACAAAGATCTGCCTTGTTCTGCCTCCTGAGTGCTGGGATTAAAGGTATGCACCACCTCCGCCCGGCTAAAAGTGCATTATTATCATCACTTTAAAGATCACTTTTTGGTATCAGTTTTAAATACTTTATTTAAGTGTATTGCTGCTGTTATCTCTGTTTCTGTTCTCCAGTGTTTCTAAGTCATTGATAGTTTCATTTCATTTCTTTCAAGTTATGTTGATTTCTATGTAGAGAGAGCAATGTCTCCTATACATTAGGCTTGCTTCATGCTATGTAATTGTTTTGAACACCTACCTAATCCCAACTCTGCTGCCCAGTTCTGGGGAGACAGTACTGCAACTCCTTCCAGGTTTGTCCCTCACTAGTCAGTGAGAAAGAAAAATAGAGCAGTTAATGAGTGTCTGCTAGTCATTCTGGCTTTTATTGGGGACTTAGAAATGAAGAGGGATTGGTATAAGAATTGAACTCAATGACCAACTTTGAAACTGGTGGAGACACAGTGCAGGAAGTGAGAGGTTGCACTGTGGTTAAGGGCTTTCCTCCTTCAACTGAGATTACTTATGTGGAATCAGTCAATTGTGATGATGTATGATTGTCCTGATTGACCATTGTTTGCAGTCCCCATACAATGGCAATCTGGGTATGGGACTGACCTTATCTTGAAATCTAATTGTGATATATACAATATTTCATCAAAAATAGATGATCTGGGTAAAATGTTGTGTCCCTGCTTAACAGGACTGTTACTTTTCTGGAATAAGATCTTCATCTTTAAGGAAAATACATGAGAAATATTTATTGTGATCTAATACAAATCCTTAGTCTCTGGAGCACAAGACCATATAGTGTGTTTCGAGTTTTCAAAATAATTTTTGAGATTAAAACTTCATCATGTCCACATTGTCTTTGCTCCCTCCAAGCTGTAACATATCCTGATTGTTTTCTAATTCATGGTCTGTTTTTGTTTAACAACGGTTACAAAGTAACCACAGTTACACAGGAACAGTGATTCCTTTATGACTGTGACCTGTGTTTGTCTTTAGGATTTCCCATCTCTGAGGGAATGGAATGGCTGCACTGGAAAGTGAGTGTGCAAGCAATGTGCACACAAAAGACCCTGTGCTTTGGATGAAGAATAGGATGTGCTGTAGGGGAGTGGAATAATGTGTACTAAATACAAACGTTCTAATCTAGGCCCCTGTCTTCTGGGCTGGGAGGGCAGAACTGGAAGGACTGTGCTGTCTGAGTCTTTTGATATCTGATCCTTCTATAGATAAGCGGCTAATATTTTGAGGCCCAGCGATGTGGCCCTAACCATTAAGGAATTCTGGGAAGGGTTAGAAATGGGGAGTACTAGTAGCAGACAGTTTGTGGGTTCTTTCCATGATTCTATTCTGTGTCTGCAGTAGCAGTTGAAAGGAAGATCACAAGCTATACCATGGTGGTGTTGGGTGTTCAGGTCTGTTGAACTGTCATTTCTGCTGTGACTTGGACTGATCATGAGCCAGCATGTACTTATGTTGGTCTATGTGGTTCATGTTGGCAGTGGGCCTTGTTCTCTGAGCCTCCATTTATATGAATTTATTGGGGCAGGGGTGTCTCTGGAAATTCAGGATGTGATCGTGATTGTCTAGAGTACACACATGGGCACTGCTCTTGGTGTGCAGTGGGAAGAGAGATTAGAAAACTGAAGGTCTAGATTCCAGAATTTCTCAATATTGCATTCCAATTTCAGGTTTGTGTTATAAGGATTACAAATAGTTTAAGAACTGGTAGGAAATGATGATATTGACCTTCTTGCAATGCATCATCAGAATGCTTTTAATGTGATCCTGCCACTTGCTGCAATGGTGTGATCCAGTGAAGCTGACTTCCAGTGGAAAAATGAGTTTCTGATCTGCAGAGATTTCTCAGGTGTGCATTGTATTGGACAGGTAGATAGAGCATAATCCACATCTTGGACCATAACCCATGTAGCAGAAAATAAATTAATTCATTTTTCTTTGTTTTCCATAAACAACATTCTCCATGACACATTATTTTAAAAAGCCCCATCCCTTTTAAATGAGTTTAAGAAAATAAACAAAATCCAGCTCCCACCTCCTTGTTCCCACTTCTTCCCATTCCTTCCAAATATAAGGGAAAAATGTAAAGATAAAATAAAACCAAACAAGAACACCTGATAAATAAATAAAAAAAAAAACACTGCAAAACTTCCCAAAAGAAAGTACTGTATTTCTCTAAGGTAAGTAGAATTTACACTGAATCCACTGGGAGTGAGTTCTTTCTGGTACAAGACCCTGCAAAGTAAGACACTCAAGATAGAAAAATAAACAAAAAAGCAAACAAAATAGTTCACCAAAAAAGCCTGGAGAGGCTGGAGCCCTGAGGAAAGAAGGGTAGCGTGTGCCTAGACCTGGTAAATCAGAAGCAGGCAGGGACTGCAAAAGACAGAGAGAAGATGAGGGAAGAAAATAAGCTGAACAGATTGGTGCCCTTCCAGAACTCTGTGTAAAAATAGTTCTTCTACCACCCGTACCCAACTACCCTTGAGCAGTCCTAAAGAGAGTGAAGTGGAGCAGAGAAACAGGAAACAGTTTGCACATTTGAGAAGTGTCCGTTGAATCTCCATTGGAAATATGTCACACCTGCCCCATTCCCTGGGCCTCCCCTACTGCCCAGAGCAGGTCCCTACAGTTAATTTTGGGATTCTCCCCCTTCCACAATATAACTTTTTTTAAAGATTTACTTATTTATTTATTTATTTATCCCTGCAGGCCAGCAGAGGGCACCAGATCTCATTATAATTGGTTGTGAGCCACCATGTGGTTGCTGGGAATTGAACTCAGGATCGCTGGAAGAACAGTCATTACTCTTAACCTCTGAGCCATCTCTCAGCCCTCCAGTATATCTTTTTTAAAAAACATTTTTTTCCCATCGAGGTCATCGTTTGTTTTCTATCTTTTTAAATTCTTTTTTCCCCCTCTCTCCTTCTAATCCTTTTTTTAGTAAGGGGAATACCATGATATCACTCTAGCCTGGCCCCTGTAGACTTGATCCCAGGGCCTGCTGTTTAAACCACTGTAGAATTGAGACAGGGAGATGTTGTAATTGGTAGTCTGGGCATGGTATTGGATTTGTGGGAAACGCCTGTCTGTTGTAGTGATGAGAATCATCTTGATTTGTCTCACTCTAAACAGGGACTCACCTAAAGCCAGGAAAGTTCTCACTGCCTCTTTTTCTAAGAATTCTACATCTTCAAACCCTTTGCCAAGGCCACTGAATTTGTTACAGACTGACACATTAGTAACACGGTTGACTGAACCACAGCCATGAAAGTGAGCTTCCAGCTCTTCTGCTGTTGCACCATAGTCCACATTGCCAACATAGATGGAACTGGCATCAGCCTCCATCTTCTCCTCAAGAGATGATCACTGAGCCAGCATTGTCTGGGGTTGTGCTCTTATTTTGGGGTTGTATTCTTATTCATCTGCTTCTCTACCTCATTTTGTAGCTCCTTTAATTTCTCATCCTCTTCCTCTATCTCCCTGACTCCCTAAAGCTTTGATCACCTTCTAGCTCTGGGTCCTCAATGATGCTGTCATTGAAGTGCTCCTTCTGGCTTCTGGGTACTCCCCAGCTCGTCCCAGAACCTGTAGCTGAAGGATCCTCATTCCCAGCCTCCCCAAAGGCCCCAGGCCCGCTTCTCAGGCAGGGATCCCCAACCACCTACTTCCCCCACTGTTCTTCAAATCATTTCTCTAGGTTGTTTTGGATTGGGTATCAGTGGAGCAGCATTTATCTAAACCAGAAGAAAGCACAAGGGCCGGAGAGCCATCACAAGAGATCTCTTCTGTTTGCTAAGAGAACATCCATATCATGAGACTTCTATCATCGGAAGATAGATCAGAAATTAGAGGTCACAAACAACAGTTTAAGGGTCACTTTGAGATAACTGCTTTTTCTGTTGGCTAACACAGATGTTATTCACCAACATCAAGGTTCCTGGAAAAAGAACAACAGGCATAATAAAATTCTGTATGATGTTAAAACATACCTAACATGATTATACTTTCAACTTTAATAAGTAAGAAACTACTAATATGCAGTACTTTAATAATAATAACTTTCAAGGACTAAACATTTTCTTTTTTTTTTTTTTTTTTTTTTTTTTTTTTTGCTTTTTCGAGACAGGGTTTCTCTCTGATTTTGGAGCCTGTCCTGAAACTAGGTCTTGTAGACCAGGCTGGTCTCGAACTCACAGAGATCCGCCTGCCTCTGCCTCCCAAGTGCTGGGATTAAAGGCGTGCACCACCACTGCCTGGCAACCATTTTCACTACATGTTTAAGTTAGCTGTTTTAGGTAAAATATCTTGAGTAAAAATATAACATCATAGACAGTATGTTTTAACAAAAATAATATCAAATTACTATCAAAAGGAAGCATACATATCTATATCAATGTAAAATATTTAAATAAGTAGTTACTTTTTAAATTAATTTTAATGATCTACCCTTTTATCTCATCATACATATATATGCCTCTTGATTTTTTTAAGAGTAGATTCAATAATCTACACTTTTATCCTATCATTACCTTGGGTGCCTTTTGTAGGTGGATAAATGTTTATGAATATATAGAGTTGGCTTTGGAGTTGGACACTGGCTCTGTCCCTCTATAAATCCAAACATGTTAAAAGAAAAATTCAGAGTTTCTGTCTCATGTCAGGAGCATGGGACAGAAAGAAAAAAGAATTTAGAAAAAATTTACTTTTCTTTATATCTATTTTTGTCTCTATTGTACATGTCACTGAATATATTTGTCTGTATATGTCTATATAATTAATGTTGAAGGTTTGCACAATGAACAATAAATTTTCCTGCAGTAAATTTTGTAATTTCCAGGAAGAAGATGGGGCCCCAGAACATCAACTCAACCTGGTTGATATTACGTCATGATGATGATAGCGCTACTACAAGATCTCTTTTGAGTACCAGTTACTCAAGATGGTTCCAACTTGGTTAGCTGAAATGGTGCACTTTTTACAATGTTCTGGACAGACCTCCTAATAGGAAGCTCAGAAAATCCTTACCAAATACGGAGAGACTATTTGCAATTATTCTAGGCAGTAAGCTTGGAAATTAACCATCATTTTACTTTCACAGGATCCCATAGAAAGAAAATTCCACCCCCCATGATAGCTGGAAGTAATTCTAAAAGACAACGTCTCCTCTCCCAACAAAGTTTGTTCTCAGAATTAGGGATATCATTTAGGGGTTGATTATAATTGGCATAGGGTTGCAAGATGGAGGGAAAATTTTAGAGGCTGAAGGATCACTTTGAAAAAATATGGGAAAATTGAATGGGATAATAGATTAGTGTGAGCTTACTCACACTAATAATAATAGTGAGTAAATAGAGTGAATATTGTGAGTTGTTATTTACAGGGAATTGCATTAGTATAGATTATTGTATATTGATATAATGTGAAATTATATTGAATATTGTATGCATTCATGCTTCTACCTCTGCTTAAAACCATTTTTATGGATTGATATATATATTTATCATATTGCAGCATACATTTCTACCTCTGATCAAGATACTTATACATTGTTTACATTTTGAAGTCATTGTACTCATTTGTTTCAGTTGTTTATTGTATAATATTCCAATATTTATTTATTTATTATGTATGCAATATTCTGTCTGTGTGCATGTCTGCAGGCCAGATGAGGGCACCAGACCTCTTTACAGATGGTTGTGAACCACCATGTGATTGCCTGGAATTGAACTCAGGACCTTTGGAAGAACAGGCAATGCTCTTAACCACCGAACCGACTCTACAGCCCCCTTGTATAATATTCTAATATGAGCCTTAGTTTTTAAGTTTATAGGTATTAAGAATTATAGATCAATAGTCATTTATTGTTTTTATAGTTGGAATAATCAGGTTCTTTAGATACGTAGAGATTATATTCTTCATATATAGGTAATCTTCAACCACTTCAAAGAGCTGTAGATTATGGCATTTAAATAACTTTGAGTTATGTTTAAGTGAGACACAATTGCTCCTAGTAGCATCATTCTATTTCCGATAAAATGTTGAACACCGGTCACTTCACTTGGAGCTTGTTTTCTTCTTGGCAAAACTGGCCTTTAGGCAAAGACATGTTCGTGTCTCAACTACTGACAAGATAAATGATATCCAAAAATGGATAAGCAGTATTGTTAAATCTTGCCAAGATAGGATAAGAGAGTTTTTAAAAATTTTCCTACCTCTTTAAGTGGTCGGTCCGTTATTCTAGGTCTTTGCCAAAGTGGGTTGTTTCAACATTGCAAATGAGACTTTGGATGATTGCCCAGGGAGCCAGTTGTCTCTGTAATTTGTTACACATTTTGAAAGTTGCTTGATTGCACTTCCTGCTTACTCAAGTAATATTATTTCCCTTCTTGGATCTTCGATGGGGTTGAAGACTAGATAGTTGAAGTTCCTTTCCTCTCATGATTTGGCCAAGTTCTTATACAAGACATAAACTATTTAGGATAGGATAATTAATGAATATATTATTCTTATTTATAGTATAGAATTGTGTATTGGGCTAAGAACTCTCTTATTTAAACAAAAGGAGAAGGTGCTGTAGGAAATCTTACAGCCAGTGGTTACTAACTACAAGATTTAACAGACCTGTTTATCCATATTCAGATACCATCTATATTGTCAGTAGTGGAGGCATGAGCATGTTTTTGTCCAAAAGACAGTTTTGCCAAGAAAAAAACAAGCTCAAAGTGGAGTGTTTTCAGTGCCCAACATTCTCTCGGGGAATAGATCAATGCTACCAGGAGCAATAGTGCCTCACTTCAACAGAACTCTAAGTTAGTTAAATGCTATATTCTACAGTTCTTTTAAGTGGTTAAGATTACCTATCTATGCAGAATATAATCTCTACTTATCTGAAGAACCTGATTGTTCTAACTATAAGCATGACAAACATAGATGACTATTGATCTATAATTTTTAATACCTATATAACTTAAAGACTAAGATTTCATATTAAAATATTATATAATAACCAACTTGCAACAAATGAGGACAATGACATCAAAATGTAAACAATAGATCTTGAAATGTGCATTGCAATATGATAAATATATATCAATTTATAAAATATTTTAAGCAGAGTTAGAAGCATGAATGTATATAATATTCAATATTATTTAACATTATATTAATTTATAAGAATCTATACAAATGCAATTGCCTATAGATTATAACTCACATGCATTCACTCTATTACTCACTATTATTAGTGTGTGTAAGCTCACACTAATCTATTATTTCATCCAATTTTCCCATTTTTTTTCAAAGAGATCCCTGAGCCTATAAAATTTCCCCTCCAACCCACAATCCTATACCAATTATCATCAACCATTAAATGATGTCCCTCACCCAAAGGACAAACTTTGTTGGCAGAGGGGATGTAGTCTTTTAGAATTACTTCCAGCTGTCATGGGGGCGATGTTCTTTCTTTGGGATTCTGTGAAAGTAAAATGATGGTTAAGTTCCAAGATTACTGTCTGGTATAATTGCAAATAGTCTCTGCATATTTGGTAAGGTTTTTCTGAGCTTCCTATAAGGAGATCAATCTAGAACATTGTAAAAAGTGTACTATTTCAGCTAACTAAGATGGAACCATCTTGAGCCGCTGGTACTCAAAACAGATCTTGTAATAGCGCTATCATCATGACATTATATCAACCAGGTTAAGTTGTTGTTGTGGGGCCCCATCTTCTTCCTGGAAATTTAAAAATTACTGCAGGAAAATTCATTGTTCATTGTGGAAAACTTAAACACTATTTATATAGACATATACAGACATATGTATTCAATGGCATGTACAATAGAGACAAAAATAGATATGAAGAAAAGTGAAAATTTTTCTCAATTCTTTTTTCTTTCGACCCCATGCTCCTGACATGAGACAGAAACTCTAAAATATTATTTTAACATGCTTTGATATATAGAGGGACATAGCCAGTTTCCACCACTGTATACCCATAAATATACATCCACCTAAAAAAGGCACCCAATGAAATAATAGGATAAAAGTGTAGATTACTGAATCTGCTCTAAAAAGAATAAAGTGGCATATGTATGGATGATGAGATAAAAGGGTAGACCATTAAAATTAATTTTGAAAGTAACTACGTATTTATACATTTTACATTGATATAGATATGGACACTTCCTTTTGATACAAACTTGACATTACTTTTGTTAAAACATACTGTCTATGATGTTATATTCTTACTCAAGATATTTTACCTAATACAACTCACTTAAACACGCAATGAAAATTTCTAGTCCTAGAAAGTTTTATCATAAACAAATGAGGGTATAAAATACTGCAGGTTAGTAGTTTGTTACTTATTATAATTGAAATTATACTCAAGTTAGGTATGCTTTCAACATTATACAGAATTTTATTAGATGATTCAAATGAACATACTTTAGAAAAAATGTTTTCTGAAGTAAAGCAAACTTTGTCACCTTGGGGATTAAAAATATACAAAATATTCTGAAAATATACAAAAAGGAGATTCTATTAATTATTCAGCATGTAAAATACTTTTATAAAAATTTGAGTCCTAAATTTAAAAATTAGGAGAGATTATTTGTGGAATCTTAATAATTTTCTGAAGTTGCTGCAAGGCAGTGACCATCTATATCCCACTATTGGAGTAAAAAATTCAAAACAGTAATTAGAACCAAACTATAAAAGGTGAGAACGATTTAAATAGTCAAAGAGAATTATCATTTAAAGCAGAAAAAAATTGGTTTAGTGGAAATAAAATTATAGGACACATATATGGATGGTTTGGATCTGAAGTTTGGTTACATTCAAGACATTTTTCTTTTTTAAAAAAATATTTATTTATTTATTATGTATACAATATTCTGTCTGTATGCCTGAAGGCCAGAAGAGGGTCCAAGACCTATTTACAGATGGTTGTGAGCCACCATGTGGTTGCGGGGAATTGAACTCAGGATCATTGGAAGAGCAGGCAATGCTCTTAACCCTTGAGCCATCTCTCCAGCCCCCAAAAGACATTTTTCTTGATACAGGGTTTCTCTGTAGCTTTGGAACATGTACTGGAAGTAGCTTTTGTATACCAGGCTGGCCTCAAACTCCACCTGCCTCTGCCTTCCAAGTGCTGGGATTAAAGGCATGAGCCACCACCTCATGGTCTTCATTCTAGGCATTTTAAACTCTATGCATTCCCCTATAGGAATTTTACTGCAGAGGAAAGATATTATTTTAAAATCAATATTTTTACCATATAAACAGACAAAAAGCTATAAAGTTATATGGAAAAAATATGAGTGGATATTAAAAAGAAAATGGAAGCTTCATCTATTAGCAAGAATTGACCACAGTTAAATTATGGACTGTTTTACTAATGTTAAAATTGAATCATAATGGACAGCAAGTAAACACTGGCAAAGTGCTTGCAGTAATTTCTTGGGAGAGATTAACAACAAATATCTCTTTTGCCATAATATTAATAATCATGATCATCCTGACACATTTCAGACTTAAGGAAGCCCTTTGAGTTCAAGCATGCCTGCTGTACTTCTTCCAGTAAACTTGAGGGCTGTGAATAACATCTGCGTTAGCCAACAGAAAAAGCATTTTGCCCAGCTGAAAGAGTCCATTTTTCCTATTAAGATTTGGGCTAGTGTTGGCCAGCCAGGGGCACTCCTTGTTAGTGATTAGAAGCTGCTTCGCTGAATCAGATAAGGCACAGGTTTGAACTGCCTCCAAGCACAGTGCAGGGAGGAGGGGAGCTGGCTGTTCTGCTTTTTGATCTGCCTTTTGGCTATATTTAGTATATATGCTGGCTGAGAAATAAACTCAGGCTGTTTTCTATTGACCTTTCATGCTGTAGGTCTAACCTATGATTCTGCCTTCATTTCTCTTAATCTAACTTTTCCTTAGCCTCAGCATCCCCTCCGAGGGAACCCCTAGGTGAATTTTGCTAGACTGTTTAAATGGGGTATCCTGTCTCTATAAGTCTTCAGACTGAATGTTGTATCTAAAAACCACTCAACCCTCAGCTCCTCGCTCGTGACCACCTTATATTCCTCTCTCTTTCCAGACATGTCACTTCCTATCTGCAACTCCTTAGTGATAGGATTAAAGATATGAGACACCAGCATTTGACTCTACAACAAACTAGTGTGACTACTGGGATTAAAGCTATGTGTCAGCCTTGCCTGTGGTATAAGGCTGGCCATGGCATGTGTTTTACTTTATGATCATCCGGCAAGCTTTATTATTAAAATATAAATTAAAAAATAAAATTAAATAATTAGAAGCAAGCATCTGAGATCAAGAAGAGAAATGTAGAACTGTTTATCACCAAAGAGTATAAGAAATATTCTGAGTACAAATTGGTGAAGGTCCATCATTTTCAAAACAATGAATGATATGATTAAATTATAGTTCACAAAATTAGCAACATAGATGACACTATTTACAAAACAAGAGACAAACACAAATATATATATACATATACATATATATGTTTCTTAAAGAAGAATTGTATATGTGTGTGTGTGTGTGTGTTTCTTAAAGAAGAACTGTAAGATTCTAATCAAAATCAATTCCCAAGAAATCACTGGCCATCACACATCCTGTACACTCCTGTTCTCTCCTTTACCAATAATAGAAAATGGGTTTTGGTGAAAAGGACTGTTTCACAAAATTTACAATATTCTCTTGAGGTCTTCTGATGTTTTCATTTTACAGAAAATAGTTTTGATTACTGAAAGCATCTCATTCTCTTTTGATAAGGAAAATGATATCTGTTAGGATCACTGCCATGTTGTTTCCTACAATTGGTGATTGAATCCAAGTCTGCACCACAGTGAGGAAATGAAATCTTTTTAAATGGTTTTTCAAGAGAACAGATTTTTAAACAATCAGTGTACATGTAAAGCAACTTGCTTTACTCCAACTGCTCTATAAGTTCCAAGAATCTTTGAAAATAAGGTTACTGCTATTTTTGTGTGTTTGTGCATGACAGAGAATATCATACACACACACAGACACATACACACTCATACACACACAAAGAGGTGACATACAGAAAGGAAGGTTGCTGAATTGGGAATATTAGAGATTTGTTAACTGTAGGCCCATATTTCTGTATGGTGCAGCAGCCAGGCATAAAAACCATAGGCCTGGTCTGAGCTGATCATGTAGCTCAGCAGACAAGCTGTCTCTGCATAAAAATAGCAAGGATGTATAGTTCCTTTCTTCTTTTGTTAGAAATGTAGATCTCCTGAGGAGAGGTATTGGCTGAAACTGGTCAGGATGTTTGGTGCCTATTTCTTGGAAATTTGGAGGAAGTCTTATAGAAATGCTAATTCATGGCCTGCGAGACAGCTAGTACACTTAGGTGCAGACCTGACTAAAAGCCCATTCACCTGGTTGCCTAGGAGACAGCCTAATGTGTTTTTCCACTCAATTTATGTGATGATATATAAGGTGTTTGGATAATAAACAAGAAGAGATCTTCGAGAGACCTTGCCCTACAGGATGACCCTGTAAGTTGTGTCTGATCATTCCTCCCTTCCAGTCCAGTTAGGGAAAATAATTATCTGTGTTGGACCCACACGGGCTTCAACAATTAACCTATCAACTAGCATGTAGGTATCTGAATTCAGGTCATCCACAAAAAGAATATGTGCTGAGCCACCTGCCCAGACACATAAATGCGTTTATCCAGTAAGTCAAGTCTTTCTCAGATTAATAAAAACAAAAAAAAAAACATAAAAAAGAAAAAGATGATCCTTATGAAGATCATCTATAAAAATTATGATTTTGTGTATGATAAGTTTCCACCACTAAATGAATACAAATAGATTTGTTCAACAATTTATAACTGGACAACTGATAACAAACCAATATTCACAGTGGAAACACTCAGAAAGCTCAAGGGATTATGTATTGATTATACCAACACTTAAGTAGCAAAGATTCAAATATGAAGATAGCAACAACTGGAAAACATAGAAATGCCAGGAAATGGAAAGAAGCAGGCATCTAAGATGAATAATAGCAGTCTTTTAACATAACCTTTCCAAAAAACAATAATTACTGATAAAATTAGAAATTTTCTGAAGAAAATTGATGAAGTCCATTATTTTTTTTGGCAGTTTCCAAGTATTTTTATTCAGAATTCTTGTGTTTGTTTCCTGAATCAATAAATACTATACAAAACAATGTAAAAATGGCTACCATATTCTCTCCCCTGCTCCCTTCACCTGGGGAACAATTCCCCGGACAACTTCATGCAGGGATTCTCCCTGTAGATTTGGTCCAGCAAATAAGGCCAGACATCTTTTAGACCCTTGACTCACTTTTGGAGACTTGGCAGGGTAAGAAACCCTTTAGAGTCAGGTGACTGACTGACTAGGTTAGGGAAATGATTAGTGTTTTGGTGGGAGGGAGACGGCGCCTGGGGCAGAGCCTACCCCAAAGAAAAGGGTGTCTAAAATGTTCAAGGTTCCTTCTTTTTTGCCTCAAAAAGTGACATTTATTAAAGAGAGAAAAACAAAAACAAAAAAACAAGATGTCCATCCCTTGGCTCCCTTCCCTCCCCCCTCCAGCTGTTCCTCAGCCCCCCAGGACTGAACCCTGGCTATGGCCAGGTAGCAGGACAGCCCCTCAAATGAGGTCACCAACATTGAGGGGCATCCCTTCAATGGAAGTGTTGTAGAATGTCTCAATGTCTTGAAGAGTCCTCTTGTCCTCTTCCGTCACCATGTTAATGGCCACACCTTTACGGCCAAAGCGACCACCACGGCCAATTCTGTGAATGTAGTTTTCCCTGTTTGTGGGAAGGTCATAATTGATGACTAGGGAGACCTGCTGCACATCAATGCCTCTGGACAACAGGTCAGTGGTAATTAATACTCTGCTAGAACCAGAACGGAACTCCCTCATGATCACATCTCGTTGCTTTTGTTCCATATCACCATGCATGGCATAAATAGTGAAATCCTGGGCATGCATCTTCTCAGTGAGCCAATCCACCTTCCTTCTGGTATTGATAAAGATTACTGCCTGGGTGATAGTCAGGGTTTCATACAAGTCACACAATGTGTCAATCTTCCACTCCTCTTGTTCCATATTGATGTAGAATTGGCGGATACCCTCCAGGGTCAACTCTTCCTTCTTTACAAGAATCTGAATGGGGTCTCTCATGAACTTCTTGGTCACCTCAAGGACATCAGAGGGCATTGTAGCAGACAACAAAACTACCTGTGTGTTACTGTTGAGCTTCTGGAATATATCATAGATCTGGTCCTTGAACCCACGGCTTAGCATTTCATCTGCTTCATACAGTACAAACATCTTGATATATTTTGGCGACAAGTATCTCCAGTTAAGCATATCAAACACCTGGCCAGGTGTACCCACGATGATATGGGGGGCCTCCATCTGCAGCTTCTGCACCTCAGCATGCACATTGGTGCCCCCAATACAGGCATGACAAGAGGCACCCATGTAGTCTCCTAATGCCATGACCACTTTTTCTATCTACTGAGCCAACTCGTGAGTGGGTGCCAGAACCAAAGCCTGAGTGGCCTTTAGATCTAACTCAATCTGTTGCAAAATTGATATGGCAAATGTAGCTGTTTTCCCAGTCCCAGAATAGCTTGAGCAATCACATCATAACCCTTGATACAAGGAAGAATGACTCGCTGCTGGATGGCAGAGGGCTTCTCAAAACCATAGGCATAAATAACACGGAGGAGAGATTCTGAGAGATTCATGTCATCAAAACTATCCACAATCTCATTCCAGTTACTCTCGATGACACCTTCGGGCTCCATCCCGTCAGGGCCATTGTCTCTGGATCGAGAATCCTGACTCGCAGACATGATCCTTACAATCTAGATGATGAAGGTCCATTATTTTAAAGATAACCAATAATATATTTAGATTACAGTTAGATTACAGATAAAGTAGTATAAAAATTCATGTATAATGACTTCTATACATTCCACAATTATACATAAATAAAAAATGTGCACAATTTTTGTGAAAGAATTAAGGGGAATGATATAAAAAGGCAAAAGCAGATGCAGAAATATATAGTCAACTTTTAATCAAAAGACCAAAGCAAACTCAGGCAAGGAAAAGTGTGATCTTGACCAATGTTACCCAGCTACTTCTGATTATATGTGTACAGAAATAAAAGAAACACAAACTGCACAACTTTCACAAAGTTATCTCAAAGTAACACTTAAACTGTTGTTTCTGACCTCCAGTTACTAATGTCTTTCAAAGACAGAAGCCTCATGACATAGATGTTTTCTTTGCAAACAGAGGAGATCTATTGTGATGGCTCCCCATCCCCTTGTGCTTTCTTCTGATTTCAGATATATGCTGCTCCACTGATACCCAATCCCAAACAACCTAGAAAAATGATTTAAGGAGTAGTGGGGAAAGCAGGTGGTTGGAGATTCGTGCCTGAGCAGTGGGCCGGGGGCCTTTGGGGAGCCTGAGAGGGAGAGCCAGGGGTGCAGGGGACCATGGGAACAGCCTTCGCAAAGAGCACTGGTCCTGTGCCCCCCTCTACAGGTTCTGGGCACACCTGGGGAGTCCCTGGCAGGCAGGAGAAGGAGGAAGAGCCAGTACTACTTAAGGTGAACCCCAGGGATAGCATCATTGAGGGCCCAGAGCTAGAAGTGATCAAAGCTTCAGGGAGTCAGGGAGATAGAGGAAGAGGATGAGAAGTTAAAGGAGCTACAAAATGAGGTAGAGAAGCAGATTAATAAAAGTACAACCCCAGGTAATGCTGGCTCAGTGATCACATCTCTTGAGGAAAAGATGGAGGCTGATGCCAATTCCATCTATGTTAGCAATGTGGACTATGGTGCAACAGCAGAAGAGCTGGAAGCTCACTTTCATGTATGTGGTTCAGTCAACCCTGTTACTACAGTCTGTGCCAAATTCAGTGGTCTTGCCAAACAGTTTGCCTATGTAGAATTATTAGACAAAGAGTCAGTGAGGATTTCCCTGGCTTTAGATGATTCCCTGTTTAGAGGGAGACAGATTAAGGTGATTCCCATCAGCACAACAGATGGGTTTCCAATGTGCCCAATACCGTGCATGAACTGCCAATTACAGCAACTCCCAGTCTTGATTCTGGGATCAAAAAAAAAAAAAAAGAATTAAAAGAAAAGAAAGAAAAACAGAAGATGAAAAATATTTTTTAAGAAAGACCAGCCTGGTCTACAAGAGCTAGTTCCAGGACAGGAACCAAAAGCTACGGAGAAACCCTGTCTCGAAAAATCAAAAAAAAAAAAAAAAAAAAAAAAGAAAGATATACTATGGAAGGGGGAGAATCCCATAACTAACTGAGGAGGGACCTGCTCTGTGTAGTAGGGCAGGCCCAGGGACTGGGGCAGTGGTGACATGTTCCCTCTGGAGATTCGATAGAGACACTTCTCAAATGTGCAACCTGCTCACTGTTTGCCTGCTCTACTTCACTCTTTGGGGCCTGCTCAAGGGAAGGTGGGCATGGGTGATAGGAGGGCTTTTTTTCAACCAGAGCTCTGGAAGGGCACCAATCTGTTCAGCTTGTTTTCTTTCCTCATCTTCTCCCTGCCTATTGCAGACCCTGCCTGCCTTCTCCTGTCCTTTCAGGTCTAGGCAAAGTCTGCCTTTCTTTCCTAGGGACTCCTGCTCCTCAGGATTGTCTGGTGAACTATTGTTTGCTTTTTTGTTTCTTTTTCTGTCTTGAGTGTCTTTCTTTGAAGGTTTTTGTAGTGCAAAGAACTCACTCCCAGTGGATTCAGTGTGAATTATACTTTCCCTTGGGGAAATACACTACTATGTTTGGGGAAGTTTTACAGTGTATTTTTGTTGTTGTTGTTGTTGTTGTTCAAGGAGGTGGGAGCTGGATTTTGTTTATTTTTTTAAACTCATTTAAAAGGGATGGGGTTTAGGCTGGGCGGTGGTGGCGCACGCCTTTAATCCCAGCACTCGGGAGTCAGAGGCAGGTGGATCTCTGTGAGTTCGAGGTCTTCATTTCTCTTCATCCAACTTTTCCTCAGTCTCAGCACCCCTTCCCAGGGAACCCATAGATGAATTCCACTAGACAAACCAAATGGGGTATCCTCTCTCTATATGTCCTCAGACTGAATGCTGTTTCTAACAAAACACTCAGTCCTCAGATCCTCTCTCCTCCCACCCTATATTCTCCTCTCTGCCCAGCCATGTCTCTTCCCATCTGTATCTCCTTAGTGCTGGGATTAAAGATGTGAGACACCACCACTTGATTCTAGGTCAAACTAGTGTGACTACTGGAAGTAAAGGTGTGTGTCAGCACTGCCTCATCTGGCTATGGCATCTGTTTTACTTTATGATCTTCAGGCAAGCTTTATAATTAAAATAATAATGAAAAATAAAATAAAGCTTCTAAGATCAAGAAGAGAAAACTAAAACTGTTTATCACCAAAGAGTATAAAAAATATTCTGAGTACAAATTGGTGAAGCTCCATCATTTTTAAAAAACAAATGATACAATTAGATTATAATTCATGAAATCAACAAAAGAGATGGCACCATAAACAAAACAAGACACACAAACTCAAATCTACAAATACAAATTATGGTTCCTTAAGTAAGAACTACAAGATTTTTTTTTTTTGATTTTTTCAAGACATGGTTTCTCCGTAGCTTTTGGTTCCTGTCCTGGAACTAGCTCTTGTAGAACAGGCTGTCCTCGAACTCACAGAGATCGGCCTGTCTCTGCCTCCCGAGTGCTGGGATTAAAGGAGCGCGCCACCACCGCCTGGCTTGGAACTACAAGATTTTTTTTTTAATATTTATCTATTTATTTATTATGTATACAATATTCTTCATGCATGTATGACTGAAGGCCAGAAGAGGGCACCAGACCTCATTACAGATGGTTGTGAGCCACCATGTGGTTGCTGGGAATTGAACTCAGGACCTTTGGAAGAGCAGGCAATGCTCTTAACCGCTGTGCCATCTCTCCAGCCTGAACTACAAGATTCTAATAAAAATCAAATTACAGGAAATCACTGGCCATCACACATCCTGTACACTCCAGTTCTCTCCTTTACCAATAACAGAAAATGGGTTGGGTGGGAGGGCTGTTTCACTAAAATTTGCAATATTCACTTGAAGCCCTCTGATGTTTTTACTATACAGAAAATAGTTTTGATTGCTGAAAGCATCTCATTCTCTTATGATAAAGAAAATTATATCTGTTAGGATCACTTAGACACCATTTTGTTTCCTAAAATTGGTGATTGCCTCTAAGTCTGCTTCAGAGGAAGTGAAAACTTTTTAAAAGAAATTTCAAGAAAAGCGAATTTTAAAGAATCAGTGTACATGTAAAGTAACTTGCTTTACTCCAACTGCTTTATAAGTCATACTTTTGAAAACAAAATATTGCCATATTTTGAGAATGGTTGTGCATGAGAGCAAAAGCCTTAAATATGTGTACATTTGATAAACAAAAACAGAGGTTGTCAGGTCCCCTGGATTGGTATTAGTAGAGATTTAGTTACTTCCCAACTTGAGTGTAGGTTTGAACTCAGGTGATCCACACACAAAAAAATATGTGCTGAGCCACCTGCATTGGACAGTCAGCTACATGGCTCAAATGCATTCATTTCATTTTTTTTTCTTTTTAGAGAAAGGGTTTCTCAGTAGCTTTGGTGCCTGTCCTGGAACTAACTTTTGTAGACCAGGCTAGCCTCAAACTCACAGATATCCACCTGCCACAATGACCCAGCATATGCATAATTTTAAAAGTGTGAATTGATACAGTCAAGTAAGAGCTTTGAAGGTATAAAATAGAGGACACTCAAGGTCACTGCCCTGGAAAGCAACCTGATTCAACATAACAGAAATTGTCTCAGAAACAATATTTCTATCAGGATGGAAACGCAGCTCTTCTAGAATTAATATGCCTTTTCCACTGAGAAATCACCTTGCACATTTAGGAATTTAATTTAAAAAAAAGTCGCTTTAATGAAGGTATGCATCAATCTCTGTCCAATGCTCAAAGGGGAGCTAGGATAGGAAGATTTTGCATTCCATATATGCTGTTATCCTTAAGTATCTTTTAGGATCATGGTTCAGATAATACTTTGAACAAATGAAATAGAAACAAGCAACTTGTAAGTCTAGATATTTAGGCAAAAATATTCCCAGAATAAGTACACCAGTGACTTGTTACAGCAGGCCATTCTTCACTGATGGGGTTCTAAGGTGAAGGTAACAAGGGATGAGACAGACTGGACAAGTAAAAGGTAAAAAAAAGATAGGGTGGGGAGGTGTTGCAGAAGATACATCCCAGGCACAGTAAGCTTCTGAAGAAAAATAGCATCCTGTCAGGTAGTGGTGTAACACACCTTTAATCCCAAGACACAGGGTAAAGAGCCACGTGGTTCTCTGTGAGTACAAGGCCAGCCTGGTCTACAGAGTGAGTTCCAGGACACTCAGTGCTATCCCAGAGAAACACTTGTATCAACAACAAAAAATAAACAAACAGACAAAAACAAAACAAGACAAGATGACAGCTAGCATTTTGTATACTAATTCCTGGGGGGGGGGGGGATGGAAGAATTATATGAAGTCAGCAGAAACTATCATACAATGAGACAAATTTAGGAGGAGCCTAGTCTAACAATTCTATACAAGGGGTACACGGCATAGCGCATCTTGATATCCTTCCTAAGCCCAGAGCAACCTTGGTATTGGTAACCATAGCTCCACAGAGTGGGAAAGGTTGGGTTGTCAAGATCTGAAGCAACCCCTCCACAAAGGCCTTGGCACCAGACCTTTTTGGGCTTTCCTGTTTTTAGAGAAGGGGCTCTGTTTTTATTATCAAAACATCAGGTCCTTAGAGAAACTCACAAGGCTTAGGCCCCAGGCTGTTACTAGGTCTCCCAAGAATATCCCACCTCTCTGCCTGAGGTCCTAAATGAAAGACTTGATTGATCAGCCCAGTCCTTCACACAACAGTGTTTTACATTTCAAATATGTGTCACCTGGTATCATATTGCCCATCTGGTAGAACTATGCTTTTCTCAAAAGGAAAACAGGAACTTTAAGGCAAACCAGGCCTTTGGTTGTGACCTTGTAATGCCTTCTAGAGCAGCCGGGTAAGAGGCCTGTTCTTTGATATTTTGATGGGCCTACTGTTTTGTTTTGTTTTTTTCAAATCAGTAATGGCTTCTTTGAAATGCTTTGGAGTCAAATATTTGCACAATCCAGGTGAACAATGCATACCCAAGCATTCTAACCTCTACCAGCTCTGATTAGCATATACTTAGCTTTTGGGTATTTTAGGCACAGTACTCCCTCTGCTAAATTCTACTTTATGAGACTTAATTATTTTCTAAGCATTGGTAAATTCTTTGTATCAATGTAGTGGCGTAAACGAATGCAGACAGATTGTAAAAATATATATAGTTTTAATGTAGAAATAGACTTACAGAACCACCGTTCCCACGGAGACCAGGAAAGCAGAAGAGACAGCTCAGAGCACGCTTGCCAAATTTATAGGCAGACATTAGCCCGAGGCGAACACACCTCCTAAGGGGCGGGACTTATCCCTACATCTCCCCTTTTTGTCTAAATAAGACAGAACTAAACCAAATACAACTACATACAATAACAACAAATAATAAATATAACAAACAATATTGAGAACAAAAGCTTTGCTAAACATTCTATCTCAAGGAGTCCAAATAATGTAAAGAGTAACTACAATTATATAATCTTCAACTCGGTCAAAGATCTGAGAAGGGAATAAACACTACTCAACAAATGAGATATATCCAAAATGTGCAACAATTGACAGAGACAACTGACTACCTGGGCAATCACCCAAAGTCTCGTTTGCAATGTTGAGTCAACCAATTTTGGCTAAGGCCTAACATAACTGACATACCATTATTAAAGGCAAGGAACTTTTCAAAACTATCTTACCCTGTCTTGGCAGGATATGACAGTCCTGTTTTATCCATTGATGCACGCTCTGTATCTCTGTCAGTGGTTGAGGTATGGGCATTTCTTTGCCCAAAGGCCAGTTCTGCCAAATAGAAAGGCTCCAGATGGAGTGTCTTTGGTGCTCAACATTCTCTCGGGAATAGAGCGGTGTTGCCAGGAGCAATTGTGTCTCACTATCACGAAACTCTGAGTTAGATTAAAGGCCATTTTCTACAGCTCTTTGAAGAAGTTGAAGATTATCTATCTATACTGAGTATAATTTCTATATATCTAAAGAACCTGATTAGTCTGATTATAAATGACAAACTTAGATGACTATTTATCTATATAATTCTCAATATCTATCTAACTTAAAGACTAAGACAATAAACAACTGTGTAACAAATGAGGATAATGACCTCCAAATATAAACACTGTACAAATATACATTGCAATATGGTAAATATATATCAATACACAAACATATAAGTATCTTAATCAGAGGTAGAAATGTACACTGCAATATGGTAAATATATACAATATATATATATATCAATAAATATATGTCAATACATAAAAAATGTTTTAAAGAGAGATAGAAACATGCATGCATACAATAGTCAATATAATTTAACTTTGTATCAATATACAAGAATCGATACCAATATATTTGTCTAAAAGCAGTAACTCACAATTTTAAATCTATTATCCCATCATATCAACAATTCTACTCTTCTACATTATGGTATAGTGGTGGAGTGCTAGCCAGAATGTGAGATGCCTTTGATAAACTCCACAAATTTAAATATAAATGGAGATTATATTTAAAGCTTAAATGCAAAGTGCTCAATATTGAGAAGATATTGGAAAATGTAGGCCTCTCTGAGTTTGGCAACTTGATTCTATGAATGCATCGACCCTGTTGAAGTTGACTAGAAAAGTGTTTGTACACCCAGCTTCCTGTGAAAGACTTAGAGGCACCTTAGCACTACTGCACCCCCCTTCCTGGGAACCAAGCCTTTAGCATTAGAAGACACCTTAGCATGACTGCACCCTCCTTCCGGGGAACCAGGGCCCTGGTAAACAACAACACCTGTACAGAGAGCTTTGAGGACTTTCCATCTCCATTGTATAGACCCGGACCCTGGAACTGGGGTGAGACGACCTTGTAACCATCATAACATTGACCAAGGCTCCTCCTTGTAACCATAACATTGATCAAGGCTCCTCCTTGTAACCATAATATTGATCAAGGTTCCTCCTTGTAACCATGACATTGATCAAGGCTCCTCCTTGTAACTGTTACAGCATTGATTAAGTAGAGCTAGCTGACCGTTAAATGAACTAGTCAAAATAGTAGACAAATGATTTTTGGGCTTTCCCTTTGATTTTGTACTCCCCCCTCCCAGATTTTGTGGTTTTTTTTCCTTTAAAAGAGCTTGTAATAGACAAAGTAGTCATCCTTCTCCTCTCGAGGCTGGGGGACCTCTGCCGTGGCAGAATAAAAATTCCTCTTGCTATTGCATCAACAGTGTTGTGAGTGTCTTTTGGAGCGACCTCCTCCTTGGTGGGGATTTAGAGCCCAACATTTGTTGCATGGGCCGGGAAGTGATGGTAGCCCTCAGACCCATTCCTGACCCGGTTGGAGGTAAGAGCGCTCGTCTGAATGTTTTATGTTTGTCTATTTCTGTTATTGTGCTTTATGTTTATGAAATTTGAAGGAATATTGCACCTGCGCAGGGCTAGTATTTGAAGGGGACCAGGCAGTGGGACAGACGTGTCAGGGAACACTCCCTGGCCCAGCCATGGAGGACGCTTCACTGGCAATTTGTGAAACTAGGAGTGACCAGGTCATCTTAGTTTCTAGGGAGTGTGGCTCTTATCGCCCACTCCCTTCCAGGTTCATATCAGTTTGTTGCAGCGCAGCTCTCGGTTTTGAGTCTGTGTCTGTCATTTTGTATTGTTGTTTTTGTCTTTGTGTTCGTTTTTGAGTTGGAATCTAGTGCAATGGGACAACAAATAACTACCCCCTTAACTTTGACTTTAGACCACTGGAAAGAGGTTGAGGACAGAGCTTGCAACCAGTCTATGGTAATCCGAAAGAAATGCTGGCAAGCGTTCTGTTCTGTGGAGTGGCCCACTTTCGGAGTGGGCTGGCCACAGGACGGAACATTTAATCTGAATGCTATTTTGCAGGTTAAGACAAGAGTCTTTCGGCCTGGCCCGCAGGGCCATCCTGATCAACTTCCTTACGTCGTAACTTGGGAGAGCTTGTCCAGAGACCCTCCGCCCTGGGTCAAACCATTTGTCCTGCCTGCAGGAGCCGGAAACCCAGGACCAGTTCCCTGGCCCTCCACCACCCCTTTGACTCCCGAGGACGGCATCAACCCCAACTGCTCCTCCCCTGGACCCGTTGTCCTCTCTCTTCCCCGTGCAGGAGCGACCAAAACGGAAGTCCCAGACCCAGACACCACCAATACTGCACTCTAGACATTCATCCTATGGTGCCTAATCCTTATAATCTCTTAAGTACCCTGCCTCCGACCCATGTATGGTACTTAGTACTTGATTTAAAAGATGCTTTTTTCTGTCTAAGACAGAGCCAGCCATTGTTTGCCTTTGAATGGAAAGATCCCGATTCAGGAGTTTCTGGGCAGCTCACCTGGAAGAGACTACCCCAGGGATTCAAAAATTCTCCAACTCTATTCGATGAGGCCCTACACCAGGATCTGGCCAGTTTTCGCGCCACCAATCCAGAGGTAATCTTACTCCAATATGTAGATGACCTCCTGCTGGCTGCAGAGACTGAGCAGGGATGCCTCAGAGGGACTCGAGCCCTACTCACCAGATTAGGTGAACTGGGCTACAGGGCATCTGCTAAAAAGGCACAGATCTGCAAGAAGCAAGTAGCCTACCTGGGGTACCTCTTGGAGGGTGGACAGAGATGGCTAACAGACAGTCGGAAGCAGGCCGTGGCACAAATTCCCCCTCCCAAAGGGGCACGAGAGGTCCGAGAGTTTCTGGGAACTGCTGGTTTCTGTAGGTTATGGATACCGGGTTTCGCTGAAATGGCCGCCCCACTGTATTCGCTTACCATAGCCAAGGTCCCTTTCTCCTGGGGAGAGGACCAACAACGGGCTTTTGATAAAATAAAAAGGGCCCTCCTTTCGGCCCCTCCTTTGAGTCTCCCTGATGTCACCAAACCATTCACCTTATACGTAGATGAGAACAAGGGGGTAGCAAAAGGGGTGCTGACTCAGAAACTGGGACCCTGGAAAAAGCCAGTGGCCTACATCTCCAAAAAGATGGACAATGTGGTGACAGGATGGCCCCCTTGCCTCTGCATGGTATCAGCTCTAGCTACCCTGGTCAAAGATGCAGATAAATTGACTCTGGGCCAACCACTGACTATAATAGCACCTCATGCTTTAGAGACTGTAATTCGTCAACCCCCTGATAGATGGCTCTCGAATGCCCGCATAACCCACTACCAGTCGCTGTTGCTCAACCCTGAACACATCACATTTGGAAATGCGACGTTGCTGAACCCCGCCACCTTGCTTCCCAATTCGGAACCCACTGTTTGGGTACCTCATGACTGTCACCATATATTGGCAGAATACCACGGAACCAGGGAGGATTTGACTGATTGCCGGCTTCCTGATGCAGATTATACCTGGTTCACAGATGGCAGCAGCTTCTTCACAGAAGGTGAGCGAAAGGCGGGGGCGGCGGTGGTGGATGGACAAAATACCATATGGGCACGGGCATTGCCCCCAGGAACCTCTGCCCAAAAGGCAGAATTAATAGCCCTAACTAAGGCTTTAGAGCTAGCAAAAGGACAAAAAGTAAACATATATACAGACAGCCGTTATGCATTTGCAACGGCCCCTGTCCATTGGGAAATTTATCGATTTATCGATTTTATCCTAACCTCTGCTGGAAAAGAAATTAAAAATAAGACTAAAATCCTGGGACTATTAAAGGCTCTCTTCCCACCCAAGAAGGTGAGCATTATTCATTGCCCAGGACATCAGAAGGGCGATGATCCAATTGCCAAAGGAAATCAGATGGCAGTTGAGATGGCTAAAAAGGCCGCGCTTAACTCAGAAATATTATCATTGGCAGAGGCACCCTCCTCCATAGAAGATCATTTCCAATATTCAACCCAGGATCTAGAGACTATTCAGAAACTTAATGCAGACTTTGATGAACAACAAGAAGATTGGAAATATCAGGGCAAAACTGTGTTGCCCAAGAAAGATGCTTTTGAGCTGGTCACTCAAATGCATCGATGGACTCATTTAGGACATAAAAAGATTAAATATCTTATGGAAAACACAGATTTTTATATTCCAGGTCTTAACTCACTCATACAGCAAGTGACATCAACTTGTGTCCCCTGCGCCAAGGTAATTGCAAAACGGCAAAGTGCCCCGGAGAGCATAAGAATAAGGGGAGACCGACCTGGTACTCATTGGGAAGTGGACTTTACTGAAATAAGGCCAGGAAAATATGGTAATAAGTATCTCCTAGTTTTTATAGACACCTTCTCCGGTTGGACTGAAGCTTTTCCCACCAAACGAGAAACGGCTCAAATGGTGGTGAAGAAGATACTAGAAGATATTTTTCCTCGGTTTGGCCTGGCCAAGGTAATCGGGTCTGACAATGGCCCAGCCTTTGTGTCCCAGGTAAGTCAGGGTGTGGCCAAGACACTGGGTATTAATTAGAAATTACATTGTGCATACAGACCCCAGAGTTCAGGACAGGTAGAAAGGATGAATAGAACCATAAAGGAGACTTTATCCAAATTAGCTTTGGAATCTGGCATTAGAGACTGGGTACAGCTCCTTCCCCTAGCCCTGTTCCATGTGCAGAACACCCCTTCTCGGCTTGGACTTACTCCCTATGAGATCCTATATGGGGGGCTTCCCCCATTGGCCTCCTTTAGGGCCCCTCCTGACCCTGCTACTCACAAACCTGATTTGCAGGCATGGCTAAAAGCACTTCAGATCATCCAGGCCCAAGTGTGGAGACCCCTAGCTGCTGCCTACCAGCCTGGGCATCCAGGTTGGCAATTCTGTGTACGTGCGGAGACATCGGTCCCAGAACCTTGAACCTCGCTGGAAGGGACCCTACACCGTGCTTCTTATGACACCTACTGCCCTCAAAGTGGACAGTATTGCAGCCTGGATCCACGCGTCTCACCTCAAGCCGGCACCTCCATAGGATGACCCAGAACTTTCCAAAAGGAAGCTTCAGTGTACCCAAAATCCTCTAAAACTGAGTGAGACTAGTCAAGGAAGCCTGATCCTACCAGGCTTGCTGTTCTTTGCCCTGGTGTTTCCCTCCACACACAGTGCTAAGAACCCTCATACACCTCAGGACTTAACTTGGACTCTAACTTTGAAACTGGGCAAATCTTAAGGCTAGCCACTGGAGTTCACCCCCTGGGTACCTGGTTCCCCCAGCTAGAATTTGACCTATGTGTTTTCGCAAAAGACTCTTGGGGGGATACTGAACGAACTCCCGGGAATTCTTATCCTACATGCAGATATTCTGAATGGTATGTTTGTCCTGGGGGAAGACGAACTTGGCAATGCGGGGTGGGGGGGTTGGGGGCGAAGTGTTTTATTGTGCTGCCTGGGGATGTGAAACCAGTGTCAGTACCTCCTGGTTGGGGGCTAGCAAAGAAGACTTAGTCTCTTTCACTAGTACCACACCAGGGGAATCTGAAATCACAATCACCTTCATGGAGAAGGGAAAAAAGGCTAATTGATTAACAGGCAATATTTGGGGTTTACGGTTGTATAACCCAGGAGGGGAAGACATAGGGATTCTGTTAACCCTACAAATTATTATAACACCTCCCAGGACCATAGCACTAGGGCCCAACCCGGTATTGCCTGACCAGGGACAGCTAGCACTGGCTGAGGTGGCCACCCCCTTCGCCAGGGTCCTAGGTCCCCCTTCAAGTCCTAAAAATTCTTCAGCTACCCCTGCTTCACCGCTGGCACTTTCTAATACAGGCCAGCGACTGTTTAATCTAATAGTGGGAGCTTTTTCTTTGCAGAATAGTACGGACCCCAATATGACACAATCTTGCTGGCTATGCCTGTCAGCAGGACCCCCATATTATGAAGGGATTGCAATATCTGGGGGTTTCAATAACACAACTAGCCAGGATGGCTGTGCTTGGGGAGGTAGTCACAGACTAACTCTTACAGAGGTCACTGGTGCAGGGACATGCTTGGGAAATCCACCGGCTTCTCACAAACATTTATGTAATGAGACCCTTAAGAGCCCTAAAACTTCTAAAACTGGATACCTGATCCCTGATTCAGACAAATGGTGGGCTTGTAATACAGGCCTGATGCCTTGTGTGGCGACATTGGTTTTTGATGGTACCAAAGATTATTGTGTGCTTGTTCGACTAGTTCCAAGGGTCTTTTATTATCCTGCTAAAACATTTGAAGATGAATTTGAAGGCACCCGAGCCATTATTGGCGAGAGTCCATCTCCATGACTCTAGCAGTGATCTTGGGCCTTGGGGTGGCAGCCGGTGTTGGCACCGGTACTACTGCTCTAGTACAGAGTTCCAAAATTCCCCAACATTTTGAGCAATTAAGAGCAGCTATTGACCAGGACTTAAGGGCCCTAGAACCATCTATAACCAAGCTTGCAGATTCAATAATTTCTCTTTCTGAGGTAGTGTTACAAAATAGGCACGGGTTAGACTTGCTATTTCTTCAAGAAGGAGGACTTTGTGCTGCCCTAAAGGAACAATGTTGTTTCTACGTAGACCACTCTGGGGTAATTAAAGATTCGATGGCTAAGCTCAGAGACAGGTCAGACAAAAGACAGAGAGACAGGGAGGCACAACAAGGTTGGTTTGAAGGCTGGTTTAACCGCTCCCCCTGGTTCACGACACTCATTTCCACCATCACTGGTCCCTTGATCATCCTATTGCTTATCCTGACCTTTGGGCCCTGTATCCTTAATCAACTCCTGATGTTCATTCGCGAGCGACTTCGCATTACTCAAGCTATGGTGTTGACCCAGCAATATCATGTCCTTAGGGATAACCCCTGAGAATCTCAAGATTGAGATTCGAACAAAACAAAGGGAGGAAATGAAAGACTTAGAGGCACCTTAGCACGACTGCACCCCCCTTCCTGGGAGCCAGGCCTTTAGCATTAGAAGGCACCTTAGCACTACTGCACCCCCCTTCCTGGGAACCAGGGCCCTGGTGATGGAGGAAGGTCATTGGCTAATAAAGGCACTGCCCTGGCCCATTTTATTGGTTAGGACATAGGTAGGTGGAGTAAACAGATCAGAACGCTGGGAGGAAGAGGAAGTGAGGTCAGAGACTCCACAGCTCTGCTCTCCTCCTGGGAGCAGACCCCTGAGAGAGACACCATGCTCCCGGCTCCTGGGCAGACACACGCCATGAAGCAAGCCGCCAGGTTAGACATGCTGAACCTTTCCCGGTAAGACCGGTGCTCACCGATTATTAGAGATGGGTTGATCGGGATATCAGAATTAGCCAGTAAGGGCTAGGGCAGAAGGGCCAAGCAGTGATTAAATGAATACAGTTTGTGTGTTGTTATTTCGGGCATAAGCTAGCTGAGCGGGCGGCTGGGGTGCTGGTGGAGCGGCCCCGCCGCCCTTATTACTTCATATGGCGCCCACGTGGACAACTGCTTCCACATAAAGCCTGAGACAGCTTGGGAAGTAATTCTAGAACAAAATGAAAGCATTGTGCCTGGTTTCTTGGTAGCAGCAATTTCTCGGTCCTACTCTGCTTGCTAGAGGCAAGCAAGCGCCTCATCTAAGAGAGGCTTCCTGACTCAGCTTTAGCTGCAAAGCCTGCAGCTCATTAAGAGGTCCTGCCACGAAACACTTAAATGGTGTTGACGAAAAGCTGAACGCATGCTTTTCGATTTTCAGCCGTAGCAGGAAAAAAGTTGCGCCGTTTAAAAATGCCAGCTTTCTGGGCTGTCCTGCCAGGACAAACTCTGACTCTTTTACGCAGGCGGTCCCTGCGGTTTGCAAACACAGGCTGCTGAAGCTCGCTTGCTGGCTACAGCCAGTACCTCAGCCATGAGGCTGGAAAGCTAAGGAATGGACTGGATCTAGCTGGCAAAGCCACGCCTTTAATCCTACCCATATTGCTCAGTAATTTAAAGGCTGGTGTGGTCAGAAAAAGAGAGATATACAGTAAAGAGAGATTCAAAGACAAAGAAAATTTTTAAATGGTTTACAGTGTGTTAAAAATATATGCAGACTAAAAGTTGAAGTTCTTAAAGTAAAAAACAAAAAAAGGAAGCACACGCCTTTAATCCCAGTACCTAGAAGGCAGAGGCAAACAGATCTCTGTGAGTTCAGGTGTAGTAGTGTACACCTTTAATCCCGAATGCCTGGGAGGCAGAGACAGGTGGATCTCTGAGAGTTCAAAGACAACCTGGTCTACAGAGTTACTTCAGGTCAAAGATACAGAGAACCTGTCTCAAAAAGCAAAGAGTTAAAAGTAAAAATAAACAAAATAGAGGTTAAAACAAAGCTGCACAAAGATGGAAAATACACAGAGAATCTTGATACTGTATGCTATTATGCTCTCTTTAAATTATTTAAACGCTGAGGAAGGAGCAACAGATGCTAAAAGATATTTATTTATAAATGCTGCTGAACTAATCCAACATAGATATTTTGAAAATGCCTTGAATTTGAAATTTGGATCTAAGGACATGATACTTTGGAAAGGAGTTTCTTATTTTGTTTTCACAGAGGATGAGACGCTGTTCATTTCTTCTATTCCGATTTGGTATGATGGACCACGCCCTCCTGAAGGGTTGCAGTGAACATCTTCAGAAAATTGCTTCGCTCAACTGCCAACTGAGATGAAACTAGCACACAGGTTATACCATGAAAGACCTAATTAACGACGCCCCCATTCAGCAGGAAGCAGTTTGGAGAGAAAAAACTGCGCCCATGTTCCCAAATATGGTTTATAAACGTCCTTTTACATTTAAAGGGGGATATGATATAGATATGAATAATTTACATTAGTATAGATTTTGCTTTATTGATAGAAATTTAAGGTCAATTTTGTTATATGTATAAGTGTTTCTGATTTTGATTAAGGTATTGTGATTGTGTAGTTCATTTAAATATGTACTGTATAATTGAGAAATATAGGTTGTTAATGGATAATCATCAATAATAGTAAAGCTTGTAGTCATGTTAGTTAGATTTTCTAGATATATAGAGATATATTTTAGATAGACATTCTTCGTGTCTTTCAAAGATTACAGAATAGGACATTTAATGTTTTAATAACTTAGGACTTTTCATGACAATGAGACACTCTGCTCCTGGCAGCACCAATCTACTTCAAGAGGAAGATGGGCATCAAAGAGGCACCTTATGGAGTTTGATAGCCATTTGGGCAAGAAACTGCTCTTGCCTGGACTATTGCATAAACTGGACACAGAGAACCCGCAGAGAGAGGACTACTGAACTTGCCTAAGGTGAGATGATCTTTCGGGGTTCCTGATTCATGAAAGAGTCTGCGAGACATTCTGCAGGACACAACAGATAGTGACTGAACTGACTTTGAATTTTCCTGCTTTATGGAAATGTCTGCTGGATACCATGGGCCTAAAGGCTGAAGATGGATGCCCCAACGGTACAAAAGAACTTTGGGTGACTGTCCAGGCAGCGAGATGTCTTTGTCATTTCTAGAGTTTGAAGTTTCTTAGTTCTTGTTTACTTAGGTAATATATCTTTCTGGAGTCTTTGATGGAGTTAAGAATAGTTAGTTATAGTTATAGTTTTCCTTAGTTATGATAAAGATTATTGTAACTTTTACTTGATAACTGTTTTGTTATATGTAATTTTGCTATGTTAAAGCCTTATTTTTGTTTAAACCGAAAAAGGGGAAATGATGGAGGAAGGTCATTGGCTAATAAAGGCACTGCCCTGGCCCATTTTATTGGTTAGGACATAGGTAGGTGGAGTAAACAGATCAGAACGCTGGGAGGAAGAGGAAGTGAGGTCAGAGACTCCACAGCTCTGCTCTCCTCCTGGGAGCAGACCCCTGAGAGAGACACCATGCTCCCGGCTCCTGGGCAGACACACGCCATGAAGCAAGCCGCCAGGTTAGACATGCTGAACCTTTCCCGGTAAGACCGGTGCTCACCGATTATTAGAGATGGGTTGATCGGGATATCAGAATTAGCCAGTAAGGGCTAGGGCAGAAGGGCCAAGCAGTGATTAAATGAATACAGTTTGTGTGTTGTTATTTCGGGCATAAGCTAGCTGAGCGGGCGGCTGGGGTGCTGGGGGAGCGGCCCCGCCGCCCTTATTACTTCACCCTGGTGACCAACAACACGTGCACGAGAGCTTTGAGGACTTTCCATCTCCATTGTATAGACCCGGACCCTGGAACTGGGGTGAGACCTTGTAACCATCATAACATTGATCAAGGCTCCTCCTTGTAACCATGACATTGATCAAGGCTCCTCCTTGTAACTGTTACAACATTGATTAAGTAGAGTTAGCTGACCGTTAAATGAACTAGTCAAAATAGTAGACAAATGATTTGGGGGCTTTCCCTTTGATTTTGTACTCCCCCCCTCCCTGATTTTGTGGTTTTTTCCTTTAAAAGAGCTTGTAATAGACAAAGTAGTCATCCTTCTCCTCTCGAGGCTGGGGGACGTCTGCCGTGGCAGAATAAAAATTCCTTTTGCTATTGCATCAACCGTGTTGTGAGTGTCTCTTGGGGCGACCTCCTCCTTGGTGGGGCTTTAGGGCCCAACACCTGCTGCTCCCAATACTCTTTAAGCAGATTAAGCCATAGAGCAAAGTTATTCAGAGGTCGGCCCATAGGCCCATGAGTTAGCAGGGACCATGTCGGACTTCACAACACAGGGAATATGGCGGCAGGTTCCCACCCAGATACAGGGAGGCTGCACCATAGTGTTTTCCCCCACCTCACCCTCTGCTCTTCCCTATCAGGAGACAAAATCCCCTCACTCACCATGCTGTGGTTCTCCATTTTGCCAAAGTTCTCAGCTCATCGTCTCCCTGCAACAGCAACTGCACCAGAGAACAATAATCCACTGGCGCCAGCTCCTCTTCAAAGCCAAGACTGAAGGCAGCTTCCTGGAAGAGACCTGCACTGCTTCTGACTGGCAGGTCACCTGGAGTCCGTGATTGGCTAGTGAGTCCTGAGTGGCTAGAGCACCTCCCATAGGGCTACAGTGTGCTTAAAGGGACAGAATACTGGTTCCTGTCCATTCCATTCACCCCAACAGAGAACTTTTCCAGATCTGAGAATGTATGTATTTCAATAGCACTGGCCCCTGGCTACAAAAGCAATCAATGTCATCTTCTTCCACTCCAAAGGAACTTTGCCTATTTCCTGCTGGATGCAACATAACTAGCTAGCTTGTACAGTGCACTGTGCTAGGTGGGCCGAGCAATGTCCTGTCCTACAGGGGTAAGGATACCTAGGATACTAACAACTAAAAAAGGTTTAAAGTTACAAAATGAAATATTTGTTCTGTGGCTTCACTCTGAGGTCAGATGAACTGAAGGTACTTTTTCCATGGTTTTCACAGGGATTTTAAACAACAGGAAAGAGAAAAGCAGGAACCAGATCTCAATCAAGATGATTGGGCTTTCCCCCATCAGAAAGCTGGATAATGACTCCATTGCTTATGGGTTTTATTCCTTAAATTGGAAGCAAACATCAGGCAAAGGAATAATAATAAAAAGAGTAGTGTTCGGGGAAATTTGAATATGTAGAGAATAATGGAGCTAGGAAGAATGACTTCATGAGCACTATTGTCAGCCAGCACATCTCCCTCCATGGTCAGGTGAATAAAATATACAACTGCAGTATTCAAGATTCTCTACATGAACAGGTCAGGTAGAATGATTCTCACCATTATGTAAAAAGCGAGCTTATTAGAATGTATCACAAGCTGTGGTCCAGGTAACTTAAGAACAGCTGCTTACCAATGGCAATTGAAGAATCCAATAGATTGCTTCTCAGCCTTTTGTCTAAGATCAAGCGAAGAATCTAGTAGTTGTTCTGCCCACAGTGCTCAATGTCTCAGCTGGTTTAAGTATTCACCAAATTTACAATGAAGTAGGCTCTAATGCTAGTAAAGGAATGAACTTGGTAGCCAGAGCTAGAGCACTGAGGCAAAAAAGAGACTTTTCTCCTTCTATATACTTTATATGAGCCGGGCAGTGGTGGCGCTCGCCTTTAATCCCAGCACTCGGAGGCAGAGGCAGGCAGATCTCTGCGAGTTCTAGGCCAGCCAGGTCTACAAGAGCTAGTTCCAGGACAGGCTCCAAAGCTACAGACAAAGCCTGTCTCAAAAAGCTTTAAAAAAAAAAATACTTTATTTGTGACTGCTGCTACCAGAATGTAAGATGCTGACTAAAATTGGATCATAGTCTTTGTTTGATTCGAATTTATTTTTTGGTGATTTCAAGACAGGATTTTTCTGTGTAGATGTGGAACTCATTCTGTAGGCCAGACTGGTTTAGAACTCAGAAAATCCCATCTCTCCAGCCCCATCATTCAATTAAAATTCTAAATGTGACTTTAGAACTGGAGACAGAGTTTACTTTCCCATTCTTTGGAGGTCAGAGCTTTGATGGTGGTATTTCCCTTTTAAGCATCAATTTACTTAGTTTTAAATTTTAATAGACTTAAGGAACAAATGACTACAAGACTAAACCAATAAATACCTTTCCACTAGCAAGTATCTAGCAACTTTATCAAAAAAAATAAGCAAATCTTGTCATGAACCTAATGGCTCATTCTCTTTTATAAATTATTTTCTGTCAGAAGTAGCGCTTAACCCTTTGCTTCACACTTTCCCATATTGCTTATCTCATTACAGTATGAAAGGTTATTGTTTTAAAATGTATATAACATGATACTAAAGTATTTGCTAAAAAGCGTTTCAGATGTGTAATTAGAGTATAAGTAGAAAAATTACCAACTAAAAGTTTAAAACTTTAATTGGCTAAAAATCACAGTATAATAGGATTCTATTGAGTCTCAGAATTTATGGACTAAATCTGTCTCTCTCTCTCTCCTCTCTCTATCTCTCTCTTCCTATCAGTGTGTATATGAGAATTTATTGGAATAATTTACAGAGTAAAGTCCAACAATGGCTGTCAGGGAATGGGAAGTTCAAGAATCTAGATGTTGCTCAGACCCACCAGATTGGCGTCTCAACGGTTTTGTATATATACTAGAATCCTAAAGAAGTAGACTTCAATGACAATAAAGTAATACCTGTGGTGACAAGCTGAGGGAACACAGAAAGATGTTGGAACCCACAAGACTATACAGTGAATCCACAGCTAACAGACCAATAGGCAGATGCAAGGGACATGTATATGTCTTTGTCCACATGGAGCATCCCATTTTGCAGAGCTGTGGGAACACTTGTCTTTTGGAAAAGTCACTCTCATATCTGTGGAAACCTTGTGAAGCCATGATTCTTCCCTTAGAAATAGGATTTGTTCCCAAATACCTCAGCATTGCGACTTCTGCAGGACAATGGAGAGACCTTGTTCCATTCCCCCACACCAGGAGGCCTCAGAGTGACAACATTCTTTCTTTGTTCTAACACTCAAATTTACACAGAGTCAACCCCACAAAGTTACCAACTCATAGACCACATAGAAATTTGTATAGAAAACAGGCACTGAGCAAAAAGGCAGCATGCTCTACCTTTGCTAAAAAACAAATCTGGGCATCAGTCTGGCCTACAGAATGAGTTCCATAACTACACAGATAAATTTCTGTCTTGAAATCTCAAAAAAAAATCCGATTCAAACAAAGACTTTGACCCAACTTTAACAGCATCTCATGTTCTGGTAACAGCTGTCACATAGAAAGTATACTGAAGAAGAAAAGGTTTGTTTTTACCTCTTTGCCTTAGCTCTGGCTACCAAGCTTATTCCTTTACTAGCGTTAGAGCCCATTTCTTTTTAATCTTGGCGAATACTTAAAACTAACTGAGACATCATGCCTCATGGCTGAACAACTACTGGATATTTCACTTGATCTTAGACGAAAGGCTGAGAACCAATCTCCTGCATTCTTCAATTTTCATTGGTAGGCAACCATTTTTAGATGGCCTGAACCACAGTTTGTGAGACATTTTAATAAGCTCACTTTTTACATAATGGTGAGATTCATTCTACCTGTCCTGTTCATGTAGAGAATCTTGAATATTGCAGTTGTATATTTTATTCACCTGACCATGGAGGGAGACGTGTTGGCTAACAATAGTGCTCATGAAGACATTCTTCCGAGCTCAATTATTCTCTATGTATTCAAATTTCCATGAACACTACTCTTTTGATTTTTATACATTTGTCTGGAGCTTGCTTTGAACTTCAGGAATAAAACTCACACAACAATGGAGCCATCATCCAGCTTTCTGATGGGGGAAAGACCTGTCATTTTGTTTAAGATGTGGCTCCTGCTTTTCTTTTTTCTGTTGTGTGAAATCCCTGTAAAAACTGTGTATAAAGTATCTTCAATTTATCCGACCTCAGCATGACTCAAGGCACAGAACAAACATCTCCTTTTGACCTTAAAACTCTGTTTAACTGTTAATATTCTGGGCATCCTTCCCCGTGTGGGACAGGAAATCACTGCCCCCACCTAGCACAGTGCACAGTACAGGCTAGCTAGCCACAGTGTGTCCTGGAGGGAAAACGGAAAGTTCCTATGGAGTGCAAGAAGATGGCCGGGTCTGCTTTTGGAGCCAGGGGCGAGTGCAATTGAAATGCAAATCTTGGCCGATCTAGAAAAGATCTTTGATTGGAATGGGCAGGAGCCACTGTGCTGTGTCTTTAAGCACACTATAACCCCAAAGGAGGTGTTCTTGTCACTCAGATCTCACTAGCCAATCAGGTCCTCCAGGTGACCTGCCAGTCTGAAGCATTGCAGGGCTCTTCCGGGCACCCGTTTTCAGACTCAGCTTCACGGAGGCACTGGCGACTGTGCTTTCCTGTGCTGAGGCAAAGTTGCTGCTGCTGGCGGATGGTGAACTGAGAGCTTTGGCGAGCTGGGGAACCACAACATGGTGAGCGGGGGAATGCTGTCTCCAGATGGGGAGGGGCAGTGGGTGAGGGGCGGAAGACAGTGTGCTGCGTCCTCCCGGGATCCGTGTGGTAACCTGCCGCCAGATTCCCTGTGCTGTGAAGTCCCATGTGATCCTTGTTAATTTCTCGACCTAGGGACAGAACTCTGAATAACTTTGTGCTGTGACATTAATCTGCTTAGAGAATTGGGAGCATGGTGATCTGTTTACAAACATCTTTCTTGTCAACTTCAGCATGCACTGTGCAGCGATATGGAGGCAAAGCACAGGCACAAGTCAAATTAAAAACAGGTTAAATGACAAAAGAATAAAATTCTCCCAGTGATATCACATAGCTGAGACAGACAACAGCCAAGGATAGTTAAAATTAACTCTCTCTCTCCTCCTTCCTGGAAGAAACTGGTCTTCTTCTGAGTCAGTCTGCACAGAGGCAAAAGCAGCCTTGTTCTGATTGAAAAATAACTCAGTAAAGACATCCAACTAAAAGCACTGACCACTGTACAATAGGTGACTTTTATTTCCTGTTTCATGTATTTGTGTTCTGTGTCTGTTGTGTTTGTGAGTATTGTGATATCGATACATGTCTCTTAGATGAAATATCATTAAAATGTTGCATAGGACCCAAAGCACTTGAATATCATGGTGCCGTTTTCTTGATTTTGCAGCTAAGACTTTAAGATACAAGATGAACATGCCAGTATTACTTATCCATCATTTTTATAATTTTTATAAGTTCCTGCATGACTTTGAGGTGAGAATGTCCCTAAATATCTCAGCTTTTAAATTGTGATAATGTTCAGAAGTGGATTTGGTAACTGAGTATGTTTAGAGGAGAGATGGCTCATTGGTTAAGAGCATTGCCTGCTCTTCCAAAGGTCCTGAGTTCAATTCCCAGCAACCACATGGTAGCTCACAACCATCTGGAATGAGGTCTGGTGCCCTGTTCTGGCCTTTAGGCATACACACAGACAGAATATTGTATATATAATAAATTAATTAATTAATTAACCAATTAATTTAAAACAAAAAAGAAAGAGAGAACTCTACCTTAACATGGCCAGAATCCCTAAATAAAGTCCCCATGCTTTCATTTTTAAGAAAATCATTGTTAAGAAATATTTTCCCATGTTCTTGCATTTTGGAAGCAAGAAATTTTTTCATTCCTTCTCTTTTGGCTGTTGTGATGGTTTTTCTTGGTAGCCAAACTGATTACTTGTGGAAGACACAAATGCACAATGAATTGGGTACATCTGTGAGACACTTTACCTCAAGGTTTTTAAGTGGCAAAACTTTATATTAATCTGAATCATTTGAGCTAACTAAAACTGCCTTTAATCCGGGTGAGACCTTCTGGTGGCAGTCTACATATGTAAAGAATATTGAAGAAGGAAGCTTTTTCTCTTTGTGTGATTTCTCTGCCTGTGGTTGGGAAGGTCATTCTTTTACTCTTTAGAGTCCAGTTCTTAGGAATTTTGGTATATCCTGAAGATCATCTGAGAACACTGGTTGAATAGCTATTGAATTCTTCAACTTTCTATTGGTAGACAGTCAAGGTTGGACTAGCTGGCCCACAGCCTAATAAATCCACTTTTGAAATACATACATAGCGTTTGTTCTGTCAGTTCCAGTCAAGCACAGAACCTTGACAATACTGCCATGATTTCATTTTCCCACTGAGTAAATGTGGTAGCTAATATAGAGCTCATACAGCCATTCTTCCTTGCTCCACGTCTCTCTAAGTGTTCAGTATATTCTAAAGACTACACTTTTTATTTTCTTAAGTTGTCAGGAGATTGAAATGGATTTAATTGAAAAACCCCTAATGCCATGGCGCCATCATCCAGTCTTCTGATGGGAGAAAGACCTAATATCTTGGATTTTATTTCTCATTTCTGCTTTTCTCTCCTAGTTGTCTAAAGTCCCTGCTACATCCAGATACCTTCAGTTCACCCAATCTCAGTGTGAAGCCACAGATCATTTCCTTTTCCTCCCCTAAAATCTCTCTTAATTTTGGGCACCCTTCCACCTGGGAAAATGGGGAAGCATTTTGTAATGGGCTAGTCACATTGTGTCCAGGCAGAAGAATGGAAAGAGTCTGTGGAGTGCAGGATGGTTGCTGGGTCAGCTTTAAGAGTCAAAGCAAGTGTTACTGAAATGCTTTTCTCTGTAGATTTGGAATCTGGGTCTGGAGGGGGATGCAGTGCCAGGAATCACTGTGCTGTGTTTTTAAGCACACCGTATCTTCAAGGGACCTGCTCTTGTCCCTCAGTCACCACAAGCTAGTCAGGTCCTTCATTCAGGCCTGCCAGTCCGAAGTGGTACAGGGCTTTTGCTTTGCTGGGGTGAGGATGCAAAGCTGACTTTGTAGCATAGTAGGATTCAGTGGTTTTGTGTGTTGTTCTATGAAGGCAGGAGACTTACGGCAAGCTGCAACATTTTAAAGTAATCGCTCAGCCATTCTTTCACGAGTGACTTATTAGAACCAAGGGCTTTGGTGAGGGTTAAAACAAAAGGCAAGGATTTTTTGCATTATTGTTTTGTGAACCAAGTGGCTGATTTATCTGTAGATTTCCTAAAGGAAGCTCACTTTCTGTTACACGTTTGTGAATTAATTCCAACAACTCAGATGGTTGCCTATTCTTTTGGGACTTATTGATCGCTTTGCCCTAGCTATGGGAGAAACAATTTCCCACTGCCAGGGCATTATTTCTCTTTCCTAGATAAATGCCAAGCTCTCCCTTCCTGCAATTATCTTTAGCAGGAGCCATTTGGTCAGTGTTTAGGGTATAGCCAAATGCAACTCATTTAAGATATTCGCAGCTATCCAAGGACATAGAAGTACTGTTTGCCCAAAGGTGGCGACTCACAGATGCTCAGATAGAAGTATAAGCTTGTCCTGGTTTTACCTCACTTATGGGAATATCTTCATCAAAACATTTCTACCTCCTTACTCTTACCTTCACCTCAGTTTACTGATGACTTTAGTTCAGGAAACATACTGCTTGTGTTTTACTATCAAGGACAGCTGCAGAGACAATTAACTGAAATCCTGAGAAAGATCGCCTGCTGGTGTCACAGACCCACAGTGCCCACTCTCAGAATGGTTGATAGCAGCATACTCCAGAACTGATTATCTAGAGGCCTGGGTCTCCTCTTTGTTTTCACTATTAGAACAATACGTGTAAACTCAGACCTAGGCCCATGGAAATTGCAGTGTCTGGTGCTGATCAGATCAGCAGCCGTTAGCTAACCCCTGACTGGTGGTTACCCTGTCCCCTTTAGAAGTACTGTGAAGAAAAAAAAGTGGCATGGTGATTTTAAAAACAATCCATCCCCTATTCATAAAGTTACTGAAGATATGCCATGGGAGAGTCATTCTGTCTACTTGAGTACTGAACTCCTCCTCAGCTGAATTCACCTTTTGATCAGTATTTATGTGGAATAAAAGGATCTTTAGGCCCTTTTCCCATTTGCAGAGATTATCCACATTCCTCTTCCTTAGATGTCTTCTCTCACCAATTTTCTAATCATGTGTTTTACTAATCCCTGATCCTCCAGTCAAACCACTGGATAACGTCCATCAGTAAGTAAATTCTTAGGTGCACATTAGGTCATTTCTCCTTCCAAATAAATGGTATGAAAATGTATACTGTTTGAAGTTCTGCCCACTGTGAAGATTTCCCTTCACAAGTACTTTTCAGGGTTGTCCCAGAAAGCGGTTGTAATCCTGCAGTTGTCCAACTCTGGGTGGTTACAGGATGATGTATAGAGCCATCAGCCAGGGCCTAGTCTTCTCTTCCTCGTTTGATGTCAGGGATTGTGATACCTACAGAATTTCTTATTGTACAGGATTGTTTCGGCTATCCTGGGTTTTTGCCTTTCCCTATGAAGATGACTACCATTCTTTTGAGGTCTGGGAGAATTTTGCTAGGATTTTGATGGACATTGCAATGAATCTGTAGATTTCTTTTGATAAGATTGCCATTTCTAGGGGGCTGGAGAGATGGTTCACTGGTTAAGAGCATTGACTGCTCTTCCAGAGGTCCTGAGTTAATTCCCAGCAACCATATGTGGCTCACAACCACTGGTAATAAGATCTGGTACCAACTTCTGTCTGCAGGGATACATGCAGGCAGACCATTGTATACATAATAAATAAATATTTTAAATTAAAAAAAAATGATTACCATTTCTACTATCCTAATTCTACCTACCCAAGAGCATGAAAGATCTGGTGTCTTCTTCAATTTCTTTCTTTGAAGATTTATAGTTTTTGTCCTACAAGTTTTCCACTTATTTGGTTATAGTTACTCTGAGATATTTTATGCTATTTGTGGCTATCATGAAAGGTGACGTTTCTCTGATTTCTTTCTCAGCCCTTTTATCATCTGTGTACAGCAGGGCTACTGATTTTTTTTTGTGTGTGTGTGAGTTAATCATTAATCATGCTACGTTACTACAAGTGTTTGTGAGTTGTACAAGTTCCTTAGTATTGTTTTTGGGATTGCTTAAGGACACTGTCATATTATCAGCAAATAGTGAGAGTTTGCCTTCGCCTTTTCTGATGTGTATCCCCTTGATCTCCTTTCCATGTCTTATTACTCTAGCTAGCATGTCAAGAACTATATTGAATAGATATGAAGAGAGTGGACAACCTTTTTCTTTGGGGTTTTCTTGGCTTTTTTTTTTTTGGTTTTTTTTTTTTTTTGGTTTTTTGAGACAAGCGGGGTTTCTTGGTAGCTTTGGAGCCTGTCCTGAAACTAGCTCTTGTAGACCAGGTTGGTCTAGAACTCACATAGATCAGCCTGCCTCTGCCTTCTAAGTACTGGAATTAAAGGTGGTTGCCACCACAGCCTGGCTTACACTTATTTCTTTTCTTTTTTTTCTTTTTTTTTGGTTTCTCGAGGCAGGGTTTCTCTGTGGTTTTGGAGCCTGTCCTGGAACTAGCTCTTGTAGACCAGGCTGGTCTCAAACTCACAGAGATCCACCTGCCTCTGCCTCCCAAGTGCTGGGATTAAAGCGTGCACCACCACCGCCTGGCTAGAAGTATTTCTTTTACATATGAGGGTGCCCTTGTATGTGGGGCATAGATATTCAGTATTAAAATTTCCTCATGATGGATTTTTCCTGTGACTAATATAAAATGTCCTTCTTTGTCTCTTTTGATTTATTTTCGTTTGAAGTCTATTTTGTTAGATATTAGGATGGCTACACCCACTTTATTCTTAAGTTCATTTGATTGGTATATTTTTCCCAACCCTTTACTCTTAGATGATATCTGTCTTTAAGGTTGTGTTTCTTGTATGCAGAAGAAGGATAGATTCTGGTTTTGTATTCAATCTATTAGCCTGTGCCTTTTTATAGGTGAGTTGAGTCCATTTATATTAAGGGATATTAATGACCAGTGATTGCTAGCTCCTGTTAATTTAGTTTTCATTGTTGGTGAGGTTAATTTGTGCATTTTCCCCTTCTTTGGGATTTGCTTCTATGAGATTATCAATTTTCTGTGGTTCTTTTAATATTGTCAGCTTCCTTGGGTTGGAGTTTTCCTTCTAGTATTTTGTGTAGGACTGGGTTTGAGGCTGGATATTGGTTAAATGTGGTTTTGTCATGGAATATCTTGCTTTGTCCTTCTATGGTGGTAAAAGTTTTGCTGGGTATCATCATCTGTGCTTGCATCCATGGTCTCTTAATGTCTGCATAATGCTTGAACACGACCTTCTGGCTTTCATTGTCTCTAATGAAAAGTCAGGTATAATTCTAGCCTAGCTAGCTAGTTCAGTTTCGCTTCCATGGAGCTCACCACCTCTGGCCTGCTCTGGCCTTTGTCCCTAACCCAGTCCTGCCTCTGCAAATGATGCTGGTCTGGATCTGCCCCTGCTCTCATGGAGTTCACTCATTTTACATGGTTGACTATGAACCACTAGTGACTGGGTCAGAGTGTCCTTCATTGAATGAACAGCCTCCCAGAGAAGATCATGTACTTGAACAAGTTTCTCTCCTTGGTGGCTTTTGTTCAATTTCCTGTGAACCTTTATTAGGATAAGCCTCTCTGGATGAAATTCCTCATTTTATGTGATGAGTCTCAATACTGTCAACTAATTTCCTGACCTTTTTATCTACTGTGTTGTGGTTGAAATTAATCAGCTAACTTCCTAGTCATACTGAAATGCTTTTACCATCATTATAAGCTTGACCACTAAATCGCATTGGATAGAGCAGAAACAGTTGCTATTTAGTGCTCAGGAGTTTGGTAACCTGCAGTTTTAATTGTTTTGTTTGCTTATCTGAGTAACCCTTGTAGTGTGGCTACAAATTCCTGAAAGTAAAGGGGGACATCATTCCGGGCTCTATTTGTTTTTATGTCATTGAGTGATGGCCCTGGAATGTAGGTTTTTTACATGTCAAATGTATGCTGCTGTGCTCAGCTTCATGCATATTTTGAATTTGAAAAGTTGAGAGAGCATATCATTCTCATTCCCAGGATGCCATGTAGTCATGACATTAATACTGCCTGAGCATTCAGAGTCAGTGAATCGCTTGTTATGCTTGCTTTGAATTGTTTACTCAATGTGATTATTTTATGTGTCTGCATGGCTATGCACCATATGGGTACCTAGTCCTCAGAGTGATCAAAGCGTCTCAGAAATCCTGAACTTAGAATAATGTATAGTTGTGATCCCCATGTAAGTACTGGCAGTTGTGCCCACCTCTATACAAGACCAACAAGAGCTCAGTACTACTCAGCCATCTCTCCAGACCTGTGTTCATTATTTATGCCCAACATTTATTGCTAATATTTTCAACTGTCCATTTGTAACTGTTTTAAATATGAAATTTCCTTTCATAAAATGTTACTGGCATTGCAGTTTAAATTAGGGCACTTCAGATGTCTCTGGAAGTTGAATACAGAACTGAAGCGAATGCATCACTCTTTGTAGGAACTTCAGTAAAAACCTCTGAATTCTTCTATTTGATTTGTTTGTTTCACTGATTTTTGCAATCGAGACAGGATCTTAATGTGTACTTCCACCTGTCTTGGATACGATTCCATAGACTTGGCTGGCATTCAACTCAGAGACAAATATACACACCTCTGCTTTCTGAGCGCTGCACTTAAAGGCATGAGTCAATACACCCAGTTTGTCCATTGTATTTTTCTGCTTTGTAATTAGTATTTCTTCGTACAATTTTTTTTCATGTCTACTATGTCCTGATGATCTGTTTCCTTGTCTCTCTTTGTTAATAGACAGTTCCTTGTAAGGTGATATCCCATTCAAAGGGTACAGAAATGACAGACTTGCCTCTCCTATTCAATTTCCTTCTAAAGTGAATGTCTGTGTCATGAAATAAGAGTGGGGAACACCAGAATTATATGACTATACTGTCAAAGAAGTATACATTTACAATGTTGTCACCATCATGCTTCTCTTATACACATGAATGAAATATTTTAGAGGGCAGTGACCTATGATGATGTGCATATCAACTTCACTTGGGAAGAGTGGAATTTGCTGGATCGTTCCCAGAAGAATCTCTACAAAGATGTGATGCTGGAGACCTACAGGAACCTCGCTAGTATAGGTAAAAATGAATTTCCTTCATGTTTCAAAATAAGGGGACAACTTTTCCTTGGTTAATAATGTTCTTCTGTAATTTGATTTAGAAAGAAGAATAATGAGGTGAAAAAAGCAGTCATAGTTCTAAGGTTCTCTTAAGATAGTAACATTATTGCACAGTATTTGATAACATAACAGATATTTTCTGATATTATATTTTAGGATACATTTGGGAAGACCATAATAGTGAAGAATATTGTCAATGTTCTAGAAGATATAAAAGGTAATTTTCACATGAAAGCTGATAACAACGCCTCTGGTGAAACTGTGATGTGTCCTGAAAGCTTTAAACAAAAGCAGCAGTGTAAAGAAGCACAGCTCTAAGTGCATTAATGGTTATTAAATTCTCACAAATCCATATTTCACGTATGTGAATTGCATTTGAATGACATTCTTTTTAAAAGGAAGTCAAGAAAGCAATGGCTAAATAGATATCACCATTTGAGGCACAGCACCATGAGAGCTTTATTGTAGATCTTTGAATCCATTTATTTCTTGCTACTCTAATGAAAAGGCATATACATTGAAGAGATGATATTTTTGTACTTATATATATATATTTGTATGTACATATATGTGTATTTGTATAAATAATAATTTGTATATCTGCAAAACTTTCTACTAAACCAATATTCCATTGTAAATTTTGTCTTACTCATATACTTCTTGTGACTGTGCTAAGTTTAGTGAGAGAGAGGCAGAGTCAAGAGTCAAGGGGCTATTGTTGTGGAGAAACCTTAATACCTATACCTATACCACAAGTCTATGAGGGACAGCAAGTAAATCCTGAGAATTCAATGTGGAAATCTTTTATTTGTTATTCTATACTATGTGTACCATATGTTACTCTTGATACAAGTGTATGAGCATAGAGATAGTGAAATATAGCATACCACTCTCTAAGAACAATTAGAACACAAGCAGTAGTCCCCATGTAGATTATAATTGTTGAATTTGATTCAAGTATACAAGTAATTGGTTTTCTACCATCATTGTTCATACATGAACAAACTCACACTGCAAAAAAATCCCTAGAGTTCTGGAACTGTGCAAATACTTCTGGGTGCCCTAGTTCACATAGCAAATGTAATCACATTCACAGTATAGGAGAATTTATGATTGCAATAAAGTTGGTAAAGCTCTGAGTTTATCCTGTTCTCTTCCAATATGTGTAAAATACCATATAGAAAAAAATCTGTAAAGAGGAAAAGGTAAGCCAAGAAAGAAAAGAATTTACCATCAAAGGTATTTTCAGAGTTGCAAGACAACCCCTAATTAAAGAGAAAAACGAGTTTAGACACAGTTATAAAAACTCATGATCTGATTTCTCTTTATAATTAGTACATATTGTAGCATAAATTCATTCAAATGTGTATGAACAGTATGTGCTGAATGTGGTAAAACTTTTATATGTGCCAATTATCCTTGCAGGATTGAAAGAATTCAAACTCAAGAGAAACTTTCAGTATATATTCAATGTGGTAAACCCTTGACATATGATACTTACCTTAAATGGAATGAAGGAACCCATACTGGAGAGAAAACCTATGAAACTAGTCAATGTAGTAAAGCCATTTCTTATCACAGTTATGTTCAAATGTATAAAAGAAGACACACTGGAAAGAAACCCTATGAATGCAATCAATGTGATAAAGCCTTTGCTCTTTACAAAACTCTTCAAAGTCATAAAAGAATACATACTGGAGAGAAAGCCTATGAATGTAATCAATGTGGTAAGACCTTTGCACGTCACAGTAATCTTCAAAAGCATAAAAGAACACATACTGGAGAGAAACCTTATAAATGTAATCAGTGTGGTAAAGCCTTTGCTCAACTCAGTCATCTTCAAAGTCATGAAAGAACACATAGTGGAGAGAAGCCTTATGAATGTAATCTGTGTGCTAAAGCCTTTGCACAGTACAGTGCTCTTCAAAAACATAAAAGAACACATACTGGAGAAAAACCCTATGGTTGCAATTACTGTGGTAAGGCCTTTGCACAGTACAGTGCTCTTCAGTACCATAGAAGAACACATACTGGGGAGAAGCCCTATGAATGTAATCAGTGTGGTAAGGCCTTTGCAGCTCACAGTAATCTTCAAAACCATAAAAGAACACATACTGGAGAGAAACCCTATGAATGTAATCAGTGTGGTAAGACCTTTGCACGTCATAGTCATCTTCAATTGCATAAAAGAACACATACTGGAGAGAAACCCTATGAATGTAATCAGTGTGGTAAGGCCTTTGCACAACCTAGTCCTCTTCAAAGGCATAAAAGAACACATACTGGAGAGAAACCCTATGAATGTAATCAGTGTGGTAAGACCTTTGCAGCTCACAGTAATCTTCAAAGTCATAAAAGAACACATAGTGGAGAGAAACCCTATGTATGTAATCAGTGTGGTAAGGACTTTGCAGAGCAGAGTTCTCTTCAAGTGCATAAAAGAACACATACTGGAGAGAAACCCTATGAATGTAATCAGTGTGGTAAGGCCTTTGCAGCTCACAGTAATCTTCAAAAGCATAAAAAAACACATACTGGAAAGAAACCATATAAATGTAATTAGTGTGGTAAAGCCTTTGCATATTGCAGTCATCTTCAATTAAATAAAAGAACACATACTGGAGAAAAACCCTATGAATGTAATCAGTGTTGTATGGCCTTTACAACTCCCAGGAATCCTAAAAGTCATAAAACATCTCACTTTTGATAGAAACCCTACAAATGTAATCTGTGTAACAAGAACTTTGCAGACCACTGTACTCTTCAAGTGCATGAAAGCATGCATACTGGAGAAAAACCCAATGAATGAAATCAGTGTTGTAAGGGTTTTGCACAGCACAGTCATCTTCAAAGGCATAAAAGAACATGAAAAAGTATGAATGGAATCAGTGTGGGAAAGCCTTTTCATTTCTTATTCATCTTCAAATGCATAAAAGTACGTATACTGAAGAGAAACCATGAATGGAATCTATGTGGTCAATCCTTTGTCACAATAATCTCCAACTACATAAAATAAACCATCCTGGAGATAAACTATGAATTTAATGAGTGTAGTCTTCAAAAGCATGAAAAATACCATACTGCAATGAAACTCTATCAAGGAATTTGGTGTGATAATGTTTTGCAATTTATACAGGAGTAAAACTTTTGCGTGTGATCAATCTGATAAATTTTTTTCCACATTATAATAGTCCTTGGGTACCTGAAGAAGAAACTGAGGGCTCCTTCTTAAAGCTAATACACTTACAGTCATTTAACCAACAACATTTACTCTTCAAAAAAATTGACAGTTTCAACAATCTGTTCAAGCACTAGGATACCTCTTTATTTTGTTTACACTAGCAAAACTGATGGACAAAACCTAAATTTTTAATTTATGACATCCTATGGTTAGAAGAGCTAGTCAAAGAATTATACCCTGGTACTGAAATGAGATCCAAAGGAAAACACTTTTTTCCTGAATCTAGAGTTAGTGAAAGAAACAACCCTTTAAACAGAGCCAAAAAGGCAAAAAAAGGGCCAGTGAAGGAAACATACTTTGGCTCTCAAACCAGAGCCAAAGAAATACACTTCATCCTTGTCCAACTGAGCACAAAATCCAGCCCATCTTTTAGCTTATTCAAGCTCAGGGATTGAAATCCAACCAATACCTCCCTTCCAAATATCCTTAGGCCTCTGGTTCTAAGAAGCCTTATATGAGCCATTCAGTAGGCAGCTGCCACTTTCTGCCATGGCAGAGGCAACCACACTCCTGGTTTCTTCCTTCCCAAATACATCTCTTGATTGTGATTTGTATGAAGACCTTGCACTGAGATGGATCAGAAACTCCCTTGTGGAGCTGAACTGAGATACAATTGATACTTATCCTTAGAAACACGTTTAGCCCAGAAAGAGGACAAAACAATGGACACCTTTTTTCAGCAACAGAGGTTTCTACTGGGCAACTCTCTTAGAATGGAGCAGATCCCAACTGTGATGGCTCTCTCTCAGAAAGGAATAGGATGGCTGCATCTAGTGGACTGATCTTTCCTTTACAACTGTAGGTGTTGCCTGACTTCATGCAGTAAGGGTACCTTTCCCTCCAGAACTGTAACTCTTGCACTATGAATATAAATAAAGTAATCATTTTAGATTTTATACTTCTCTTCAATTGCATGGCTTAAGTAATTCAGATATGAATCATGGATGTCTACTTGCTCCTTTTTTGCTGTGATGTAATGACTATTTCAAATTACAGATGCAATTTATTTGGCTCTTGGTTCTATAGGATAAAAGGATCAACATGAAAGTGTCATGACAACAAGTGTCAGACATGGCACCTAAAGCAGGAGCTTAAGAATTCATATCCTTAACCTCCCACATGGAGCCGAGGATGGGAACTGGAGTTGGTGTCTGGATGTAAATTCTCATAGCTTACTCTCAGTGACATATTTCTTTCCACATGACAGCATGTCCTAATTCTTCCCAAATAATACCACCAATTTAGGAGGATTATTTTTTCTTACTTCAAGCTTAAATTTTCCTTCTCTTTACACAAACCAATTCATGATGAAAGTTGTTTTAATTGTAATTATGTGATGTATGTGTGTATGCCTGTAGGTATATGAATTTGCATTCTGTATCCTGGGAAAATTAACACTTTGGATCATCTTGTAGCAGGAATTACAGGAAGCTGTTAAAAATCTGATCTTAGTCCTGGGAATGAACATTTTTAGTCACCTAGCCATGACTCTATTGCTGTAAATATGTTAAGTTTTATTTATATCACTGGAAGTATGGAATATGTGTAAACTCATAAAGAAGAAATCCCTGTTCATGAGAACAATTTGTTAATGACTTTAGATATCACAGTTGTCTTTAGTTTCAAGAAAAAATATTTTGCATGATAGCCTTGAAGGAAGTAAATTACATACCATGTTCACTCCAGACTGATGGTGGTGATCATTCCATTCTGATTTCTATTTTTAAACATTTGTGGTAGTCAGTAAAGTGCTATATGTGTGGCAAATCCATTTAATGATGTTTATTTTGTAGACCTTATATTCCTTCTATGGCCTTTATTTATCTTCTATTGTGCCTGTACCTAGTGATAGGTGTTAATCTGCTGTAATGTATAGAATGTTGTCCCCATTGTATAATTGTCCCATTGGTTATTGAAATATCAGGCCATGTTTGATTATACTTTTCATGTAAGGGTGGTGGTTTGTTGTTCCTGGTTTTGATTTTCACCTTTTCACAATTCCCTTGCGATTTTGTTGTTTGTTATTCATTTTCCATTGAATGTTAGTAATGATTCAGGGAAACATTTGAACTGATGATGCTCATTTGTCTTGCTCTTGAGTACAAGTCCAAGGACAGATGATGAACACCCAATATGTGCTGTTTTTTTTTTTCAAGAGAATTTAAGAGTGTTAAAGTTAAAATGACTGATAAAAGAAATTATAAGAAACATTAAATACCTCATGTGTGTATTCAAAAAAGTATTTTCATTTATTTTTATTTATCTTATATAGATGTAACAAAGTATGATAATCAGCCATTAACTGTGTGTGTAAAAGCATAGCTTGGTGTTCTATAGGGATTGAGGTTAGGTTTGTAGTCTGGCACACAACAGTCCTTTCCCATCGTGACAATTCACGGGTGCTCACATTTCACTGGAAAAATATTAAAAAGGTAAAATTTATTTATTTTGAGGACTAGACATTTATTTATAATGCTTTCTCAGAACCAAAATAATATGGCATAGAATTGCCTCATGTAGGAAAGTTCATTGCTGCGAAATCTGATGACCTGGGTTCAATCTCTGGGTTATGCAAAATGCTTCTACAAGTTTTCTCCTATTTCTTTACTTCAGCAGTTGCATATATACAATCCTCCAACAGCTTATTCATGAATAATTTTTAAATCTAAAAAAGTGCCATTGAGGTCATTTTCTTTCAAATGAATCACTGTTTAATCGCTAAATCTCACAAAGCAGAAGTAGATCATAGACCCCTGTTAATTTCCTACCAATGCTGCATACACATCATGGCACAGGTATATTCATGTTGCACGAGGAGGGTGACCCTTTGTCCCGGCCGCCCAGCTAGCTTACACCCAAAATAACCACACAGAAATTGTATTACTTAAATCACTGCCTGGCCCATTATCTCTAGCCCCTTATTGGCTAACTCTCACAACTTGATTTAACCCATTTCTATTAATCTGTTTATCAGCACGAGGTCATGTCTTACCGGGAAAGATTCAGCATGTCTGATTCTGGCAGCACCATGGTGGTTCTCTGACTTTGCTTTCTTCTTCCCAGAATTCAGTTCCATTTTCTCTGCCTACTAAATTCTACCCTATCAACTAGGCCAAGGCAGTTTATTTATTTACCAATGAAAGCAACACACAAACATATTCACACAGACACACTTCATAAATTTTTAAATGAATGGAATTTACAGTACAAAGAAAATAACCCATTATTTAGAACATATGAAATGATTTGGCCATTTTAATTATAAAAATTCAAGAAATATTTCTATTCTTCAAAACATTGATGCTCCTTTAAAAAACTTATTTTATTCTTTCTTTCTCTGATTCAATGATAAGTCCTTTAAAAACATATTTAGCTGGACATAGAGGTGCATGGCTATATTCACAACACACAGGAGTGTGGGTGGGACCAATCTCAGTGAGAACAGCTTGTTCCCCATAATAAATTCCTGGCATCTATAGATATATGGAGATATCCCATGTCAGAAATTCAAAAAGAAAAAGTCTATCTCAATTTATGGAACTTTTCCTATTAAAATCTGGCTGGAGTCAGATTGATTCAATGAACTATTTTTATCTTTACTCACCTAAAGAGTACTGTGATATCAACTTCATATGGAAAAGCAAAAAACCCAGTATAGCCAAAAACAATCCTATACCTAAAAGAACTTCTAGAAGCATCACAATCCCTGACATCAAATTCTACTACAGAGTTACAGTAGTGAAAACAGCCTGGTATTGCCATAAGAATAAACAAGAGGACCAATGGAACTGAATAGAAGACTCAGATATTAATCCATACACTTTTGAACACCTGGTTTTTGACAAAGAAGCAAAAAATATCAAGTGGACAAAAGAAAGCATATTTAACAAATGGTGCTGGCATACCTGGATATCAACATGTATAAGAATTGAAATAGAACCATATCTATCACCATGCACAAAACTCAAGTCGAAATGGATCAAAGACCTCAACTTAAAGCCAAACACACTGAACCTTATAGAAGAGAAAGTGGGAAGTACTCTTGAGCTCATTGGCACGAGACCACTTTCTAAATAGAACCCAGTATCAAAGACACTGAGCAAAACAATAAATGGGACCTCTTGAAACTGAGAAGCTTCTGTAAAGCAAAGGAAACAGTCAATAAGACAAAACGACAGCCTACAGAATCGTAAAAGAACTTCACTAACCCCACATCAGATGAAGGTCTGATCTCCAAAATATACAAAGAACTCAAGAAATCGGACACCAAAAGATCACATAATCCAACAAAAATGGAGTACAGACCTAAACAGAATCTGAAAGACCCTTAAGAAAATGTTCAACATCCTTAGTCATCAGAGAAATGTAAATCAAAACAACTCTGCATTTCCATCTTACACCTCTAAGAATGCTCCTTGACCAAAGAATGGATAAGGAAAATATGGTACATTAACACAATGTCATACTACTCAGTAGAAAAAAATAATGACACCTTGAACTTTGCAGGAAAATGGATGGAGCTAGAGAAAATTATTTTGAGTGAGGTTAACCCAGACCCAGAAAGACAATTATCTCATGTACTCACTCATAAGTGGTTTTTAACACAAAGGAAAGAAAACCAGCCTACAAATCACAATTCCAGAAAACTTAGACAACAATGAGTACACTACGAGAGACTTACATAGATCTGATCTACATTGGAAGTAGAGAACGACAGGGTCTCCTGAGTAAATTGGGAGCATGGAGACCTTGGGGGAGGTCTGAAAGGGGGAGGGGAGAGGCAGGGAGGGGAGCAGAGAGAAATGTAGAGTTCAATAAATTTAATTAGAAAAACAAGCCAATGGGGGCTGGAGAGATGGCTCAGAGGTTAAGAGCATCGCCTGCTCTTCCAAAGGTCCTGAGTTCAATTCCCAGCAACCACATGGTGGCTCACAACCATCTGTAATGAGGTCTGGTGCCCTCTTCTGGCTTTCAGGTATACATGCAGACAGAATATTGTATACATAATAAATAAATATTAAAAAAAAAAAAAAAGAAAAACAAGCCATTGAGGAGTAAGCAAATCAGCAACATTCTTTCATGGCCTTTGCATCAGTTCCTGCCTTGAATTCTCTTCCTTATTTCACTGATAAATGGACTAGAAGTTGTAAGAAGAAATAAACTCCTCAAGTTGAAAGAAAAATAAGCAATATAGAAATTCCATTTCTGTTCAGTCCATTGAATCTTTGGACCACCATCTAGAGGACATTTATATCCTTTAAGTGCTAGGAGACAGAAGAAATAGTGTGGTACCTTCACCTTCAGCATTATACGACATAGGTGGGACCTGGAGAGTTGTCTCAGGAGGACTGATCCTTTTGGGTGCCCAAATTTGTTTCATAGCACCACATATGATTAGTCAGAACTTCCTGTCATTGAAGGCCCTGAAAATCTGGTGCATTCTTCTGATCTTCTAGGAAAACAGATATGCAAATGTTGAAAAGACAGGTATGTATTTGACTCCATGTTTTAAATAGGTATTCTTCCTGTGCCTGTTATCTTCACACACAGTGAATTTCATTTAGATGTTGACATTTGACCAGTGGATATACCAAGGGTATCCCAGGTACCAGTGGTGACCAGAAGATGGTGTCTAATCCCCTGTGACTGGAGATACAGACAGTTGTGGGTGCTGGGTATCAATGTTAGGCCCTGTGGATGAGTCTTAAGTGTTCTAAGTGCTCAGTCTTCTATTCATCCTTATGAAAACGTCATTAATAATAGTGAGGTGTGAAAGGCTGATATAATAAATTCATCTGGGTCAGCCTTGATGACCCAGAAGAAATAAAAGATAGATAGGACCAGAACCTAACTTAGATTTGATTCTTTTAGAATTTCTGAACATCATGCATGATCAAAAATATAGTTTTGCTTTGTAAATCTCCATCTGCCTAAGAGGTTAGACATGCCTTCTCCTGTCCCATTTTTTTTGTTTGCTAGTTTTTGTTTTGTTTTGTTTTGGTTTGGTTTGGTTTTCATGACAGGATTTCTCTGTAGTTTTGGATCCTGTCCTGAGACTAGTTCTTGTAGACCAGCCTGGCCATGGAGTCACAGAGATCCCCCTGCCTCTGCCTCCTGAGTTCTGGGATTAAAGACTTGCACCACCACTGCATGGGTTCTCCCATTTTTTAAAAAAATGTTCATAGTATATCCTTGGGCCTAAACCCAAAAGGGACTTCAAGATGACAGCTTATGTGGAATGCAGATCTTTTCCAGGCTGATTCCTCTTTTGAAAATTAACTACCCCCGATGCATGGTGTTATTACAGAGATTTTGTTTATTAAACTTAAGTTTGTGGAATGATTTATGCATAGGAAGGCATAATTCTAGAACATCAGTATCTTCAGTTTGTAGAAAAATGATTCTGAATCCAAATTTCTTAGGTTGGATCATGCAGCCTTGATCCCACTCCATTGTTCCCCAGGGAAATAACCTTGTTCTCATGATTAAACCAAACAAATTATTAGGTTAAGCAACTCAATTACCACTCAGTTATAAAATTACAAATTTCAGTCATTGAGTCAACTGTCCATTTCAGTAATAGAAAAAGGATTTATGTGTGGAGTGAGGTTTCTGCCTTCATACCATAATAGGTGGAATAGTTTACTCTGTAGACTATAGGGAAAACACTATAGACAACAGTTGAGGAGTCAACATTATGAAATAAGACATGATTGTAGATGGATATGTGATTTTGTTATTTTCCAGCATGTATTGATCCACGGCATGTCAATGAAGTCAGACCAGATTTCTGTATACAATGTGAGAAGATTTATTGAGCCAAAGAATATGGAATTTGCAAGAAGGAACTCTCATACAGATGTGTTCAACCTTGCTGTCATTGTTCCATCCATTCGCTGTAACTGCATGTGTCAGCTGACAGGTCTCAGCAGCTGACGTTACACATGAGCACAGGCTGAAGTAATAGCTTATTAATGCCATTCCCTCTGCCAGGGAATGACTTTACCTTTGGCAAAGTCAGTGTAGCTTTGTGTTTTTTTCGGTTATACTTGCTTTTCTTTATAAAAACAATTATGAGGGCCGGGCGGTGGTGGCGCACGCCTTTATTCCCAGCACTCGGGAGGCAGAGGCAGGCGGATCTCTGTGAGTTCGAGACCAGCCTGGTCTACAAGAGCTAGTTCCAGAACAGGCTCCAAAACCACAGAGAAACCCTGTCTCGAAAAACCAAAAAAAAAAAAAAAAAAAAAAAAATTATGAGTTTCAATTTTTAAATTTGAATTCCTTTAAATTTATCCCAGCTCAAACATCTTAATCTGTTTCCCATTGTTTCCAAGTCATTAAATTTTTCATTCTTCTTTTCTCAAGTTATGTTGATTATTTATTTCTCTTTAAAGGAATGGCTCCTGTAGATTAGGCTTGCCTTAAACAATGCAGTTGATAATTCCATTGAACACATAATCCTGCTTCAGCTGCCCAGTGATGGAAAGAAAGTCTTGCAACTGCTTCAAGGTTGGGCCTTAACTGGGCAGTGAGAAGGAAAAATAGACCCCCCAGCCTCCAATCTCCAGGCAAGCTTTACTCATTGGGACAAACACAAAATACCATATATCAATTGATAAATGTTCTGACTTGTCATTTCTAGCATCCACAGACCAGGGAATCGAGAATCTGGATAAAGAATGGAACTTATTATCGAGCCAAATTCCAGAAGATACCAAAATATAACAGGACAAAATGGTATGGCCCTGCCTAAAATAACCATTATTTTACAGGTTTATGATGAATATCCTGAGAGAAAATGACAGACTAAAACTTGGTGTGAGCCGGGCAGTGGTGGCTCACGCCTTTAATCCCAGCACTCGGGAGGCAGAGGCAGGTGGATCTCTGTGAGTTCGAGACCTGCCTGGTCTACAGAGCTAGTTCCAGGACAGGCTCCAAAACCACAGAGAAACCCTGTCTCGAAAAACAAAAAACAAAACAAATAAAACTTGTTGTGATCTAATATAAATCTTTCGACTCTGGAGCATATAGCCATAAAACCTATTTCAACTTTTTAAAATAATTTTTGGGGATAACAATTGCTTAATTTCCATCTTCTTTATTCTTTTTCTAAGCCTTTCCAATGACTCTTCATCATTTTCTAATTCATGGCCTCCTTTTGCTTGAACAGCAGTTACTGTTTAACTGTGACTTTTGTTGGGCAGCAGAATTTATGAGTTGTGATGCAGAGGGTTGGCTGCTCTGGACATTGAGTGTGTAATAGAATATGCACACAAGGGACACTGCATCTTGGAGGAGGAACCGGAAGTGCCTTGAAAGACTGGAAGAGTTTCAATTAAAATATGAATTTCTTTGATGAGAGTCTTGTCTTCCCCTAGGACGGGAAGGCCATAGCTGGGAAGGCCTGTGCAGTCTAACCTTTTATCTCTGCTCATCTAGTAGAGGAGCTGTTATTGTCCTGAGGCCCAGCAGGGTGGTTCTAAGGGACACCATTGGGAGGTAGATTTGGGAATTTTTCTTGTTTTCTCCTCCTATGATGCTCTGGGGGAAATGTGAGGGCAGTCAAAAGCCATGCCATGGTAAGTGGAGGTGTATTGCCTTCTGAAAAGGAGGAGCAGGTTGGCTGAGCTGTCAGAGCTTCTGGGAGTTTGATGGATCATGAGACAGCCTGTGGTTCTGTTCATTCATGTTTTGACCTAGGCCATGCACCCAGGACTCTAAACATCTTTGAATGCACATCTGGAAAATAATGTACAGAGACATAGAAAGAAGACTGCAGTATAGTATAGTATGGTATGGTATATGGTATAGTATAGTAGTGACAAAGAATACATTGTTACTTTCACCTAAAATTTCTACATGTGGTATGATTTAAATGGGAAAACAGTGAAAATAACGCACATGCAGAATTTAAAAATGAATCTCAATGTGGCACAAGATTGTGTAGTATCATAGGAAATAAACTGATAGCAGTAGTTTGAGATTTCCCACAGGTGTCAATTACAATTAAATAACAGCATGTTGCATTGTTAGAGTTGATGTAAAATCACACATATTTAGTGTATGTATCCTGATGCATTTTGGATATATTACACACATGGGACAGAACCATTACCACAGGGGACACAGTAAACTGTCATGCCCAGGTATTCTTTTTATATCCACGTGTTTATGTGTGTCCACAATATACGGAGTACTCATAAAATGACATAAAATTCCTATAGTTTCCCAGCAATCTCCTTAATATAGTTTCCATATTATTGAAATTAGAATCAAGATGTATTGGATTCTCATGCTTATGACAGGTATATTCATTGTGGCCTAAATATAAAAACAACCTAAGTGTTCACTTATAGATGAAAAGTGGTGTGCCTCATGAGGCCACTGTGCCAGGAAATAAATGAAGACAATTATCAATGGCCAAAACTTATGCACTCATAAAAGACTGTCACAGTCAGTACTGTGTCCGTCATAAAACATCACACAGAAATATTAGGAGATTTCAATTCGCCACTCTCCCCCAATGGGCAAGTCATCCAGACAGGAACTTAACAGAGAAATAAGACAACTAACAGATGTCATGATTCAAATGGACATGACAGACATCTACAGACATTACTCCCAAACACAAAAGAATATATGTTCTTGAGCCAGGCGGTGGTGGCGCACGCCTTTAATCCCAGCACTTGGGAGGCAGAAGCAGGCAGATCTCTGTGAGTTCGAGGCCAGCCTGGTCTAGAAGAGCTAGTTCCAGGACAGGAACCAAAAAAAGCTACAGAGAAACCCTGTCTCGAAAATTCAAAAAAAAAAAAAAAGAATATATGTTCTCAGCACCTCATGGACCTTCTCTAAGATTGACCTCATACACGGTAATAAAGCAAACCTCAGCAGACACAAAAAAATTGGAATCATCATCGGTGTCTTATCAGATCACTATGGTTTTTTTTAACTTCAACTCAATTTTATGTGCACAAGAGTTGAAAAATCTGAGCCACCTTAAAGAGAAAGTGATTCTAAAATTTATAAAATCTATAAATAATCAGAGGCCAAACCACTATATTAAAACAGATTCTCTAGCAAGGAAAAATCTTGCAGTTTAAACATATGCTTGTATCCATTTTAGATACAAGACAAAGCTCACTCTTTAAAGTGGCTCCACCTTGGCAGATACACACTTCTGTAATGAAGCACACCTGCTGTGCTGTCTCTCAGCAAAAACACCCAGGCTGGTTCACAAAGCTCTGTTGGCATCCGGCTCCTCTTGTCACAGTAGACACGCCCCCATCTGAAAACTAACTTAGTTTAGATTTCAATCCCTTCACATCAGCGCATTGGGAAATTATACCCAGTGAACAAGAGCAACAAAACCATTTCTGTGACAGCACAAATTATTTAGTTTAAAAAACTGCAAATCCATATTCATGCATCAATAACTGGGTCAGACAATTTTCCAAAAGCAACGACTTTACATAGTAAACCAGATTTTACAGATGAAATGTTTCTGCAAATCAGGCTGAGTAAAATAACTGCACATCATTCCTCTACACAGATCCTGGCTTTCTCTTTAGCGTGCGGATGCTCTGAGTGGGATGGGAATGAGCTCCCCAATACTCAAGAATGAAGTCTTGGAACACTTCTAAAGAGTTGCTGGTTGGTTGCCACCACTTTATCAAAAGTACTGGTTACTGAGTAAAAACTGTTTTCAGTCTAAATTACAGTAAACATGAAAGCTCCACAGTTTAAACCCAATGAAAGTCAACCATATCCAATTATCAAATAAAAGCCAAAAGAAAAATAACTCCTGGAAGCTGAAAGCAAGACTATCTTCAAACATTACCAATGCGTAATTTAGACCTTTTCCATTCCTGTTTTGACTTATTTACTTATTGACATATGTTTTTTATAGTCAGGGACTCTTGTTTTCAACTTCACAGAAGTTCAAGTCTGTAAGAGGCTGCAGCTCAGGTAGAGACCATGCACATCAGTTGCTTATTAAAAACATCAGGAAAAAACAGGCTGAGTGAGTGGTCAAGTAGGGTTTTCTGTCCTCAAAAATTAGGTATAATGGTGAAAGCATTAGCACTGATATCTAAAGCTCTTGCTCCAACTCTGGCTTCTGAGGCAGATAATAAACACATCAATTAATGGTAGCTGAAGTGCAGTTTTAAAAAAAACATCTTTTAAAATCAATAACCAAGTGTCTTGATTTTATGTTATTATCTTTTGTGTGTAAGTTCCACCAGTGAAAGTCATTTGGCTTGTACTTTAATTCTTCCATATGAAAATATGTTTGAGGAGGACAATGATGGAGGCTCAGATCACACTGCACCTCTGTAATCTTCCAACCCGAATATACATCATACCAAAGTGTCCTGATCCACAGTGCACTGTTTTCTAAAGGAGTACCAGCGGGCAGCTGATACGCCACCACTATGGAGTATTCTAACTGGCAACTGCAGTTGCCAGCATGTGGCACCAGGGAACATGGAAAAGTAGGGTAGTTGAGATTGTTAAGGAGGATTCTAAAACAGTTCAGGAAATCGTGCATATGCATTTACAGTCCATGTGAGAGTGACCTTTGGCAACTGCAAAGTGACTGAGCCATGGCTTGCTTCAGAAGCATCAAAACAAAGGCAAGAGTGCTGCGAGCCTTCTGTTGCTTGCTGTCTTATCGCTTGGTGGCCATCTGGTGGTGTTTTGTATTGAATGAGAGATGCTGTGCTTCATGGACCTTAGAAACTCAATTCCTTTGTTTGGAGGTTGGTCAAAGTTGTAAGTATGTCCTTCTGTTGCTTCAAGAATGAGGCTGGACTCTTCATCAATATCATCACCAGAGAAATATTGATCTATGATTTTAAATGCTAATTTATATATGTCTTCATTTTCATGTTGCTGCAAAACTTCAATTTTCTCCAAACCTCCACCTTCTTCTGTTATTTCGGCTATTGTGCTTGCTTCATCACCAGCCATTACCTGGATGTCTTTAAGACCATCCAGAACCCCCTGAACCCCCTGAGAGTCTTGAACTGACTGTGGTGGTATTACATTCTGTTGTACAAGGTACTCCACTTCATCTTTTCTGCCACTTATTGTTAAGTTGGTAATTGCCCAAGCACCTTCCTTTTGTGTTGCGAAGTCCCCCTTAGCAAGCTGGTGAATGATTATGGGGATTAACCCGGAATCTATTACTGCTTGAACTTGCCGCTGATTGCCTGCTGTTATATTGGAAAAGAACGACACTGCTTCCTTATTTATTTTCTCTTTCGGGTGTGATAAGAGGTTTGGGAAGTAGGACAGGAAGTGGCAGTTAAAACCACCTGGGTCTGCTCGTCTATGCCGGTCAACATGTTCCCAGTTGCTCTGACTGCTGCTGTTTGAATCACTTCCCGATGGCTCAGAGGGGGCACGAGGAATGGTACAACGCCCGAATCAATGACCATCTGTATCTGCTCATTTCCTCCATCTGTCAGGTATGACAGAGCCCAACCAGTGTCTACAATAATATTTATGTCTGTGTGGTATATGAGAACACATAAAACTGGCAAAATCTCCTGTCTCCATAGGCGGTGGGGGGGTCCTTATTCCTGCAGAGATTGACAATGACCCATGTGACGTTCCGAAGGAAGGTGATGGGAATGAAGGGACTGATGAAGGACAGAAGAGGTTTCACAGCTCCCAGTGACATGACATAATCTCTACATTGAAGACCATCACCTAAAATGTTTCCCAAAGCCCACATCGCTTGTTCACAGACATTCTGATGTGGGGAATGGAGGAGTCTCGGAAAAAGGGGCACTGTATTACATTGTACAGCAGCTTGAGTCTGTGCAGAGGTTCCTGATGCTATGTCAGTTAGTGCCCAAGCAGCTTCAAACTGTAATGTCCCTAACTAGACATTTCACTAGAATTTGTAAAATTCCAGATTTTATTAGGGCATCAATTGGTGGATTTCTGTCACGCGATAATAGTTTCCTTGCTGCCTGGACGGCGCTAGACTGGACTACAGGGTTATCACTTGTAGCATTCTGCAATATAGCTTTTGGCGTTACGTTTTGTGCTTTAAAATCAGCATCGACATCTGAATGTTCCAAGCTTTCTTCCTGGGGAACACATTTCTCTTTTTCAGTAAGTGTTCATCTCTTTTGTTCTTCCCCAGTTCAACTGTCACTTCATTTCTGTGTCTTTGCATTGTCGCCACATCGCGGCTTTTGCTTTTGACGCTCTCGATGCGGTGGTTCTCCAAGCCGGGGCTCTGGAACGCGGCTGCAAGAGTCTCCAGTGGCGGCTGCTCCTTCGGCGGCAGAGGCGGCGAGACGAGAGGGAGGGGACAGAGGGGGAGGAACCCGAGCTCCGTGACACCCGGAGCGCGAGGTGGCCGCGGCGCCGGGACGGTGCTGAGGATCAGCACTTGTCGGGAGAGGCCGGGGGTACTGGGCTGCTGGCTGTCGCGGTGACCCTGCCCTCATCCCACCGAAGGGCCTCCCCACCGCCACTAGTCAAGTGCTAGAAATGGAGCCAGACCTAGCAGCTTTTCCTGCCACCCGTGACTTGGGGCGGTGGGTGGAAACTACAGTTCCCAGCATGCCCTGCGCTGGTTTCCAGCTCGCCACACTTTAAAGTTAGTATTTGACAACAATACTAATCTTAGAAAGTCTGCGAACTCTTGGAAAGTGAACAGTGCCCAATTGAATCACAACTGCTTCAAGGAAGAAATCAAGAAAAAAATTTAAAGACTTTCTAGAATTCAATGAAAATGAAGGCACAACATACCCAAACATACGGGACACTGTGAAAGCAGTGCTGTGAAGAAAGTTCATAGCACTAAGTGCCTGCATAAAGAAAGTGGGGAAATCTCACACTAGTGAGTTAACAGCACACCTGAAAGCTCCACAACAAAAGAAGCAGACTCACCCTGGATGAGTAGATGACAGGAAATAATCAAATGTAGGGGTGAAGTCAATAAAATAGAAAGAAGGAAAACAATACAAAAAAAAATCAATGTAACAAAGAGCTGATTCTTTGAAAAAAAATCAAGAAGATAGACACACCCTTATCCAAATTAATGAAAAGGCAGAGAGAGAACATCCAAATTAACAAAGGCACAAACAAAAAAGGCAGACATAACAACAGACACTGAGGAAATCCAGAGAAACTTTAGGTCATACTACAAAAAAACTATACTCCACAAAATTGGAACATGTAAAGTAAATGGACAGATTTCTGGATAGGTGCCACGTATCAAAATTAAATCAAGACCATGTGAACAATTTAAATAGACCTATAACCTTCAAGAAAACTGAAGAAGACCTCAAAAGCCTAACTCCATGGCCTCCCCCCCAAAAAAAATCCCACGGTGGACAATTCCAGAGCAGAATCCTACTAGAACTCTATAGAAGAGTTAACACCTATAGTCCTCAAATTGGCTTGGAATAGAGAGGAATATATTGTGGGAGGGGACAGGAACCCACGGCATTCAATCTGGGTGTTCCTGGAGACAGGATCTTGCTCACTTTGGTCTAAGTATTCAGTAGACATAAAATATCTTTATAATGTTTGACTCCTTTATTTCTCTAATCTTTTAGCATTTACCTCAATATATGACTCTGTCTTTTTATAATTTAGATCAATTAGACTTTGTGCTATAGTGATATGTAAATAAATTTCATAAACCATGTAGGGCCCATGGGTCTACCCCTGATCCTGTGGTTCATTCTGAGGATAGTTTCTGGCCAACCAGCTAAAACATCCTGCTTGTTCCTGTGCTCCCTCTGCCTCACCTGGTGATTAGCTATAGGGCAATTGTTAGAAAAAAGAAAGAATGAAATTCTCTACAGTGATGTTACAAGCTTGAGACAGACAACAAGCCAGGGCTAGTTAAAATGGACTCCTTGACTTGCATGGAAGCAGCTCTGGCCTTCTGCCTAGTCACCCTGCTCAGAGCAAAAGTTGCTTTCTCTGAGAGTAATAGAGACCATCATAACTGTTCATCCAGGAACACTGTATAGAGGGCAGTTAGGTGACTTTTCCTTGAAGTTTTCTAGTTTTGTATTCTCTATCTTTTATGTTCAGACTTCCTAAGTAAAATCCCCATGCTTCCTTTGTTGAGGAAAAACACTGTTTTGAAAATAACTCCCATGCATTTTGTGCCTCCTACAGGCAAGATTTTTTTCTCATTTCTGCTGTCTTGGCTGTTGAAATGGCTATTTTTCATATGTCAAACTGATTACCTCTGGGATTAACTAATACATAAAGAATTGATTATACCTGATAGAGATTTTACTTAAAGGTTTTGAAGTGGGAAAATTCTCCATTAATCTGTATAATTTGAGATAATAGGACCCACCTTTAGCTGCTTGGTGTCAGTGCACACTTTTAACACCATCACTTAAGAGGCAGAGGCAGTGGGATTTTCTGAGTTTGAGACTAGTCTGGCCTACAGATTGAGATTCAAAACTACACAGAAAAATCCTGTCTTGAAATCTCAAAAAAAAATTTGATTCAAACAAAGTCTATGACCCAACTTTAACCAGCATCTCCCATCCTGGCAGCAGCAGTCACATATAAAGTATATTGAAGAAGAAAAGTCTCTGGTTTTGCCTTCTTGCTCTAGCTCTGGCTACCAAGCTCATTTTTTTTTTACTAGCTTTAGAGCCTACTTTCTTGTAATTTTGGTGTATACTTAAAACCAGCTGAGACATTGTACATCATGGGCTGAACAACTATTGGATTCTTCACTTGATCTTAGACAAAAGGCAGAGAACCAATCTCCTGCATTCTTCATTGCCATTGGTAGGCAACTATTTTTAGATGACCTGAACCGCAACTTGTGAGACATTCTAATAAGCCCACTTTCTACATACATAGTGAAATTCATTCTCCCTGTTCTGTTTTTGTAGTGAATCTTCTTCTTTTTTTTTTTTTTTTTTTTTTTGGTTTTTCAAAACAGGGTTTCTCTGCAGCTAACACTTGTAGACCAGGCTGGCCTCAAACTCACAAAGCCCCACCTGCCTCTGCCTCCCAAGTGCTGGGATTAAAGGCATGCGCTACCACCACCCGGCCATGTAGAGAATCTTGAATACTGCAGTTGTATATTTTATTCACCTGACCATGGAGGGAGACGTGCTGGCTAACAATAGTGCTCATGAAGACATTCTTCCTAGCTCCATTATTCTCTACAAATTCAAATTTCCATGAACACTACTCTTTTGATTATTATACATTTACCTGGAGCTTGCTTTGAATTTCAGGAATAAAACTCACAAAGCAATGGAGCCATCATCCAGCTTTCTGATGGGGGAAAGACCTGTCACTTTGTTTAAGATCTCATTCCTGCTTTTCTCTTTTCTATTGTGTGAAATCCCTGTGAAAACCATGTAAAAAGTACCTTCAATTTATCCGACCTCAGCATGAGGCCACAGAACAAACATCTCCTTTTGACCTTAAAACTCTCTTTAACTGTGAATATTCTGGGCATCTTTCCCCTTGTGGGACAGGAAATCCCTGCACCCACCTAGCACAGTGCACAGTACAGGCTAGCTAGCCACAGTGTGTCCTGGAGGAAAAACGGAAAGTTCCTATGGAGTGCAAGAAGATGGCAGTGGCTGCTTTTGGAGCCAGGGGCGAGTGCAATTGAAATGCAAATCTTGGCCGATCTAGAAAAGATCTTTGACTGGAATTGGCAGGAACTACTGTGCTGTGTCTTTAAGCACACTATTGCCCCAAAGGAGGTGTTCTTGTCGCTCAGGCCGCACTAGCCAATCAGGTCCTTCTGACCTGCCAGTCAGAACCGGAGTCGAGCTCTTCCGGGCAGCCGCCTTCAGATTCGGCTTTGCCTAGGCGCTGGCGACAGTGTTTTTGTGTGCTGCGATGAAGTTGCTGCTGCTGGGAGATGATGAACTGAGAGCTTTGGCAATCTGGAAAACCACAACATGGTGAGCGGGGGAATGCTGTCTCCAGATGGGGAGGAGCAGAGGGTGAGGGGCGGGTGACAGCATGGTGCGTCCTCCCTGGATCTGTGTGGGAACCTGCCGCCAGATTCCCTGTGTTTTAAAGTCTCAGGCGGTCCTTGTTAATTCATAGACCTAGGGACAGGCCTCTGAATAACTGTGCTGTGGGCTTAATCTGCTTAGAGAATTGGGAGCAGGGTGTTGTGTGTACAAACATCTTTCTTGTCAACTTCAACAGGCTTGATGCATTCATGGAAACAATTTGCCACATTCAGAGAGGCATAGTAACTCTAGCATCTTCTCGATATTGAGCACTTTGCATTTAACCTTTACATACTATCTCCATTTATATTTAACTATGTGGAGGGTATCAAGGCAGCTCACCCATTGGGTAGCACTGCACTTCTAAGCTGCAAAGTAGAAGAGTAGAATTAGCGATATAAAGAAGTTGCCAACAATCCTCTAACAAACTTCTCTAGGAGGCATTGGCAACTCTTTTATATCTGTAGGACTGTCGTGACTATCCTGGAACTCACTCTGTAGACCAGGCTGTCCTCAAACTCACAGAGATCACAGGGCCCAGACTCCTAAATCCTGAGATTAAAGGCCTGTACCACCATCACCAGGCAAAATGCTATTTTCCTTAGCTTACTAGGCATCTGCAGGACCTACCCACCTTAACATTTTAGCTTTTTTACATTTTACTTGTCCTGTCTTTCTCACCCTCTGTGACCTTCATCTCAGAAGGCTGTCCCTGAAGAATGATCTGCTGATTCAAGTCACCAGTGCACTTCAAAACGTATCCTGGGAAGAGCTTTGCTTTCTAACTCTCCCATCTGCCTAAATTTCTAGCCTGGCAAATTGCCTGTTTCTATTTCAATTGTTCAAGGTGTAACCTGGGGCCTGAACCTAAAGGACACTCAAGAATAATAGCATATGTGGAATGCAAAATCTGTGTAGCTGGCTCCTGTTTGAGCTTTAGCCAGAGATTGATGTCTACCATCATTAAAGAGGATTTTCTTTATTAATCTCCTAGGTGTGGGAAATGGTTTCTCAATGGAAAGGCATATTACTTCTAGAACAGCTGCATTTCCATCCTGATAGAAAAATTGTTTTTCAGACAAGTCCTCTTATGTTGACTCAGGTGGCCTTGGCCCTTACCTGCTGCTGTCCAGGGCAATGACCTTGCTGTCCAGGGCAATGACCTTGCTGTCCTCTACATTAGACTTTCAAAATTCTTTTAAAAATGACTGTACCACCTCACAGTTTTAAATTATGCATTTGAGTCATGTAGTTGACTATGCATTGCAGTTGCAGGATAAGGATTTGCATATGGAGCATTCCTTCTGTCTTCAGACCACAATAGGAGGAATAGTTTACCGTGTACACTGCAGGGGAAACAGCATAGACAACCAATCAGCTGTTGGAGTCACCATTATGAAAAAGGGCTTGATTGTGGTAGTGGGAGTGAATTTGTAATTTCCCAGCATGTTTTATTTTAATTAACATCATGTGAATGATCACAGACCATTATGTGGAGGTGTACAGATTGGGAAGGTTATCTTGAGACAGGAACATAAAATTTGCAATTAGGCAACTATCCTATGCAGATATGATTGATGTTGCTTGACACAGTTATGTCAGCTCAGAGATTTGAGAAACAGGCCATTGACTAACTCTTAGTGTCGGTTACAGATCTCAGCAGCCAACATATGTATGTGGGCAACATCAATCTATCTTATTAATGACATCCTGTCTCCTATACAAGGGCCTTATCTTTTTCAAAGTCAATATCAAAAGTTTTATTTAATCTTAAAAGTGCAGTATTTTTATTATTTTAAAAATCACTAACTGCTGTCATTTTCAAATACTTTCAGTGTATTGCTGCTGTTATCTCTATTTGTTTCTGTTCTCTAATGTTACTAAGCCATTAGTAATTGCATTTCATTTCTCTCAAGTGATGTCGATTATTGATTTCTGTGTAGAGCAATGTCTCCTATAGTTTAGGCTTGCCTCATGCTGTGTAATTGAGAATCATTTTGAACACCTAATCCTGCCTCTGCTGCCCAGTGCTGGGAAGACAGTCCTACAACTCCTTCCAGGTTTGACCTTGACTTATCAATGAGAAAGAAAAGTAGAACAGTTAATGAGTGTCTGCTGATCTTTCTGGGTTTTATTGGGGACTAAAAGAAGAGGGACCTGAGCAAGAGTTGAGCTCATTGACCAAGTTTGAAGCTGGTGGAGACACAGTGCAGAAAGGGAGAGGCTGGGCAGAGGGTGAGAGTTTTCTCCCTCCAACAGTCATTGAGGTTAGCTCTGTGGAATCAGGTAGTCAATTGTAGATGCTCTGTGAATGTCCTGAATGATCATTGTTTGAGTACACAGACCACGGCTATCAAGAATCTGGGTAAGGGACTGACCTTATCTTTCAACCTAGTTGCTATATTTACAGTAGTTCATCCAAACTGTATAGAAGATCTGGGTAAAATGCTGTGGCCCTGCTTCACAGGACTGTTACTTTTCTGGATTAAGATGTTTATTATTAGAGAAATATATGATAAATCTTTTATGTGCTCTAATACAGATACCTAGTCTATGGAGCACATGGTAAAAAGTCTGTTTCAACTTTTCTAAGATTTTTGAGATGAAAACTACATCATATTTATATTCTTTTTGATGCCTCCAAGCCCTAACATGATCCCAATTATTTTCTAATTATGGTCATTTTTTTTAAGATTTATTTATTTAGTATACAACATTCCTTCCATGTATTCTTGCAGACCAGAAGAGGGCACCAGATCTCATTACAGATGGCTGTGAGCCACCATGTGTTTACGGGAATTGAACTCAGGACCTCTGGAAGAGCAGTCAGTGCTCTTAACCTCTGAGTCATCTCTCCAACACTGGTCTGCTTTTCTTTAACAACAGTTACAAAGTAACCACAATTACACAGTAACAGTAGTTACTTTATAAATGTGTCTTGTGTTTGTCTGCAGGACTTTGCACCTCTGAGGCAATGGGATGGATGCCCTAGAAAGTGAGTGTGTAATGGAATGTGCACACAAAGGACCCTGTGCTTTGGATGAGGAACAGGATGTGCTCCAGGAGAGTGGAATAATGTGTACTAAATACAAGCTTTCTAAACTGGGGCCCTGTCTGCTGGGCTGTGAGGGCAGAACTGGAGGACTGTGCTGTCTGAGTCATTTGATCTCTGATCCTCCAGTAGAGGAGCTGTTAATATTATGAGACCCAACTGGGAGGCCCTAGCCAATGAGGGATTCTGGGAAGGGTTAGCAATCAGGAGTACTAGTGGCAGGTAGTGTTGGTTCTTTCCATGATTTTCTTCTGTTTCTGCAGTAGGGAATGGGAAGGAAGACCACAAGCTATCCCATAGTGAGTGTTGGGTGTTCAGAGCAGGTCTGTTGAGCTGACATTTCTGCTGTGACTTGGATGGACCATGAGACAGACTGTAGTTATGTTGGTCCATGTGGTTCATGGTGGCAGTGGCCCTTGTTCTTGGAGCCTCTTTGTGCATAGAGGCCATGTGCATACTGCAGCCATGGAATGGAAGGAAATGATGCTGGTTGTATCTCTGTCCAGAGTATACACATGGGCACTGCTTTTGTTGTGCAGTGGGAAGAGAGATTAGAAAACTGAAGGTTTAGTTTCTAGACGTTCTGAATATTGCATTCCAATTTCAGGTTTGTGTTATAAAGATTATAAATAGTTTAGGACCTGGTAGAGCAATAGTAGAGTAGAGTGCTTTTAACATGGTGTTACCACTAGCTGCAATGGTGGGATCCAGTGAAGCTTAGTTCCAGGGGACAAAAGGAGTTTCTGATGTGCAGAGATTTCTCAGGTGTGCAATGTGTTAGACAGGTAGATAAGGCACAGTCCACATCTTCTGCCATAATCCATGTAGCAGGAAGCAGAGTTTAAATCATTTTTCTAGGCTGTTTTGGGATTGGGCATCTGTGGGACTACATTTATCTGAAACCAGAAGAAAGCACAAGGTGATGCAGATCCATCAAAAGAGATCTTCTCTATTTTCAAAGAGAACATTTATACCATGAGGCTTCTGTCTTTGAAGATTTATCAGTAACTGGGGGTCAGGAACAACACTTTAAGTATCGCTTTGAGATAACTTTGTGAAAGTTGTGCAGTTTGTGTTTATTTAATTTCTGTTCACATATAATCAAAGGTAGCTGGGTAACTTTGATCAAGATCACATTTTCTCTTGCTAAGTTTTCTGTGGTCTTTGATTAAAAGTTGACTATTCCTGCTTTTGTTTTTGACTTTTTTTCTTCAACACCTTTCTTTTCACAAACATTGTACACATTCTTGCTTGATGGATCTTTGTGGAAAATATAGAAAGCATGTTATGTGAATCTGTATGCTATTTTTACTGTAATCTAATTATATGATTCATTTTCTTTCTTTTTTTTTTTTTTTTGGTTTTTCGAGACAGGGTTTCTCTGTGGCTTTGGAGCCTGTCCTGGAACTAGCTCTTGTAGACCAGGCTGGTCTCGAACTCACAGAGATCTGCCTACCTCTGCCTCCCGAGTGCTGGGATTAAAGGCGTGCGCCACCACCGCCCGGCTATGATTCATTTTCTTGAAAATTGTGGACCTTCACCAATTATATTCAGAAAATTTCTTACATCATTAGTTTCAGTTTTAGGTTTTTGAAAAGTTTTATAAACAGACTGTTTTTTTTTTTTAATCTTAGATGCCTGCCTCTTTCCATGTGCTGGTGCTTACATCAGGGAAAGGAGTAAGCCCATACTCTAAACATTTTATATACTTTGACCTCAAACATGGCTCATTGATATTTGATATATCACTAAAAAAGCAAGTTTTTTTTTTCTGTCTGCACAGAAAATTTTATTAATTTTGTTTGATGGTTGATATTGATTTTCAGCTAGATAAGACCTAGATTCAGGAAAGGAAGACTATTTCAGGCCAACCTTTGAGGGCTTACCTAGATCATGTTATTCTCTGTGGTGTTGTTATGAGAGAATATCTTGTATATTAAGTTCCTTGAGATGAGAAGTCCCTTCTCCCTTCCAGAATTGATAGCACTATTGCATTACATGGTCGTGGTACTGGATTTTATAATAAGGGCCAAGATTTATCATTCTCTGCCTCCTGACTGTGGATACACTTAATTATGTTAATAGTAGAATCAACAACAACTATGTTGAAGAAATAGAAACTACCCTTGCTTGCTATCTGGTTAGAGCACACACTTTTTGAGAGTTTGCTGGGGATTCTTCTGCCTTGGTGTTTTCATGGACAATCCAAGGTTGAAGGGCTCATGGAGCGCTGATGACCACTTATGACCTTTTAACAGACTTGAAACACCTGCAGAGAGGACATTAATTACAGTGAACACCTGAAGGTGTGATAGATTCTAGAACCATAGGATAGCCAAGGACAGTTCCCTGTGCGGAATACAACTATTGTGATAGAAAAGTTGTTGTGCTAGGGATAGCAAAGCCTGAAACATTGAACTTCTCTAGGCTGTGAGAGTCCAGAATATCATTAAGAACTGAAGCATAGGGAGCTGGAGAGATGGCTCAGTGGTTAAGAGCATTGCCTGCTCTTCCAAAGGTTCTGAGTTCAATTCCCAGCAACCACATGGTGGCTCACAACCATGTGTAATGAGGTCTGGTGCCCTCTTCTGGCCTGCAGATATACACACAGACAGAATATTGTATACATAATAAATAAATATTTAAAAAAAACCTGAAGCGTAGCTTTCTGTTTGGGTTTCCTCAAATACCTTTGATTATTTGCTATGCCCCTATTCTTCCTTTTTTTGTAAGCAGTGAACTTTTACTCATCTTTTACAAGTAATACACATTTTAGACATTGTTTACTTTTTAAATGATAGAATTTTTAAAGAGACTGTAATTTAAGAATTTGATTTCTTTATATCCTTCTTTTTAAAAATGGAAATATTTTATTGTGATTTCTTATCATAGAAACCATATTTACAGCTGCCTACCTACAGGAAAAAAATGGGCTCAAAGTAGTACTAGTGATTCAAAGTAATTCATTCTGAATTAAAGGACAGTGGATTTTACTGATTGAGTTTTCAGATGTAATTTTACATGGATCAGAATTAGTGTGTTCTCTAAAACTTCTATATGAATCACAAGAAACCAGGGATAGTTTCTGCACTGGTACTACATTTGAAGAAAGCTTACAAACTTTCAATTTATTTCCTGTCTTTGCTGTCATACCTGTCTCATTCCATCACCATGCTGAATTCTTCTCAACTTCCACATCATTTCCAGCGGACAGAGTCATAGATTAAAAAATAATATAAGGATGTTACACAGGGGTTCTTAAAGAAAAAAATTGAATAAATCAATCAAGGAGCATTAAATACATGGAAAATATACAAAGAGTCTGGGTTGTGTATATTATTTTGTTTTCTTTGAATTTTTGACTGCAGAGAGACATTTGATTCTGGAAGCTGCTATGCTAGCCCAATATAAATTTTAAAGGTATGTTGACTTCAAAATTTGAGTCTAAGAATATGTTACTTTCGGAAACAGGTTCTGCTTTTGTTTTCACAGACATTCCAGGCTAATGATATATCCTTCTGGGTTTTTTGATGGAGTTGAGAACTAAATAGTTATAATTATAATCTTCCTTAGTTATGGTAATATATATTTGATATAAAAGTTTAGACTCATGAAGATAGGAAAGATGATGGATTATTTACCTTACTTTGCAAAATGTAAATTGACTATTGTAACTATAATTGTGGTTTGATAACTGTTTTGCATTTGTAATATTTTCTATGTTAAAACTAAAACCTTCCTTTTAAGTTAGACAGAAAAGGGGAGATGATGTGGATGCCATCTGTATGTATCTTGCTTCATTGGGAGATGAATAAAACTATTTTTGCCAATGGCTTAGGCAATTAAAGTCAGGTGGGAAATCTGAACAGTAATAGAGAAAATTGGTGAAGTCAAAGAGATACCATACAGCCACTAAAGGAGAAGAGGCCAGAATATTACCAGTAAGTCACAGCCTTGTGACAATACATACATTAATAGAAATGGGTTTACATAAGATGTAAGGGCTAATGAGGAATATGCCTGAGCCATTAGTTATAGAGTAATATAATTAATATCGTTTCTGTGTGATTCATTGGGTCTTGGCAGTTGAGAAATGAAAACAGAGTCTCTGATTACACTAATCAAGTGGGCCTGAGAAGGATAAGAAAAAAAGAACCTTTATCCAGCAACTGATGGAAACAGAGGCAGAGACGCACATTGGAGCACTGGATTGAGCTGCCAAAGTCCAGTTGAAGAGTGGGAGGAGTGAGAATGTGAACAAAGAGGTTAAGACCATGATGGGTTCACCCACAGAAACAGTGTACCTGAGCTAATGGGAGCTCTCCAACTCCAGCTGGACTGGGAAGGAACAAGCATAGGACCAAACTAGTCCCTCTGAATGTGGGTGACAGTTGTATGAGTGGGGCAGAGTGATGGGCCACTGACAGTGGCACCAGGTTTTATCCCTACTGCATGTACTGTTTTTTTGGAAAACTCTTCTCTTTGGATGGATACCTTGCTCAGCCTAGATATAGTAGAGAGGGCCTTTGACCTCACCTTCTCTGAGGATTGGATGGGGGTGGGGTAGGAGGTTATATGGAGGCAATGGGAGCAGAGGAAGGAGTAAAAACTTGGATTGGTATGTATAGAAAAAAGAGATCCTGTTTTCTTTAAAAAAAAAAATAAACAACTAATCCAGAAATAAAATTTAAAAAAAAAGAATCACAAAGAAAATAAAACACTTAACCCCCCAATAAAGAAAATAAAACCGTCTAGCTTAGGACCGGTGACTAAGCAAGAGCAAAAGTCAGTAAACGATGTTTCTATGTGGTTTTTGACTTCTATTGGTAGCTTGAGTTTCAAACCTAAGCTCTCACAATTGTGGGTTATGGCCTTTCAATATCAGTAAAGTAAAACTGCTCATTACCTGAGATGATTTTGGTTAGAGAGAATTTAATAACAGCAGGAAACAGGCAAGTCAGAACAACAGGTGATATACAAGTGTTTATTGTTGCTGGGTAGAACATGGGAACGTTGTCTTTTGGAGAAATGTGAACGATATTAGGACTTTAGATGGCAAAAGCCATAGAAGGTGCAGCCAGAGCTTCATTAGCTATTGTTGTAAGAGTAGGAATCTGGGAGGATTGAAAGCAATGAGCTCATGGGATGTAAGTTGGGAATAGAATCCATGAAAAAATTAGTTAGAGATCATTTGTATAGTATTTTGTCACCATATCATTCCTATTTTTTCTATTCTCTGAGAATTTGAGTAAGGCACAATTAAAAAATAATTGGCTGATTTCATGGTAAAGGATTTATTATATTGGGTGATTATCCCTGTTGACTCATTTAGGCAAGCAGTAAAAAAGAAACGAGTGGGGCAGAAAGAAATGAAGATCCAGTTTAATAGAGAAAACCAGCATGAGGCAGTTTAAAGGGCAGTCCTGTGATGAAGAAGAGGGAGAACATTTCGTGAAGTTTAGCACCATTAAAGAGAAGGCCTTTCTTAGCATTTGAAGCCTAGGAAGGTATCCTAAGGGTAAGACTCCATCCATCTAAGCCTTCAATTTGTGTAGGCATAGGCAACCTGATTCCTAATTCAAAGAAGCAACTCCGTACAGAACCTTCTGTAATTCTGTTCTATTGTGGTCTTTGGGGAACAAGCTCCAAGACTGTACTAGGGTTTGAAAATAATAATAATAGTTATTATTATTAAAATCCATGAATGTTGGTTAGAACTAAACATTTCTATCTGCTGGGTAGGAAAGGAGCACACATGTTCTATTGGTAGCTTTCTCATTCCTGCATCATGAACTCTCTGTCCTCATTTTCCATACAGTTATACATATTCCCAACAGAAAGCTCTTATTTACACTGCATGGCCAGATAGACTGTGAGTGAGTAACCATGGCAACACGCTGCTGTGAGCCAGGCTCTGGTGCTGTGCAGGTAGGTGCCTTGGTGTGGGGAGTTATGTCTTTATGTTATCAGCCTGACTTTTTGCAAGTGATGACCTGGCACCAAACTTGCTTTATGCTGGGTCTTGGCTTGACAATCACACCTGTGGGTTTTGTCCTTGTACATTTCATTGTAGTGACAGTTAGTCTACTGTGATTTTGCATTGAGGTCTAAAATATGTGAATTGTTTGTAGCAGCCTGGAATTGGTAGACATCGCCATTCTCCTATGTTATCCTGAGTCATTGATAGAAATCAGGACCTAGGTGCATTGCAGTCTTTGTGGAAGACTAGATCTAGTTATGAAGCATATCCAGTATATTTTCTATTGATGGAAAGTAGATAATTTAGTGAGGATTCATCTTTTGATTGTTCATAGAGTAAATGCCCACATGATCGAGATGTAACCTTGAGATTACATGTGCAGTTTATATAAAAATCCATGGTAATGGGGAGATTCCACAGATGTTTTACACATGTAAATTCCAGAGAGAAGCAAACAGTGTGTTGAGTCTATGGCATCATAATCCTTCCTTGAAACAAGGTTCCTCCATCAGAGAATTATTCACCTGGTGGGTGACTTCCAAACCATAATTGCCATCTGCTGTAAGTCTGATAAAGCCATTGCTATCAGCATTGGTTCAAGTGTAGTAGTGTCCATTACAAGTTAGAAGCCAAATTTGGGGTGATAACTCATGTGTGCTTGTAGTGGAAACAAAAAAGATGCAAAAACTATAAGTCAAAGAATCTTCTGTGGTTTCAGTTCAGCACTGTTGCACCAATCTGTTTTGCAGAGTCAGAAACTTGTTGCAGATTCTGTGAGATTTCACTGTATGAATCTGTGAAGATGAAGCCACAGTTGTATGTTGAGATGATAGGATGTTGAGATAACCAAGCTGTGAGACATATGCCCTGGAGAGCTGCATACAGGGAGGGCAACCAGCAAAAGAGGGACATCTATAAAAGTTTACAGGAATAGAACTATGTAGACCCTTTGGGAATGAAGTCCTAACAGCCTGAGACAGACCTACATGATTTTTTTGTTTGCCCTGATTAGTTTTAGTCTTACCTTGGTCAAATCTTCCCTAACTATGCTCATATTCCTTCCTTTGTTTTTTTTATTTATTTTTCTTTCATAATATACAATGAGTCAATACACCCAGTTTCTCTATCTTATTTTTCCTTTTAGTAGTTAGTATTTCTTAATTCTATTTTCTTATGTTTACTATGTACTGCTGCTCTGCTTCCTTGTCTCTCTCTGTTAATAGACATTTCTCTCATAAGGTGATATCTTATTCAAAGGGTACATAAGTATAGAATCCTGAACATAATTAGCTGTTAGTCTAGGACCAAGAAAATGGAAATATATGTTAGGAGTAATGGCAGAAATTGGGTACTGAGATCATAAGATTTCAGTTGGAAATAGATAAGCTCCAGAAAAAAAGCAATTAATCCTGAGGTCATTTGTGTGATATTTTGGCTCAAATCTTTCTTCTCCTGCCTATGCTCTGGAAATTTAGTAAGACAGAATTAAAAAATAATGGGCTAGTATCTTAAAGGCCATATTGAATCTATTCAGTGGCTATCACTTATGGCTCATCCAGGTGCACAGTGGAAAAAAACAAGTGGAACAAAAATTAATGAAAATGAAAAGGTAGTTTCAGACAGCAGTCATGTGTTGAAACAGGCAGGAATTTTTAAGGAGTTTATCACCATTATAGAGAAGGTCCATGCTATGGAATGGAAGCTTATCAAGGTGCCCTAAGTATAAGTAAGACTCTGGCCACAGAAACCTTCAATTTAGGGAAGGTGTGAGCAAAGTGATTCATAGTCTCAGGAAGCTACTTCTTTTTTTTGTTTGTTTTTGTTTTTGGAGACAGGGTTTCTCTGTGGTTATGGAGCCTGTCCTGGAACTAGCTCTTGTAAACCAGGCTGGTATCGAACTCACAGAGATCTGCCTTCCTCTGCCTCCCAAGTGCTGGGATTAAAGGCATGCGCCACCACCGACTGGCAGGAAGCTACTTCTTTCAAAACCTTCTGCACCTGTGGTCCAAGCTTGTTAGTGTCCTTCACAAATAAGAAATCACACTTTTCAGCATCACCCCATGTGTTGCTCTTGGAAACAAGAAAGAATCAAAATTTAAGATCACGAATTTTTAGTTTATGGTTACAGTTTATCATTGTTGCAGGCATCTATGTTAGGCAGAGTCAGAAGCCCAGTGAGGAGACAGTGAGAGTTCATTGCATGGAGCTCTGAGGATTGAAGCCTGGCGTTGTTGGTTGTTTCTTTTACTCTTTTCTCTTTTGAGGGCCTGAACACAGTTATTAAATAAATCATACACACGGAGGCTTTTTTTTTTTTTATAAACATCTGACCATGGCTTGCTTTGGCTTCTTTCAAGGCAGGTTTTTTTTTTTTTTTAAGATTTATTTATTTATTATATATACTATATTCTGCACCAGATCTCATTACAGATGGTTGTGAGCCACCATGTGGTTGCTGGGAATTGAACTCAGGACCTTCAGAAGAACAGGCAGTGCTCCTAACCTCTGAGCCATCTCTCCAGCCTTCAAGGCAGGTTGTTTTTAACTCAATTGTTCTCTCTATCTTTTCACTCTGGCCTTCATCTTTCTCTATTCTGTATTCTCTTCTTTATTTCTACTCCATGGCTTCTGTGTAGCTAGGTGAATGTCTCTCGTTGTCCTCCCCTTTTCTTGCCTCTTCTCTTTTTCCTCCCAGAGTTGTCCTCCCATTTATTCTTTTTTGGCAGCCAGCCCTCCCTATGCTTTCTTGCCATTCTATTGGTCATTCAACTCTTTTTCATTTAAGATAGGCAAAATATCACAACTTCACAGAGCTAAACCAATGCAGCATAAAAGACTACAGCACTTCTTTGCATCATTTAATCAAAAGTTCTACAGCATAAACAAGTATAACACAATTAAAAATGCTATTTTGCAACACACTGGGTTGCATTTTGAGCCCAAACATGTTAAGATACCTAAGTTATGACACTACTTCCATGGAGACCTAGCTGCTCATAGTGAGTGGAAGTAACCAAAGAGAGAAATGCATGAGAAGTCGCAAGGACAGGGCCGTTTAAGCTATTTGAAACTGAAGCCATGCATCTGACAAGGGAGCTACAGGATTTGATGTTTATCCTGCTCAGCTTCAGTCTTGCCTTGGTCCAGTCTTCCCTCACTGTGTCTCCATCTTTCTCTCCTGGAATGTTAATGGGATTTTGTGCCACTGTATGTTGGGAGTATGTAACTTGCTCTCAGAATGTAGAAGATGTTACAGTCTCTGAATTTATAAAATGTTACTGTCAACAGATTGTCTTCGGTGCCAGAGGAGTCTTTGTACTTTTAGATAGTAGCAGATGTGGATCATTGCATGAGAATCATTGCAGAGACTGAATACACTTTTTCATTGTTGACTATGAACCAATAGTGACCGGGGTCAGAGTGTACTTCACTGAATGAACAACCTCCCAGAGAAGATCATGTACTTGAACAAGTTTCTCTCCTTGGTGGCCTTTCTTTCAATTTCCTATGAACATTTAGTAGAAAAGGCCTTTCTAGATGAAATTCCTCAGTGTATGTGATGAGTAACAATATCCTTAACTAATTTTCTGACCTTTATATCTACTGTGTTGTGGTTGATATTAATCAGTCAGCTTCCCACTCATACTGAAATGCTTTTACCATCATTATAGGGCTGATCTGTAAAATCACATAAAATATAGAAGAAACAGTTGCTGTTCAGTGCTAAGGAATTTGATAGCCTGCAGTTTTAGTTGTTTGGTTTGCTTGTCTGAGTAACCTTTGCTGTGTGGCTCCAAATTCCTGAAAGTAAAGGGAGGGGGGCTTCATTCATTGATATAGGTATGAATAATTTGCATTGGTATGGATTTTACAGTCAATTTTGTTATATGTATATGTATTTCTGATCTTGATTAAGGTATTGTGATTGTGTAGTTCATTAAAAAATGTAATGTATAATTAAGAAATGTAGGTTGTTGATAGATAATCATAAATAATAGTCAAGCTTGTAGTCATGTTAGTTAGATTTTCTAGATATATAGAGATATATTTCAGTTAGATAGACATTCTTCATATCTTTCAAAGACTGCAGAATATGGCATTTAATGTTTTAGTAACTTAGGACTTTTCATGACAATGAGACATATCTGCTCCTGGAGGCACCAATCTTCGAGAGGAAGATGGGCATCGAAGAGGATCCTTATGGAGTTTGATAGCCATTTGGGCAAGAAACTGCTCTTGCCTGGACTGTTGCATAAAATGGACACAGAGAACCCGCAGAGAGAGGACTGCTGAACTTGCCTAAAGGTGAGACGGTCTTTTGGGGTTCATGACTCATAAAAGAGTCTGCGAGACATTCTGCAGGACACAGCAGATAGGGACTTAACTGTCTTTGAAATTGCCTGCTTGATGAAAATGTCTGCTGGATACTATGGGCCTGAAGGCTGAAGATGGATGCCCCAACAGTACAAAAGAACTTTGGGTGACTGTACAGGCAGCGAGATATCTCTGTCATTTCTAGAGTTTTCTTATTTCTTGTTTACTTAGGTAGTATTATATCCTTCTGGAGTCTTTGATGGAGTTGAAGAATGGATAGGTAGTTATAATTTTCCATTGTTATGATAGAAGATAAAATAGATACAAATATTGTAACTGTGATTCTTGCTTAATAACTGTTTTGCTATATGTAATTTTACTATGTTAAAGTTAAAGCCTTTCTTTTTGTTTAAACAGAAAAAGGGGAAGTGATGTGGGGGTGTCATATATCAATCTTTTGATTTCATTGGTTAAGCAATAAAGAAACTGCTTGGATGGCCCTCATAGGTTAAAACATAGGTAGGCGGAGTAAATAGAACAGAAGGCTGGGAGAAAGAAGCTAAGTCAGGAGTCGCCATGATTCTCCCACTCCAGACAGATGCAGGTTAAGATCATTCCTGGTAAGCCAGCTCGTGGGCTACACAGGTTATAAGAAATGGGCTAGTCCAGGTGCGAGAGTTAGCTGAGAAAAGGCTAGATATAATGGGCCAAGTGGTGTTTAAAAGAATACAGTTTCCCTGTAATTATTTTGAGTAAAGCTAGCAGTGGGGGCGGCTGGGTGCCGGGGACACAGCCCGCCACTCCAACTACAACAATTCATGGCTTTTTGTTTTGATGTTATTGGGTGATGACCCTGGAATGTAGGCTCTTTACATGTCAAGCATATGTTGCTGTGCTCAGCTTCATACATATCTTGAATTTTCAATTTGACAGAGGGTTTCATTCCGATCCCCAGGATGCCATGTATTCATGACATTAATACTGCCTGAGCATTCTGAGTCATTGAAATGCAGGTGCATGAATGTTTTCCTGCTTGTTATGCTTGCTTTTAATTTTTTTACTTAATATGACTATTTTATGTGTCTGCATGGATATGCACCATATGGATACCTGGTCATCAGAATGATCAAAGCATCTCAGAATCCCGAATTTGAAATAATAAATAGTTGCAATCCCCATATAAGTACTGGAGTTTGTGACCAGGAAGAGCTCAGTAGTACTCAACCATATTTCCAGACCTGTGCTAATTAGTTGTGTCCAATATTTATATTGCTAATGTTTTCATCTGTCCATTTGTAATTATTTTAAAAATGTAGCTCCTTTTCATAAAATGTTATTGGTATTACAGATTAAAATAAGACACTTCTGATGTCTGGAATATGAATACAGAACTGGAGTGAATGCATAATTCTTTGTAGGAGCTTCAGTAAACATCTCTAAATTCTTTATATCTGATTTTTATTCACTGATTTTTGCAATGGAGACAGGGTCTTAATGTGTACTTCCACCTGTCCTGGACATGATTCCATAGACTTGGCTGGCATTCAACTCAGAGACAAATATACATACCTCTGCTTTCTGAGTCCTGTGCTTAAAGGCCATGAGTCAATATAGCCAGTTTGTCCACTGTATTTTTCTTTTTTGTAATTAGTATTTTTCCATACAATTTTCTCATGTATACTATATCCTGTTGATCTGTTTCCTTAGCTCTCCCTAGTAATAGACAGTTCTTTTGTAAGGTGGTATCCCATTCAAAGTGTATAGAAATGACAGAGGTGACTCTCCTATTCAATTTCCTTCTAAAGTGACTGTCTCATGGAATAAGAGTGGGGAATTTTATGACTATACTGTCAAAGAAGTATACATTTACAATGTTGTCACCATCATACTTCCTATTAAACACATGAATGAAATATTTTAGAGGACAGTGACCTATGATGATGTGCATATCAACTTCACTAAGGAAGAGTGGGATTTGCTGGATCCTTCCCAGAAGAATCTCTACAAAGATGTGATGCTGGAGACCTACAGGAACCTCACTACTATAGGTAAAAATGAATTTCCTTCATGTTTCAAAATAAGGGGACAACTTTTTCTTGGTTAATCATGTTCTTTTGTAAATTGATTTAGAAAGAATAAGAATGAGTTGAATAAAGCAGTCATAGTTCTAAGGTTCTCTTAAGATAACAGCTTAAATATTACACAATTTTCAATAATATACATTTTCTGGTATTATGTTTTAGGATGCATTTGGGATGACCATAATAGTGAAGAACATTGTCAATGTTCTAGAAGACATGAAAGGTAATTTTCATGTGCAAATCTGATAACAATGTGCCTCTGATAAAATTGTCATGTGTCCTGTAAGTTTTAAATAGGAGCAACAGTGTAAATAAGCACAACTTTAAGTGCACTGATGGTTATTAATTTTTCATGAATCCATATATCATATATGTGAATTGTATTTGAATGACATTCTCTTAAGAAAGGAGTCAAGAAAGCGATGCCTAAAACAGATATCACCTTTTGAAGCATAACAACATGAGAACTTTGTTGTAGATCTGCAAATACATTTCTAGCTTGCTACTCATAATACAAAAGGTATACACACTGAAGAGATAATAAGTATATCTGCAAAACTTCCTACTAAAACCAATAGCCCATAGTAAATCTTGTATTACTCATACACTTCTTGTGACCGTGCTAAGTTTAGTCAGAGGAACAGTTAGAGTCGAGTCAAGTTGTTGTGGAGAAACCTTGATATCTATACCACAAATCTGTGAGGAACAGCAAGTCAAACCCTGAGAATTCAATGTGGAAATCTTCTATTTGTTATTCTTCTTTACTAAGTATACCCTATGTTACTCTAGATACAAGCGTATGAACATAGGGATATAGTGAGTTGTAGCATACCTCTCTCTAAAAACAATTAGATGATAAGACATAGCCCCCATGCAGAGTATACTTGTTGAATTTTATTCCACTATGCAAGTAATCAGTTTTCCACCATCATTTTTAATACATGAACAAACGCACACTGCAAAAAATCCCTATGAGTTCTAGCACTGTGTAAATACTTCCTGGTGTCCTCGTTCACATAGCAAATGCATTATGATTCACAGTATAGGAGAATTCATGTATGTTAAAGCTCTGAGTTTATCCAGTTCTCTTCACATATGTATAAAATATCATATAGAAAAAAGTTTCTGCGAAGGTGAAAAGGTAAGCCATAAAAGAAAGGAATTTATCATTGGAGATATCTTCAAAGTTGCAAAACAGTGCCTAATTAAAGACTAACACATGAGTTTAGACACAGTTTTTAAAACTTAGCATCTGATTCCTTTTTACAATTGGAACATATTATAAAATTAATTCATACAAATGTTTAGGCACAACTAGTTGACTGTGGTAAAGCTTTTACATGTGCCAATTATCCTTGCAGGATTAAAAGAATTCAAACTGGAGAGAAACTTTCAGTATATCTTCAGTGTGGTAAACCCTTGACATATGACAGTCACCTTAAATGGAATGAAAGAACAAAGACTGGAGAGAAACCCTATGAATGTAATCAGTGTGGTAAGGTCTCTTCAGGTCACAGTAATCTACAAAAGCATAAAAGGACACGTACTAGAGAAAAACCCTATGGATGTTATCAGTGTGATAAGGCTTTTGATTGTCACAGTGATCTTCAAAGGCATGAAAGAACACACACTGGAGAGAAACCTTATGAATGTAATCAGTGTGGAAAGGCCTTTGCACAGCAAAGTGGTCTTCAAAAGCATCAAAGAACACATACTGGAGAGAAACCCTATAAATGTAATGAGTGTGGGAAGGCCTTTGCAGCTCACAGTAATCTTCAAAGTCATAAAAGGACACATACTGGGGAGAAACCCTATAAATGTAATGAGTGTGGGAAGGCCTTTGCAGTCCACCGTACTCTTCAATTGCATCAAAGAACACATACTGGAGAGAAACCCTATGAATGTAATCAGTGTGGGAAGGCCTTTGCACAGCACAGTGGTCTTCAAAGTCATAAAAGAACACATACTGGAGAGAAGCCTTATGGATGTAATCAGTGTGGAAAGGCCTTTGCAGAGCTGAGTGGTCTACAAAATCATAAAAGAACACATACCGGAGAGAAGCCCTATGAATGTAATGAGTGTGGTAAGGCCTTTGCAGTGCACCGTACTCTTCAATTGCATCAAAGAAGACACACTGGAGAGAAGCCCTATGAATGTAATCAGTGTGGGAAGGCCTTTGCACAGCACAGTGGTCTTCAAAGTCATAAAAAAACACATATTGGAGAGAAACCTTATGAATATAATCAATGTGGTAAGGCCTTTGCAGAGTGCTTTGCAATTGCATAAAAGATCACACTGGAAAGAAACCCTATGAATGTAATCAGTGTGGTAAGGTCTTTGCAGCTCACAGTAATCTTAAGAGGCTTACAAGATCTCACTCTAGGTAGAAACCCTATGAATGTAATCAGAGTGATAAGACCTTTCCTGGCCATTGTATTCATCAAGTGCATAAAACATACTGGAGAGAAACCCTATTATCATAATCAGTGTGGTAAGGCCTTTGCACATCACTGTCATTTTCAAAGGCATAAAATAACACACAGTAGAGAGAAACCCTTTGATTTTATTCAGTGTGCTAAGACCTTTGCAGATCACAGTAATATTTACAGGCATACAAAAACACATGCTGGTGAGAAACAGTACGAATGAAATCAGTGTGATAAAGCCTTTTCATGTCTTATTCATCTTCAAATGTACAAAAGTACATATTCAGGAAAGAAACTGTGAGTATAATTTGTGTGGTAAATCCTTTGTCACAATAATCTCCAACTACATGAAATAAACCCTTCTGGAGAGAAACTATGAATTTAATGAGTGTAGTTTTCAAAATCATGAGAAAAATCATATTGTAGTGAAACTCTTAAATTAATTCAGTGTGCTAAAGTTTTCTACTTTATACTGGAGTAAAACTTTTTGGTAATCAGTCTGATAATGCTTTTTCATATTACAGTAGTCTTTGGGTACCTGAAGAAGAAATTGAGGGTTTATTCTAAATTATTTTTTTAAATTTATTTATTATGTATACAATATTCTGTCTGTGTGTATGGCCAGAAGAGGGCACCAGACCCCATTACAGATGGTTGTGAGCCACCATGTGGTTGCTGGGAATTGAACTCAGGACCTTTGGAAGAGCAGGCAATGCTCTTAACCTCTGAGCCATCTCTCCAGCCCTCTAAATTATTTTTTAAGACATTAAGCCAATACACTTAAAGTCAGTTAATCAACATTTATTCTGTAGAGAAAAATTGATAGTGTCAATGATCTGTTCAAGCATTATGATACCTCCTTATTTTTTTTGCACCAGCAAACTGATGGCCAAAACCTAATTTATGAATATATGAAGTCTTATGGGTAGGAGAAAGGTCCTTTCAAAGAAACATACCCTGGTCCTGAAATGAAATCCAAAGGAAACACTTTGCCGGGCTGTGGTGGCGCACGCCTTTAATCCCAGCACTCGGGAGGCAGAGGCAGGCAGATCTCTGTGAGTTCGAGGCCAGTCTGGTCTACAAGAGCTCGTGCCAGGACAGGCTCCAAAGCTACAGAGAAACCCTGTCTCGAAAAACTAAAAAAAAAAACAAAGGAAAGGAAACATACTTTGGCCCTGAATCTAGAGCTAGTTAAAGAAACATCATGCCAGGTGATGGTGGCGCATGTCTTTAATCCCAGCACTCGGGAGGCAGAGGCAGGCAGATCTCTGTGAGTTCCAGACCAGCCTGGTCTACAGAGCTAGTTCCAGTACAGGCTTCAAAGCCACAGAGAAACCCTGTCTCGGAAAAAAAAAAAAAAAAAGAAAGAAACAACATCACCCCCAAAACAGAGCCAAATGTTAAAAATAGGAAATATACTTTGAATCTTAAACCAGAGTCAAAGAAACACACTCTACTCTTGTCCAACTGAACACAAAACCAATCCCAGAGCTCAAAATCTAGTGCTGGAAATATTTTAAAGTCTATTTATATCAGTTTGGAGTCTGAAATAGGCACAAACTCATAAAGAAGAAATCCCTATTCATGAAAACAGTTTGTTAATGAATTTAGATTTCACAGTTGTCTTTAGATTCAAGAATAATTGTTTCTCTTCATAGCCTTAAAGTAAGCAAATTATGTACCATGTTTACTCCAGACTGGTGGAGGAGATCATGGCAGTGTGGTTTCTATTTTGAAACATGAGATAGTCACTAAAGTGTGCTCTGTTTGTGGCAAATCCATTTAGTGAAGTTTATTTTGTAGTCCTTATATTCCTTCTGTGACTTTTGTTCAGCTTCTGTTGTGCCTGTACCTAGTGATAGGTATTTTTCTGCTGTAACGTATATAATGGAGCCCCCATCATATAATTGTCCCATTGGTTATTGAAATGTCAGACCATGTTTGATCATACTTTTCAAGTAAGGGTGGTGGTTAGTTGCTCCTAGTTGAGTCTCATCTTTTCAAAAATTTCCTTGAGATTTGTTGTTTGTTATTTGTCTTAGCTTGGATGTCAGCAATGATTTAGGTATACATTTGAACTCATGATGCTTATGTGTTTTCCTCTTGAGTACAACAAATCCAAGGGTAGGTGATGAACTCCCAATGTGTGCTGTTTCTTCAAGAGATTTAACAATGTTAATGTTAAAAAGACTGATAAAAGAAATTATAAGAAACATTAAATATCTCATGTATGTATTCAAAGAAATATTTTCATTTATCTGATATAGATGTAGTAAAGTATGATAGTCAGCCATCAACTGTGTATCTAATACCAAAGTTTGATGTTCTATAGGGATTTAGGTTAGTTTTATTGTCTTGCACAAAACAGTCTTTTTCCACTGATCCATCTCACTGGTGCTCAACTTCAACTTGAAGAAATATTACAACAGTAAAATTTGTTCATTTTGATGACTAGACATTTATAACAGTTTCTCAGAACCAAAATTATATGCCAGAGAATTGTCTCATTTAGACAAATAAATAAATAGGGAATAGAGATTGAGGAAGACCTTTCATATCAACATTTGGCCTTCAGACACAAATGCTACACAGCACTTGGTGGGCCAGTCTTGAGATTACACAAAATTGTGTCAAAAACTAAACCAAAACCACACAGTGACAACAACAACAAAACAGAAGTTGTGAAGGGCTAAGAAGACAGGTAAGCTAGTCTTGTGAGCTTAAGGATCTCAATTTGAGCCCCAAAATTCATTTTGAGAAGAAAAAGAAAAAAAGGTATGGTCACAAGCAATGGGACTGGGACATGTAGACAAATGGGTACCTTGTCTTGTTAGTTAGCTAGACTAGTGTTTTTGAAAAGTTACAGAGCAATCAGAGACTCTATCTCAAAAGAAATAAAATAAAACTTGGAGAACTGACACCAGAGGTTGGCTTCTATCTTACACACACACACAACCATGAACTGCCAGGTTCTCTGGCAGGAAGAGCAGTAGCAGAGGCAGGCCTGCCCAGTTCTCCCTGGGACTGAGCAGAATGGTGAGTATCAGATGTTCCAGCCCTTCCCCCCTGGCCTCCAGGGAGAAACACACCCACTGGTTAGGATCAAGGGACAAGATGGATAAGCTTTTGTGCCCCATGATCTTTTTTTTAATTTTTGTTAATTTTTTTTTTCAATTTTTATTTTTAAGTTTGCGTCTGATTTCCCTAGAATCTGGTTTCTGGAATAAGTTATGCTTCTGGTTTATGAGACTTTGGGGGTCTGTCCCCATATTTGCATGACCCCCCTGGACCCAACATTTTGGTGGTTTGTATGAGGATGTTCAAACCTCTTTCTAAGGGGACATCCCAGTTTCCGGTTTTTGGCGAACTTTATTATTCTGTTTTTGCTCATTGGTAAGTTTCTGGGTCTGGTGACTGGTGTCTGGACAGTCTGGATGCTCAATTAGATATAGTGGACATGCTTTTTTAGAAAAAACATTTATTTATTAATTATGTATACAATATTCTGTCTATGTGTATGCCTGCAGGCCAGAAGAGGGCACCAGACCCCATTACAGATGGTTGTGAGCCACCGTGTGGTTGCTGGGAATTGAACTCAGGACTTTTGGAAGAGCAGGCAATGCTCTTAACCTCTGAGCCATCTCTCCAGCCCCTGTGGACATGCTTTTAACCTCAGAGCTGAAGGAAAATGTGGGATGGTTTCATTTCTCCTCTGGTTAGAACTGGAACGGGATGACATGGCCCAACATGCAGCATTCCCTCTTCTGAGTCTGCTGGCTTCTTGTCTTCCCATTTTATTTTCTTGTTATTCTATTTGTTGTCAGTCTTCTCGTTGTGATCATGTGTGAAGTAATTTTCATTATGGGAAAAGCTTCTTCCAAACCTCAAGCTCCCCTGGACCTTGTCCTTTCTCATTTTCAGGATTTCAAGGAGGCCACTGCAGTCTCTGTTGCCCCTGCGAAGCTGGAGCTACTAAAGAAAAACCTTTTACTTTCTTGCAGAGAAACACTCCCTCCCCTCCTCCTGCCCCCAACTTGCTACTTAGGTGCTGAGCCCACTTCACCTGTGTTTAGGGAAGCCACGGGTGGTGGGTGGAGGGAGAAGGTATCTCCTGCTCTCTTTCTCTCTCTCTCTCTCTCTCTCTCTCTCTCTCTCTCTCTCTGCACTTTGGGACTTCCTGATGGGGATGGCAGCTCTCACCTGTTTTATGTCCTCTTTCAAGTAGTGATCTGTATAACTGGAAACTTCAGACTCCTTCCTTTACTGAGAAACCCCAAGTGCTAAATAAAATATCTCCTAGATACTGTCCTGTTTACACATTCCCAGATGTGGGGGTGGATTGCTCCCTAAATAGAAGAGATAGAATTCAGCAAAAATGCTATAAGCAGGTTCCAGTATGAGATGAGATAGTTGAACCACTAATGATGGGGCATTCATTAAGGAGGTGATCTTAGAGCACTTGGTAGACAGCCCACCAATCTGTCTAAGGCTCCTGAGAACCAAATGGCAGTCAACCCGGCTTTCATCAACCAAGCAGTCCCAGATAGTAAGAGGAAGCTTCAGCCACTTAAAAACTTGAAGGTAAAACTCAGACTAAATTGATTGCTTTAGCCACTAAGGTTTATAACAACAGAAAAACACCTAAGGATAAACAAGTTCAGGGACTGACAAAAGTCTTACTGGCAGATAAGAGCAGGAGACCCGATGGGCAGAGGGAACACAGACTGTCCCAAATAGCCAACAGGCAATAATGCCCACAAAGAAGAAACGGGACAAAAAGTCCTAAAATTGCCAAATCCAGAAGCCTGAAAGAGCTGAAAGGTTTGAAGCCTCCCCTTGAGCCTTGGGTAACCCTAAAAGTGGAGGGTTAATCTGTTGATTTCCTAGTGGACACAGTTGCTCACAATTCAGTGTTAAAAACTCTATTGGGGCCTCTGTCAGACAAAAAAATGTGGGTTCAAGGTATGGGATTAGGAAGAAAGAAATTCATGCATTCCTTTATAGTTACCCCTGAATGCCCTTACCCCCTCCTGGAAAGAGACTTATTGGCTAAAATGAAAGCCCAAATTTATTTCATTGGGAAAGGGGTGACGATCTCCCCATGGCCTGAAGTCTGTGCCTTATTTCTAGATCTGAAAGAATACAGGCTCTTCTAACAGGCACTCACTTTAGAGGCCTCTTCTCTAATGGCTAAACTCTAGTGCTCCATCCCAGGAGTGTGGAAACTAATTCACCTGGACTAGTGATTCAGGAGCCCCCAGTTGTAGTCACCTTAAAAGCCAATGCCCAAGAGATGAGGGTGAGACAGTTCCCCATGACCCCAGAGGCCAAGTTGAGCATTACTAAATATATCATTCAGTTCCTGGAGCATGGAATCCTAATGTCTTGCCAGTCTCCACAAAACACTCTGCTTCTGCCAGTTAAAAAGCTAGGGACCAGTGACTTTCAACCCATGCAAAATCTTAGGAAGATTAATTAACAGGTTAAAGATAATCATGTTACAATTCCCAACCCCTACACTCTCCTGAGCACCCTCTCCCAGGAGCTTCAAGTGTATTCAGTTCTAGATCTTAAAAATGCCTCTTCAGTTTAACTCTTGAATCCAAGAGTCAGCTGCCTTTTGCTTTCGAGTGACATCACCAAGACCAGGTGTTGTTCCTTTTGCAAACTACAGCTCCCAGCATTCCCCTGGACTGGAAGCCGCAAAGGCACAGGACACTTCTCCCAGATGCCCTTGCATCCCTCATTAAAAGACGGGGGTCGCCACGAGCCCCCTCTCTCTCCCCCCCTTCCTTTAGTCTCTGCACACCCATACCCTACGTGTTGTTACCCCTCCCCCATTAAAGTGCACCCACGTGGGACCGCCGTGTGTCTGTGTCTCCTTCCTAACCCCACACCGCCGTGTTTCTCGCGTAAGGTCTCCACTCTTGTCTGTCTAACCCCCGCAGACAAGAAAGGCAGAAACAAGAATAACACCAGGGCTTCAGTGGTAAGCTCACCTGGACTTGCCTGCCACAAGGATTCAAAAATTTCTCAACCATCTCTGATAAAGCCTTACAATGAGACTTAAAGGATTATCAGTCCCTATAGCTGGAGGTTCCTCTGAGCTTCAGGCCCTGTCAGATTCTATTCACTCACTTTTAGGATTTCAGGAATCTAGCAGTAGATTTTGCCAGCCTTCCCTGCCCCTCTCTGCCTCAGGAGTCCAGGCTACAGCAGGCTCCTGTCTGTGCCTGCACCTCTGGCAGCCAGGGAGAGGACCGCCCCTCCCCCACAGGTACTGTGGTCAGTCTCGAACCAAATACCCAGGAGGAGCCAGGAGGACAGAGGCAAGCAGAGATGACTGCAAGGCCAGGTGCCGAGGATGGCCACTGTCAGTCACTTCTGGAAGATAATTGGTTTAGGTCTCACAAAATGACACCTGTTCCAAAGCAGCAGAGCAGGAAAGACCGGAGCAGTGGAGCTACAGGAGCAGACCCACCAGGAAAGTGCAACTGGCCTGCAGCCCCTCCCCCACCTAAAATTCAGCTGGAAATAGTAAAAAAAAGTTTTGTCTGTTTTAAATGCATAAGCATGGCCACTAACTGCTTATTTCCAAATTTATAAGTTAGCCATGCTCAGTGTGTCCTGGCTGCAGCCCTGACTGACTCCCTAAACTCAATATTTACCTCTAAATATTCTGGTTATTGAGTCTGATATATAATTGCTTTTCTTTACCTTCTCAGGAGACAGTCTCAATGGGGTATAAACTTGTTCTGCTATTACGCAAAGAATGATTATTGTTGAGTCCACAGGGACATGCAAACATGGGGACAGACCTGAAGCAAACTTTATTCCAGAAACTAGATGCCAGGAAAACCAGAAGCAAACATTAAAAAAAAACCACAGGGCACAGAAGCTTATCAGCCAGCTGAGGCCAGAGGCAGAGATGGTGTTTGTTAGGAGGTGGCAAAAGGCAGATTTCTGAACCCATATTTTTATAGCAGGGTCACCAAGCATTAGGTCTGAACAAAGGAATTTTTGTGATCTAGCCCTGACCAGTGGATCACTGGAGACACTAAGGTGGGGAGTAGGTTCTAACATCAATAGGTAACTAGGCAGCTATCATGAAATGTTTCAGAGGAGACTACAGTGAAAGTCACTAATTTCAAGAAAACAGATGTCTTGGGCTGGAGAGATGGCTCAGAGGTTAAGAGCATTGCCTGCTCTTCCAAAGGTCCTGAGTTCAATTCCCAGCAACCACATGGTGACTCACAACCATCTATAATGAGATCTGGTGCCCTCTTCTGGCATGCAGGCAGGCATGGAAGGAATGTTGTATACATAATAAATAAATAAATATAAAAAAAAAAGAAAACAGATGTCTTTAGCAATTAGTTAGAAAAAGGGACTGCTAATAATATCAGAGGGTTGATAAATTAGAATAATTAGTTCTTAGGTGGGGAACTTAAAGGATAGCAGAAAGTTTCTCACACTATCTCAAGGTAAATCTCAGATAGAGATTGCCTTTCTTTAAAATCTTCATGAGACGAGTTCATTAGTCAAGCCAGTGTCTGCACTTAATCCACCGTCTCCCCTGGTGTTTTCAGGCAGTGTATACTGAAGCCCCATGCCTTCCCTTTGATGGAGCCAGTTTCCAATAACAGAGACAGTGCCTAAGAGTATATCTCTGTCTCCTGTTTGGGCCCTTGCGGGTCCAACACAGATTCCCTAACTGGACTGGAACGGAGTCGTGAGGAAAAATCAGACGCAGCTTACATGGTCTTCATGGAAGGGCAAGATCTCTCTCCAAAGATCTCTCTTTGTTATCCAAACACCTTACATATCACCACATCATTTGAGCAGGAAAACACATTAGGCTGTCTCCTAGGCAATCAGGTGCATGGGCTCTTAGTCAGGTCCCGCTTCTACCTGTAAACTAGCAGTCAGCTAGGCCCTGAATTAGCATCTCTATAAGACATCCTCCAAATTACAAAGAAAGGAAGCACCAAACCTCTTAACTCTTATGTCATCAGCTTCAGCCAACGTCTCTTCTCAGGTAATCTACATTCTAACAAAAGAAGCTAGGAGCAGCACATCCTGGCTATTGTTAGGCAGAGACAGCTCAGAGTTACCAGGCTAATGGCTCTTGTGCCATACCGAAATATGGACCTACAGTCTCCTAAAGGTTAACTCAGTTCATATCTGTCCTTTATCAGGGATGGCCAGGAAACTACTCTCAGTTTGCAGAGTGAAGCTCTTGTAAATAGAGCTATGGGTTGTAAACTGAAATAGTCCACTGTTAATAGTTAATCCTCAAGCTGCTAGAAAGCTGCTGAACGTCTGTTCTCATTCTTCTAGACTTACAACTTTGTGTTTCTTTATTTCTACATTCTTATTTTTAGAATCTACGTTTTTATATTCTTATTCTTGGACTCTTCTGTTATCCCAATTTCTTTACTAAACTCATCATCTGTGATGAAAAGGTTTTTTCTTGATGCAAAAAGAGCTTCAATTCAACATCATTATTCTTGACTAAATCTGACAGGAATAGAAAGTCATAGTTTTATAAAAGCAGCTAACATGTTATAGACAGTTAAAGAAATACAAGCTAAGAGTCAACTTATAAATGACAAGTTGTTGGTCATAGTCATGCTAAGTACTGATATGATTAATTGCAGACAAAAACCTTACCTAGTCCCCTGTGTGCTTAGGACAAATAGCTGTTGGCAAGGATTGTCTGCTTAGATATAGCAATGGACAGACAGTCCTCAAATGCTCAGAGTTCTGCAGAAAAAAATGTCATTCAAATGTTTTACTAAAAAGTGTTTTGTAATAAAGGACATGCCAGTTCCAGACTGCTCCTCTATTTCCTCCAAAGAAGACAGATAGGTACAAAAGATCTACTCAAAACTGGCTCAAATATGGCAGCACTAGCCACTGAGCAAACCTGCTTTTCACCTCAACTACTGCAAAGACTCTCTTCTGAAGGTGGAGAAAATGGGACACTCGAAATTGACTATCTTGAATTGCTTAAGGCAAAATATAGGCTGGTCCTCCCATGAATCCTTACTCCACAGAAACCTATGGGACCTTGCCAGCCTGAAGATGGATGTTGCCCTATCACCTGCCCTCAATGACCATGGAGGACCCCGGGGTAGCTGTCTAAGCAGCCAGCAAGTAAGTCTCTACTGTTTTTTTTTTTAATTTATTTATTTGCTATGCATACGCGACATTCTGCCTCCATGTATGCCTGCAGGCCCGAAGGGGGCGCCAAATCTCATTACAGATGGTTGTGAGCCACCATGTGGTTGCTGGGAATTGAACTCAGGACCTCTGGAAGAGCAGCCAGTGCTCTTAACCACTGAGCCATATCTCCAGCCCCTCTACTGTTTTTTTAAGTAGATACCTAAGTAAAATTTATTCCTCTCAGAACTCTGATGCTGTTTTATGATTAATAGCTTTGCCAGCTTAGAAGCAGCAACCAAGGCTTCAGCTGCCTTCTCAGTTCTAAGATTCAGGTCACAGGTCTCGCTCTCTTTGAACCAATACAAAGTCTAGACACAGCTTATCTTGCTACCAGACTCAAAGAGCAAGATAGAGTAAGAGAGACAGAGAGAAAGAGAGATAGGGAGAAAGACAGAGAGACACAGAGAAGAGACAGAAAAACAGAGAGAGAAAAAGACATACATGTGCATAGAGAGAAACTCACAAAAAAGATTTCAGTATAATTTCTTACCATTCCTTTATTTAAAGGAATTTTACAGGGACTGCTCTCAGTGGTCAGTGCCCTATACATGCTAGTAAAGTAAATAAAAGTTGTTTAATGATACAAAGTTTAAGATAGGAGGATCTAGGGGCTGGAGAGATGGCTCAGAGGTTAAGAGCATTGCCTGCTCTTCCAAAGGTCCTGAGTTCAATTCCCAGCAACCACATGGTGGCTCACAACCTGGTCTGGTGCCCTCTTCTGGCCTGCGGGCATACACACAGAAAGAATATTGTATAAATAATAAATAAATAAATAAATAAATATAAAAAAAGATAGGAGGATCTAAAAGAGTTTGAGGGTCTTAGAAAGTGTTTTAAGATATGTAAAAGAAACTGACTTAATTTATGTAAATAAAATAGTTTCAGGGTACAAAAAGTGATTTGAGATGTGTAAATGCAAGTTCTAAAAGTCTGAGGATAAAAAGGCTTAAATGTTGATTAAAAAAATTCATTAGAGCCGGGCGGTGGTGGCACACGCCTGTAATCCCAGCACTTGGGAGACAGAGACAGGCGGATCTCTGTGAGTTTGAGGCCAGCCTGGTCTACCAAGGGAGTTCCAGGACAGGCTCCAAAGCTACAGAGAAACCCTGTCTCCAAAAACAAAAACAAAAAAAAAATTCATTAGAGATATTTTTTAAAAGCATGTTTCAAATTTCTCTCATGCTCCAAAATTTCACAGTCTTAACATTAATTGGCAAAATTCTGATTAGCTATTAATCGAGCTCTGCAGAGTATTCAAAGATGCTTTTCATTGTACAGAAAAACAACGTCACAGCTTTCTAGTTAAAAAATTTTAACATTTTCGGACTGGAGAGATGGCTCAGTGGTTAAGAGCATTGCCTGCTCTTCCAACGGTCCTGAGTTCAATTCCCAGCAACCACATGGTGGCTCAGAACCATCTGTAATGAGGTCTGGTGCCCTCTTCTGGCCTGCAGACATACACACAGATAGAATATTGTATGCATAAAAAATAAATAAATATTTTTAAAAAAATTTTTTTTAACATTTTCAACCAGATTCATATCTGGCATGAGTATACTGCCGTTTTTGCAATGTAAATATCAGTACAGATTATAAACAGGGAAATGTTAATATGTCTAAAACTTATATCTTTTCATCACTTAAAAATTCATGCAAGCTTCAGAGTACTGAAGAAGTCCTGAAACTTAAATCCACTTCTCACAAATCAAAAGGACTCCAGATAAGTACAACCTAAAATTCCCGCTCCAAAGCCACAGAGAAACCCTGTCTCGAAAAACAAACAAACAAACAAAAAAAACAACAACCTAAAATTCCCTACCTATCTGTTCCTAAAGATGTTTCTCTCCCTCTCCGGTCTTAAGACTTTGCTACTTCCCTAAAAGTTTCCATTGTAATTTTTCCTTTAAAGTTTTAAAATTTAATGCTTCTGTCTGGTCTTCATCTGTCTAGCAGGGTTTCACTTGGCTGACAGACACTTCCAAGCATCCACTGTTGACTACAATCTCATGAGCCCTGGAATTGCTAAAAGCTGACATGGACTGATCCAATTGACAAGAATGCGGCTTGTCTCCAGCTGGGTCAGACCAGACTTTCCTGTTTAGTGCCCATCATTCCCACCTTACCTTTGAGTGGCCTTCCAGCATTCCTGGTCCCTGGCCATCTATGCCCCATTTCAGCTTGAAGCAGCTACAGAAAAAGAATATATCATCCCTGTCCCTAGACTGAGCTACAGAAAGGCCAAGTCAAAAATAAATCAAAATCTTTAATCAAAAATAAATCAAAGATTTAATTCACATTGCAAATCCAAAGGAGGAAATAAAGAGCCTGAGAATAAGAATATGAAAATGATTATTCCAAAAATAAGAATGTAGAAATAAAGAAATAGAAAGTTGTAAGTCTAGGAGAATGAGAACAGATTGTCAGCAGCTTTCTCAGCAGCTTGAGGATTAACTATTAATTAAATTAAAAGTGGACTATTTCACTTTACAACCCACAGCTCTATTTACAAGGCTAAAGCTTCTTTCTCTCTGTAAACTGAGAGTGGTGTCCTGGCCATCCTTGATAGATGACAGATTTGAACTGAGTTAACCTTTAGGAGACAGAAATACATTACCTCTGGTTTAGGCACTGTCCCTTTTATGGGAAACTGGCATCATCAAAGGGAAGGCATGGGGCTTCAGTATACAAAGCCAAAATACCAGGAGAGACCTTGGGACTAAGTACAGACACTAGTTTGACTAATAAGTTCGGGTAACGGAGGTTGTAAAGAAAGACGATCTATATCTATGATTTACCTTGAAATAGTGTGAGAAACTTTCTGCTATCTTCTAAGTTCCCAGCCTAAGAACCAATTATTATTATTATTTTGGGGGGGCGGGGTTCAAGACAGGGTTTCTCTGTAGCTTTGGTGCCTGTCCTGGAACTAGCTCTTGTAGACCAGGCTGACCTCAAACTCCCAGAGATCTGCCTGCCTCTGCCTCCCGAGTGCTGGGATTAAAGGCGTGCTTCTTTAAATGATGCAAACACGTGTTGCAGTTTTTGATTAGAGTTAACCTGGGGTCAAGAGGCTGCAGCAGTAAGCAGCTGACAGGAAGTTGGAGGGAGAAACTAAGTGTAGGGAGAGTTCTTAACTGGGGGTTGACTAGAAGGGCATCACTTTTTGGTGAAATGCAAGTAATGAAAAGACATTAGCAACTTGCTATTTCAACCTCTTTGAAAAAGCAGTACTCCACTTCAACTTTTAAATCCCAAGGTCCATAGAAGGATAGAGATTTAGATATCTAGTCTCTTAGTGACCTTCATAGCATACCCTATGTTATATATCTCCAGGAGTGGGAGGCCAGAACCCGGGGGAACAGAATTCCTTCATTGCTACAGCCCGTGACTTAACCAAACAAATTTTAATATAAGACATAGACTCTTTAGGCTAGGTTAACTATTGAAACATTCAGCAGATGTTTCTTGTTTGGTGTTTATCAAGCTGGTTGTAATTCTAATTTTATGTTTATTTTACGTCTTCTTTTCCCTGGATAATACTTGATATTTGTTCTTATTGTAGATAGTCTTGTATTAGGTCCTCTTGGCTTCTGGATTCTGTTCTAGTTGCCAGCACACACAGAAGACTGTGGATCACTACTCTTTCTGTGAGCTTCTCCCCAAATAAATAAAACTTTGTTATAGTCCATTCCTGGCTATTGTGGAACTCTTTTTTATGACCACATGTTTGAGAATACACTGATCATAGTCTCAGACCTGCTTGATTCAAGTGCCTCCAAGGCAGTAAAAAGACCTATATCTATCTATAGGCAGAGAGAAAAACAGATAAATATTTTGACTTGAATTCATGATAAGAGATATATCATGGCATAGTATACAAAGTTATAATTACTACTGTCTTATTTACAGCTGTATTTTAATATCAAAATTGTGACTAGTGTCTTTATTGTAAAAAGCAAGGAAGAGAAGAGAAAATCCTGAAAAAATGCTTTTGGGGAATCTCATGCCTTTCCAAGTAAGCAGCCCTTTTTATTTTACTTTTTTTTTTTTTTTTTTTTTTGGTTTTTTGAGACAGGGTTTCGCTGTGGTTTTGGAGAGCCTGTCCTGGAACTAGCTCTTGTAGACCAGGCTGGTCTCGAACTCACAGAGTTTCGCCTGCCTCTGCAAGCAGCCTTTTTTAAAGTTAGGTAGATGGAGGGAGGGATCAAAGGCTATCCAGCAACACTGGAAGGAGATAACTCATTTTTCAGTGTAGGCAGTCAGGACAAGTAAAAGACCAAACCTGCCCCACAGCCTGTGGCATGCAAAGGGCAAAGATACAAGGCATAATCTTTTCAGTCCTCATCACATCTGCAGGACCCGCATGGGACAGGGCAAGGAACATGGAGTCTCAAGTGGGCAAGTCCCTCAGAGAGGCCCCTCAGCCTGACCCACCTTAGGATATTGTGCCTGCCAGTTTTTTTTTTTAATATTTATTTATTTATGTATGTATGTATGTATACAATATTCTGTCTGTGTGTATGTTTGCAGGCCAGAAGAGGGCACCAGACCCCACTACAGATGGTTGTGAGCCACCATGTGGCCGCTGGGAATTGAACTCAGGACCTTTGGAAGAGCAAGCAATGCTCTTAACCTCTGAGCCATCTCTCCAGCCCCTGCCTGCCAGTTTTGAACTCAGGGCTACCCCACCAGCTCCCACAATCTTCAGAACAGCTAGCTTGTCTCCAAACACACAAATATTCTTCTGCCATTGCATCAGTAAGTCTGTTGTTAGGATTTCATCTGGGATGCTATTTTAAATGGCATTTAAAGGTTAAAGTGCTTATTACACGACAATAATAATATTCACATTCATTGAAAAATTACCATGTGCCAGGCTCTGCACTAACAGCTTTACTGTAATGTACTGGAAGCAAAGACCTATATTATGACAGAACCGGCTGCCTTCTGAGACCAGCTAAGTGGTCTTGTGGCATGTCTATCCGTCTCGGTCTCTCACCCACCTCTTGGCTCCCTGCCTGGGATTTGTTCCCTGCCTGGAACTGGATCCCTTCGAGGCCTGTTGTGGTCTCAGGACCTGCTGCCCACTGGGGGACCTGTGGCATGGTCTCATGGCCAGCTTCCAACTGCCACCACGGGGGGGACCTGCAGCATTTTATTTTAACCATTACATTAGTGTCGTCGGGCTTGGTAGGCACTCCCACACCTCTCCCCAGGTAAGGATCTAGAGCCGGGTATTTTTTTACAACAGCCAGGAGGACCTTACATGAGCATGTTCAGACTCCCTAAGTAAAATGCCCATGCTTCCTTTGGTGAGGGAAAACACTGCTTTGAAAATAATTCTCATCTACTTCATGCCTCCTGCAGGCAATAATTTTTTTCTCATTTCTTCTGTCTTGGCTGTTGAGATGTCTATTTTTGGGAGTCACACTGACTACCTCTGGGATTAACTACTACACAAAGACTTGATTTAACTAAGAGAGATTTTACTTAAAGGTTTTTTTTTTTTTTTTTTTTTTTTTTTTGGTTTTTCGAGACAGGGTTTCTCTGTGGTTTTGGAGCCTGTCCTGGAACTAGCTCTTGTAGACCAGGCTGGCCTCGAACTCACAGCGATCCGCCTGCCTCTGCCTCCCGAGTGCTGGGATTAAAGGCGTGCGCCACCACCGCCCGGCTACTTAAAGGTTTTGAAATGGGAAAATCCTTTATTAATTTGGATAATTTGAGATGATAGGACCCAACTTTAGCTTCTTGGTTTCAATGCACACTTTTAACAACAACTCAATAGTCAGAGGCGGTGGGATTTTCTGAGTTTGAGACCAGTCTGACCTACAGAATGAGTTCCATGACTACACAGATAAATCTTGTCTTTAAATTACCAAAAAAAAAAAAAAGTCTAAATCAAACAAAGACTGTGATGGAACTTTAACCTTCTCACCTGGTAGCAGCTGTCACATATAAAGTATATAGAAGAAGAAAAGTCTTTTTTTGCCTCTTTGCTCTAGCTCTGGCTACCAAGTTCATTCTTTTTTTTTTTTTTTTTTTTTTTGGTTTTTGGTTTTTCAAGACAAGGTTTCTCTGGTTTTAGGCTGGTCTTGAACTCACAGAGATCCGCCTGCCTCTGCCTCCCAAGTGCTGGGATTAAAGGCGTGCGCCACCACTGCCTGGCCCCAAGTTCATTCCTTTACTAGCATTAGAGACTACTTCTTTGAAATTTTGGTGACTTCTTAAAACCAGCAGGAGACATGTTCAAGCCTCATGGGCTGAACAACTACTGGATTCTTCACTTGGCCTTTGGCAAAAGGCTGAGAAGCAATCTACTGGAGTCTTCAATTCCCCTTGGTAGGCAGATACTTTTAGATGTCTTGGACCACGGCTTGTCAGAAATTCTAATAAGCCCACTTTTAATATAAATGGTTAGATTCATTCTACCTGTCCTGTTCATGTAGAGAATCTTGAATACTGCAGTTGTATATTTTATTCGCCTCACCATGGAGGGAGACGTGCTGGCTGACAATAGTGCTCATGAAGACATTCTCTACATATTCACATTTCCATGAACACTACTCTTTTTATTATTATTCATTTTCCTGGAGTTTGCTTTGAATTCCAGGAATAAAACTTGTAAAGCACTGATTCGTCATCCAGCCTTCTGATGAGGGCTATCATCTTGTTTGAGATCTGCTTCCTGCTTTTCTCTTCTGGGTTGTGTGAAATCCCTGCAAAAACAATGTAAAAAGTACCTTCAGTTCATCTGACCTCAGCATGAAGCCACAGAACAAACATCTCCTTTTGTGACCTTAAAACTCTCTTTAGCTGTTACTATTCTGTGCCCGCTTCCCCGTGTGGGACAGGGAATCACTGCACCCAACCAAGCAGAGTGCACAGCACAGGCTAGCTAGCCAAGTTGTATCCTGGAGGTAAAGGGGAAAGTTCCTATGGGGTGCTAGAAGTCCACAGTGTCTGCTTCTGTAGCCAGGGGCAAGTGCTATTGAAATGCATATCTTGGCCGACCTAGAAAAGATCATTCCCTGGGGTGGAGGAAACAGTGTGGAACCACAATGCTGTGTTTTTAAGCACACGACAGTCCTATGGGAGGTGATCTTGTCACTCAGACCTCACTATCCAATCAGGCTCTCCAGGTGACCTGTCAGTTAGAAGTGGTGCAGGGCTCTTCCGGGCACCTTCAGACTTGCAGAGGCGCTGGTGGCAGCGGTTTTCTGTGCTGCTGTGAAGTTACTGCTGCAGGGAGATGATGAACTGAGAGCTTTGGCGATCTGGGGAACCACAACAAGGTGAGCGGCGGAATGCTGTCTCCAGCTGGGGAGGAGCAGAAGGTGAGACACGGGAGACAGCATGGTGCGTCCTCCCGGGATCTGTGATGGGAAGCTGCCGCAAGATTCCCTGTGTTCCATGCGGTCCTTGTTAATTTGTAGACCTAGGGACCAAACTCTGAATAACTTTGTGCTGTGGGCTTAATCTGCTTAGAGAATTGGGAGCATGTTGCTGTGTGTACAGACATCTTTCTTTCAACTTCAATATGCCAAACTCGAAGAGGCTTAGTATTTTAAGTATCTTCTCCATATCAAGCACTTTGCATTTAACCTTACATATAATCTCCATTTATATTTAACTATGTGGTTATCAAGGCATCTCACTTCTAAGCCACAATGTAGAAGAGGAGAATTGCTGATATAAAGGATTTTCCAATGCCTTGGAAATAGTTCAGTCTCACAAAGTAGAATTAGCTGAGGGAGGACTGCCTCTAAATCACCCAGAAGATAAATGTGTTTTAATCAGGGCTGTTAGAGATTAGGATGCTAGGGCACACTTTGTTCAACTGGATTGTCCAGATATTTGGCTCCAAACCATTACAAAGAAGCCACCACTGATTTAAAACCAGACACCAGGCACATCCCCATATCAAAAAACAACCTCTATCAAGCTTTTCAAGGAGGCATTACAGGTTCCCAACCAACCTTAAGGCCTGACAGGTCTTAAAATTCCAATTTTCTTCTTGAGAAAAGAAAGCACAGTTCTTCTAGATGGGCAATATGATACTAGGAAACATATATTTGAAATGTGAAGCATTGTTGTGTGAAGGAGTAACCTGATTAATCAAGGGTTTCATTTAGCACCTCAGGCAGGGAGGAGGGACGTTGTTGGGAGACCTAGAGACAGCCTTGGGCCTAAGTCTTATGAGTTTCCCTAAGGACCTGATGTATTGATAATAAAACAGCTCCTTCTCTAAAACCAGAAATATGGTTTGGAGAACTGTAATGGTCTGGTGCCAAGGTCTTTGTTGCTTCAGATCCTACAAACCCAACTCTTCCCACCATATAAAACTATGGTTATCAGTCCCAAGGCCACACTGCACTTAGTAAAGTTCTTGAGATACCCTGTGTTTTCCCTGTGTAGAACTGTTTGACTAGCCCCCTCCTAAATTTGTTTAATAGTTTCTACTGACTTCTTATAAATCTTCCATTCCCCCCTGGAAGTATACATGATGCTAGTTTTCTTCTTTTTTCTTCTTTTTTTATTTTAATTTTAATCTTTTAAAACAATATTTCTCTGTAGGACTGTCCTGACTATCCTGGAACTCACTCTGTAGACCAGGCTATCTTTGAACTCACAGAGATCACTTGACTCTGCCTCCTGAGTACTGAGACTAAAGGCATGGGCCACCACCAGCAAGATGTTATTTTTTCTTAGGAAGCTTACTATGCATCTGCAAGACCTTCCCACCCTAGCTTTTTATCTTTTTTATCTTTTACTTTTCCTATCTTTCTCATCCCCTGTGATCTTCACCTCAGGACCCTGTCACTGAAGCATGACCTGCTGATTCCGGTTATCAGTTGCCTGTTTCTATTTCAATTGTTCAAAGTGTAACCTAGAGCCTAAACCTAAAGGAGGCTTAAGGACAACAGCAAATTTGGAATCTGTCTAGCTGGCTCCTCTTTGAGCTCTAGCCAGAGGTTGATGTCTACCATCATTAAAGAGGTTTTTCTTTATTAATCTCGTAGGTGTGTAAAGTCATTTCCCAATGGAAAGGCATATTAGTTCTAGAACAGCTGCATTTCCACCCTGTTAGGAAAATAGTTTCTGAGACAAGTGCTCTTATGTTGACTCAGGTGGCCTTGTTCTCTTGCTATCCAGGGCAATGACCTTGCTGTCTTCTACACTACAATTTCAAAATTCTTTTAAAAATGACTGTACCATAGTTTATTTTTTTTTTGTTTGTTTGTTCGTTTGTTTTTTCGAGACAGGGTTTCTCTGTGGCTTTTTGGAGCCTGTCCTGGAACTAGCTCTGTAGACCAGGCTAGTCTCGAACTCACAGAGATCCGCCTGACTCTGCCTCCCGAGTGCTGGGATTAAAGGCGTGCGCCACCATTGCCCGGCCTGTACCATAGTTTTAAAAATTATGCATTTGAGTCATGTAGATGACTATCCAATGCACACACAGGAAAAGGATGTACATCTGGAGCTTTCTTTCTGCCTTCAGACCACAATAGGAGGAATAGTTTATTGTGTACACTGCAGGGGAAACAGCGTAGGCAATCAGCTGTTGTCACCATGATGAAAAAGGGCCCGATTGTAGTAGGGGGAGTAAATTTGTAATTTCCCAGCATGTTTTATTTTTATTAATGTCATGTGAGTGAACAAAGACCAGATTGTGTGGGTGTATAGATTGGGAACTTTATCTTGAGCCAATGAACATTGAATTTGCAATTAGGCAACAATCCTTTGCAAATATGGTTGATCTTGCCTGCCCCAGCTATGTAAGCTCAGAGATTTGAGAAATAGGCCATTGACTAACTCTATGTGATGGATTGATGTTGCCCATATTGATATGTTGGCTGCTAAGATCTGTAACCTCTCTCTTATTAATGGCATCTACTTTCTTATAGAATGGCCTACTCTTTTTCAAAGTCAATATAGAAAGGTTTATTTAATCTTAAAAGTGCAGTATTTTTATCATTTTATAAATTCTTTTTGGTATCATTTTCAAATACTTTTTAAGTGTATTGCTGCTGTTATCTCTATTTGTTCTCCAATGTTTCAAAGTCATTAATAGTTGCATTTTATTTCTTTTTTTTTTTTTTTTTTTTTTTGGTTTTTCGAGACAGGGTTTCTCTGTGGCTTTGGAGTCTGTCCTGGAACTAGCTCTGTAGACCAGGCTGGTCTCGAACTCACAGAGATCCGCCTGCTTCTGCCTCCCGAGTGCTGGGATTAAAGGCGTGCGCCACCATCGCCCGGCTGCATTTTATTTCTTTCAAGTGATGTTGATTGTTCTTTTCTGTGTAGAGCAATGTCTCCTATCGTTTAACATTTTAAACACCTAATCCTGCCTCTGCTGCCCAATCATGGGAAGACGGTTCTGTAACTCCTTCCAGGTTTGGCCATGGCAAGTCAGTGAGAAAGTCAAATAGAGCAGTTAATGAGTGTCTGCTAATTTTCCTGCTAATTTAGAAGCAGAGGGACCTGTGTAAGGGTGGAGCTCATTGACCAACTTGAGGCTGGTGGAGACATAGTGTAGAAAAGGAGAGGCTGGACTGAGGGTGAAAACTTTCCCCCTTCATAAGTAGTTGAGATTAGCTATGTGGAATCAGGTAGTGAACTGTAGATGCTCTATGAATGTCCTGATTGACCATTGTTTGCAGTCCACAGACCAGGGCAATCAAGAATCTGTGAAAGGGGCTGACCTTATTTTGAAACCTAATTGCTATATTTACAGAAGTTCATCTAAAATAGAAGATCTGGGTAAAAGGTTGTGGCCCTGCTTAACACGACTGTTACTTATCTGCATAAAGATGTTCATGTTTAGAGAAAATATATGAGACATCTTTATTGTGCTCTAATACAAATCCCTAGTCTCTGGAGCGCATGGCCGTAAAGTCTGTTTCAACTTTTCAAAATTATTTTTAAGATCAAAATTGCATCATATTCTCATTCTTTTTGCTGCCTCCAAGCCCTAACAGGATTCTGATTATTGTCTAATTCCTGGTCTGCTTTTTTTAACAGTTACAAAGTAACAACAGTTACACAGTAACAGAAGTTACTTTATGAAAATATGCAGGATTTCACAGTTCTAAACCAATGGGATGTCTGCACTGGAAAGTGAGTGTGTAATGGAATGTACACACAAAGGACCCTGTGCTTTGGATGAGGAACAGGATGTGCTCTAGGAGAGTGGAATAATGTGTACTAAATACAAACTTTCTAAGGTAGTGCCCTCTCTGCCTAGCTGGAAGGGCAGAAATAGAAGGACTATGCTGTCTGAGTCATTTGATCTCTGATCCTCCAGTAGAGGAGCTGCTAATATTGTGATTCCCAGCTGAGGAGTCCTAGTCAATAAGGGATTCTGGGAAGCATTAGCAATTAGGAGTACTAGTGGCAGACAGATTGTGAGTTCTTTCCATGATTCTCTTCTGTCTCTGCTGTAGAGAGTGGTAAGGAAGACCACAAGCTATCCCATAGTGACTGGTGGGTGTTCAGAGCAGGTCTGTTGAACTGTCATTTCTGCTGTGAATTGGAAGGACCATGAGCAAGACTGTAGTTTTGTTGGTCTATGTGGTTCATGTTGGCAGTGACCCTTGTTAGCTGAGCCTCCTAGTTTATGGATTTACTGGGTGGGGGGGGGGGGGAAGCCTCTACAGCCCTGAAATGGAAGGAAATGATGCTGGTTGTATCTCTGTCCAGAGTATACACATGGGCACTGTTCTGCTGTGCAGTGGGAAGAGAGATTAGAAAACTGAAGGTCATCATTCCAGAAGTACTGGATATTGCCTTCCAATTTCGGGTTTGTGTTATAAAGATTACAAATAGTTTAGGAACTGGCAGAGCAATGCATGATTAGAATGTCTTTAACCTGGTGCTTCCACTAGCTGCAATGGTGTGATCCAGTGAAGTTTACTTCCAGGACGCAAAAGGAGTTTCTGATGTGCAGAGATTTCTCAGGTGTGCATTGTATTAGAAAGGTTGTATGGCACAATCCACATATTCTGCCTGATTCTATGTAACAGGAAGCAGATTTTAATTTATGTTTCTAAGTTGTTTTAGCATTGGTCATCAGTGGGACTGCATTTACTTTAAACTAGAAGAAAGCCCAAAGGTCTGAAAAGCTATTGAAAGAGATCTCCATTTGCAAAAAGAAAATCTATCTCATGAGGCTTCTGTCTTTGAAAGACATATCAGTAATGGAGGGTCAGAAACAAGAGTTTAAGGGTCACTTTGAGATATCTTTGTGAAAGTTGTGAAGTTTGTGTTTATTTAATTTCTGTACAAATATATTCAAAGGCAGCTGGGTAACATTGGTCAAGATGACACTTTTCCTTACCGAAGTTTTCTTTCATCTTTTGATTAAAAGTTGCCTATATTTTCCTCTTTTGTTTTTGGCTTTTTCTCTTCAACATCTTTATTTTTTCACAAACATTGTACACATTCTTGATTGATGGATCTTTGTAGAAAATATACAAAGTATATTATGTGAATCTTTATACTATTTTTTCTGTGATCTACAACTGAAATCTAATTATATTATTCATTTTCTTGAAAAAGACGGACCTTCACTAATTTTATTCAGAAAATTTCTTACATCATCAGTTCCTTAAATTTGGGTTTTTGGGAAGTTTTGTAGAGAGACTGTTCTGTTCATCTTAGATGCTTGCCTCTCCATTTTCTGAAATAACTGAGTGCAGTGTTTCAGTGGATGGCATCTTCACATTTGAGTCTTTGCTACTTAAGTGTTGATATGATTAATATATAATCCCAATGAGCATTCTGTGTGTTTCCACTGGGAAATGTAACTGTGTGCTTAACCTTTTTCTTATAAATTGTTGGGCAAAGTGATTGGATTGTATTCATTTAATGGTGCAAATTTACCTTACAGACCATCTTAGTTCATGAATCATGTTCCCAAAGATCAATTTTTTACTTCTTTATTTATTTATATTTTGTTTTCCTTGTTTTTATTAATCTGAGAAAGACTTGGCTTATTTGATAAAAGGTTTTATGTGTCTTGACAGGTGGCTCAGCACTTATTCTCTTTTTGGATCACCAGAGTTCAAAACTCCATTCAAGTTGGGAGGTTAATAAATCTCTAATATTCCCAATCCAGGGGATCTGACAATCTCTTTTTTTGTATATTGCATGAATACATATGTAAGGCATTTTGTCTTGTTCACAAACATACTCAAAAAAACATCAATAACATTGTTTTCAAAAGTTTTTGTGACTTATAAAGCAGTCAGAGTAAAGCAAGTTACTTGATATGCCCATTGATTCTTTAAAAATCTGTTCTCTTGAGCTGGAGAGATGGCTGAGAGGTTAAGAGCATTGCCTGCTCTTCCAAAGGTCCTGAGTTCAATTCCCAGCAACCACATGGTGGCTCACAACCATCTGTAATGAGGTCTGGTGCCCTCTTCTGGCCTGCAGACATACACGCAGACAATATTGTATACATAATAAATAAATAAAATTAAAAAAAAACATTTAAAAAAATCTGTTCTCTTGAAATTTCTTTTAAAAAGTTTTCAGTTCCTCACTGTGATGCAGACTTAGCGGCAATCACCAATTGTAAGAAATGAAATGGTGTCTAAGTGATCTTAACAGATATCATTTTCTTTATCATAAAAGAAAATGATACTTTATACTTCTTATAAAGATATAAAACGTCTGATTGCTCTCAATAAATAGGCATAACCTTACCTTGCTGTGGCTTCTCCAGTCCAAGTCTGGCTTTATTCCTTGTGGCCCTATTAGGTGATCTTGGCATAATAAGTATTTGCTGGTGCTTAGAAGACTTTATAAAAAATATCATTTGTATGATATTTTGGACTCAATCCTATGTGAAATTTTTCATGTCCCAAGAATAAAAGCAATAGGTAGTTATAGATGGCAATTCAGTGGTGAAAAAAACATTGATTTTCAAGGACCATTAAAGGAAGGCACTTGCTGTGCATTTAAAGCCTAGGAAGGTGACCTAAGTCTAAGTTTCTATCCAACAATGCCCTTAATTTATGGAAGGAGTATGCAACTTAATTCCTTGTCTCAGCAGCAACATCATACAAAAACACCTGTAAGGTTAGTCCAACCTTGGCAGTGTCCCTCAAACCTTGGCAGCATATCACCTATATTTCAGCGATTCTGGAAATAAGAGAGAGGCAAAATATAAAGGTCATGGATCCTTCTTCCGTGGTCAGTTCATCTCAATTGTAGCCATGTATGATTGGGAGATTCAGAGCCCTAATTAAAAGACTATGAGAGTTCATTGCATTAAGTGTTGGAGATGAAGGTGAGTTACATTTGAGACCACAGGATGTTGAAATTTCCAAGCTATGAGACAGCTGTCATGGAGGCCTGCATATGAGGAATGGAAGTAGCAATAGAGCAAGATTATGAGAAATTGCAGGGTGTTGTATAATAATTTGACCTTATTTTGATAATAAACTTTGTTTGTAGTCAGAGATCAGAGCTAGCCATTAGCTGAATAAAAATATCATAGAGGCTTTGAGGACTGTGATCTGATAAGAGACAGGAAGTAGACAGGTGGGGCTGGGAGATCTTTCTCTCTTTACATGGAGGAGGTCGGAGTCACTGGTGGTGCTCCGCTGCTTCTCCGATCTCTCAGGTTCATACCCCCATATCTGACTCCTGATTTTTATTGATGAAGATTAATTAGATTAACACTTCATCAGGCATCTTAAATATATTACTCAGTTAACAGAAAGGGGTATTTAAGACTCCCCCCCCCCCATGGGATATAGGTTACAGAATAGATTATTGTTGAAATATGGAGCGGCAGGGCTGCGTCCCCAGCACCCGGCCGCTAAAGCTTTACCCGAAATAATTACACGGAAACTGTATTCTTTTAAACACCGCTTGGCCCATTTCTATCTAGCCTCTTCTAGGCTAGCTCTCGCACCTGGACTAAACCATTTCTAATAATCTGCTGTAGCCCACGAGCTGGCTTACCAGGAATGATCTTAACCTGCATCTGTCTGGAGTGGGAAAATCATGGCGACACTCTGACTCAGCTTTTTTCTCCCAGCCTTTTGTTCTGTTTACTCCACCCACCTAAGATTATTAACTTTAAAAATTTTTAAATTCTATTGAAAAGGAAACAACAGCTCTAGGGAGACATTAGGTAATAAAATAAACGCTGCTAAATTAAAATCAACCTATTTTCTTTAAAGATATGTTGACTTCAGAATAAACGCCAAGATATGTGTTAAATTGGGAAATAAACTTATAGAGACCATTAAAATTTTTAAAGATTAGATTCAAGCAAAAAGATCTCTTGATTAAAAGAGACAATAGTTCATCAGAGAGCATTACCATTCAATCTAAACTAATTCATAAGACTAACACATGTTTTTCTTTTGAGTAAATATAATTGCCAAAAATAGACATCCATAAAGTTAGGGTTGAGGCAGAGTTTTGTTTTGTCTTTACAAAAGCAAGAAAACATCCAACTAAGGAATCTAAAAACCACTGGACAACAGAGACTTATAAAAAAAAAAAACCACTTCATCAGATTAAAATGTGCCCCTCAAAAGGAATAAATTGACCCAACAATCACTTATTATAATTATGCTTATAGTCATGTTAGGTATGTTTTCAATGTGAAACAAAAAGACATTTTGTTTCCTTTTTTGTTTGTTTTTTTAGGACAGATTCCTCTGAGTTGCTCTGGCTTTTCTGGAACTCACTTTGTAGAACAGGCTGGCCTCTAACTCAATGAGATATACCTGCCTCTGTGGTAACAGTGCTGGGATTGAAGGCCTGCACCACCACAGCCTGGCAAAGATTTATTTTAAATGGACAGGTGGTGTTTTTTCATTTTAATTTTTTTTTGCTTTACACTTCCTGTTTACTTAGGTAATACTATTCCTTCTGAGTTCTCTAATGGAGTTAAAGGCTCAATCATTGTAATTCTGCATATTTCTAAACTGAAAAAAAGAACTCAAAAATGTATAAAATATCTAAGTATAAGAGACATAAAAACATTTAAGGTTGCTAATACAAGTTAGGATAAAAAGTAATTTAGGTACAACACCTTGGATTGACTAAGATAGGACAAATGATAAAACATTTCCTCTAGATTTACGAAATGCAAATGGATTGAACATTATTAATATAATTCTTCCCTGTATATATTATATATAGTTATTGTATGTAGTGTGTGTAATTTTACTATGCTAGTTAAAACCTTCATGTTTTAATTAGACAAAAGGGGGACATGTGTGATATTTTGATGATATTCTGATAATAAAGCTTGCTTGGAGTCAGGGAAGAGCTAATCACTAACTAACCAAAAGTTACATAGAGGTTTGGAGGACTCTGGACAGATAGGAGTCAGGATTCCTAAGGCAGGCCTGGGAGGCTAGTAGCACCCTACTTGCATGGAGAAACTGAAGACATAGTAGTCACTGGAGGCTGGTCAACTGGTTCTCTGATCTTTCAGTTTCTTACCCTGCTCTCGGACTCCTGATTCCTTATTGTTAAATGTCAATTAGATTAATGCTTCAGCAGGGATAGAACTTTCTAAGCCCTTTGGAAATAAAGCCCATATACCTGAGATAGAGCCACAGGATTTGTCGTTTGCCCTGCTGAATCTTCATCTTTCCTTGACCCAATCTTTCCTGAGTTTTCCTCATTCCTCTCTTCCATTTATCTTTTATTTATTCTTCTTTCATCTTGACTGCAGTGTTTCCTCCCACCATTGCCCTCTGTCCCAAGCTTCCCCCAAATCTCTCTTCTTTGTTTAACTTTAGAAAAGAGAAGGAAGGTCTCTCATACATAGCAACTGAAGATAGCATCTTAATTAGGGTTTCTGCTGTGATGAAACATCATGACCAAAAACCGGGATGAAGAGAAAAGAGTTTATTTGGGTTACAATTCTATATTGTTGTTCACTATTAAAGAATGGCACAGCTGGTACTCAAACACAGCAGGGTTCTAGAGGCAGGAGCTAAGGCAAATGCCATGGACGAGGCCTTCTCTCTTGCTTTCTTCACATGGGTACCTGGTCCTCAGAGTGATCACAGGAACTCAGAAATCCTGAACTTGGAATAATGAATAGTTGTGATCTCCATATAAGTACTGGAAATTTCTCTATTCAAGACCAGGATGAGCTCAGTACTACTCAGCCATCTCTGCTGCCTGTGCTGATTGTTTATGCCCAACATTTATATTGCTAATGTTTTCATCTGTCCATTTGTAATTGTTTTAAACATGAAGTTCTTTTTTGTAATGTTAGTTCCATGGGGGGTCATGCAATGACAGGGACAGACCACCAAAGTCTAATAAGCCAGAAGAAAACTTTATTCAAGAAACCAGAAATTAGAATCCAGAAATAAAAATAAATAAAAAATCTCCATGGGGCAATAAAAGCTTATCAGCTAGCTGAGACCACAGTCAGAGATGGCGTTTGTTAGGCTGTGGCAAAAGGCAGGTTTCTAAACCCATCTTTTCATAGTAGGGGCACCAAGCATTAGGTCTGAACAAAGAAATTTTTGCATTTCAAGGTAAAACTCAAATACAGATTGCCTTATTTTACAGTCTCTATTAACAGAGGTCTTTAGTTAAACTAGTAATTTATTGCCTTTCTTGGTACTTTTAGGCAGTGGTTATTGAAGCCCTGTGGTCTCCCCTTTTATGCTGCCAATTTCACAAGCAGTGATAATGCATAACTCAGCGGTCATATATCTATTTCCTAAAAGTTGACTCAGCTCATATCTGTAGGCTAGCTCTCAGTTTGCAGAGAGATGCTTTGGTCTTGTAAATAGAGCTATGGGTTGTAAAGCAAAGCAACCCATTGTTATTAGATAATCCTCAAGCTGCTGAGAAAGCTGCTGACAGCCTGCTCTCATTCTCCTAGGCTTACAACTTTATATTTCTTTATTTCTACATTCTTATTTTTGGAATCTACATTTTTGTACTCTTATTCTTAGACTCTTCATTTCCACCTTTGATTTGTAACTAGAATCAAATCTCTGATTTATTTTTGATTAATGTCTCTGACTTGGCCTTTTTTGTCAGCCTGGTCTGGTGACAGGGAAAATATATTCTTTCTGCAGCTGCTTCAAGCTGAAACAAGGCATAAAATGTTAGGGACCAGGAAGGCTAGAAGGGCAGTCAAAGGGAAACAGGGAATGATGGGCACAAAACAGGAAGGTCTGATTTGACCCAGCTGGAGACAAGCCGCGTTCTTGTCAACTGGATTAGTCCCTGTCAGCTTTTGGCAATTCCAGGGCTCATAGGTTGGAGTCAGCAGCTGATGCCTAGATGAGTCTGTCAACCAAGTGGAACCCTGCTAGGACATATAGACCAGAGACAAACATTAAAATTTAGGAATTTAAAGGGAAAATTACAATTGAAGCTTTTGGGAAAGGAGCTCAAAAACAGGAGAGGGAGAGAAACATGCTTAGGAACAGACAGGAAGGGACACTAGACCTCATTACAGATGGTTGTGAGCCACCATGTGGTTGCTGGGAATTGAACTCAGGACCTTTGGAAGAGCAGGCAATGCTCTTAACCTCTGAGCCATCTCTCTAGCCCCGCCCCCCTGAAACATTCTTGTTTTCATACTTTAACTCACCTTTTTTTGCACACTTTAAAACATTTTCTTAGATCCTTAAACTGTTTTAGATCCTCCTATCTTAAGCTTTGTATCATAAAACAACTTTTATTTACTTTACTAGTATGTACAGGGCACTGACCACTGAGAGCAGTCCCTGTAAAGTTTCTTTTTTAAAAATATTTATTTATTTATTATGTATACAATATTCTGTCTGTGCATATGCCTGCAGGCTAGAAGTGGGCACCAGACCCCATTACAGATGGTTGTGAGCTACCATGTGGTTGCTGGGAATTGAACTCAGGATCTTTGGAAGAGGAGGCAATGCTCTTAACCTCTGAGCCATCTCTCCAGCCCCCCCGTAAAGTTTCTTTAAACAAAGGAATGGTAAGAAGTTACACTGAAATCTGTTTTGTGAGTTTCTCTCTCTCTCTCTCTCTCTCTCTCTCTCTCTCTCTCTCTCTCTCTGTGTGTGTGTGTGTGTGTGTGTGTGTCTTTTTGTCTCTTTCTCTGTCTATCTCTCTGTGTGTCTCTTCCCATCTCTCTCTCTCTCTCTTTGAGTCTGGTAGCAAGATGAGCTGTGTCTAGACTTTGTATTGGTTCAAAGAGAGCGAGACCTGTGACCTGAATCTTAGAACTGAGAAGGCAGCTGAAGCCTTAGTTGCTGCTTCTAGGCTGGCAAAGCATCAAACAGCATCAGAGTTCTCAGAGGAATAAATTTCACCTGAGTTATTGATTCAAAAAAATGATACAGACTTGCTTTCTGTCTGCCTAGACAGCTACGCTGGGGTCCTCAATGGTTGTTGAGGGCAGGTGATAGGGCAACATCCATCATCAGGCTCACAAGGTACCAGAAGATTCCATAGGCTTCTGTGGAGTAAGGACTCATGGGAGGAACAGCCTACCTTTTGCCTTAGGCACTCGAGGCAGTCAATTTCCCAGTGTTCTGTTTTCTCCACCATCTGAAGAGAGTCTTTGCCGTAGTTGAGGTGAAAAGCAGGTTTGCTCAGTGGCTAGTGCTGCCACATTTGATCCAGTTTTGCGTAGATCTTCTGTGCCCTGTGTCTTCTGTGGAAGAAATAGAGAAGCTGTCTAGAGCTGGCATTATAAAAAAAAACCTTTCTAGTAAAATATTTAAATGCCATTTTCTACAGATCTCTAAGCATTTGAGGTCCATTAGTTATGTCTGAGCAGACAGACAACCCTTGGCACCAGTATTTGACCTAAGCACACAAGGGACTAACAAGGTTAGGCTTATCTCTGCAGTTAATCACATCAGTACTTAGGATGACTATGAGAAACAGCTTGTCATTTATAAGTTGACTCTTGTATTTCTTTTAAAAAATATTTATTTATTTATTATGCATACAATATTCTGTCTGTGTATATGTCTGCAAGCCAGAAGAGGGCACCAGACCCCATTACAGCTGGTTGTGAGCCACCATGTGAATACTGGGAATTGAACTCAGAACCTTTGGAAGAACAGGCAATGCTCTTAACCACTGAGCCATCTCTCTAGCCCCCGACTCTTGTATTTCTTAACAGTATGTAACGTGTTAGCAGTTGTTGTAAGACTCGGACTTTATATTACATTCCTGTCAGATTTACTCAAGAATAATGATTTTGAATTGAAGATTTTTAGTATCAAAATAAAACCCTTTAATCATATTTGATGAGTTCAGGAAAGAAATTAAGATAACCATTCTTTGGATAATAGAAGAACAAGTTTGTATCAAACTGAAACTGTCTCCTGAGAAGGTAAAGAAAAGCGATTATATATCAGACTCAGTAACCAGAACACTTAGAGGTAAATTTTAAGCTTCTTGGGCAGTCAGTAAAGGCTACAGCCAGTACACATTGAACATGGTTAACTCATAAATTTAGAAATAAACAGTTAGTGGCCATGGATTCCTGAGACAGACAGGGGCAGGGAAGGCTGGCAACATCTACTGTTAAATTCCTGAAATTTTAGAAGTGAGAGAATAGGACCCGAAAGGACCTAAGACCCAAAGGAACCTCCAGCTTCACATGAGCTGCAGAGACTACAGTGGCCTCCTCAAAATCCTGGAAATGAGAAAGGACAAGGCTCAAGGGGGCCTTAGGTTTGGAAGAAGCGTTTCCCATACATTTTTATATTCTTATTTTTGGACTCTTCAGTAAAATGTTATCGGTATTATACAGGAATACACATGACATGAATGCATAACTCTTTGTAGGAACTTCAGTAAAAACCTCTGAATTCTTTCTATATAATGTTTATTTCACTGATTTTTCTATTGGAGAAAGGGCCTTAATGTGTACTTCCACCTGTCCTGGACCTGATTCCATAGACTTGACTTGCATTCAACTCAGAGACAAATATATCCACCTGTGCTTTCTGAGTGCTGCGCTTAAAGGCGTGAGTCAATACACCTACTTTGTCCATTGTATTTTTTTTTTGTAAGTAGTATTTCTTCATAAAATTTTCTGATGTGCACTATGTACTGTTGATCAGTTTTCTTGTCTCTCTGTGTTAATTGACTGTTCTTTTGTAAGGTGATATCCCATTCAAAGGCCACAGAAATGACAAAAGTGACTCTCCTATTCCATTTCCTTCTAAAATGATTGTTTATATCATGGAATAAGAGTGGGGAACACCAGAATTATATGACTAAACTGTCAAAGAAGTATACATTTAAAATGTTGTCACCATCATACTTCCTATTAAACAAATGAATGAACTATTTTAGAGGACAGTGACCTATGATGATGTGCATATCAACTTCACTCAGGAAGAGTGGAATTTGCTGGATCCTTCCCAGAAGAATCTTTACAAAGATGTGATGCTGGAGACCTACAAGAACCTCACTACTATAGGTAAAGATACATTTCCTTCTTGTTTCAAAATAAGAGAACAACTTTTCCTTGTTTAATGATTTTCTTCTGTAATTTGATTTAAAAAGGAGGAGGAGGAGAAAAAAGCAGTCATTCTAAGGGTCCCTTAAGATAATAGGTTAAATATTGTGCAATTTTCAATAATATACATTTTCTGGTGTTATATTTTAGGATTCATTTTGGAAGATCATAATACTGAAGAACATTGTCAAAGTTTTAGAAGATTTGAAACGTAATTTTCATGTGCGAGCTGATAAAAACATGTCTCTGATAAAATTATAATGTGTCCTGAAACTTTTAAACAAAAGCAATGGTATAAATAAACACAACTTTAAGAGCTTTGATGAGTGTTAAATTCTCATGAATCCATATTTCATGTGATTGAAGGGCATTTGCATGACATTCTTTTAAAAAAAAGAAGTCAAGAAAACAATACCTAAACAGATATCACCATTTGAACCATAGCACCATGAGAGCTTTGTTGTAGATCTCCAAATCCATTTGTTTCTTGCTTCCCATAATACAGAATTTATACACACCGAAGAGAAGATAAGTATATCTGGAAATCTTTCTACAAAACCAATAGCCCATAGTAAATCTTGTATTACTCATATACTTCTTGTGACCATGCTAAGTTTAGTGAGAGAGCCAGTTAGAGTCAAGGGGCAGTTGTTGTGGAGAAATCAGAGTTCCTATACCACAAATCTGTGAGGAACAGCAAGTCAAATCCTAAGGATTCAATGGAGAAATCTTTTATTTGTTATTCTTCTTTACTATGTATACCATAATTATTCTTGATACATGCATATGAGCATGGGGATATAGAGAGATGCAGCATACTTCTAAGAACAATGAGATGAGCATTAGTCCCCATGTAGAATATACTTGTGGAATTTGATTCAAGTATACAAGAAATTGGTTTTCCACCATCATTGTTAATACATAAACAAACTAACAATGCAAAATAGCCCTATGAGTTCTAGAACTGTGCAAATACTTCTGGGTGTCCTAGTTCACATAGCAAATATAATATGATTCACAGGATAGGAAAATTTATGAATGCAATAAACTTGTTAAAGCTCTGAGTTTATCCACTCCTGTTCACATATGTGTAAAATATCATACAGAAAAAAATTCTGTCTAGGTAAAAAGGTAAGTCATGAAAGAAAGGAATTGACCATCGGAGGTATCTTCAAAGTTGCAAGACAACCTCTAATTAAAGAGCAAGACATGAGCTTAAACATAGTTATAAAAACTCAGTATCTGATTTATCTTTACAATTAGAATTTATTATAAAACTAATTCATACAAATGTGTAGATACAACAGTGTATTGAATGTGGTAAAGCTTTTAAGTGTGCCAATTATCCTTGCAGGACTGAAAGAATTCAAACTGGAGAGAATCGTTCCATATATATTCAATGTTGTAAACTTTTGGCATATGACAGTTACCTTAAATGGAATGAAAGAACACACACTGGAGAGAAGCCCTATGAATGTAATTAGTGTGGTAAGGCGTTTACACAGCACAGTTATCTTCGATTGCATAAAAGAACACACACTGGAGAGAAACCCTATGAATGTAATCAGTGTGGGAAGGCCTTTGCATATCGAAATAATCTTCAAATGCATAAAAGAACACATACTGGAGAAAAACCCTACAGATGTAATCAGTGTGGTAAGGCCTTTGCACAGAACATTGCTCTTCAAAAGCATAAAAGAACACATACTGGAGAAAAACCCTATGGATGTAATCAGTGTGGTAAGGCCTTTGCACAGCACAGTTGTCTTCAGTTGCATAAAAGAACACATACTGGAGAGAAGCCCTATGAATGTAATGAGTGTGGTAAGGCCTTTGCCTCTCACAGGAATCTTAAAAGGCATAAAGGAACACACACTAGAGAGAAACCCTATGGATGTAATCAGTGTGGGAAGGCCTGTGCAGCTCACAGGAATCTTCAAAGGCATAAAAGAACACATATTGGAGAGAAACAGAATGAATGAGATCAGTGTAATAAAGGCTTTTTGTGTTTTATCCATCGTCAAATGCATGAATGTACACATACCGGAGAGAAACCATGAATGGAATCTGTGTGGTCAATCCTTTGTCACAATAATCTCCAACTACATGAAATAAACCATCCTGGAGAGAAACTCTATGAATATCTTGAGTGTAGTCTTCAAAATCATAAGAAAAATCATACTGCAATGAAACTCTATAAATAAAATCAGTGTAACAATGTTTTGCACTTTATACAGGTGTTAAACTTTTTGTGTGTAATCAATTTGATAAAGCTTTTCCATATTATAATAGTATTTTGTTTCCTGAAGAAGAAACTGAGGGTTAAGCCAATACACTTACAATCAGTTAACCAATAGCATTTATTCTATAGAAAAAAAATGATAGTGTCAATAATCTCTTCAAGCATTATGATACCTCTTTATATTGATTGGACCAGCAAACTGATGGACAAAACCTAATCTACAAATTTATGAAGTCCTATGGGTAGGAGAAAGAGCCAGTCAAAGAAACACATCCTGGTTCTGAAATGAGATCCAAAGGAAAACACTTTGTACCTGAATCTAGAGCAAGTTAAAGAAACATCACCCTAAAAACAGAGCCAAAAAGTTAAATAGGGTCAGTGAAGAAAACATACTTTGGTTCTCAAACCAGAGCCAAAGAGACACACTCTACCCTTGTCCAACTGAGCACAAAACTAATCAATCCCAGAGCACAAATCCAGCCCATCTCTGAGCTTGTTCAAGATCAGGGATTAAAACCCAACCAATTTCTACCTTCATAATCTTTTTAAATGATTTCTGGTTCTAAGAAGCCCTATGTGAGTCATATGCTCATTCAGTAGTCAGCTGCGTTTGTCCTCCCTGGCACTCACATTCCTAGATTCTTTCATTCCAAATAAATCTCTTGATTGATTGAGATTTCTGTGAAGACCTCTTTTCACTGGAATGGATGAGAAGCTCCATAGTGGAGTTTAGTCGAGATACAACTGATACCTCTGCTCGGAAACTCACTTATCCCAGAAGAAAACAGAAGCAGTGGCTACCTTTTATGAGACACTCCCTTAGGGGAGTGGAGTAGACCATCAAAAGATATTTCTTCTGGGAAACTCTCTTAGAAGTGTCAGACATGGCACCTAAAGCAGGAGCTTAAGAACTCACATCCTTAATCTCCCACATGAAGCAGAGAGTGGGAACTGGAACCTGTGTATGGATGTAAATTCTCATAGGCTACTCTCAGTGACATATTCCCTTTATTAGGACAGCATGTCCTAAATCTTCCCAAATGATACCAGCACCTTTAACTCTTTCTTCAAGCTTAAATTTGCTTTCTCTTTACATGAACCAATTCATGATGAAGAAAATCTCTGTAAGTAGGCCATAAGATGCCTCAACTCCCCTTTTACAGTAATCAAAGCTTACAGGAGAAAATGTTCATGAGTTTGAATAAAAAGTTGTTTTAACTGTAATTATATGATATGCGTGTGTGTGTGTGTGTGTGTGTGTGTGTGTGTGTGTGTGTCTATGAATGTGTATTCTGTATCTTGAGATAATTAATACCTTGGATCTTCTTGTAGTTGGAATTACAGGAAGCTGTTAAAAATTTGATCTTCATTCTGGGAATGAACATTTCTTAGTCCCCTAGCCATGACTTCAGTGCTGTAAATACTTTAAAATCTATTTATATCACTTTGAAGTCTGAAATAGGAACAAACTCATAACAAAGAAATCCCTATTCACCAGAAGAATTTGTTAATGACTTTAGATATCGCAGTTCTCTTTTTTTAATGATGTATCTTTATATCATACATTCAATAAAATAATAATGGCAGTTATAGGCAACAGGATGAATATTAATTCTATAGGATATTATGTTTATACATAACTTGAGATGATTCTTTTTCTTCTTATTATTATTACAAATTTTCACCTCCTCCCCTCCTCCCATACTCCTCCCCCTCTCCACCTACCCCCTCCCCCTCCCTCTCCAGTCCAAAGAGCAGTCAGGGTTCCCTGCCCTGTGGGCAGTCCAAGGTCCTCCCTCCTCCATCCAGGTCTAGGAAAGTGAGCATCCAAACAAACCAGGCTCCCACAAAGCCCATCCATGCAGTAGAATCAAATCCCAGTGCCATTGTCCTTGGCTTCTCAGTCAGCCCTCCATGTCAGCCACATTCAGAGAGTCTGGTTTGATCACATGCTCCATCAGTCCCAGTCCAGCTGGCCTTGGTGGGCTCCCATTAGATCAGCCCCACCGTCACAGTGGGTGGGCGCACCCCTTGTGGTCCTGAATTCCTTGCTCATGTTCTCCCTCCTTCTGTTCCTCATTTGGACCTTGGGAGCTCAGTCCAGTGCTCCAATGTAGATCTCTGTCTCTATCTCCATCCATCTGCAGATGAAGGTTCTATGTACTTAGATTATAGCCATGTACCTTAGAGGTACCTTAGAGGTACATAGCTATAATCATAGCACATGGGAGTACAGGTGTGTCCGATCTCAGAAAGACCAGTGGCTGGTCTTGGATTGATTTCAACCAACATTTTTTTTTATCTTTACTCATATTAAGACAACTGTGATGACAAAATAAGCAATATAGAAATTCCATTAATATTCAGTCAATTGAATCATTTGACAACTGTCTAGAGAGTCTTTATATCCTTCCAATGCTAGGAGACAGAAGGAACAGTGGGACACCTTCACCTCCAGCTTTGTAATGACACATGTAGGACCTGGAGAGTTATTGCAGGAGTACTGCTCCTCTTGAGTACCCAAGTCTGATTTGTAGCACCACATCTGATTGGTCAGAACTCCCAGTAATTTCAGGCCCTGAAGATCTGGTTCATGCAGACAGTGTGGGTGCTTGGTATCAATGTTAGTCCCTATGGATTAGTCATCAGTGTTCTAGGTGCTGAGGCTTGTATCCAGCCTCATGAACATGTCATTAACAACAGTGAGGTGGGAAAGTCTGATATTATAAGTTTATCTTTTTCTCGGCCTAATATATAGCAATGGATAAATGTTCTAACTGGTCATTTCTAACATCCAAAGACCAGGGAATCAAGAATCTGGATAAAGAATGGAACACTGTGACCAAATTATAGAAGAAGGTGGGTGTTATTTCTCTTTCTTATCAGAGGGCCTTGAGTACCAGCCTCAGTACTTCTCATGGCTCAGAACTGGATGTCTATGGTAGGCAAGGATATAAGTGTAAAAATTAAACTTAAGTACATTAATTCAGTGTCTTTTTTATTTTTTGTGCAAGGGGAAAAAGGAAATGAAGAGGGCACCAGGAGAGGATGAATAAGAATAGCAGTAAGGGAGTAAGGCAAAGAATAATGAGAAGAAAGGAGAGAAAGGGGAAGAAGTAGAAATAGGGAAGAAAAGAAGCAAAAGAGTAAGAGTGAGGGCTGATCTCCACAAGGTTTGTAGTTGTTACAGACTTTGGTAGAGAGTTCCCCTCAAAAGGACAATGATAATATGCTTATCATAATCAAAAAAATAGGCAGTAGAACCTGAAAAAGCAGTACTCCAGAACAGGTACTCTCAGACCGGACCCAGGGAAAGAGACAGCATTCAAGGGGAAGTTCCTGGCATTCCAACCCATTAGATAAAGTTAATAAACAGGCATGAATCCTGAATTCACCCATTCTCCTTATCTAATCTCTTTGGTGAAACTAACTTTAGGGACACCCAGATTTATTTGTTAGCAAAGGTAGGGAATGCTGCCTTTCTGCTCAGTGCCTGTCTTCTATAGGAATTTTTATGTAGTCTGTTAGTGGGTAATTTTGTGGAATTGAGTGTATGTAAATTAGACTGTTGGAACAAAGAATGGATGTTATTGCTCTAAGGACTCAAGGTGAGGGGAATGGGACAAGGTCACTTCATCCCCCAGTGAAGTCTCACTGCTGAGGTGTTTGGGGTATAAATCTCATTTCAAAGGGAAGGATCATGGCTTCTCATGGTTTCCACAGATAGGACAGTGACTTTTTCAAAAGACAAATGTTCCTACAGCTCTGCAAAATGGGTTGCTCCATCCGGATGAAGATGTATACACTTCCTGCAGATCTGCATATTGGTCTGACAGCTATGCATTCCCTGTATAGTCTTGTTCATTCCATCTATAATGGATTAAGTAAAATACTGCCAAAGCCCAAGTGGCTGCAGCAGGCAGCAAACCATGAGACCATGATGCGAGTCCCCGAAATGGTGGCAGACACAAGTAGCAGGTCCCAAGACACAAGACAGCCAGTCCCAGGCAGAGATGGCATAATTTCCCAAGTGTGGAGGCCCAAAGAGGCCAGAGGTCAGAGAGTTTGTTTTTCACTCAATATTATTGTGCTACTAACTCAAAGTCCCACCTAGATGTAAATCAGAGTTCGGCTCTCTGAAGGCTATTGTCAACAGGTGTGGCTAGTTGCCAGACCTCTAGCTCCTGAAATAGAGAAGTAGTCAGTTCCTACCTAAAACAAAAGTCTAAGGATCCAACTATGTTTTAGTTCCCTTTATGGAAATAACTTAGGATTCCATCCAGGGAGTGATTTGCCTACAGAGTGTTTGTCTAGGATGTGAGTCAAGGGCATGAAAGATGAATGTTCCCCAGGACTTTCAATTTGTATGTTAATGCAGTCCTTTTGTTCCACCCCTACCTTTTGAAGTCGGGATATATTAAGTTGCTGTAAATTAAACACAGATGAATCTTCAGTACTCACTGAAATTCCCTCCCGATACTATCCTATATGTTTCTGCAATTTATTATTTTTGTTCACATCTTTGTATTCTTTACTGTATTTTTTAATTCCCACTTCTTGACTCTGGAAGAAACGTATTTTTGTCAAGGCTGGCCCCCAACACCTGAGTGGAAGCAATGTGCTAGGAGTCCCAGGCAGGGAGCTGTGTGGTGGGTGGGAAACCCTGATGGGGCAGCCAGTCCCACGAGGAAAGACAGAGAGATGGGCACACCATGAGATCATGCCACAGGTCTCTAAAGGCAGCTGGCCCTGGTGAGGGAGCCACTCAGCTGGCAAGAGACAGAGACATGGATAGGCATGCCTTGCAGAGTAAGGTTGGATATTTATTTAGTGGGTTATAGGGGAGAAAGGGAGAAGAGCAGAGAGAGAGAGTAGGGGGGAGAGAGAGAGAAATAGAGGGGGAACTAGAGAAGGGAAAGACAGAAACTGCCTCTTCGAGAGAGAGAGATTGAAAGGAAGGGACTCATGTTGGAAGCTGAAGATCAGTTTGCCTGGGAAGATGGGGGGGAGAGCCAGGAAGATCACTGTGCATTTTATAGTCTATACACACACAGAGACACATACACAGGAAAAGAAGAAAAATGAATACCATACAAGAAAAGGAGCACTGGAGAGTTGTCACAATATAGTGCCTCTTAAATTCATTCCAAGTATTTGTCACTTGTGCCCATATCATCATTTTTAATAATAAATATAGTCAAACATGTGATCACATGCACTAATTCCAATCACTGGAAGAAACTAAACATTTGACAGTGGGTCGCTACCTTACCATGTGTCCTAAAATACCCATCATGAGCTGGGCATTATTGGATCCATCAGGTTATAAAGTAGTACATTCAGAGCAGCAATCTGAATGGGTCCAATGGGCCAATGGGCCCATGAAAAAACTGACCACAGTGCCAAAGATGGGAGATAGGCATGAGTTCAACAACATGGACTTGCACTCATCAGGGCTGACCTGGCTACAGCTGGTGCTGAGTTGCCATATTCCCATCAGCAGAGACCAAATCTGAGCCCAAGATATGACACCATAGCTAGAGTGTATCAGCCATCAACCTCCTGGCAGGTCCACTATATTGGACAACATCATCCATAGAAAGGGCAAGTCTTTGTACTTATTGGAACAGACACTTATTCTGGTTATGGATTTGCCTTTTCCTGCATGCAATGCTTCAATGCATTTGCAGAATTTATTGTTCACTTGCATAGTGTTCCACACAGTATGGCTTCTGACCAGGGTACTCATGCCACTGCCAGAAAAACATGAGAATGGGCTGACAGTCATAGAATCCACTAGTACTAAAATGTTCTCCAGCGTCCCTAGGAAGTTGGCCAAATTATAAGATTGAATGGACTTTGTTCTTTGAAGGAATAGTTACAGAACCAATTAGGTTTCAGTATTGTGAGGGGTGGGGCAAGGTGCTCCAGAAAGCCCTATATGCACTGAACCAGACTCCAAAATTTGGTATGGTTTCTATTATCATCAGCATCAATGGGTCCAGGAATCAAAGGCTAGTGCTTGCATTGGTGGTTGAGTGGTAGAATTCTTGCCTGCCAGGAATCAAGGCCTGAAAAAAGGACTATTTCCTCTCACTATCCCCACTAGTGACCTTCTAGGAAAGCTTTGCTTCCTGATTCTGCCACCAAGTTCTGTTGCCCTAGAAGTTTTAATACCAAAGAGGAAGGTCTTCTGTCAGGAAACAGAGGAAATATTCTATTGAACATTAAATGCAGACTTCCCACAGGTCATTCGGGCTTTAAATGCTCTTAAACAAACAGATTAAAAAGAAATATCAACCTTGGAATACAAGAGATCCTTTAGGCCATCTCTGTGAGACTGTGCCTTGATATTATATCTAATGAGAAACAAGAACAATGTGGAACCAAATAGAAGACCCAGAGATCAATCCATACATCTTAGAACACCTGATCTTTGATAAAGAAGCAAAAAATATCAAATGGGAAAAAAAGCATATTTCATAAGTAGTGCTGGCATAACTGGATATCAACATGTCCAGGAATGAAAATAAACTCACATCTATTTTTACAAAACTCAAGTCGAAATGGATCAAAGACCTCAACATAAAGCCAGCCACACTGAAACTTATAGAAGAAAAAGTAAGAAGTACATTTGAACACATTGGCACAGGGAACCACTTCCTAAATATAACCCCAGCAACACAGACACTGAGAGTAACAACTGATAAATGGGGCTACCTGAAACTGAAAAACTTTTGTAAAGCAAAGGACATGGTCAACAAGACAAAGTGACAACCTACAAAATGGGCAAAGATCTTCTCTAACTCCACATCAGACAGAGGTCTGATCTCCAAATATACAAAGAACTCAAGAAATTGGACACCAAAAGAACACATAATCCAATTAAAAAATGGAGTACAGACCTAAACAGAGAACTCTCAACAGAAGAATCTTAAATGGCTGAAAGACACTTAAGGAAATGTCCAACATCCTTAGTCATCAGAGAAATGCAAATCAAAACAACTCTGAGATTCCATCTTACACCTGTAAGAATGGCCAAGATCAAAGACACTGATGGCAATTTATGCTGGAGAGGTTGTGGGGAAAAGGGAACACTTCTGTATTACTGGAAGCAATGCAAGCTGGTGCAACCCTGTTGGGTGTCAGTGTGATGATTTCTCAGAAAATTAGGTAAACAACCTTCCTCAAGACCCAGTAATACCACTTTTGGGTATATATCTAAAGGATGCTCTATTGTGCCACAAGGACATGTGCTCAACTGTGTTCATAGCAGCTTTGTTTGTCATAGCCTAAACCTGGAAACAACCTAAATGCCCCTCAACCAAAGAATGGATAAGGAAAATGTGGTACATTTACACAATGGAGTACTACACAGCAGAAAAAAAATAACGACAGCTTGAATATTGCAGGAAAATGAGTGGAGCTAGAAAATATCATTTTGAGTGAGGTAACCGAGAAACAGAAAGACAATTTTCACATGTACTCACTCATAGGTGGTTTTTAAGCATAAAGCAAAGAAAGCCAGCCTACAAACCACAATCCCAGAGAACTTAGATGACAATGCAAACACTAACAGAGACTTACATAGATATAATCTACATGGGAAATGTAAGACTTTAAGACAATCCTAAAGCCATTTTTGACAATTCTGAATCCTCTCAGCCATAGTGCTTCTCCTCCTCCCCTGGGAACCAAGGACCTAACAGCTACATTCGCACGTACTCAGTTCCTGAACAATTACCCATATACGTCTGCTTTGGTCCCCTGGGAAATGGGGTCAAAATGACCTCTTACCTCATCTGATCTGGCAACAGCTCTCCAGTCAATTATTGGTAATAGCCCTTTCAAATAAGCAATCAAAATAGTCAAAGAACAACCCCCCTTGCTTCTGTGGCCCCTTTAAAAGCAGACTGTACCAGCTATTCGAGGTCCCTCGGCTTCCCGAATGCTGGGGGACCCTGTCATGACAGAATTAATAAAATCCTCATGCTTTTGCATCGGCTGTGGTGTGTGAGATGGTTTCTGGGGGTGGCTCCTTCTCGGTGTTTGGACACTAGAGTCCAACAGAAGTAGAAAGTAGAAAAAGACAAGATCTTCTGAGTAAATTGGGAGCATAGGGACCTCAGGAGAGGATTGAAGGGGGAGGGAAGAGACAGTGAGGGGAGCAGAGAAAAATGTAGAGCTCAATAAATATCAAGACACACATTTCCCTGGAACAATAGCTACAGAGAGTGAAAGGCGTATTGTGGGTTCTGAGAATTGAATCTGTATCTTTTGATTATAAATGCTTCTAGATTAATCTGACATACATATTTTGAAAATGCCTTGACTTCAAAATTTAAGTCAAAAGATAAATTAATTTGGAGATGTTTTGCTTCTGTCTCCATAGGAAATGAAAGACTGGATTTATTCTGGGTTAAGAAAAATTAAGATCCTCTGAAAAATCTCTAATATGCGCAGATGGCTCACATGATCCAACATTTCAGTGGATGTCTGTTGGGGTTTCCTCTTGAATTCTACATCCAGAATGGCCTCAAGACTGCTGGTTGAGATAATAATGCCTCATAGAATTTTTAATGTCATCTTCTGTGTGTTTCTTTGGGGAAACAGGTTGGACAGAAACATCATAGCTGAAACAAAGGTTTTTTTTTTTTGTTTTTTGTTTTTGTTTGTTTTTCGAGACAGGGTTTCTCTGTAGCTTTGGAGCCTGTCCTGGAACTAGCTCTTGTAGACCAGGCTGGTCTCAAACTCACAGAGATCTGCCTGCCTCTGCCTCCCGAATGCTGGGATTAAAGGCATGTGCCACCACCGCCCGGCCATATTTTCATATTTTTATGTGGAAGAATCAAAGTACAAGCTAAGTGACTTTCATTGGTGAAACTGATACTCAAAAAGTAATAACTTAAAAACAAGAAACTTGGTTATTGATTTTAAAAGATTTTTTTAAACTGTCCTTCAGCTACGATTAATTGATTGTTTACTATCTGCCTCAGAAGCCAGAGTTGGAGCAAGAGCTTTAGATATCAATGGTAATGCTTTCACCATTATACCTAATTTGTGAGAATAGCAAACCCTATTTGACCACTCACTCAGCCTGTCTGTTCCTGATATTTTTAATAAGCAAATGATGTGCATGGTCTCTACCTGAGCTGCAGCCTTTTACAGACTTGAACTTCTGTGAAGATGAAAACAAGAGTCCCTGACTATAAAAAATACATCAATAAGTAAATAAGTCAAAACAGGAATGGAAAAGGTCTAAAATACTCATTGGTAATGTTTGAGGATAGTCTTGCTTTCAGCTTCCAGGAGTTATTTTTCTTTTGGCTTTTATTTGATAATTGGATATGGTTGATTTACATTGGGTTTAAACTGCGGAGCTTTCATGTTTACTGTAATTTAGACTGAAAACAGTTTTTACTCAGTAACCAGTACTTTTGATAAAGTGGTGGCAACCAACCAGCAACTCTTTAGAAGTGTTCCAAGACTTCATTCTTGAGTATCGGGGAGCTCATTCCCATCCCACTCAGAGCATCCGCACGCTAAAGAGAAAGCCAGGATCTGTTTAGAGGAATGATGTGCAGTTATTTAACTCAGCCTGATTTGCAGAAACATTTCATCTGTAAAATCTGGTTTACTATGTAAAGTCGTTGCTTTTGGAAAATTGTCTGACCCGGTTATTGATGCATGAATATGGATTTGCAGTTTTTTAAACTAAATAATTTGTGCTGTCACAGAAATGGTTTTGTTGCTCTTGTTCACTGGGTATAATTTCCCAATGTGCTGATGTGAAGGGATTGAAATCTAAACTAAGTTAGTTTTCAGATGGGGGCGTGTCTACTGTGACAAGAGGAGCCAGATGCCATCAGAGCTTTGTGAACCAGCCTGGGTGTTTTTGCTGAGAGACAGCACAGCAGGTGTGCTTCATTACAGAAGTGTGTATCTGCCAAGGTGGAGCCACTTTAAAGAGTGAGCTTTGTCTTGTATCTAAAATGGATACAAGCATATGTTTAAACTGCAAGATTTTTCCTTGCTAGAGAATCTGTTTTAATATAGTGGTTTGGCCTCTGATTATTTATAGGTTTTATAAATTTTAGAATCACTTTCTCTTTAAGGTGGCTCAGATTTTTCATCTCTTGTGCACATAAAATTGAGCTGAAGTTAAAAAAAACCATAGTGATCTGATAAGACACCGATGATGATTCCAATTTTTTTGTGTCTGCTGAGGTTTGCTTTATTACCGTGTATGGGGTCAATCTTAGAGAAGGTCCATGAGGTGCTGAGAAGAATGTATATTCTTTTGTGTTTGGGTGGAATGTTCTGTGGATGTCTTGTTATGTCCATTTGAATCATGACATCTGTTAATTGTCTTATTTCTCTGTTAAGTTCCTGTCTGGTTGACCTGTCCATTGGGGAAAGTGAAGTATTGAAGTCTCTTACTATTTCTGTGTAGGGTTTGATGTGCAATTTATGCTTGAGCAATGTTTCTTTTTTTAAAATATATTTATTTATTTATTATGTATACAGCATTCCTTCCATGTATGTCTGAAGGCCAGATGAGGGCACCAGATCCCATTACAGATGGTTGTGAGCCACCATATGGTTGCTAGGAATTGAACTCAGGACATTTGGAAGAACAGTCAGTGCTCTTAACCTCTGAGCCATCTCTCCAGCCCCCGAGCAATGTTTCTTTTAACATATGTTTGTTCTCTTGCATTTGGGGCAGAGATATTCAGGATTGAAACTTCATCTTGATGGATTTTTTCTGTTATGAGTATGAAGTGTGTTTCTTCATCTCTTCTGAATGATTTAAGTTTGAAGTATATTTTGTTAGATATTAGGATAGCTATGCCTGCTTATCTCTTAAGTTTATTTTATTGAAAATCTTTTCCCAACCCTTTACTCTGAGGCATTGTCTGTCCTTGGGGTTGAGGTGTGCTTTTTATACAGCAGAAGGATAAATTCTGTTTTCATATCCATTCTCTTAGCCTGTGTCTTTTTATAGGCAAATTGAATCCGTTGATATTAGGAGATATTAATGACCACTGATTGCTAATTTCTTTTATTTTTGGTGGTAGTGTTTGTGTTTCCCTTCTTTGGGGTTTGCTGATGTGAGGTTTTCTGTTGCCTGTGTTTATGTGGGTTTAGGTAGCTTTCTTGGGTGGAGTTTTCCTTCTATTACTTTCAGTATCGCAGGATTTGTGGATAGGTATTGTTTAAATCTGTGTTTTTCATGGAATAATATTTTTCTCCATCAATGGTGATTAAAAGATTTGCTGGGTCTAATAATCTGAGCTTGCATCCATGTTCTGTTACTGTCTACAGCACATCTGTCCACAACCTCTGGCTTTCATGGTTTCCATGGAGAATTCAGGTGAAATTCTGATAGGTCTGTCTTTATATATTACTTGGACTTTTTTTCTCTGCAGATCTAAATATTTTTTCTTTATTCTGTATGTTTTGCATTTTGATTATTATATGGTGAGGAGACTTTTTTTGTTCCAGTCTATTTTGTGTGCTGTAAACTTTTTATACCTTCATAGGGATATCCTTCTCTAGGTTGGGAAAGTTTTCTTTTACAATTTTCTTGAAAATGTTGTCTGTTCCTTTGAGCTAGAGTTCTTTTCCTTCTTCTCTCCCTGTTATTATTAGGTTTGGATTTTCATGGCCCCAGATTTCCTGAATGATTTGTATTCAAATTTGTTGAATTTAATATTTTCTTTGACCAATGAATCTATTTCCTCTTTAGTACCTTCAACACCTGAGATTCTTTCTTCCATCTCTTGTTATTTGTTAGTTACATTTGCATCTGTTGCTCCCATTGGTTTAAAAAGATTTTCCATTTCTAGAATTGCCTGGTTGGTGTTTTCTTATTGCCTTTATTTCAGTTTTTATGTCTGGAAGTGTTTGAACCATTTGCTTAACCTGTTTGATCAGTTTTTTTTTCTTGGTTTTCTTGGGTTTCTTTAAGAGACTTCTTCCAATTTTTTTGTCTTTTCCTCCATTTCTTTAAGAAATTTTTTTATTTCCTTTTTAAAGTTGTCCATCATCTTCATAAAGTTATGTTTAAAATCATTCTCTTTTGCCTTTTTTGGGTTAGGCTGGTCAAGTCTTCCTGTAGTACTTCCATTGGGTTCTGGTGTTATCATGTTGCTCTTTAGGTTGTTGATTAAGTTCTTGCATTGGCACCTACCCATCTCTTTCTCCAGTTGTTTCTAACAGTGTCTTTGCCTCTTGGTCAATCTTTGCAGTTCCTGTTTCTGTCTTTGGGAACTGTTTTTACCTGATCTGTACTGTTACTGTTTGTGTCTTAGGGAGCCACTGAGGTCTCTCTTGGCTGGGTGTCTTGGTTCACTGTCTTGGTCTGCTCTCTTGGTATGCTCTGTGAAGTAAGTCTGTGCTTCAGAGTACCTCTGAGGTCATACAGGCTAGGTGGTTTTGGGGGCAGAGTGGGACTTGTAGCTTAAAGATTCCTAAGGATGGGGAGGGGTTTTTGGAGCAGCTAAACTTCTGGAAGCTTGCCTGCTAACTGGCTGTAGAAGCTGAGGCAAAGTGGGGGAAGCGCCCAGAGCTTTGTTCTGGTACTGAGAGCTTAGAGTGTGGTTTCAAGCTGGGTGTGTGTGCCCTCATCATTTTGTCCCCTGTGTGCAGTTCCAGCCTGGGCTTACAAGTATCTCTGAGTTCACAGGGGATAGGATGGTTTGGGGGTGGAGTGGGACTTGTAGTTTACAGGGAGCAGTAGAGAGGGTGGTGGTTTTGGAGCAGCCTACCAGTAGGAATCTTACCTGCTGGCTGTCTAGATAAGCTGATGCAGGTGTGGGAAGGTCCCAGCATTTTGGCCTGGAGTCAAGGGCCTGGAGAGTGAGTGCCTTGCTGGGTGGGTGCTCATTCACCTCTTCTTCCACTGTGTGATCTCAGCCTGTGCTTTAGAGTTCTTCTGAGATCTGCACTTGAGTTTTTAATCTGCTGAGCAGCATGGCTAGGATTAAAGCTGCACCTTTGTTGGATGCTCCACCTCATCTCTTAGATTCCTGAGAGTCTAGCTTCATTGAGGAGGTACTGGAGAGATACATGTTTATTAATCACAACTCTGGAATTTCTAGGTCCATGCAGACACCATGAAGCCTACAGCTGACTGTTTATGAACAATTTAAATACTTGGTGGCAGACCTTTTTAAAAGAGCTACAAGGGGGCGCCAGGAGACCCAGCATTGGGGTGAGTTTCTGGCCCACGGCGCCAGCCTGGGACGGGGAGCTCGGGGGTTTCTTGGCCCCCTGTCCTGCTTGGGCTCTCTGCAGGGCCTCTACTCCCCGGGTGCTGCCTCTTTCTTCCTGGCCCACCCAGCTTCCGTCCAGAGCCCTCCCCACTTCGCCCCCACTGCCCTCTTTTGGCGCGTGGCATCGCCCAGCCCAGCCTATCTGGGCGCTGAGTCCGAGTACCCGGGGCTCCCGGGGGGCAGCAGTTCCTTTGTTTCTGTGGCCTGCCTGCACCAAGCGGGGTAGGCGCTTTGTCTGCGAGCTGCCCAACCAGCACGGAGGCCTGATCTTTCGGCGCCAGGAGACCCAGCATTGGGGTGAGTTTCTGGCCCAGGGCGCCAGCCTGGGACGGGGAGCTCGGGGGTTTCTTGGCCCCCTGTCCTGCTTGGGCTCTCTGCAGGGCCTCTACTCCCCGGGTGCTGCCTCTTTCTTCCTGGCCCACCCAGCTTCCGTCCAGAGCCCTCCCCACTTCGCCCCCACTGCCCTCTTTAGGCGCGTGGCATCGCCCAGCCCAGCCTATCTGGGCGCTGGGTCCGAGTACTCGGGGCTCCCAGGGGGGGCAGCAGTTCCTTTGTTTCTGTGGCCTGCCTGCACCAAGCGGGGTAGGCGCTTTGTCTGCGAGCTGCCCAACCAGCACGGAGGCCTGATCTTTCGGCGCCAGGAGACCCAGCATTGGGAGAGCCAACATTGGGGAGAGACAGCATTTGGTAGGCAAGGAGACCTAATCCGGTAAAAGAAGATCCATAGGGAGCATTTGGAAGAAGAGATGGGCCGACGTCAAGGCAAGAATTCGCCCAACAAGCTGAAAAGCAACATGAAGCTACCAGAAACAAGCGACCTCACAACGGGAGGACAAGAACCCCTTAATCAAGAGGAAGGAGAAAAGATTGACTTCATGAAAGTGATTGACACCCTTAAACAGCATGTAAAAAATGCCCTTATAGAAATGGATGAGAAATATAACAGAAAGTTTGAAGAATTGAATAAATCAGTGAATGATACCCTAGAAAACCAAGGAAAAACAATCAAACAGATAATGGAAACAGTTCAAGACCTGAAAACTGAAATAGAGGCAAAGAAGAAAACACAAACAGAGGGCCGTCTGGACATGGAAAATCTAGGTAAACGAATAGAGACTACAGAAACAAGCATAACCAGCAGAATACAAGAGATAGAAGAAAGACTCTCGGATTCTGAAGATACCATAGAGAAAATAAACACACTGATCAAAGAAAACAGCAAGTCCAACAAACTCTCATCACAAAACATTCAGGAAATATGGGACACAATAAAAAGACCAAACCTAAGAATAATAGGAGTAGAAGAAGGAGAAGAAGGGCAGCTCAATGGTCCAGAAAATCTATTTAATAAAATTATAGAAGAAAACTTTCCCAACCTAAGGAAAGATTTTCCTATGAAGGTGCAAGAAGCATACAGAACACCGAATAGGCTGGATCAAAAAAAACATCCCCTCGCCATATAATTATCAAAACACAAAGCATACAGAATAAGGAAAGAATATTAAGAGCTGCAAAGGAAAAAGGCCAAATTACTTATAAAGGTAAACCTATCAGACTTACACCTGACTTCTCCATGGAAACCATGAAAGCCAGAAGGTCCTGGATAGATGTACTGCAGAAACTGAGAGACCATGGGTGCAAGCCCAGATTACTATACCCAGCCAAGCTTTCATTCACTATAAATGGAGAAAATAAAATTTTCCAGGATAAAAACAAATTTAAACAATACGCAGCCACAAATCCAGCCTTACAGAAAGTAATTGAAGGAAAATCACTAACCAAGGAGTCCAACAATGACCACAATAACTCAGACATCTAGAGACCCTTCACCAACACAAAACAAAGAAGGGAAACACACAAACTCTACGACTAAAAAAAAATGACCGGAGTTAACAACCACTGGTCATTAATATCACTTAATGTCAATGGACTCAACTCACCTATAAAAAGGCACAGGCTAAGAGATTGGATAAGAAAACAGGATCCAACATTCTGCTGTTTACAAGAAACACACCTCAACCACAAAGACAGGCACCTACTCAGAGTAAAGGGCTGGGAAAAGGCCTATAAAGCAAATGGACCTAAGAAACAGGCAGGTGTGGCCATACTAATCTCTAACAAAGTTGACTTTAAACTTAAATCAATCAGAAGAGATGGAGAGGGGCATTTTATACTCATAACAGGAACAGTTCATCAGGATGAAGTCTCAATCCTGAACATCTATGCCCCTAATATAAAAGCACCCACGTACATAAAAGAAACATTGCTAAAATTCAAGGCAGCCATCAAACCGCACACACTAATAGTAGGAGACTTCAACACTCCTCTCTCACCAATGGACAGGTCAATCAGACAGAAACCTAACAGAGAAATAAGAGAATTAGTGGAGGTAATGAATCAAATGGACTTAACAGACATCTATAGAACATTCCATCCAAATAGGAAAGAATATACCTTCTTCTCTGCAGCTCATGGAACCTTCTCGAAAATCGACCACATAGTCGGTAACAAAGCAAACATCCACAGTTACAAAAAAATATTAGTAACCACCTGTGTCTTATCAGATCACCATGGATTAAAGTTAGAATTCAACAATAATGCTACCCCCAGAAAGCATACAAAGTCATGGAAACTGAACAGTCAACTATTGAACCATAGCTGGATTAAGGAAGAAATAAAGAAAGAAATTAAAGTCTTCCTGGAATTCAATGAAAATAAAGAAACAACATACTCAAACTTATGGGACACTATGAAAGCAGTCCTAAGAGGAAAGTTCATAGCACTAAGTGCCCACTTAAAGAAAACAGAGAAAGCTCACATTGGAGACTTAACAGCCCACCTGAAAGCTCTAGAAAAAAAAGAAGCAGACTCACCTAGGAGGAGTAGAAGACTGGAAATAATCAAAATGAGGGCTGAAATCAACAAAATAGAAACACAGAAAACAATACAAAAAATCAATGAAACAAAAAGCTGGTTCCTGGAGAAAATCAACAAGATTGACAAACCACTATCCAAGCTAATCAAACGGCAGAGAGAGAATTTGCAAATTAATAAGATCAGAAATGAAAAGGGGGACATAACCACAGACACAGAGGAAATTCAGAGAATCATGAGATCTTACTACAAAAGCCTATATGCCACAAAATTGGAAAATGTAAAGGAAATGGATACTTTTTTAGATAAATATCATATACCAAAGTTAAATCAGGACCTGGTGAACAATCTAAATAGACCTGTTAGTCGCGAAGAATTAGAAGAGGTTATCAAAAACCTCCCTACCAAAAAAAGCCCGGGACCAGATGGTTTCAATGCGGAATTCTACCAGATCTTCCAAGAAGATCTAATACCTATACTCCTTAATGTATTCCACAAGATAGAAACAGAAGGGTCATTACCAAACTCCTTTTATGAAGCCACAATTACTCTGATACCAAAACCACTCAAAGACTCGACCAGGAAAGAGAACTACAGGCCAATCTCACTCATGAATATCGACGCAAAAATCCTCAACAAAATACTGGCAAATCGAATCCAAGAACACATCCGAAAAATTATCCATTATGATCAAGTAGGCTTCATTCCTCAGATGCAGGGCTGGTTCAACATACGAAAATCTATCAATGTAATCCAGCATATAAATAAACTGAAAGAAAAAAACCATATGATCATTTCATTAGATGCTGAAAAAGCATTTGACAAAATTCAACATCCATTTATGTTAAAAGTCTTGGAGAGATTAGGGATACAAGGGTCATACCTAAATATAATAAAAGCTATATACAGCAAGCCGACAGCTAACATCAAATTAAACGGAGAGAAACTCAAAGCCATCCCACTTAACTCAGGAACACGACAAGGCTGTCCACTCTCCCCATACCTCTTCAATATAGTGCTTGAAGTTCTAGCAATAGCAATAAGACAACATAATGGAATCAAGGGGATTCGAATTGGAAAGGAAGAAGTTAAACTTTCGTTATTTGCAGATGATATGATAGTGTACATAAGCGACCCCAAAAACTCCACCAAAGAACTCCTACAGCTGATAAACAGCTTTAGTAATGTGGCAGGATACAAGATCAACTCCAAAAAATCAGTCGCCCTCTTATACACAAAGGCTATGGAAGCAGAGAGGGAAATCAGAGAAGCTTCACCATTCACAATAGCCAAAAACAGCATAAAATATCTTGGGGTACATCTAACCAAGGAAGTGAAAGATCTATTTGACAAGAACTTTAAGGCATTGAAGAAAGAAATTGAAGAGGATACCAAAAAATGGATGGACCTCCCTTGCTCTTGGATTGGGAGGATCAACATAGTAAAAATGGCAATTCTACCAAAGGCAATTTATAGATTCAATGCAATCCCCATCAAGATCCCATCAAAATTCTTCACAGATCTGGAGAGGACAATAATCAACTTTATATGGAAAAACAAAAAACCCAGGATAGCCAAAACAATCCTATACAATAAAGGATCTTCTGGAGGCATTACCATCCCTGACTTCAAACTCTATTACAGAGCTACAGTAATGAAAACAGTGTGGTACTGGCATAAAAACAGAGAAGTCGACCAATGGAATCGTATAGAAGACCCGGATTTTATCCCACAAACCTATGAACACCTGATTTTCGATAAAGGAGCTAAAAGTATAAAATGGAAGAAAGAAAGCATCTTCAACAAATGGTGCTGGCACAACTGGATGTCATCTTGTAGAAGAATGAAAATAGACCCTTATCTATCACCGTGCACAAAACTCAAGTCCAAATGGATTAAAGACCTCAATATCAGCCCGAACACACTGAACCTGATAGAAGAGAAAGTGGGAAGTACCCTACAGGAGCTGGGCACAGGAGATCGCTTCCTATGTATAACCCCAGAAGCACAGACATTAAGGGCAACATTGAATAAATGGGACCTACTTAAACTGAGAAGCTTCTGTAAAGCAAAGGACATAGTCAATAAGACACAAAGGCAACCTACTGATTGGGAGAAGATCTTCACCAACCCCACAACAGACAAAGGTCTGATCTCCAAAATATATAAAGAACTCAAGAAACTAGACTTTAAAATGCTAATTAACCCAATTAAAAAATGGGGCACTGAACTGAACAGAGAATTCTCAGCAGAGGAAGTTCAAATGGCCAAAAGACACTTAAAGTCGTGCTCAACTTCCTTAGCAATCAGGGAAATGCAAATCAAAACAACTTTGAGATATCATCTTACACCTGTCAGAATGGCTAAAGTCAAAAACACCAAGGATAACCTTTGCTGGAGAGGCTGTGGAGGAACGGGTACCCTCATCCATTGCTGGTGGGAATGCCATCTTGTGCAACCACTGTGGAAGTCAGTGTTTCGGTTTCTCAGGAAATTCGGGATCAACTTACCCCTGGACCCAGCAATACCACTCCTGGGAATATACCCAAGAGATGCTGTATCATAGGACAAAAGCATTTGTTCAACTATGTTCATAGCAGTATTATTTGTAATAGCCAGAACCTGGAAACAACCTAGATGCCCTTCAATGGAAGAATGGATGAAGAAAGTATGGAATATATACACGCTAGAGTACTACGCTGCGGTAAAAAACAATGACTTCTCGAATTTTGCAGGCAAATGGATGGAAATAGAAAACACTATCCTGAGTGAGGTGTCCCAGACCCAAAAAGATGAACATGGGATGTACTCACTCATAATTGGTTTCTAGCCATAAATTAGGGCCACGGAGTCTACAATAGGTGAACCTAAAGAAGCTAAGTAAGAAGGTGAACCCAAGGAAAAACATATAGTTATCCTCTTGGCTAAGGGAAGTAGACCCAATTGCCGGGGAGAAAATTAGGATCTTGGGGGTGGGGTGGGATGGGGGTAAGGGGAGATGGGGAGAGAAAAGGTAGAAGGGAAGGAGGGGGGATTTGGGGAATCAGGAGAATTGGGATATAGGAAAGGTGGATAGGGGAGCACGGAACCACAATTCTTAGTTAAGGGAACCACTTTAGGGTGAGCAAGAGATTTGACCCTAGAGGGGCTCCCAAGTGTCCAACATGAGGTTCCCAGTTAGTTCCTTGGGTAGCTGAGGATTGGGAACCTGAAATGACCCTATCCGAGAGCAATACTGACGAATATCTTGCATATCATCATAGAACCTTCATCTGGTGATGGATGGAGACAGAGACAGAGACCCACACTGGAGCACTGGACTGAGCTCCCAAGGTCCCAATGAGGAGCAGAAGGAGGGAGAACATGAGCAAAGAAGTCGGGACCACGAGGCGTGCACCCACCCACTGAGACAGTGGAGCTGATCTACTGGGAGCTCACCAAGGCCAGCTGGACTGTGACCGAAAAAGCATGGGATAAAACCGGACTCTCTGAACATGGCGAACAATGAGGGCTGATGAGACGCCAAGGACAATGGCACGGGGTTTTGATCCTACTTAATGTGCTGGCTTTGTGGAAGCCTAGCCAGTTTGGATGTTCACCTTCCTAGATATGGACGGAGGGGGGAGGACCTAGGAATTACCACAGGGCAGGGAACCTAGACTGCTCTGTGGACTGGAGAGGGAGGGGGAGAGGAGTGGGGGGAGGGGTAGAAGGGTGGGAGGAGGGGGAGAAGGGTGGGAGGAGGGGGAGGGAAATGGGAGGCTGGGAGGAGGTGGAAACTTGTTTTTTGTTTATGTTTTTTTTTCTTCTTTTCTTAATAAAAAAATTATTAAAAAAAAAACTCACCAAAAAATAAAAAAAAAAAAAAGAGCTACAAGGTTTCTGACTTTAATGCTGAGTCAGGAGGCCTCTCTTTTCCAATCACAGGGGATTAGACGCCATCTTCATGTCGCCACTAGTACCTGGGATAACCCTGATATACTCACTGGTCAAATTCTACATCTAAATTAAATTTTATTCTTTTTTTTAATGCTCAGGAAGAATGCCTATTTAAATTATAGTCAAATACATACTTGTCTTTTCAGCATATCTTGAACTCTAGGAGGTCAGAAGAATACACCAGATTTTAAGGGCCTTCAATGACAGGAAGTTCTGACCAATGAGATGTGGTGCTATGAATCAACCTTGGGCTCTGAAGAAGAGGAGTACCGCTGAGACATGTCTTCAGGTTCCACATATGTCATTATAAAGCTGAAGGTGGTGTCCCACTGTTCCTTCCGTCTCCTAGCACTTGAATGATATAAATGCCCTCTAGTTGGTGTTTGAATGATTCAATGTACTGAATGGGAATGAAATTTATATGTTGCTTATTTTTTTTTTTTTTTTTTTGGTTTTTCGAGACAGGGTTTCTCTGTGGTTTTGGAGCCTGTTCTGGAACTAGCTCTTGTAGACCAGGCTGGTCTCGAACTCACAGAGATCCACCTGCCTCTGCCTCCCGAGTGCTGGGATTAAAGGCGTGCGCCACCATCGCCCGGCCTATGTTGCTTATTTTTATTGTTATCACAGTTATTTTTATGTGAATAAAAAAAGATAAAAAATGTTGGTTGAGCTCTTTTCCATCTTCCTCTCGGAGAGGCAGCTTTGCTTCTGCCTCTCTCCCCACTTCTCTGCTTCCCCCCTTCTGTCTCTTTCTCCTCCTCCTCCTCCTCTCTCTCTCTCTCTTTCTCTCTCTCTCCCTCTCTCTCTGTCCCCCCCTTCACCCTTCCTCCTCCATAACCCCCTGAATAAACATTCAACCTGACCCTGAAAAAAAAAATGTTGGTTGAAATCAATCTGAGCCCAGCCAGATTTTATTGGGAAAAGTTCCATAGTTTGACATAGGCATTTTCTTTTGGAATTTTTGAGATAAGATATCTCCACATATGTTGAAAGAGGAAGCTGTAGGTCTGGGGCCACTCTGTAGTAGTATTAGCAGCGGGCTGCATCCCCGGCACCCGGCTGCCCACACCTGCCCACACGGCTAGCTTTACCCGAAATAGAAATAATTACACCGAAACTGTATTCTTTTAAACACCGCTTGGCCCATTTCTATCTAGCTTCTTCTAGGCTAGCTCTCGCACTTGGACTAGCCCATTTCTAATAATCTGCTGTAGCCCACAAGCTGGCTTACCAGGAAAGATCTTAACCTGCATCTGTCTGAAATGGGAGAATCATGGTGACTCCTTGACTCAGCTTCTTTCTCCCAGAATTCTGTTCTGTTTACTCCGCCTACCTATGTTTTAACCTATGAGGGCCAGCCAAGCAGTTTCTTATTGCTTAACCAATGAAATCAACAGATTGATATATGACACTCCCACATCACACATAGCCATGGATGCCAGGAATGTATTGTGGGGAACAAGCTGGTCTCACTGAGATCGGTCCAACCCAGCCTCCCATGTGATGTGATTATAGCACACACATCTAAGTCCAGTAGAAATATGTGTTTTAAAAGGACTTATCATGAATCAGAGAAAGAAATGTTAAACTAGGTTTTAAAAGGGAACATCATTGTTTTGATGAATAGTAATATTTCTTTAAATTCTTTAAGTGGCCAAATAATTTTATATATTCTCAATAATGGGCTATTTTCTTTGTGTTGTTAATTCCATCCACTTAAAAAACTTTGAAGAGTGTTTGTGTGAATACAGCTGTGCCATGATGTGTATGTAGCACTGACAGGAAAACTAACAGGGGTCTATGATCTACTTTCTCTTTGTGAGTTCTAGTGATTAAATCTAGGGTGTCATTTGGCTGAAAATGACCTCAATGGCACTTCTTTAGATTTAAAAATTATTCAAGAATGAGCTCTTGGAGGAGTGTGTATGTGCAACTGCTGAAGTGAAGAAATCTGAGAAAATTTGTAAAAGTATTGTACATAACTCAGAGATTGAACGCAGGTCATCAGACTTAGCAGCAATGAACTTTACTAAATGAGGCAATTCTATGCCGTATAATTTTGGTTCTGAGAAACTGTTATAAATAAATATCTACTCCTCAAAATGAACAAATTTTACCTTTGTAGTATTTCTTCAAGTGGAATTTGAGCACCAGTGAATTGGCTCAGTGGGAAAGGACTGTTGTGTGCAAGACTACAAACCTAACCTCAATTCCTATAGAACATCAAGCTATGGTATTAGATACACAGTTAATTGCTGATTATTGTACTTTATTACATCTATATGAGATAAATAAAAATACTTCTTTGAATACACACATGAGGCATTTAGTGTTTCTTATAATTTCTTTTATCAGTTATTTTAACATTAACATTCTTAAATTCTCTTGAAAAAATAACACACATTGAAAGTTCATCATCTACCCTTGGACTTATACTCAAGACACATGAGCATCATGAGTTTAAATGTATCCCTGAATCATTACTAACATCCAAGCTAGAATAAATGACAAACAACAAAATCTCAAGGGTATTTGTGAAAAGATAAAAATCAAAACCAGGAACAACAAACCACTACCCTTACATAAAAAATATGATCAAACATGTCCTGATATTTCAATAACAAATAGGACAATTATAGTATGGGGACAACATTCTACACATGACAGCAGAATAACACCTGTCATTAGGTACAAACACAACAGAAGATGAACAAAGGCCATAGAAGGAATATAAGGTCTACAAAATAAACTTCACTAAATGGATTGGCCACACATATAGCACTTTAGTGACTACCTCAAATGTTTAAAAATAGAAACCAGAATGGAATGATCTCCACCATCAGTCTGGAGTGAATATGGTATGTAATATACTTTCTTCAAGGCTATGATGAAAAATAATTTTTCTTGTAGCTAGAGACAACTGTGGTGTCTAAAGTCATTAACAAATTGTTTTCATGAATAGGGATTTCTTCTTTATGAGTTTGCTCCTATTTTAGACTTCAAAGTGATATAAATAAAATTTAAAATATTTACAGTGAAGCCGGGCCTTTAATCCCAGCACTCGGGAGGCAGAGGCAGGCGGATCTCTGTGAGTTCGAGGCCAGCCTGGTCTACAAGAGCTAGTTCCAGGACAGGAACCAAAAAGCTACGGAGAAACCCTGTCTCAAAAAATCCAAAAACAAAAAAAAAATATTTACAGTGCTAGAGTCATGGCTATGTGACGAAGAAATGTTCATTCCTAGGATTAAGGCCTGGTGGGGGACAATTCTGTATTCTGTCAATTATGTTTTAAATAAATGCTGATTGGCCAGTAGCCAGGCAGGAAGTAAAGGTAGGACAACCAGACAGGAAGTAGAGGCAGGACACTGAGAACAGGAGAATTCTGGGAAGGAGGAAGCCCATACCTCCAGAGTCCTGTCCAGATGCCAAAGAAGCAGGATGTGACCTGCCCCGCTGAAAAAGGTACTGAGCCATGTGGCTAACAGAGATAAGAATAATAGGTTAATATAACTTATAAGAGCTAATACGAAGCCTGAACTAATGGGTCAATCAGTTTATAACTTATGTAGAACTCTGTGTGATTTTTCTTTGGGACATAATGACTGCAGGAACTGGGCAAGACAAAGGTCAGATTTTTAAGAGCTTCCCATAATTCCTTCTCCAAGATCCAAGGTGTTAATTTTCTCAGAATACAGAATGAAAATTCACATACCCAGAGACACACACATGCATCACATAATTACAATTAAAACAACTTTCAGCATGAATTGGTTTATGTAAAAAGAAAGCAAATTTAAAATTGAAGTAAGAGAAATTAATCCTTCTAAGCTGGTGATATAATTTGGGAAGATTTAGGACAAGCTGTCCTACAGAAGGAAATATGTCACTGAGGGTAGGCTATGAGAATTTACATCCATACGCCAGTTCCAGTTCCCACTCTCTGCTTCATGCAAGAGATTAAAGATGTGAGTTCTTAAGATACTGCTTTAGTTGTCAGGTCTGACCATTTTTGCCATGGAACTTTCATGGTGATCCTTTTATCTTCTAGGACCAAGGGACAAATTAAATGCATTTATAATTTGAAATAGAGATTATATCACAACAAAAAAGACCTGAGTACAATCCATGGTTATACCTGAATTACTTATGCCTTGCAATTGAAGAGAAGTATAAAATCTAAAAGGGTTACAATATTATTATTATTATTTATAGCACAAGTTATAGTACTAGAGGGAAAGGTATCCTTACACCCTGAAGTCAGGAAACACCTACAGTTGTGAAGAGAAGGGCACCCCACTAGATGTAACAATAATGTTCCTCTCTGACAGAGAGAGCCATCACAGCTGGGATCAGCTCCATTCTTCTAAGGAGTTTCCCAGCAAAAATGTCTGTTACTGATCTGCTCCACTCCCCTAATAGAGTGTCCCATAAGAGGTGTCTCCATTGCTTCTGTGCTCCTCTGGGCTAAATGAGTTTCCAAGGAGAAGTATCAATTATATCTCAATTCAACTCCACTAGGGAGTTTCTGATCCATTTCAGTGAAAGAGGATCTTCACAGAAATCTTAGTCAAGAGATTTATTTGGGAGGGAAGAGAGTGACTGCCTCTGCCAGGGTGGAAAGGGGCAGCTGCCAATTGAATGAGCATATGGCACATACAGGCTTCTTAAAACCAGATATCTTCTAAGGAGATTTTGAAGCTGGAAATTGATCAGATTTCAATCCCTGAGCTTGAACAAGCCGAGACATGGGCTAGATTTTGTGCTCAGGGATTCGTTGGTTTTGTGCTCAGTTGAACAAGGGAAGAGTGTGTTTCTTTGGCTCTGCTTTGAGAGCCAAAGTGTGTTTCCTTCACTGAACCCTTTTAACATTTGACTCAGTTTTCAGGGTGATGTTGTTTTTATAACTACTTCTAGACTCAGGGACAAAGTGTTTTCCTTTGGATCTCATTTCAGTAACAGGGTATGATTCTTTGACTGGGACTTCCTCCTACCCATAAGACTTCATAAATTCAAGAATTATGTTTGTACATTAGTTTCCTGGTGAAAACAAAATAAAGTGGTATCATATTGAACAAATTATTGACACTATCAAATTTTTTTCTACACAATGAATGCTGTTAGTTAGCTGACTGTAAGTGTATTGGCTTAGAATCTTGAAAAATAATTTAGAATAAGCCCTCAGGTTTCTCTTCAGGTACCCAAAGGCTATTGTAATTTGCAAAAGCCTTTGCAGATTGATTACACACAAAAAGTTTTACTCCAGTATAAAGTATAAAACATTACTACACTGAAGTTATTTATAGAGTTTCACTGCAGGATGTTTTTTCATGTTTTTGAAGACTACACTCATTAAATTCCTAATTTCTCTCCAGGATGGTTTATTTAATGTATTTGGAGATTATTGTGACAAAGGATTGACCACACAGATTCCATTCATGGTTTCTCTCCTGTATGTGTACTTTTATGCATTTGACGATGGATAAAACACAAAAAGCCTTTATTACACTGATCTCATTCATTCTGTTTCTCTCCAATATGTGTTCTTTTATGCCTTTTAAGAGTCCTGTGAGCTGCAAATACCATACCACACTCATTACATTTATAGGGTTTTTCTCCAGTATGTGTTCTTTTATGGTTTTGAAGACTACTGAGAGTTGCAAAGGCCTTACCACACTGATTGCATTCATAGGGTTTCTCTCCAGTATGTGTTCTTTCATGGCATTGAAGAACATTGTACCGTGCAAAGGCCTTACCACACTGATTACATCCATAGGGTTTCTCTCCACTATGTGTTCTTTTATGCTTTTGAAGATTACTGTGTTGTGCAAATGCCGTACCACACTGATTACATTCATAGGGTTTTTCTCCAGTATGTGTTCTTTTATGCTTTTGAAGACCACTGGACTGTGCAAAGGCCTTTCCACACTGATTACATTCATATGGTTTCTCTCCAGTATGTGTTCTTTTATGGTTTTGAAGACTACTGTGAGTTGCAAAGGCCTTACCACACTGATTACATCCGTAGGGTTTCTCTCCGGTATGTGTTCTTTTATGGTTTTGAAGACTACTGTGAGTTGCAAAGGCCTTACCACACTGATTACATTCATAGGGTTTCTCTCCAGTGTGTGTTCTTTTATGTTTTTGAAGACTACTCTGAGTTGCAAAGGCCTTGCCACACTGATTACATTCATAGGGTTTCTCTCCAGTATGTGTTCTTTCATGCACTTGAAGATGACTGTGATATGCAAAGGCCTTACCACACTGATTACATTCATAAGGTTTCTCTTCAGTATGTCTTCTTTCATTCCATTTAAGGTGACTGTCATATGTCAAGGGTTTACCACGCTGAATATATACTGAAAGTTTCTCTCCAGTTTGAATTCTTTCAATGCTGCAAGGATAATAGGCAAATAAAAAAGCTTTATCACATTCAATACACTGTTGTGTCTGTATGAATTAATTTTATAATATGTTCCAACTATAAAGGGGAATCAGATACTAAGTTTTTATAACTGTGTCTAAACTCATGTTTTGCTTTTTAATCAGGCACTGTTTTGCAAATTGGAAGATACCTCCAATGGTCAATTCCTTTCTTTTATGGCTTACCTTTTTATAGTCACAGACACTTTTCTTTTCTTTTTTTTTCTTTTTTTTCTTTTTTTGGTTTTTCGAGACAGGGTTTCTCTGTGGCTTTGGATCCTGTCCTGGAACTAGCTCTTGTAGACGAGGCTGGTCTCGAACTCACAGAAATCCACCTGCCTCTGCCTCCCGAGTACTGGGATTAAAGGCGTATGCCACCACCACCCGGCTCACAGAAACTTTTCTATATGATATTTTATACATATGTAAAGAGAACTGGATAAACTCAGAGCTTTAACATTCATGAATTCTCCTATACTGTGAACCATATTACATTTGCTATGTGAACTAGGACACCCAGAAGTATTTGCACAGTTCTAGAACTCATATGGCTTTTTGCAGTGTGATTTTGTTCATGAATTAACAATGATGGTGGAAAACCAATTACTGGTATACTTGAATCCAATTCAACAAGTATACTCAACTTGGAGACTACTGGTTATCTAATTGTTCTTAGAGAGTGGTATGCTATATCTCTCTATATCCCCATACTCATACACTTGTTTTAAGTGTAATGTATGGTATACATAGTAAAGAAGAATAACAAATAAAAGAATTACAAATTGAATTCTCAAGGTTTGACTTGCTGCTTCTCACAGACTTGTGGTATAATATCAAGGTTTCTGTAGAACAACTGCCACTTGACTCAACTCTAACTGCTTCTTTCACTAAACTTATCACAGTCACAAGAAGTGTATGAGTAATACAAGATTTACTATGGGTTATTGGTTTAATACAAAGTTTTGCAGATATATCATCAATGTGTATACATTTTGTAATATAAGTAGCAAGAAAAAAGTGTCTTTGCAGGTCTACAAAAAAGCTCTCATGGTGCTATGGCTCAAAAGGTGATATCTGTTTAGGCATTGCTTTCCTGACTTCTTTCTTAAGAGAATGTCATTCAAATGCAACTTACATATATGAAATATGGATTCGTGAGAATTTAATAACCACCAGTTCACCTAAAACTGTAATTATTTACACTGCTGATTTTGACTAAAACTTTCAGGACACATAACAGTTTCATGAGAGGCACATTGTTATCAGCTTGCAAATGAAAATTACCTTTCATGACTTCTAGAACATGGACAATGTTCTTCAGTATTATGATCTTCCCAAATGCATCCTAAAATATAATACCAGAAAATGTATGTTAAGTTATTGAAAATTGTATACTATTTAAGCTGTTATCTTAAGGGAACCTTAGAACTATAACTGCTTTATTTACCTCATTCTTATTCTTTCTACATCAAATTAGAGAAGAATAACATTAATCAAGAAAAAGTTGTCCCCTTATTTTGAAACATGAAGGAAGTTTACTTTTACCTATAGTAACGAGGTTCCTGTAGGTCTCCAGCATCACATCTTTGTAGAGATTCTTCTGGGAAGCATCCAGCAAATTCCACTCCTCCCGAGAGAAGTTGATATGCACATCATCATAGGTTACTGCCCTCTAAAATATTTCATTCATGTGTATAACAGAAAGCATGATGGTGACAACATTGTAAATGTATACATCTTTGACTGTATAGTCATAAAATTCTGGTGTTCCCGGCTATTATTCCATGACACAGACAGTCACTTTAGAAGGAAATTAAATAGGAGAGGCAAGTCTGTCATTTTTGTACCCTTTGAATGGGGTATCACATTACAAAAGAACTGTCTATTAATAGATAAAGCCAAGAAAATAGATCAACAGGACATAGTACACATGAGAAAATTATATGAAGAAATACTAATCACAAAGAAGAAAAATACAGCGGACAAACTGGGTATACTGACTCATGCCTTTAAGCACTCAGAAAGCAGAGGTATGTATATTTGTCTCTGAGTTGAATGCTGGCCATGCCTATGGAATCATGTCCAGGACAGGCGGAAGTACACATTAAGACCCTAACTCCATTGCAAAAATTAGTGAACCAGAGTTCGAGACCAGCCTGGTCTACAAGAGCTAGTTCCAGGACAGGCTCCAAAACCACAGAGAAACCCTGTCTCAAAAAACAAAACAAAAAAAAAAAATAGCGAACCAAACAAAGCAGATAGAAAGAATTCAGAGATATCTACTGAAGTTCCTACAAAGAATTATACATTCACTCTAGTTCTGTGTTCATACTCCAGACAGCTGAAGTGTCCTATTTTAAACTGCAATACCAAACATTTTATGAAATGGTACTTTATGTTTAAAATAATTATAAATGGACAGATGAAAACATTAGCAATATAAATGTTGGGCACAACTAATTAACACAGGTCTGGAAATATGGCTGAGTACAACTGAGCTCTTCCTGGTCTTGAAAAGAGGTGGGCAAAATTGCCAGTACTTACATGGGGATTGCAATTATTAATTATTTCAAGTTCAGGATTTTTGAGATGCTTTGATCACTCTGAAGACTAGGTACCCATATGTTGCATATCCATGCAGACACATAAAATACTCATATTGAGTAAAAAATATTCAAAGCAAGCATAACAAGCAGGAAGACATTTATGCACCTGCAATTCAATGACTCAGATTGCTCAGGCAGTATTAATGCCATGAATACATGGCATCCTGGGAATCAGAATGAAACCCTCTGTCAAATTTAAAATTCAAGATATGTGTGAAGCTGGGCACAGCAGCATATGCTTGACATGTAAAAAGCCTACATTCCAGGGTCATCACCCAATGACATAAAAACAAATAAAGCTGTGAATGAAGCCCCCCTCATTTTACTTTGAGGAATTTGGAGCCACACATCAGAGGTTACTCAGACAAGCAAACAAAACAATTAAAACTTCTGCATTTCTCTCTATGGTAAATTCCACTCATTATGAGCAGCTAGGTCTCCATGGAAGTTGTATCATAACTTAGGTATCCAAACATCTTTGAGCTCAAAATCAAAACCCAGTGTGTTGTGAAATAACATTTCTAATTGTGTAGTACTTGTTTATGCTGTAGAACTTTTGATTTAATGATGCAAAGTAGTGCTGCAGTTTTTTATGCTGCATTGGGTTAGCTCTGTGAAGTTGTGATACTTTGCCTAATCTAAAATACCTGGTTAATATGGAAAAGAGCTGAATGATCAATAGCATGGCAAGAAAGCATAGGGAAGGCTTCCAGTCAAAGAGAATAAAAGGGGAGGAGAACTCTGGGAGGAAACGGGGAAGAAGAGTCAAGAAAAGGAGAGGACAACAGGAGACATTCACCTAGGTACACAGAAGCCATGGAGTAGAAATAAAGAAGGGAATACAGAATAGAGAAAGATGAAGGCCAGAGTGAAAAGGTAGAGAGAACAATTGAGTTAAAAACAACCTGCCTTGAAAGAAGCCAAAACAAGCCAAGGTCAGACATTTATAAGGAAAAATAAGTCTCCACGTGTGAGATTTATTTGAGAACTGGGTGGCAGGCCCTCAATAGAGAAAAGAGTAAAAGAAGTAACCAACAACGCCGGGCTTCAATCCTCATAGCTTCATGCAATGATCTCTCACTGTCTCCTCTCTGGGCTTCTAACTCTGCCAAACATAGATGATAATCGTTAACCATAAACTAAAAATCCATGATCTTAAATTTTGATTCTTTCTTGTTTCCAAGAGCAACACATAGGGGTGATGCCAAAAAGTGTGATTTCTTAATTGTGAAGGACACTAACGAGCTTGGACCACAGGTGTAGAAGGTTTAGAAAGAAGTAGCTTCCTGAGACTATGAATCACTTTGCTCACACCTTCCCTAAATTGAAGGTTTCTGTGGCCAGAGTCTTACCCCTAGGGCACCTTGATAAGCTTCCATTCCATAGCGTGGGCCTTCTCTATAATGGTGATAAACACCTTGAAAATCCCTGCCTATCTCAACACATGACTGCTGTCTGAAACTACCTTCTCATTTTTATTAATATTTGCTCCAGTTGTTTTTTCCACTGTACACCTGAATAAGCCATCAGTGATAACCATGAACAGATTCAATGTTCCATTTAAGATATTAGCTCATTATTTTTTAATTCTGTCTTACTAAATTTCCAGAGCATAGGCAGAGGAAGAAAGATTTGAGCCAAAATATCACACAAATGACCTCAGGATTCATTTTTTTTCTGCAGTTTATTTATTTCCAGCTGAAATCCTATTATCTCTATCCCCAATTTCTGCCATTACTCCTAACACCTATTTCATTTTTCCTGGTCCTACACTAATAGCTAATTGTGTCCAGGACTCTATGATTTTGTATCCTTTGAATGAGATATCACCTTACAAGAGAAATGTCTATTAACAGAGAGAGACAAGGAAGCAGAGCAGCAGTACACAGTACACAAGAAAATTGAATGAAGAAATACTAACTACTAAAAGGAAAAATAAGATGGAGAAACTGGGTGTATTGACTCATTGTATAGTATGAAAGAAGAATAAACAAAAAATGAAAGAAAGCAAGGAATATTAGCATAGGGAAGATTTGACCAAGGTAAGACTAAAACTTATCAGGGTAAACAATGAATCATGTAGGTGTGTCTCAGGCTGTTAGGACTTCATTCCCAAAGGGTCTACATAGTTCTATTCCTGTAAACTTTTATAGATGTCCCTCTTTTGCTGGTTGTCCTCCCTGTATGCAGCTCTCCAGGCCATATGTCTCACAGCTTGGTTATCTCAACATCCTATCATCTCAACATACAACTGTGGCTTCATCTTCACAGATGCATACAGTGAAATCTCACAGAATCTGCAACAAGTTTCTGACTCCGCAAAACAGATTGGTGCAACAGTGCTGAACTGAAACCACAGAAGAAGATTCTATGACTTATAGATTCTGCATAATTTTCATTTCCACTACAAGTACAACACGTATTATTCCCCCCCCCCCCCAAATTTGGCTTCTAACTTGTGATGGACACTACTACACTTGAACCAATGCTGATAGATGCTGGTAGCAATAGCTCTATCAGAGTTGCAGCGGATGGCAATTAGAGTTTAGAAGTCACCCACCAGATGAATAATTCTCTAATGGAGGAACCTTGTTTCAAGGAAGGCTTATGATGCCATAGACTCAACACACTGTATGCTTCTCTCTGGAATTTACATGTGTAAAACAGCTGTGGAATCACGCCATTACCAGGGATTTTCATATAAACTGCACATGTAATCTCAAGATTACATCTCAATCTCGTGGGCATTTACTGTGAACAATCAAAAGATGAATCCTCACTAAAGTATCTACTTTCCATCAATGGAAAATATACAGGGATATGCTTCATAACTAGATCTAGTCTTCCACAAAGACTGCAATGCACCTAGGTCCTGATTTCTATCAATGACTCAGGATAACATAGGAGAATGGCGATGTCTCCCAATTCCAGGCTGCTACAAACAATTCACATATTTTAGACCTCAATGCAAAATCACAGTAGACTAACTGTCACTACAATGAAACGCACAAGGACAAAACCCACAGGTGTGATAGTTGAGCCAAGACCCAGCATAAAGCAAGTTTGGTGCCAGTTCCTCACTTGCGAAAAGTCAGGCTGATAACATGAAAACATAACTCCCCACACCAAGGCACCAGAGCACCACACCTGCACAGCACCAGAGCCTGGCTCACAGCAGCGTGTTGCCATGGTTACTCACTCACAGTCTATCTGGCCATGCAGTGTAAATAAGAGCTTTCTGTTGGGAATATGTATAACTGTATGGAAAATGAGGACAGAGAGTTCATGATGCAGGAATGAGAAAGCTACCAATAGAACATGTGTGCTCCTTTTCTACCCAGCAGATAGAAATGTTTAGTCCTAACCAACATTCGTGGATTTTAATAATAATAACTATTATTATTATTATTTTCAAACCCTAGTACAGTCTTGGAGCTTGTTCCCCAAAGACCACAATAGATCAGAATTACAGAAGGTTCTGTATGGCGTTGCTTCTTTGAATTAGGAATCAGGTTGCCTATGCCTACACAAATTGAAGGCTTAGATGAATGGAGTCTTACCCTTAGGTTACCTTCCTAGGCTTCGAATGCTAAGAAAGGCCTTCTCTTTAATGGTGCTAAACTTCACGAAATGTTCTCCCTCTTCTTCATCACAGCAGTGCCCTTTAAACTGCCTCATGCTGGTTTTCTCTATTAAACTGGATCTTCATTTCTTTCTGCCCCACTTGCTTCTTTTTCACTGCTGGCCTAAATAAGTCAACAGTGATAATCACCCAACATAATAAATCCTTTTCCAAGAATCAGCCAATTATTTTTGTAATAGTGCCTTACTCAGTTTCTCAGGGAATAGATAAAATAGGAATGATATGGGGACAAAATATTATACAAATGACCTCTAATTTATTCATGGATTCTATTTCCAACTTACATCCTATGAGCTCCAGCTCCACTGTCAGTATTGCTTTCAATCCTCGCACGTTCCTGGTCTTACAACAATAGCTAATGAAGCTCTGGCTGCACCTTCTATGGCTTTTGCCATCTAAAGTCCTAATATCGTTCCCTTTCCTTCAAAAGACAACGTTCCCATGTTCTACCCAGCAATAATAAACTGTTCTTGTATATCACCTGTTGTTCTGACTTGCCTGTTTCCTGCTGTTATTAAATTCTCTCTCTAACTAAAATCATCTCAAGTAATGAACAGGTTTATTTTACTGATATTGCCAGATCACAACCCACAATTGTGTGACCTTAGGTTTGAAACTCAAGCTAGGAATGAAAGTCAAAAACCACAGAGAAACATTGTTTACTGACTTTTGCTCTTGCTTAGTCACTGGTCCTAAGCTATATTTTTTCATTTTCTTTCATTTTGGGAGAGGGGTTAAGTGTTTTATTTTCTTTGTGGTTCTTTTGTTTTTCTTTATTTCTGGCTTTCTTTCTTTTTTAAAAAAGAAAACAAGATATCTTTTTTTCATTATACATACGAATTCAAGTTCCCACTCCCTCCCCTCCTCCTATTCCCTCCATATACCCTTCCACGCCAGCCCATCCAATCCTCAGAGAGGGTGAAGTCGAAGGCCCTCCCTACTAATCTAGGCTGAGCAAGGTATCCATCCAAAGATAAAAGGTTTCCAAAAACCCAGTATACACAGTAGGGTTAAATCCTGGTGCCACTGCCAGTGGCCCCTCATTCTTCCCCAGCCATGCAACTGTCAACCACAATACGAGGGACTAGTTTGGTTCTATGCTTGTTCCTTCCCAGTCCAGCTGGAGTTGGTGAGCTCCCATTAGCTTACGTAAACTGTTTCAGTGGGTGAACCCATCAAGGTCTTAACCTCTTTGCTCACATTCTCATTCCTCCCACTCTTCAACTGATCTTTGGGAGCTCAATCCAGTGCTCCAATGTGCATCTCTGCCTCTGTTTCCATTAGTTGGTGGATCAAGATTCTTTTTTTCTTATCCTTCACAGGCCCATTTGCTTAGTGTAAATGGAGACTCTGTTTTCATTTCTCAACTGCCAAGACCCAATGTGTCACACAGAAACTATATTAATTGGGGCTGGAGAGATGGCTCAGTGGTTAAGAGCTTTGCCTGCTCTTCCAAAGGTCCTGAGTTCAATTCCCAGCAACCACATGGTGGCTCATAACCATCTGTAATGGCCTGCAGGCATACATGCAGGCAGAACACTGAATACATAATAAATAAATAAATAAATAAATAAATAACCTTAAGAAATAATAAAATTAAATTAAAAAAAAAGAAACTATATTAATTACATTACTCTATAATCAATGGCTCAGGCATATTCCTCATTAGCCCTTACATCTTAAATAAACCCATTTCTATTAATATATGTATTGTCGCAAGGCTGTGACTTACTGGTAATGTTCTGGCATCTTTCTCCTTCAGTGGCTACGTATCTCTTTGGCTCAATCAATTTTCTTTATCTCTGTTTGATTTCCCATCTGCCTTTAATTGACTAAGTTATGTAGGTTTCACTTTTCTTCTTAAAATCAACTCAGAGATTTATTTCCACATGACATTTTAGTATTTTTATTTTTATTTATTTATTTATTTATTTATTTTTTTGGTTTTTCGAGACAGGGTTTCGCTGTGGCTTTGGAGCCTGTCCTGGAACTAGCTCTGTAGACCAGGCTGGTCTCGAACTCACAGAGATCCGCCTGCCTCTGCCTCCCGAGTGCTGGGATTAAAGGCGTGCGCCACCACCGCCCGGCTTGACATTTTAGTATTTTTAATCTGTTTATATGGTAAAAGTAACTGTTTTAAGAGAATATCTTTTCTCTGCATTAAAATTGCTATAGAGGAATACATAGAACTTAAAATTTCTAGAATATGTCAAGCTTCGGATCCAAATAATCCACATTTGCCTCCCGTAATTTCTTTTACAACAGACCAATATTCTGTCTGCTTTAGCTGATAATTCTTTGGACTGTTTAAATCTTTGCCACCTTTTAAAGTTTGGACCAAATTACTAAGTTTTCAATTTTTTACTCCAAGAATGGGCTGTAAATGGGCAATGTCTTCCAGCAATTTCTGAAAGTCAGTATGAGTCTGCAATTAATTTCTCCGAATTTGTAACTCTTGGGCTCAAATTTTTATAGAAGTAATTTATATCCTAGGTTATTAATAGAATTTCCTCTTTGTATGTTTTTTAGAAGTAACCTGTAATCCCCAATGAGGCAAAATTTCCTACTTTGTCAATCATTTTCTCTAAAGTATGCACATTTGAATCAGCTCATAAAATTCTGTATGACCTTTGAAGCATACCTAACATGAGTATAATTTCAATTGTAATAGATAACCAATTATTAACATGCATTTCTTTATGTCCGAATTAGTTGGTAATAATAATGTTCAAGGACTAGAAATTCTCATTCCATTTTTAAGTGAGTTGTATTTGGTAAACTACCTTGAACAAGAATATAAGTGTATGGGCAGTATTTTTTTTTAAAAAAATATTTATTTATTATGTATACAATAGTCTATCTGTGTATGTCTCCAGGCCAGAAGAGGGCACCAGACCTCACTACAGATGGTTGTGAGCCATCATGTGGTTGCTGGGGATTGAACTCATGACCTTTGGAAGAGCAGGCTCTTAACCACTGAGCCATCTCTCCAGCCCTCTGAGTTGATTTTAAAAGGAAAAGTGAAACTACATCAATTAGCAGAACTTAAGATATGCCCTGCATTTTTCCTTATGCAGAGACTGGACAAGAAATGATACAGCTACCACTCCCAGGACTTGACTAATAACACAAATTAGTCTTCTCAGGATCCTCTAAATATGCCATCACCCCCAGACTGCAGGAAGTAATGTGGGGTGAGTGGTTTTTGGTTATTAAGTGGGTTATGGATATTTGTCACTGATTAGGGTGGTTGGTGTTAAGTTGAGAGCATAGACCCAGCCCCTGGCCTGGGAATTGCTTTGCTCTGGACTCCAAGTCCCAGCATGCCAGGCCCTGACCCCCCTTGGGGTCCTGACCTGTCCCACGGGGTATTTAAGGAGCGTCCTAGAGGAAGAATACATGGTTTTGGGGACTGCAAAGGCTCCCTCCTGTCCTGTCTCCCCACCATGCGCTCGGCCACCTGAGAGTGTCATCTTTAATAAAACAATGGGCATTTTAATTTGGTTTGATTTAACCTAATTGGATTTCTTGCACCGGTGGAGCTGCTCTTATTCTTACCATATGGAATTCCGCCACAAGTCCCACCAAGGGGCCTTAGTTTTTTCCTGCAGGGTCCAGGCTCCAGGGCCTGGGGTCTGAGGTCACACTGGATATCTGGCCTTCCTGCACACATGCTCCACCAGACAAGTTCGGCTTCACTTGGTCAGTTTCCCTTTTAAACTGCGTGAGAGTGGGGCTTCAGGGAGACCCATTCATTTTTTCAGGCTTTTTTTGAAGTCATGGCCGTGACCGGCAGCGGCAAAGGCAAAAGCAGGGCTCTCTGCTGAGATGGGATTTGGGTGCCGGAAGACATTCCCTCCCACTTTCTCATGTACCCCATATAGATTAGAGGTATATATTTCGACTGACTCAGGGCCGCCTCTCCAGTGTACGTACTGCGATGGGCCCATGTCAGAGGCATGCTTTTAAAGTGGGTTTTTTACGTTTCCTAGCCGATTTCAAATGCCTTTAATCGGGCACTTACAACTTTTTTTTTAATTGTAACAATCTAACTTAAAGCGAATTAAACTCCAAGCCTGCATTGTTTTTCAAGTACGGTGCTCTCGTCCAGCCTCTTCTGCTGTTTTCTCTCTTTTCATTAGCGATTACATGCATTGTCCCGCCCCTGCTTCTGTCTCTCTGTTTTCATTGGCACTGCCGCTCTTTGTCCCACCCAGACTTCAGCCCCTCTGTGACCTCAGGGCGCTCCACCACTGTGCACCCGCTGTGCCCAAAGCTGCATGGGGCACTATGCCCATAAAAGCAACAAAATCCCAACAAAGATGCGGGGCTGCCATTTCCAAGAGCACACTTACCCAAATGCGGCGCAGCCAGTTTGCGGAGGGACACTTGGCCCCAAAGTGGCACTTTGTTGAGCCGCACTTTTCCATCAGTAACAGGCACAGCCCAAGTTCCTGGAGCACAGCTGAGCCTGGCCCCTGCTGGGCCCTGCCTTTTTCCACCTGTTTCCCCTGGTCTTGGCCCTGCCCCGCCTTTCCTATTGACAATAAATCCGCCCCCGCCCCCCCCCCCCCCCCCCCCCGTCCTTCCACTCTGTCTTGCCTAGTAAGCTCACACATGTAAATTTAAATGTTATGTATGTATATGCTTCCAGATTACAACAGCTTTAAAATTTTAGCTTATATATTCAGTTTAAAATTCCAGACCATGATCTTTGCTCCCAAGTGCCTTTACAGACCTGAGACCATGGCATTTTAAAAAAATACAGAGCTTCTAATATAGAGGCAACCCAGCCTCTGCAGCATCCTATGTGTGTCCACTTGGAAGACAATGACCTACGTTTTCAGGCTTCCTCTGGGTTGCAAAGCACCCACACAAAAGCATAAAAGGCCTTCGTTCTCAGGGAATCAATCAGCATACACTTCAAGCCAGGGAAGATGTTCTTCCCCTCACAAGAAAAAAATCTTTGGGCCTCTTGTACTCAACAGCTAATGGCAAATCCTGCTTCTAAGCCTGATGTTCTCCAAGGACCAGGAGAAGACTTGGGATTGCCTGCTGGCCAAAAGCTGTCTCCTGTTTTGCTCATCTGTTCCTCCTAGATCTGTCTAAGGCATTTGACCATTCAAGGTGACTGTTCTTTAACAGGCCTCACAGTACAGGATTAACAGGTTTCAACTTTCAGAGGTTCAAAGTTCTCAATTTCCTCTAATAGCCTCCTGCCAGTTCTCTTACAGGTTCCTGAAAAGTTCCATTGCTACACAAAAATCAGGGCTGGTAAAATCCAAGGTTTTAATTTTCCAGTTCTAAGGATATTTTTCAGGTTACTCCTGGTGCCTACCCAAGACTAACCTACACAATACTCCCAGAACAATGCCAACTCCTGGGACACCACTGGTACCAGCTCTCCTGGATCATGGACACCGGCCAACTCAAATCTGGTTTCATCTCCTATTGTTTCTCATCTGAGGGGCAGCCCTACTGCAAAGGTCCAGTAATAACAATTATTTTTTTTCTCCTAGACACCTGCCTTCTTACCTCCCTCAAAAAACAAATGCCCAGCGTCTCCAGAATGACAGCTGACAGGATGCCTCTCCACCACACCACCCGCTAAACTGGATCCACTAACAGCCAGCTTTCCCCTCCCCACGTTGCCCCGTGCCCGCAGGAAGCAGCCAGACTTGAGTCTATGGCCTTTTTCCAAAGAGAGCCTAAATGTTTCTCATAATTTTCACTTCAATTTCCTGTCACCCCTATATCCAAACAGTCTGGAATGTTAAGTTGGGAGCATAGCCCCAGCCCCTGGCTGCAAAGGATGCTCAACCAGGACAATCCATACCGCATCTACAACTGACGGCCTGATTCCTCATAACTAATCTCAACTACTGTGGAAGGAGGAAAGCTTTTTCACCTTTAGTCCAGCCTCTCCCTTTCTGCACAGTGGCTCCACCAGCTTCAAGTTGGACAATGAGCTCAACCTTGCAAAGCTCCCTCTGCTTCTAAGTCCCCAAAAAGCCAGAAAGATCAGCAGACACTCATCAACTGCTCTATTTTTCTTTCTCACTGACAAGTAAAAGACAAACCTAGAAGGAGTTGCAGGACTGTCTTCCCAGCAGAGGCAGGAATGGGTGTTCAAATGATTCTCAGTTACATAGTAGGAGGCAAGCCTAAACTATAGGAGACATTGCTCGAAACAAAAAACAAAAATCAATATCACTTGAGAGAAATGAAATGCAAGTATTAATGACCTAGAAACATTGGAGAACAGAAACAAATAGAGATAACAGCAGCATTACACTTAAAGAATTTTAAAATGATACCAAAAAGTAATTTTTAAAATAATAAAAAAATCACACTTTTAAGATTAAATAAAACTTTCTATATTGATTTTGAAAAAGAGTAGGCCCTTCTATAGGAAAGTGGATGTCATTAATAAGAGATAGATTGATGGTGCTAATAAGCATAAATTGGCCGCTGAGATCTGTAACCTGACACATAGAGTTAGTCAATGGGCTGTTTCTCAAATCTCTGAGCTGACATAACTGTATCAAGCAAGATCAATCATATCTGCATAAAATTATTGCCTAATTCCAAATTCAATGCTCATTGGCTCAAGATAACCTTCCCAATCTGGACACACACACAATCTGGTCTGTGTTCATTCACATGACATTAATTAAAATAAAGCATGCTGGGCAATTACAAATTCACTCCCCCTACCACAATCAGGCCCTTTTTCATAATGGTGACTCCAACAGCTCACTGACTACACTGTTTCCCCTGCAGTGTATACAATAAACTATTCCTCCTTTTGTGGTCTGAAGACAGAAGGAATGTTCCATATGCAAATCTTTTTCCTGTGACTGCACTGGACAGTCAACTACATAACTCAAATGCATAATTTAATAACTGTGAGGTGGTACAGTCATTTTTCTCAGAGTGAAGTTAGATATTTAATTAATGGTTTATGGAAGGGAGGGGAAGATGGGCGAAGAGCAGAGAGAAAGGCAGAAAGAGAGAGAGAGAGAGAGAGAGAGAGAGAAAGGGAAAAGTGGGAAGAAGGGAGAGAAAGAAGCTGCCTGGGGGAGGAGAGAGAGAGAGAGAGAGAGAGAGAGAGAGAGAGAGAGATCTCATATTGGAAGCAGAAGGAAAATCTGCCTGCCTCAGCAGAGGATGGGGGAGGGAAAAGGCAGGGCTTGTCTGTTAAAGGAACAGGGCATGCCATTACATTCCCCTGTCTTTTTTATAATAAAAAGGTGGAGGGGGCTGGAGCGATGGCTCAGCAGCTAAGAGCACTGACTGCTCTTCCATAGGTCCTCAGTTCAATTCCCAGCAACCACATGGTGTCTCACCACCACCTGGTAATGAGATCTGGTGCCCTCTTCTGGCGTGTGTGCACACATGAAGGCAGAATGTTGTATACGTAATAAATATATAAATAAATCTTTTTTTTTAAAAAGGTGGGAGCCGGGCGACGGTGGCGCACACCTTTAATCCCAGCACTCGGGAGGCAGAGGCAGGCGGATCTCTATGAGTTTGAGACCAGCCTGGTCAACAGAGCTAGTTCCAGGACAGGCTTGAAAGCCACAGAGAAACTGTCTCGAAAAAACCAAAAAAAAAAAAAAAGGTGGGAAGATAGGCACAACAGGTTGAAGGAATTGAGATGACAAATTCTCAAGACTGCTTCCTGCTTTATTTGTGGGCATCATCTACGGGGGGGGGGGGGGCTGAGAAAGCTTAGGTGCTGGTCACATCCTGGCACAGCTGGTCTCTTTGCTCCTATCTTTTGTTTGTGGTATGGTAATTGTGTTTCTTACACCTAAGAACTTTTCTCAGGCCAACAGATGAAGTGGTTCCTGAGCCACAGCAAGGTTTGGACCAAGGGACCTGAGAGCAGTCAGGTCCTCCTTTACTCTTTTTTTTTTTTAAATTTACCTACTCAGCAACTATGCTGTGTTCTTGTTTATTAAATGTTCTGTGACCTTGTTGCTCTGGCCTCTGGGTTCTCACTGACTGCAGAGAGAGGTGTTTCCCAGGGATAGCCAGTGCTGCATTTTTTTTTAAAAAAAGCAGTGTGTGAAAGGAAGACACCCAGTATGTGACAGAGCTTGGGTGGGGAGGTTCTTTATTGGAGGAAAGTGAATTGGTAAAGTGGGAGTGGGAGAGGGAAGACTTGCCTTTGGGGACAGAAGCAGCAGAAAACAAGAGGCAGGGACAGAAAGGCAGAGAGACAGAGAGACAAAGAGACAGGCAATGCATCATCAAGAGAGAGAGAAAAAAAGAGCAGTACAGTAATTTTTTTAAAATAATTTTGAAAGTCTAATGTAGAGGACAGCAAGGTCGTTGCCCTGGACAGCAGCAAACCAAGGCCACCTAAGTTAACATAAGAGAACTTGTCTCCGAAACTATTTTCCCAACAGGGTGGAAATGCAACTGTTCTAGAAATAATATGCCTTTCCATTGGGAAATGACTTTACACACCAAGGAGATTAATAAAGAAAAACCTCTTTAATGATGGTAGACACCAATCTCTGGCTAGAGCTCAAAGAGGAGCCAGCTACACAGATTCCACATTTGCTGTTGTCCTTAAGTGTCCTTTAGGTTTAGGCTCTAGGTTACACTTTGAACAACTGAAATGGAAAGAGGCACCTTGCCAGGATAGACATTTAGGCAGATAGGAGAGTTACAGAGCAAAGATAGTCCCAGGGTAATTTCATAAGTACACTGGCCACTGGAATCAGGTTATTCTTCAGTGACAGGGTTCTGAGGTGAAGGTGACAGGAGATGAGAAAGATAGGAAAAGTAAAATGTAAAAAGATAAAAAGTTAGGATGGGGAGGTCTTGCAGATGCCTAGTAAGCTTCCTAACAAAAATAGATCTTGCCTGGCAGTGGTGGCACACACCTTTAATCTCAGGACTCAGGAGGCTGAGCACTGTGATCTCTTTGAGTTCCAGGACAGCCTGGTCTACAGAGTGAATTCCAGGCTAGTCATGACAGTCCTACAGAGAAACCCTGTCTCAAAAAATAAAAACAAAAACTAAAAGAAGGAGGAGGAGGAAGAAGAGGAAGACGGAGAAAGAGAAGGAGAAGAAGAAGAAGAAGAAGAAGAAGAAGAAGAAGAAGAAGAAGAAGAAGAAGAGCAGCAGCATCTTACATACTTTTTGAGAGAGAATGGATGGAAATGGGACAATGATAAGAAGTCAACATAAATTATCAAAAAAAATTTAGGAGGAGGCTAGTCAAACAATTCTACACAAGGGGAACACAGGGTATCTCAAGAACTTTACTAAGTGCAGAGTGGCCTTGGGAATGATAACCACAGCTCCATATCGTGGGAAGAGTTGGGTTCTTAGGATCTGAAGCAACCCTTCTACAAAGGCCTTGGCACCAGACCATTACCAGCTCCCCGAAGCATATTCCTTGTTTTATAGAGAAGGTCTGTTTTATTATCAATACATGAGGTCTTAGGGAAATTCACAAGGCTTAGCCCCCAGGCTGTTACTAATCTCCTAGGAATGTCCCTGCTCCCTGCCTGAGGGAATAAATAAAACCCTTGACTGATCAGGTAACTCCTCAGCACAACAATGTTTCACATTTCAATATATGTCACCTGGTGTCCTATTGCCCATCTGGAAGAACTGTGCTTTTCTTAAGAAGGAAACTGGAACTTTAAGGCACATTAGACCTTATGGTTGGTTGGGAACCTGTAATGCCTCCTTGGGAAGCTTGTTAGAGGCTTGGTATTTTTTTTTTCATTTTTTTTTTTGTTTTTTTTTTTTTTTTTTTTTTTTTTTTTTTGGTATGGTGATGTGCCTGGTGTCTGCTTTTAAATCAGTGGTGGCTTCTTTGTAAATGGTTTGGAGCCAAATATCTGGACAATCCAGTTGAGCAATGTGTACTCTTGCATCCTAATCTCTAACAGCCCTGATTAAAACACATTTACCTTCTGGGTGTTTTAGGGCTGGTCCTCCCTCAGCTACTTTGTCAGACAAAACTATTTCTAAGGCATTGGCAACTCATTTACATCACCAATTCTACTCTTCTATGCTGCGCTGCGGCTTAGAAGTGCAGTGCTACGTGACAGGTGAGATGCCTTGATAACGTCCACATAGTTAAATATAAATAGCGATTATATGTAAAGGTTAAATATAAATTGATCAATAGCGAGAAGATATTGGAGAAACAAGGACTCTTGGAGTTTGGCATATTGAAGTTCAGAAGAAATATGTTTTTACATAGAGCATCCCTCTCCCAATACTCTAAGTAGATAATACCCAGAACCAAAGTCATTCAAAGGTCTGTCCCAGGTCTATGAATTAACAAAGACCACATGGGACTTCACAGCACAGGGAATATGGCGGCAGATTCCCACACGGATCCATGGAGGACGCACCATGCTGCCTCCCGCAGCTCACCCTCCGCTCCTTTCCATGAGGAGACAGCATTCAATCACTCACCATTTTGTGGTTCCCCAGTTGGCCAAAGCTCTCAGTTCATCATCTCCCTGCAGCAGCAACTGCACCACGGCACAGGAAAACAATGGCAGAGGCTCCTTGGCAAAGCCTAGTCTGAAGGCGGGTGCCGGAAGAGCCCTGCACCACTTCTGACTGGCAGATCACCTGGAGGGCCTGATTGGCTAGTGAGTTCTGAGTGGCAAGAGCACCTACCCTAGGCCTACAGTGTAAAGACACAGCTCAGTGGTTCCTGGCCATTCCTTCCACCCCAATCAAAGACATTTTCTAGATCTACAAACATATGCATTTCAATAGTACTTTCCCTGGCTCCAAAAACAAACACTGCCATCTTCTTGCACTCCATAGGAACTTTCCCTTTTTCCTCCAGGACACAATTTGGCTAGCTAGCTTCTACACTGCACTATATTAGGTGGGTGCAGTGATTTCCTGTCCCACAGGGGAAGGATGCCCAGAATATTAACAGCTAAAGAGAGTTTTAAGGGCACAAAAGGAGATATTTGTTCTGAGGCTTCATGCTGAGGTCACATGAACTGAAGGAACTTTTTACATGGTTTTCAGAGGGATTTCACAAAACAGAAAAGAGAAAAGCAGGAACTAGATCTCAAGCAAGATGACTGGTCTTTCCCCAATAGGAAAGCTGGATGATGGCTCCATTGCTTGACGGGTTCTATCCCTGAAATTCAAAATTCAAAGCATGCTCCAGGCAAATGAATAATAATCAAAAGAGTAGTGTTCATGGAAATTTGAATATGTAGACAATAATGGAACTAGGAAAAATGTCTTCATGAGCACTATTGTTAGCCAGCACGTCTTCCTCCATGGTCAGGTGATTAAAATAAACAAGTGCATTATTTAAGATTCTTTACATGACAGGATGACTAAATCTCACTATGTATGTAAAAAGAGGGCTTAGTAGAATGTCTCACAAGCTCTGGTCCAGGTTGTCTAGAAATAGCTGCCTACCAACAGAAATTGAAGCATCCAGTAGATTGCTTCTCAGCCTTTTGCCTGAGATCAAGTGAAAAATCCAGGAGTTTTTCAGCCCACGAGGTTCAATGTCTCAGCTACTTTTAAGTATACACCAAAATTTCAAAGAAGTAGGCTCTCATGCTAGGAAAGGAAGGAGTTGGGAAGCCAGAGCTAGAAAAAGGAAGCAAAAAGAAAAAAAAAAAAGACATTTCATTAATACATTTTAAAAGTGACTGTTGTTACCAGAAGGTGCTATCCTGGTTAAAGTAAGATCACAGTGTTTGTTTGATTCAGATTTTTTTCTTTTGGTGATTTCAAAACAGGATTTATCTGTGTAGTTGTGGAACTCATTCTGTAGGCCAGACAGGTCGCAAACTCAAAAAACCCCACTGCCTCTGACTCTTGTATGATGGTGTTAAAAGTGTACAGACACCAAGCAGCTAAAGGTGATTCCTATCATCTCAAATTATGCAAAGTAAAGGGGAATTTTCCCATTTCAAAATATTTATTTATTTATTATGTATACAATATTCTGTCAGTGTGTATGCCTACAGACCAGAAAAGGGCAACAGACTTCACTACACTTGGTTGTGAGCCACCATATTGTTGCAGGGAATTGAATGCAGGACCTTTGGAAGAGCAGGCAATGCTCTTAACCACTGAGCCATCTCTCCAGCCCCCCATTTCAAACCTTTAAAGTAAAATTTCTCTCAGGTATACTCAATCTTTTATGCATTACTTAATCCCAGAGGTAGTCAGTTTGACTACCAAAAATAGCCATCTCAACAGCCAAGACAGAAGAAATGAGAAAAAAATTCTTACCTGCAGGAGGCATGGAGTGACTGGGAGTTATTTTCAAAACAGTGTTTTTCCTCAACAAAGGAATCATGGGAATTTTACTTAGGAAGCCTGAACATGCTCATGTAATGTTCTTCCTTTTCTTAAGCAGGCTCAGTTAACAAATCCACTTCTGAACATGATCACAGAAACAGAGTTAGGGACATTCTTACCCCAAAGTCATATAGGAACAAATGTAAATTACAAAAATGATGAAAAGAATTGCCTCTAACCTAGGACTTACCACAGGGCAGGGAAATCTGACTGCTCTTTGGGCTGGAGAGGGAGGGGGAGAGGAGTGGGGGGAGGGGAGAAGGGTGGGAGGAGGGGGAGAAGGGTGGGAGGAGGGGGAGGGAAATGGGAGGCTGGGATGAGGAGGAAACTTGTTTTTTTTTCTTTTCTCAATTAAAAAAAAGTTAAAAAAAAAAGAATTGCCTCTAGCATGTTCATATTTTACCATTAGGTCTAGTAGAAAATCAAGTAAATGACACTGTGAAAAGTCGGTTATCAATCTTGATGTTTGATCTGAAAGATAACTGTACCATCACCATAATTCTCACACACAGAAAAGATAGAGAACACAAAACCATAAGACTTCAAGGAAAAGTCACCTATACAGTGTTTCTGGATGAAGGGTTATGCTGATCTCTATTAATCTTAGAGCAAAGCTGCTTTTGCTCTGAGCAGGGTGACTAGGAGGAAGGTCACAGCTGCTTCCATATAAGACAAGGAGTCCATTTTAACTAGGCCTGGCTTGCTGTCTGTCTCAGAGTTGGGACATCACTGTAGAGAATTTCACTCTTTATTTTTTTCTAACTTTAAAAAATATTTAGTTCAATGGTGTTTTACTTGCATGTGCCTGTGCACAGCACCTACAGAGGGCAGAAGAAGGGAGGAGATACCTGGGACTGGAATTAGAACAAATGGTGAATTAGCATGTAGGGGCCGGGAAGGGAATCAGGGTCCTCTAATCCCAACTAATTTAGATGGGATTTATGTAATGTTTATTGTAAACATTATCTAGCTAGAAGGACAAGTACTATATTGAATAGACATAGAGAGAGTTGGTAACCTTGTCATGTTCCTGATTTCAGTGGGATTGCTTTGAGTTTTTCTCTATTTAGTTTGATGTTAGCAATTGACTTGTTATATATTGCCTTTATTGTGTCTAGGTATGTTCCATATATCCCTGTTTTCTCCATGACCTTTATCATGAAGGGATCTTGTATTTTATTGAAGGGCCATTCAACATCTGATGAGATTATTATATGGTTTATTTTTCTTCTGGTTGTTAATGGGGTGGTTACATTGACAGATTTTTTGTATATTGAACCATCCCTGCATCATTGGGATGAAGCCAACTTGATCATGGTGGATGATTTTTCTTATGTGTTCTTGGATTCTGTTTGCCAGTATTTTATTGAGTATTTTTGCAACAATGTTCATGAAGGAAATTGGTCCATAATCCTCTTTTTTAACAAAGTCTTTGTTTGGTTTGGGTATCAGGGCAATCGCACATTCATAAAAACAGTTTGTCAATTTTCCTTCTCTTTCGGTAATGTGGAACAATTTGAGGTATATTCATATCGGTTCTTCTTTGAAAATCTTGCAAATTCTGCAAGTGGACTTTTTTGGCAATGGACTTTTTTGGTTGGGAGACTTTTGATGACTGTTTCTATTTCTTAAGTTCTCCAGGAGAACTTACAGATAGAAGTGCTGCTTAGGCACAGGTGTCCTGCCTCCAGCCTCATCCTACAACCCGAAAAAGGCCATGACTGCTGCAGGTCAACAGAATGCTCACAAAGGCATTTTCAACAGCCTGGCAGTTGCTGGCCATGCACGTCAGATTCTTCCGCCTGCGTGCCTAATGCCAGGATTTAAATTCCCTCTTCCAGGTTGCCTCTGTGTACCCCTGAGTTAGTTCCCAGTGCTAGACAGTGTCACAGCTGCACGTGCACGTGAGCTCATGCTCTAAGTTGCCTGGTCCCGCCTGCTGAACCTTGCTCACATCAAAGGTCCTGTCCCACTGCTCTGAATACAGCTGTTCTTTCTTACTGAGTTTTCTCATTTGGTAGACAATTCCCAAAGCAGAATCTGCTGTGGCCTGGGAGGGAAGAGGGAGGAGGGGAGGAAGTGGAAATTTTGATTGGTATTATTTATAAAGTAATAAAAGAAGAAATGTGTGAAAACATTATCAATCCACATTATTTCTTTGTAGTTTATTTGAATTCAATAAATGTTTTTAATATTTCAAAAAAAAAAGGATTAAAAATGTAGCTTTGCCCTTTGCATGCCACAGGCTCTGGTCTGGTTTGATCCTTTACTAGGCCTGGCTGCCTACACTGAAAAAAGGAGTTATCTCCTTCCAATATTCCTGGGTAGCCTTTGATCCCTCCATCATCTACCTAACTTTGAGGAAGACTACTTACTTGGGAGGGGAAGATGTTACAAATGGATGTAATGGGTGTTTTACATGCTCACTTAAGCCACATAAATTTCTTCAGGACTTTCCCTTCCCTTCCTTGCCTTTTCCAATAAAAACAATAGCCACAATTTAAATATTAAAATACAGCTGTAAATAAGATAGGAGAATTTATAATTTATCATAATATACCATGGTAAATCTCTTATCATGAACACAAAGTATTGTTTAGCTCTTGTTTTCTATCTTTCTATGAATAGATCTATGTCTTTTTGCTGCCTTGGAGACATTTGAAACAAGGGGTATGAGACCATGATCAGTGTATTCTCAGGCTTCTTAGCATACAAAAAAGCTTCACAATACCCTAGAATGGAGTATAATAAAGGTTTATTTATCTGTGGATAAACTCACAGGAAGAATAGTGATCTGATACACTGTCCTCTGTGTGTGCTGGGAACTGGAATTGTTCCCAACTCAAAGTTGTTTTGATTTGCATTTCCCTGATTGCTAAGGAAGTTGAGCACGACCTTAAGTGTCTTTTGGCCATTTGAACTTCTTCTGTTGAGAATTCTCTGTTCAGTTCAGTGCCCCATTTTTTTAATTGGTTTAATTAGCATTTTAAAGTCTAGTTTCTTGAGTTCTCTATATATTTTGGAGATCAGACCTTTGTCTGTTGCGGGGTTGGTGAAGATCTTCTCCCAGTCAGTAGGTTGCCTTTGTGTCTTAGTGACAGTGTCCTTTGCTTTACAGAAGCTTCTTAGTTTAAGTAGGTCCCATTTATTCAATGTTGCCCTTAATGTCTGTGCTTCTGGGGTTATACATAGGAAGCGATCTCCTGTGCCCATCTGTTGTAGGGTATTTCCCACTTTCTCTTCTATCAGGTTCAGTGTGTTCGGGCTGATATTGAGGTCTTTAATACATTTGGACTTGAGTTTTGTGTCTACAGGTTGACATTCAGTTATGCCAGCACCATTCACGATAGCCACAAACAGCATAAAATATCTTCGGGTAAATCTAACCAAGGAAGTGAAAGATCTATTTGACAAGAACTTTTAGGCATTGAAGAAAGAAATTGAAGAGGATACCAAAAAATGGATGGACCTCCCTTGCTCTTGGATTGGGAGGATCAACATAGTAAAAATGGCAATTCTACCAAAGGCCATTTATAGATTCAATGCAATCCCCATCAAGATCCCATCAAAATTCTTCACAGATCTGGAGAGGACAATAATCAACTTTATATGGAAAACAAAAAAAAAAAAACAGGATAGCCAAAACAATCCTATACAATAAAGGATCTTCTGGAGGCATTACCATCCCTGACTTCAAACTCTATTACAGAGCTACCAATGGAATCGTATAGAACACCCGGATTTTATCCCACAAACCTATGAACACCTCATTTTCGATAAAGGAGCTAAAAGTATACAATGGAAGAAAGAAAGCATCTTCAACAAATGGTGCTGGCACAACTGGATGTCAACCTGTAAAAGAATTAAAATAGACCCATATCTATCACCATGCACAAAACTCTAAATTTTATTTTTATTCTCATAACAGGTGGCTCCTGATATGAGACAGAAACTCTGAATTTTTATTTCAATGACATGCTTGGCTTTAGAGAAGGATAGCCACTGTCCAACTCCAAAGCCAGCTTTGATTTTTATAAATGGAAAGGACTATTGTATGTCAATAAGATCTTACCTTGCAAAGAATATGGATATCATAAGTCAGATTTCTCTTTGCTTGGTGATTCTTTCTAGACAGCTGTATTTTCTTCTTTAAGCATCTAGATGATCAATCTCTGGATTTTTGAAGACGTATGGTATTTTCCTGCAAAGATAAGAACAGAACCCTGCCCAACACTTATGAGGTTTCCAAATACCTGTAGGATTGTCAATTTTGTGAATGAGCTGTCATTTCTCTTTATCAAGAGATATCTGTTTTTCAAACAGAACCTTTAACAATTTTAATGGTATCCATAGTATTTCATCTTTTCTGGAAACAAGAGTTAAACCTCTTCCCCAGCATATCACATAGAATGAAAATCCTGGTTTTCATTGTAAGGTCAGCAATCCTTGAAATATATCAGCTGATTTAATTCAGAGGTATTTCTATCGTCTAATGTCTCACTGCTACTTTTTTTTTTATAAATTTATTTATTTACTATGTTTACAATGTTCTGTCTGTATGTATGCCTGCAGGCCAGAAGAGGGCACCAGATCTCATTACAGATGGTTGTGAGCCACCATGTGGTTGCTGGGAATTGAACTCAGGACTTTTGGAAGAGTAGGTGATGCTCTTAACCACTGAGCCATCTCTCCAGCCCCTCACTGCTACTTTTGTTCATTTCTCAATAGCATGAAAAAAATTCAACGGTAATAAAGCATTATGCAATCTATTTCTAGGGGTGTTTTTCATTCCTTTCTGTCTGTTTAACATATCCTTTATAGTTCAATTTGCTCTTTCGTTAACTGCCTGACCTGAGGATTGTATGGTATACCTGTATTATACTTTATAGTCTATTAAGCAAAATCTGTTTAATTTTCTAAACAACCTATGCTGGACTGTTGTCTATTTTTACATGTGCAGGTATACCCATGATGGCTGTAACTACTAGTAAATGTATGTTTACCAAGTCAGCCTTTTCTGAACTCAAAGTAGTTGCCCATTGAAAACCTAAATAGGTGTTAACGGTATGGTGAACATGTTTTAATTTTCCAAATTCTACAAAGTGGAACATATCCATCTGCCAGATTTTATTCGTTTGAATACCCTTTGGGTTACTTCCTGCAGGTAGTGATGTTTGGTTATATAAAGAACAAGTAAGAACATCTCCTTATACTCTCCTTAGCTTGTTGTCATGTAATAGAAAAGAAGTTTTTTAAACTTGAGCTATTGACATATTTTAATAAAATTCTGAGGCCATCAGCACATTTCCAATAATAATTGATCAATTTCTGCATTATCTTGTGCTAGAGGACCTGGTGGAAACAAATGGATTTTTATCTGTGTTACATATATGACGCAAATTCTATTCCTGATTATATCTTGAGCCTGAATAAATAATGAAGTCAATTCTGTATTATCCAGTATAAATTCAGTGGTTAAAATATGCAAAATAACTCTTTCTGCATATTGCAGAGCAGTAAGCATACTGAGGTTCTTTATAATTCCTTAGTACCATGAGAATAGCATGTAATTCTGACTTTTATGCAGAATTATAGTGGCTTTGTTCTACCTTACTTCAATCTACTTTGTAACCTGCCTATCCTGATTTATTTGCATAAGTATGGAATTACAAGCTCCAGTTACATACAAAGAGAGGAAGGATTCAAGTAGTGCTCTTGAAAATTCCATTATTTTGGAATAGTTGCTATTAATCTCTCTCAAAATTTTGTACAAGGTCTTTGTCAGCGTTCATTGCCTTCCCATAATTTTTAAAATTTCATCATTAGTAAAAGTTATAATCTCTGATGGGTCTATTTCTATTAAATGACAGAGTCTCAATTTTCCTTTTTTATTCAGTGACCTTTTCCACATAATATTTTAAGTTTTTTACTCAGTTTATATGGTAAAAGATTCATTCTAAGATAAGATCTTCCCTCTGCATTAAAATTCCTGTAGGGGGATATTTGGAGTTTATATGATCAGAATGCAGTTAAGATTAGGATCCGCAATTGCCAAGCGATGGTGGCGCATGCCTTTAATCCCAGCACTCGGGAGGCAGAGGCATTGGCAAATCCTTTATATCACCAATTCTAGTCTTCTACGCTGCGGCTTAGAAGTGCAGTGCACAGAGTGTAGAGGCAGGCGGATCTCTGTGAGTTCGCGACCAGCCTGGTCTAGAAGAGCTAGTTCCAGGACAGGCTCCAAAGCCACAGAGAAACCCTGTCTCGAAAAAAAAAAAAATTAGGATCCACACAATCCACATGTGCCTCCTGTAATTGCTCTTCAATCAAAGTCAATTTTTTCTCAGCTTCTGTTGTTAATTCCCCGGAAAGGCCTGCACACACTTGTTGTCTGCATTTATCGTACATGAGATGATGCCCAAGGTATCTTAAAGGCTATTGACTGAAGAAGTTCCCCAGCACAGGATACCTCTGTTGCACATATTTTTTGCAAAACAGTAGATGGCAGTAGCATCTCTACCCATCCAAGAAATCTCCTGAAGCCCACATTCTTCCCTCTTCCTCACCCTTTTCTAGGATGGCAAATAGTATAGGTAAATCACATATTTTATCCCACAAATGTCCTTCCCCAACTATTTTATTCATCCTTGTCAACTATTTTATTCATCCTTGTCAATATTTCCAACTTTTATTTTTGACCCTCTCTCTCTGTCTTCCCACATGGCTGAGCTTGCATCACCATCTTCATCACTTATACCCCAACAGAGCCCATCTGTCTGGAGCAAGGTGTTCCCAACTTCTTTGGCCTCACACTCATGGACACATGATGTACGGGATGCTATGAAGGCCACTAAGGGTGGCAATTGCTCAGATTTCAATCCTGAGCTAGAACAAGTTCAGAGATGGGCTGGATTTTACACTCAGGGGTTGGTTGATATTTTTTATACACATTTGGTCAAGGGCAAAGCATGTTTATTTTGCTCTAGTTTGAGTGTCAACATGTGTTCATTTCCCCTGCCCTTCTTAACTTTTTGGCTCTGTTTTCAGGGTCATAATGTTTCTTTCACTGGTTATAGATTTAGGGTAAAAGTGTATTCCTTTGGCTCTGGTTTCAGGACCAGGGTGTGTTTCTTTGACTGGCCATTTATTATACACCTAGGGCTTCACAAATTCATGAGTTCAGTTTTGTCCATTGGTTTTCTGGTACAAACAAAATAAAAATGAATATCATAAAGCTTGAATAGATTGTTGACACTGTCAATTCATTTTTCTACAGAATAAATGTTGTTGGTTAAATGACTGCATGTTTGCTAAAATCGGAAAAAGTAATTTATAACAAAAAGTCCTCAAAATCTTTTTCAGGTATGCAAAAACTTCTGGAATAGGCAAGTATTACAGTTATATTTATCATATTGATTGTACACAAAGTTTTACTCCTATATAGGTGAAAAACATTACCATATTGAAATCATTTTATTGAGTTTCATTCCAGTATGACTTTTTTCATGTTTTTGAAGACTACGCTGACTAAATTTATAGAGTTTCTCTCTAGAATGGATTATTTTATGTTTTTGGAGATTATTATGACACACAAAGGCCTTAGCACACGGAATCCATTTATTGAGTTTCCCTCCAGGATATGTTTTTATGCATTTGAAAATGACAGAGACATGCAAATGCTTTACCTCACAGATTACATGCATACAGCTTCTCTACTGTATGTGTTTTTTTTATGTGTTTGAAGAGTATTGTGATGAGCAAATACTTTACCACACTGATTACATTAATAGGGCTTCTCTCCAGTATGTGTTCTTTCATGCATTTGAAGATGACTGTGACAAGCAAAGGCCTTACTACACTGATTACATTCATAAGGTTTCTCTCCAGTATGTGTTCTTTCATGCACCTGAAGTTGACTGTGACGTGCAAAGGCCTTACCACACTGATTACATTTGTAGGTTTTCTCTCCAGTATGTGTTCTTTTATGCATTTGAAGATAACTCTGAAATGCAAAGGCCTTACCACACTGATTACATTCGTAGGGTTTCTCTCCAGTATGTGTTCTTTTATGCATTTGAAGATAACTCTGAAATGCAAAGGCCTTACCACACTGATTACATTCTAGGGCTTCTCTCCAGTATGTGTTCTTTTATGCATTTGAAGATTACTGAGTCGTGAAAACAATTTACCACACTGATTACATTTATAGGGTTTCTCTCCAGTATGTGTTCTTTCATGCATTTGAAGATGACTGTTACGAGCAAAGGCCTTACTACACTGATTACATTCATAAGGTTTCTCTCCAGTATGTGTTCTTTTATGCCTTTTAAGATGACCATTTTGAGCAAAGGCCTTACCACACTGATTACATTCATAGGGTTTCTCTCCAGTATGTGATCTTTTATGCCTTTGAAGATGACTGTGCCTGCCAAAGGCCTTACCACATTGATAACATTCATAGGGTTTCTCCCCATTAAGTGTTCTTTTATGGCTTTGAAGACTAATGTGATCAGGAAAGGCTTTACCACACAGATTATATCCATCCGGTATCCCTCCAGTATGTGTTCCTTTATGACATGGATGAGTCTCATAAAGAACAAAGTCTTTAGCACCTTGAGTGTATTCATAGTGCTTTTCTCCCGTGTATTTTCTTGTATTCATTTGAAGATCACTGTGATGAGCAAAGACTTTTCCACATTGCTTAATTTCATAATGTTGTTCTCCAGCATGTGTATTTTCATTCCTTAGAAGGTGGGTGTCATAAGACCAGGCTTTAGCAGAGTGAGTATATACTGAATGTTTCTCTCCAGTTTGATTTCTTTCAATCCTGCAAGGAAAATTGGCACATATAAAAGCTTTACCACACTCAATACACTGTTGAACCTCATATCTATATGAATAAATTTTATAATTAGTTCCAAATGTAAAGAGGAATCAGTTATTAAGATTTTATAACTCTGTTTAAAATCACTTCATTCTTTCATTAGGGGCCATTTTGCATCTTGAAGAATATGTGTGATTGTAAATTCCTTTGTTTCATGGTTTACTTTTTCACCTTTAGAAAAACATTTTATATGACATTTTTCACAATTTTCAAGAGAACTGGATGCACTGAGAGCATTACCATCTTTACTGCATTCATAAATTTTACTATACTGTGAATCATATTACACTTGCTAAGTGAACTAGGAGACCCAGGTGAGTTTGCACAGACCTAGAACTCATGGGGCTTTTTTGTAATGTGAGTTTCTTGATGTATTAATGATGGTAGAAAGCCAATTACTTGTATACTTGAATCAAATTCAACAAGTGTACTCTACATGGGAACAACTGGTTATCTTCTAATTGTTCTTAAGGAGAGATGTGTGAAATCTTTCCATATCCCTTTGCTCATATGCTTGCATCAAGAGTCACATATGATACACATAGTAAAGGAATAATAGGGAGTAAAATACTTCCACACTGAATTCTCATGGTTTGACTTTCTGTTCTTCACAGACCTGTGGTATACATATTAAGGTTTCTCCACAACAACTGCCCCTTGACCCTTGACTCCAATGCTGCTTTCACTAAACTTAGCACAATCCCAAAAAGTATATGAGTAATATAAGACTTACCATGGGATTTTGATTTAGTAGAAAGTTTTGCAGATACACTTATCATCACTGAAATGTGTATACATTTTGTTTCATGAGTAGCAAGAAATAAATGATTGGAAGATCTACTTTAGCTTTCATGGTGCTATGATTCAAATGATAATATCTGTTTAGGCATTGATTTCTAGACTTCTTTCTTAAATGAATGCCTTGCAAATACATTTCACATACATGGAATTGAGGTATATGGATTTGTGAGAAATTAATAACCATCAATGCATATAAAGCTGTGCTTCTTTATACTGTTGCTTTTGATTAATTGTTCCAGGACACATTACAATCTCATCAGAGGCACACTGTTATCAATGTTCACAACAAAATTACCTTGCAGGTCTTCTACAACATTGACAATGTTCTTTAGTGTTGTTGTCTTCCCAAATGTATCCTAAAATACAGTACCAAGATATGAATGTTATATTATTTAACATTGTGTAACATTTAGCTTATTATCTTAAGTGAACCTAAGAACTATTGACTGCATTATTTACTTTCTTCTTCTTCTTTCTAAATCAAAGTATAGAATATCATTAACCAAGGAAAAGTTGTCTTCATATTTTAAAACATGAAGGAAATTTATTTTTACCTATAGTAGTGAAGTTCCTGTAGGTCTCCAGCATCACATCTTTGTAGAGATTCTTCTGGAAAGGATCCAGCAAATCCCACTCTTCCTGAGTGAAGTTGATATGCACATCATCATAGGTCACGGCCTTCTAAAATATACCATATATGTGGACAATGGAAAGCATGACAGGGACAACATTGGAGATGTATACTTCTTTGACAGTATGGTCATATGATTCTGGTGTTCCCCACTCTTATTCCATGACATAGACAATCACTTTAGAAGGAAATTGAAAAGGAGAGTCAATTCTGTCATTCCTCTACACTTTGAATGGGATTTCACCTTATAAGAGCAATGTTTATTAACAGCGAGAGACAAGGAGAAAGATCAACAATACCGAGAAAAGTGTATGAAAAATGACAGACTGCCCAAAAAAAAAAAAAAAAAAAGATGGACAAACTGGGTGTATTGTGCCTTTAGCCAAAATACTCAGAAAACAGAGGTGGGTATATTTGTCTCTGAGTGGAATGCCAGTCAAGTCTATGCAATCAGGTTCAGGACAGGTGGAAGTACACATTAAGACCCTGTCTCTTTTGCAAAATTAAGTGA